>NC_060215.1:24331428-24950000 GCF_021130785.1 Homalodisca vitripennis
CCTTGTTCTGGATCAGGAAGTGAGTAACGACAAAGGCCGTGTGGCTGTAGACATAATCGTGGTAGAGCTTGAAGATGTCTTTTTTGTCGGACGCACGCGCCAGTTGGCCTTTCAGTCTCTTGAGCACCTCCAGGTAAAAGGCTGCGTTGACAGTTTGTACTTGCGGTACAAACTCAAAATGGATGATCCTCAGACATCAAAGAAGAATACCAGCATTGTTTTGATCCGAGAGTTCCTCATGGACGCCTTTTTAGGACTGGGAGAAGAATGTGTGTTGTGTGTGCCAACTTCTGCATTGGTATCCCGAAATAAATTGCTCCTCAAAGGCCTCTTGAAGCATTTGATAAGTTTCCGTTGCATTCTTCCCAAGCCGCAAATAAAACTTGATCGTGTACCGCTGTTCCGGCGAACGCTCTATCACGCCGTGACACAATACAAAAACACACTTCATGCAGACACATCCTACCACTCTTACTGCTTGAAGCGAACTGAGACTGGGTGCGTTTTGGAAGAGCAGAAGACCCACCACTTATCCGGGCCGCTCTGAGATCGCTGTGATAAATAGTAGCGTCACAATAAAATCATATGCATTACTTTCATAACGCACCCTGTTAAATTTTAAAATACTATTACATTTGTCTTATTTTATATTTGTAATGAATTTACATTCATATGTCCAACAAAATAACAATTTTAATTTACTACATGGGTTGTTACACAGAATAAATCCTCAATTGGCTATTGCTTTTCTTGTAATCTATATTTAAGTACTAACAGCAAATGAAGTTATTGAGCTCATTGTCATTATCATCAGAGAACTCTGATCTTACAAAACATGTACAAATATTGTACTCACGAATAAAATATATAGAAATAATTAATTCTGCTGATGTTAATATGTAAAAAATAAGATATTCTTTCAATTATTGTAAAATTTAAACAAATTTGGTTCTATAACCCGTAAGTTCATTTTTAACATACCTAAGCACTATTAGAAATATTAAATGTTTAGGTGAAAAATCAACACCTGGTTTTGACTAAGTGCTCTCGGAATCGGTGTTTACAAGAAATACTTTCTTGCGTTTAGAATGATATCTGCGGATTATACTAGTGTTTTTGATGCAAATCAGGTATTTAAAAATAGTTCCAACTAAAGAGTTTAGTGGCTTTAACAAGTCAAATTTTTAATGAAATAAACATAACAATTAACATAAACATTTAAGTACTTACATCTTCAATTGTTTGTAACTGTTCCATGGTTGTAGGCTTTTTCTGAAAAAAAAAAAACAAATAAATAATGTACCATCAACGTACTAACAGTCTAACCTACAGAAATGTGGGCGAACATGTAAACTACACAATAAGTAAATAGGTACTATGTATTCACATGTTTTGAGCAGAACAGGTTATCCAAGCTAAAAATGTTAATAATTAATTGTCTCTTTAGTGACATGGACTTTAAATTTGGCTATGAAGAAAGCCCTCTTCACTCATACCGAGTCATTATTTACACCACTATCTACGACAATTCTCAAGGCGCTTTTATTTTTATCACTCTTTTAAGTTGGTATTTCTCACAGATTCTGAAAAATTTCCTTGGCCACATTGGGCCATGGAGCTCATTCTAATATTTTAAACACAAAGAACACTTGGAGACTTGTTGACCCCCTTAGTGCCAATGTCCGATTGATCGGACGACTGCGGTACTACCAAAAAGTGCTGTTTGTTCAATTGTATGTTCAGAATTTATTTTTTTCCCAACGCCAAATATTTAATAGAGCTGTAATCCGGTAATATCCTTCACAAGATGTAGGTTTAAATGAATAACTTTTAACGTCCGCTGAAAATCTTTTCCTTTTTGTTATTTTAAAGGAAAATACCGGTCGGCTATTGCCAGCTGTTGTCAGTGTACATCTGTTTGTTGCATGTTACGGTGTTCACCTTTTTCCACTGTTGTCTGTCTATTTCTGTGTTTACATTGATATAGTTAGTGGGTGTTTTACTTTGAAAACATGAGCCATTCACCTATTAATGAAAATACAATCTAACATATTATAGACAGCAATGAGTTTCTTAGTGAAAGTGAATTTGATGATATGAATTCTGAAGATAGCTCTACTAAGAGTAGCGTTATGGATGATTCGGATGCTGAACCACTTTCAATCCTGACATAACCAGTACATCAGGCCTTCAAAGTAGCTTATCATCATCTGTAAACAGATCTCTGCTAACCTCATCTGATGAAAACTCGCCACCTGTAGGTAGGCCTAGGGAACTTGTACCGGAACAAATAGAAACAAGGTGGAAAGAGAAAAACCAAGATAGGTGTTCATCCTCTGTAGATTTTTGTCGCACCAAATATATTTTAGGTAAAAATTTAAGAGATAATAAAAGATCATTAAAAATTACCTAATAAACCTTTTGTATTTACATATCAAAACTTTTAGTCTAAATAATATTCAGAATCAATAGAAATTTTTTACTGATTTTTACCGTCCAATAACAAAATACGCTCAAAATGTTATTCAATAATATTGTCTTAATAGGAAGTTGTACCCCAGCAAATATCATGAAAGGCGCATAGTATTTGATCAAACATTGGCATCAAAAGAAAACTTTATGTTTCCATTGACAAACTTCAATTTTTTCCAACTGTCAATTGTATCCAAAATATATCTGGTTGTCTTTGGTATTAAAATGATGGTAAAAGACCAGTAGGGTTCAGATATGTCACTTTAACTTCATGTTCTTCTTCGTTCTTCTCCAACACATAGGCTAACCACCAATCTCGGTCTTTAACAACGGTTATATATCCATTAACATCAGGGTATTTTTGGATATTCACTGTATCTATTGTGTCTGTTGTGTCTTCAGAGAATAGTTTACACACATATTTCATACTCTTAAATTTACAGTAACAAAAGCATGATATTGCTATGTTCCTTTCATAGTTACTACTTGGCTGAAACGACTATTAAAAAAATTTAAACTCAACATACTTAAATCTTGAACCCCTCATCTTGAGTGGAGAAGGTCAAATTTATTCCAGATAAATTTTCAATTGAAATTCAAAGTTGAATAGGAATTAAAATTTGGTCATCATCCCTAGACATTGTAGTTCATTAGAGGCCATTACTTAAATACCATACACATGATATAACTTTGTTTGAATTAACAACACAACAAAGCGCACGTTTGTTGTTGATTGTGTATTTGTTTGTGTGTACATTTGTTGTGTGTTAGAGTTTGTCTGTTTGGAACAATAACGCCTAATCGAATTAAATTATAGGCTTATAAGATTGTATTAAACAATACTGTTATTCTAAAAAATGAAAAGGCTGGCAGTTGTTCACTATAAATATCAATACAGTAGAACCCCTCATATCCGGCCTCGGTTTTATCGCACCTCGGTTTATCCAGCCACTTCCCGGAAGCCAATATCGAAATTTATTTACCACGGCTTGCAGACGCACAGTTGCACGCACTAGTCTCCCACGACTCTTGCGTTATTTTGGTGTATCTATTTGTTTACATTTTCCTGTTTTGTCCTCAGTTGAGCTAGTAGGTTTAACCTGTAAACAGTTCGTTGATTATTTCCAGTGCGGTTAGTACAGTACAGTACAATTGTTTTGTATCGTCAAATGTTGTGTACTGTAGGTTGGTTTATCCGGCCGAATCATTATCCGGCCAGGGGCTCGGTCCCGTGGTGGCCGGATATGAGGAGTTCTACTGTATGTCAAATATTTTTATTTTTTATATTTTAGGTATTTTTAATTTATTTGATTGTTGTTGCTTATTATACTGCAGCCTGTTACTATACCATAGTTATCTCTACATTCCCCTGAAAAAATAATATAGTGATATTTATGTAAAATTGTGTTTACAGTGTAATAAATAAATAAATATATTACTCAAATACATTTATAGTAAAAGTGTATTTTGTACAAAATTTGTGTAAGAATGGGTATAAAACACTCAAAAATAGCCTGTTAACTAAGAGAAAAAGTGTGTGGTTAATACATTGGGTAATTATCATATTAACGGCTGGAGCGGAAAAATACGAGTTTTGCGTTATTAACTTATTGGAATCGTCGTATAGAACAAAAAAAAAAATAAGGTTTGATGGGGTGTAAATGAGAAATAACGAAGTTCTAGAACATTAAAAAAATGGAACAACTGTTCACGCACGGAGTAATATTTCCATGTTGTACATCCACGTCGAGCGTCACGTGACCTTTTGTGACCATGATTCAACCTCATGATGACGTCATCGGATGCGTCGCCATCTTTGCAAACGTAAATGAAAAATAATACTGAAATGAGCAGAATTTTGATCCAAATGAACAATGTTTTTCTTAATTTCGAGCTACAAATTAATTATTTGTTATCGAAATGAGACGAGTGCCTCTGACCATCAGCGCGGGCTTCGGCTGCCCAGCGCTGATGTCAATGAAAGAAAAACATCCCTCGAGATAGTACCTATCAGTAAAATATCAAATTCTAGAGGGGCTGATCAGAAATATAAATTGGAATGTAATACAAAGGCAATTATGTAGGCTTAAGTGAAAAAAACTTAATAAATCATGAAAAACTGTAATATAAATATATAGATGGATATTAACAGAGAACACTTACTTTTTCTAATTTTCCTATCGCAACGAAACAACAAAGTCTCCCGGTTTAAAAAAACAACACGCGACCGCACGACGAACAAATACACTTATTATTAAAAATTCCATGTTCAATTAAAAAGGAAGTAATTTCGTTTAGGTTAAAACGTAAACTCTTTACGTGCCCTACTAAACACTCAGACAAACACAATTCACTAGGGTTGGTCGAACTAGTGGATGGTTGATTCATAATTGTAATGTACTCACTCAATCCAACCTACTGAACACGATATCTTATGAAGCACTGACTCATGCCCCGGAGAACTCAGATAACATATACGCTATCAGTCCCGGCCGCAGATAATATTCAAGTAAACAGATTATCCAGACACAGCACACAAACTGAACATTAAAAAACATTAGAAACTTACCTACTTATGAATATACCCCCTAAAATCATGTTGTCATTTGCACCCCCTAGTACTATATATATTTTTTGTTCAGGAGGGTGAGCAGAATACTTTGATAACGTCAAATTCGTGATTTGCCGCCTCGGCCTTTAATCATATAATAACCATACATTATTATCATCTTGGTAGATGGCTAATTTCAGTTAGTTTCCAAATGCACTATTTTAAGATAAGATTATACCATAGTTCACTAGAAAAGAACAGAAAAGTCAACAGTTCTGTAAACGCCCACACTATCAAATTTTAAAGCATGAATCCTGAATATTGTATTAAACACCACAAATGTACTATGCCTAAACTTTCATCAACTTCACCTAACTCTTATTATAATATTCAATGTGATTGTGTATGTTAATCTATAGGCCTATTCAATATGTTAACTAATGCAACTACATTGAGAAACACTGCAAAGATATGTATACTTACTCTAAATCTGGAAAGTAGGGAACCCATTATGAAAGCTTAGAAAATTTTAATAAAACAGGGCCTAGGGTGGTAGGTTTTAATTTTACTTCCAAATCTCTTCTGCAACTACTGCTTTATTTAAAAATTATACCAGTCAAACTGTTGTTGAATTATTTTAAAAACAATATTTGCACAAATAATTATGACAAAAAACCATAATCAAACTGATAATTTTACATCGTATTTTGTTAATCCACTCTATCGGCCGGAACCAAAAATGTTTCAAAGCTACTTTACACTGTTACAATATTATTTTTTAATTTAGTATTTTCGCTTTACCTTTAAACATTGAATCACAGCCATCAAAATCTACATTGATTAAAAGACAGTACTGTATGAAAAATATTAGCTTAACTTGTTCATAGTATGTATTTTAGGGCCTAATAAAGTTGTTTTCCTTTATAATTGCTTTTTGTTATTAATTATTTATAATTTTTATATATAATATTTATATAAATGTATGTTATATTTTCAGTTAGTACGGTGAGGCGTTGCACATATTTTATTTTAATCATTAATACTTATTACTCTTGCGATATTGTTACATTTTTTGTTATCTGTTGCAGAGATTTAATATGGTAAAATTTGAACTCATAATTTTAAACTTCCTTACTTAAAGACAATGTATAGTATACATTGGTGTCCATAAGTTAATTATGTCTTAATTTACATAATGTATGATGACTATCTAAAATGTAATTTACTTTTACTTGTACGTTACATTACTTTTTCTTTCATAATAGTGATTTGAATAGTTTTCAAGTTTCACAGTGTGTCAATGTTTGTGTATTAGGTGGTATTCCTGGCCCGCCTAGACTTCAGTTTTCCCCTAACCGGTATCTTGCTTATGTATTTGCCTTTGAACATACAGGTATTTCTGTACATTGATTTCAATTTGCATTTTCCAGCTGGCAGAATGTTTTCTAACGTTGGCAGTATGATTGCACGGAGTATGTAAGCTTTGTATTTATAGACGTTTTAAGTCAGGACTAAATCAAATTCAGGCAAGAGTATGAATCTTTTGTAAGTACATTCTTTTGCACGTATCTTTAAGATTTCGAATGTCTACTACAACACAATTTCAAACTACTAAACATGATTTGAGTCTATCTTATGCATGCTGCTTTGAATTGCTCCTTATAATCATGCATTACTTCTGAATTGTTATTATGAATCTCAAAATGTGCCGTACTAGCTGCGACTCTGTATAGTGCCTAAACTCATTTACCATATATCTTAGAAGAGCACTATAACAACTGCTTTTATTTTCTCTCTTCCTATTTCTCCCCGCTGGTAGATCGAGTAGCTCAATAACTCATTCATTCAACCAAAGTAACAAAATTACATGCATTGGTCATGTCAGATAACTTCTTACAACAGATTACAATGGTCAATCAAATAACTAAAACTACTTGAACTCTTAAGATATTATTTTAAAACTACCAGGTTATCCAATTAGCCGTCAGTCAGGAATTCACGGACGCTGTGAAAACATTTATCAAGGAGAAATAACTTAGGTCTTTTTATACATTTTAAATGGTTTGACTCTGTTTTGAGGTGCATAGGGAGTTTGTTCAACAGATTAATAATTGCATTGTAACGGAGATTTGTTTGGAAGAAAGCTGTGTGATCTGCAGGGACCTGAAGGTTGTTAGACATTTTAAAATTATACTGATGGTTACGAGGAATGTTGAAATGTTCATTGTATTGAGTTAGAAAAGATACAGTTTCGTAAATATATAGATATGGAAAATTTAAAATATTGGAAGGCTTAAAAATCGGTTTACAAAATTGACGCCGATTAAAGCGATCGTTAGCTGTAAGAATTCTGTTCACATGATCACCAAGGCTGCTACCAGGAAGTTTCTACGAGGGCTTGAAGACAATTTTTCTAGAGTTTCTATCAGTCGCGACAGATCCAGAAATGAAGCTGAGCACCTTAAAAGCCTTAGGGCAGAGCGGTCTCGTCGATCAGAATCTGGAGAGAACAATCTCACCATTAAATATATTAATAGAACTCCAAAAATCGTAATCTTTACTTGTGCAATTTACAGAGCTATACATGTTGAACTAATCACATCACTCTCAACAAATAATGGTTTTATGTTAGGTATTAAAGGTGTGTAGTAAGAAGAGGCATACCAAAGACAGTGAACAGTGACACTTGGAGTAATTTTGTTGGGATGGAAAATCTGTTTATATCTATCGACTGGAAATGTATAGAAAGAGAATCAACGATATCAAGAATTCAGTGGAGATTCATCCCCAACGGTTGCTTAGTGGGGTGGATGGTGGGCGAGAATGATACAAATGATTAAGAACTTATTAAAGAGAGTATTGGGTAAAGTTTCACTTAACTATGAAGGGCTTACTAGTATACCATGTGACTGTAAAGCTGTTATAAATTCCAGACGAATGACTTACATATCTAACGAGATTAAAGATTTCATCGCTTTGATACCCGCAATGTTTTAGCAAGATCTCAGCGAAACAGGCATTCCGAACTTAGATATGATTGACAGCAATGTGTTATATAGAAGATTTAACTATCAACGACGCATAACAGAAGAACTCAGAAGAAGATTTAGAAGTGAATATTTAAGCCAGCTTATTCTAAAACCAAATAAGAAAAACAATTCAAAATTTGTAGAAGGTGGTGTAGTCCTCCTTGGAAGTGATGTGGAAACGAGTTGACTGCCCACTAGAAAGAATAATTCAAATGTACCCTGGGAAAGATGGCAAGACTAGAGTTGTAAAATTGAGAACCGCTACAGAAGAGTTTATAAGACCGAACCAAAGAATATTCGCCTTGGAGATAAAAAACATTCAAATTTCGGCCATAATGGAAAAGAGAAAAAGTGGAGACCTTTTCAGAAGAGAAGAGTGGAAACGTAGAAATACGAACAAAAAGTGTTAAACATTAATCTCCTATAAAAAGTTTTAGACTTTGAAGTTTATAATTTGTTGTGTTGCCTTTGTTTTTTGTATTGTAAATAGTTTATAATTAGAATTCCTACTCTAATTAGGTGGGGTGTATGTTAACAAAGAACCATATTAATTTCTTATAGTTGTGTGATGAAATGTTATAATCAAGATATTGTGTGTGATATTGTGTTATAGTCAAGATAATGAAATCTTTAAACTAATAAGCTGTTTTCTTATGAGTAAAAAGAATAAAATGTTAGTGGTGTTGTAAAAAATGTAGTATAGATGGAGTAAGATAAAACAATAAAGTAGTAGTATTTCATTTAAGTTAGTCTTCTATTTAAACATGAAGTGAGGCTACTATAGAAAGTACAGCGCTTCTATAACAGGCTTCTCGCTGTTAACAAACGAGATTATAGTGCTATTTACGAAACGTGAAAAAAACTCTTGAAGCCAATATAAGTTTTCACCAGAAAGTGTTTTGTCACAGAAGCGACACTTGGATTCAGGGTATATTGTCTTCTCAATATTAAGAGTCTAGGACTTTCTTAGGTGTACCACTGAGTGCTAATGGATTTGCTGTATCTGGCTTGAACGAGTTTTTGTGAAATACTACATCTTGTTATCATGCGAATGTGATGCCGCAAAAACAAAGAAAGAAATATACTTGTTAATACTTTTCCGTTTAAAAGTGAACGTAAATTTAAAAAAAATCCCTCGATTAATTAATCCCTCAGATGATTTCAAAATTTAAGGTAAAACGCAGTGTCTATTTAGATAAATCTCTTGCATTATAGTAGTAAGCTTCCACACTCAACTTCCCAAACTTGGATAAAGTTAGAAAAATTTCCTTTTAAATATGAAAACAGTCCCTTATTGCTATAGCGTGGTCAGTGTCGCATATCTAATAAGGCAGTCAGTCCCGAGCTAAGAACGGCTACTTTAAATTTAGTGGTGAACTGACCTTTACGTAGCATAACTTCAATCATTTGCCGCAAAAATTTAGCAATTTAAAGATGTCTTCACTGACGTTCATGCCATCTTATAAGTAATCGGTTGTCAGCTTTGTAGCTTGAGCTCCAGGCTATAACTGAAGAACGAATGGACCTCGTCACAGCTGCCTTTGAGGCTAACTAGTTGAAGCAAATTCGCAAAAACGGTGTGTTGTACTAGGATGGAATTAGAACGGCAACGCTAAATATGGGCCTAACTGCGTGGTGGGGTATATGATTCCGTCATTTTAATTAGATTTTATACTACACATACTTAATAAATTGTGTAAAATCTAGAACAATGCCATTGACGAGGTCGATTTTTTTTAATAATAATAAAATAAATAAAATATAACCAGTTCCTATATAATTATTGTATATACCTTAATACGTATATCATATTATGAAAGTATACAAACTTGTTTGTGTACTGCACATTAAAACATTGTGAATGTTTATATTAATGTACAGTTGTTTGTACTGTATCAACTACCGTACACTAACTGTCTTGCTATAATGCATGTAGCTAATACCTACAATTTATGGACCCCTGAATTTAAACATAGGATAATGAGTAAATCCTGCTCTCAAATAAAAAAATACATGTTATAAAGTTAATCCTTTGAAATCAATTATTTGATAAAGGAATTTAAAATATTTAATCCCACAACGAAGTTGTAGGACAGTACGAGTTATTCATTATTAATCTGCTGTTTATTAATTTATGCTATTACACTTTTAAATCTTTTTAAGCAGAAAATAACTGAATTATCTGTCACAATTTCCCCTTCCAATACTGGCATTCCAGTAGCTTGTTGTAAACAAACACCAATCCAAACCATATTACAAATATGGCTGGAGTGTTCGTTAGGAGTGATAAAAGATTCTCTATTGACGATGCATTTGAAGAAGAAAACGATGAAGCCATTAAAATATATGGATCAACAACAGAAAGATCGCCTCTTAAACCTAAAAATCGAAGTATAGCTTCAGATGAAAGTATAATTGTCCAAATTGATGATGCAAATCACCGTTCTCACTCAACAAGGTTAACTTTTGCCGATGATGTATGTATTATATTATATTATATTGGGTTTATTTCGATTTTACTAAGTTAATATTACTTTACTATTTTTGTTTTATTTTTTAATATTTTACTTGTGTTTTCTGTCGTATTTGACTTGAGTTAATTGCCATAAGAGGTACATTATAGAAATGTTCACAGGTTAGGTTAATTTATCATAGTTAAGTGACTTGGGACATTTTTGTAGATTCATCTATGATAATAACATTTTAATATCAGAATTTAGTATTTTGTTAATATTATATTTTTTTCAGAAATAACAAATTTGTGCTGTACCTAACTTAGTTTCTATAGGCTATATTTGTTTATGAATTTGTACATCTATTTCTTTGGATATTTACATTAGCTACGCTACCTAAAACAATCGAAAATCATGTATAAACATTTCTTAAACAACAGCATATATACTTGTCTTTTAAATTTACTTTTGGAGGACTTTTCTTTAGAAAAACAAAACAAAATAATGTGTTGGCTAAAATTTTGTTTATTGCTGAATTTCTTTTCTCTTATCTTAAAGTTATACAGGGAGTTAAAGTCTTACCATCCGAGTCTACTATAAAGAGTGTAGTAGATTACCTGGGCCACTATCAGTGAAATTATTTTAAAGTCCATTCATTACATGCATAAAAATAATACTTTTGGTATTTTACACCTTATTTTTAAGGTCCCTGATTATTTCAGCAAAAGTCTTTTAAAACTACAGTTAGCCATTTCTAAAGGTTGTACCAAAACATTTTAAAAGACTGTTTTTAACACTTTAATTTATTGTAACTGCTCCTTCGTACATTGTAGAAAAACAAAATTATTTAGAATACCTAATAGATTTTCCAAAATATGCTTTTTAAAAATTATAAAGTAGGCTACGGAAATTTTTGCCATTTTCAAATTTGTGACCTAAAGAAAATTATAACTTTTGGCAAAGTCAACATTTTAAAATAGTAATCTATACTGTATTGCACATATAACTTTTTTTATTCTCTTAGGACAAGAAGCTTATAAATTGCACCTAGTCCTATAAGGACCTATGCGCTACTTCCTGAGTGACAGGATATTTAGGATGCGTAAGTTGGTAGGGGGTGCCTCCTATCGAGATCCATGATGAAGAATTTAGGGCACTAATCTCAAATCATGTCCCCTCGAAAGAAGGGGAAGCCAGCTCTGAACCAGCTGCTCCAATCAAAGCAGGCAGGGGGTGGCACACCCTTGTTCAGGTTAACAAGAACCTCGTGATGCTTAAGCAACGAACCCCACCAACTCCAACAGTCATCTCCGCAGTAGACTAAACCTATCGAATTACCCTTGCACCCCAGAATCTCGACATTTGCGGTTAGTGATGTGTTACACATCGGTTTTTGCTGTGCTCAGTGGTAGGTTCAACTGGAAGGTATAAACCAGCCAGAAGTTATCCCTGCTGGGTCTGCTTACTTAAAAAGTTATAAAGCACAATTAAAAGTTAATAAAAAAAAAGAAACTAATTTCTGTTTTACTGTATTTCCTAAAGTATTTCCAAGTACATTTGGAAAAAAGTTATAGAATAATTTATTTGTTTTAACCAAAGCATTCAGTACATTTGCATTAGTCAGCAGTTGCAACTTGGTTTCATATGCTTAAAAGTGATCAAGTGTCTACCTTCAACTTCAATAGAACATTCTACTTAGGCACCAAATTCATCAGTGGTTGGATTTCTTCTTCAGAAATAGGCAGTAAATTATTGCTTCCCTTATCCTCCCCTCCATATCTCTTCTAGTCGTTGGTCTTAAGCTATCCATCAGTTCTAATTACTACACAATGGATATGTATTTGTATAACCAGTATTTGTTGTTATTGGAATGCGAACTGGAATCATTTGAAGAACCCAGGGGATAAATGTAATTTGTACATTTTTGTAACTTTGTACAGGACAGCAGTTTTAAATTTAAAAATAATATAAATCACATGGATATTTATAAATTTATTGACTGTTCCATCACTTTATATATATATGAGTTCTTAATGTATACCCATAAAAACTTAAGTACCTAATAATATCACCACAAAAGATCATAATCACAATACAAGACATATAGACAGAGTTACATACCCAATCCATAGAACTAAATTATTTGAAATGTCCCCTTATTATAAAAGACTAACATTTTACAATAAAATTCCAATATCTCTATCCTCTTTACCTCTAGAAAGGTTCTCTATAAAATAATTAAAAAAAATATATCTTAATAGAGAAAGAATATTCAGAAAATGATTTTCTAATTGATGCAACCTTCATTGAATAATTTACTCTCCAACCATTTCAAAACTTGTTAATGTATATTAATTCCACTGTATTTATTTTATCACTCATTATTTTGAAATGTGTTTTATGTATTGTAAATTATTTTATTTTAGGATAAAAATAGCTACATCTAGCTTTATTTAATTTTATGAATAAAATATGACCTTGTACCTGTACTGTTAGAATTTGATTTTTTATATGTGCTTATACAGTATGGTAAAAAAGTCCCGGAACGGTTTGATATATTTTTTATCAATATAGATAAAGTAATGAGACTTGGTATATCAATAACAGCCATAAATGTTTAGTTTTTTAAGGTATTAAAACTTTTTTATCCCTTATGGGGGACGGCCCACGAGGAGTCAGACAAAATTCTTAAATAGCAGCATAGGTCGAGTTTTATATCAAATTAAAGGTCTTAGTTAGTAGAATACATTGCCGCAAACCGGACCTCAAAAGGTTCACTCTAACTGAAATGGCGGCGTTTTAAAGTTATTCGTCATTTATCCAAATAAGTCATTCTCTTACATTAAGATAACATTAATTTAATGATTAGAATTGAAAATTTAGTACTTACAGTTATAGAAAGTGTTCAAAATGTTGTCCAAGTTTCTCTTGGCAATAGCCCAATCTGTGGTAGAAGCCTTCAATAACTTTTTGAATCATCTCAGGAGGTATTTGATGAGTTTCCTCTGTTATGCGGTGAATTAGTTCTTCTTCTGTGTTGGCAGGCTTAGTTAAAAAAACCCTTTGTTTTAAATAACCCCATAAAAAGAAATCAAGAGGATTTACATCAGGTGATCTAGGTGGCCACTCTATTGCTCCCCTACGTCCTATCCAACGATTGCGAAACTCTCTGTCAAGCAGGGCTCGTACTTGTAAAGCATAATGAGGTGGTGCACCACCCTGTTGAAACCATACTGTGTTATAACTTCGACCCAACACAGCACGTAAAGCCGGTATAATGGTTTCTCTCAACATCAATTCATATGTCACCCCATTCAAATTTCCATTGATTATGAAAGGTCCAACAATATGATTGCCAACAATCCCAGCCCACACGTTAACTTTTTCAGGTTTCTGGGTATGGCTTTCCCTCATCCAGTGAGGATTGTCGTCGCTCCAATAACAACAGTTATGCCTACTTACATCGCCATGAAGTGTAAAGGTAGCTTCGTCTGAAAATACAACTTTTGCTAAGAAATTTCGATCTTGTACATATCTATTCATCATTGTCTCACAAAATTCCACTCTTCTGTCAAAATCGTCTTCCGAAAGCTCCTGGACCAATCTGACCTTATACGGATAATAGTGGTTTTGTTTTAAAACGTTTAACACTGAAACATGGCTTATTCCGTGATTAGTTGCTGCAGTTTTTGTTTATGTGTGTGGCTCTTCGATGAAACTTTGTAATACTTCTATGGATGTATTTTCGTCAGTAGCAGATAAAGGTCTACCACTTCTTGGACGGTCTTTAACATTGCCGGTATCTAGAAATCGTTGGACAGTTCTACAGACGGTAGACTTTGATATTGGTGGCCGGTCCGGAAATGTGTCATTAAATAAATGCACAGCTTCGTCATATGATCGTACACGGTCACCATACCCCCTCATCATAAGCAGGTTTATTCTCTCAGTCTCAGTCAGAGACATCCCTATCACAAGATTCACAACTAGTCACTGTTAACAATTAAATTAAACCCAATCTACACTTTACAAATCTTAACTTAAGATCGACTTTGTAGCAGCTCATGAGGAAAATTAGGTTTCCTGTCTAACCGCATTCTACCCTCAGAATGATAAGATACACAGTTAATGATCCTGCAGTTGGACTTTCAACAGGAATGTCAAAAACAAATTTCACTGAATAGAAAGGATGTAAACACTAATGAGTTTTCAAGACCAATACACTATCCCGGAAATCCCATTGTTGCAATCAATGTTGCCAACACAGAAGAACTAATTCATCGCATCACAGATAAATGACGAATAACTTTAAAACGCCGCCATTTCAGTTAGAGTGAACCTTTTGAGGTCCGGTTTGCAGCAATGTGTTCTACTAACTAAGACCTTTAATTTAATATAAAACTCGACCTATGCTGCTATTTAAGAATTTTGTCTGACTCCTCGTGGGCCGTCCCCCATAAGGGATAAAAAAGTTTTAATACCTTAAAAAACTAGACATTTATGGCTATTATTGATATACCAAGTCTCATTACTTTATCTATATTGGTAAAAAATATATTAAACCGTTCCGGGACTTTTTTACCATACTGTATATATATATTATATATATATATATATATATATATGTATGTATATATACATACTGGATCACTATTTGTGTGATTGATATCAATATTATTATTTATCAATGAAATATTAATTATGTTTATACATTTTTTAGGATAAGTATATTTTAAATTATATTGACGAGTCACCTGTTCATTGTAGATCTTATCTTCTACAATTATATAATGTTACGTGACAATACATTTCTGTTTCTGATATTATAAATTTCATATTAGTTTAAATTTTTGGTAAGGTCAAAATTAATGGTTTGAACAAATATTGAAGATATCACCTTGAAAATTAAGGGTTATTAGGTTAAATTATATTTTTGAGTACAAGTCCCAAATTTACAGGAGGAAAACGTTTCTTTGTACATTAATTTCTGTTAATTCTTTAAATGGACCAGACTTTTCATGGGCTGCAGTATAATAAGTGGCCACCACTACAATCGAATCATGATTATCGAATCATAGATATTCATGGGTATTGAATCCTCAGTATTCATGACTATCTAAAAATACTGAAAAAGTCAAAGTCAAATTCTTTATTGCCATAAACACATTGTATACATGTATGACATCGTCAATATTTAAACAGTGATACTAATAAATGTATTTAATAATTAGTACAATATAAAATGAACTCTTTTACATCATAGATACTTAATTCAATCAACAATGACTTAAGCTTAATTTTAAATTTATTGTCATCTAAGCATTTAATTTCCCTAGGTAACATATTATAAATGTTAATCCCTATTTCATATGTTGATTTAATGGTTGCTTGGTAATTGCATTGCCTGATTCTAAGCAAGTTTCTTTGTCTAGTATCATGATCATGAATTGAACTATTTGTAGGTAAAACATTTAAATTTATCCTAACATGCAATAATAACTGTAGTATATACAATGATGTAACACTCAGAATACCTAAATCTTTAAATAAAGGCTTACAGTGAGTCCTACAGCTAGCATTGCACATAATTCTTAAAACTCTCTTTTGCAAGATTAAAAGTTTTTTTTATATTACTATCACAGCCCCAAACAATGATTCCATAAGATAAATGACTTTGTATGTATGCATAATATACTGACAATAATACATCTAGAGTTACATATTGTTTCAGTCTTCTAATCATAAAGGTACCTTTAGAAATCTTATTACAGACATTTACAATATGAGCCTCCCATTTAATATTTGACTGCAACAACACACCCTGTTGAACAAAATTATGTATTAAGTCATTAAAAATAATAATATAATTCTGCTAGTTTTTAAATTTAAAAATTAATATATTAACGATAAATAAAAAACTGTCTATGCGATCTATGTTTATAAAATATTACAAACAAAACAATGTAACATTTAATTACTTTTTACTATTTTCAAGGATATATATTGCTGACTCTCAGTGACACAAAAAACATATATGTATATTGTCATTGTAATTGCCGCAATTAATCAAATACCAAATACATGGTTTTACTTCGAATTAATTTGGTGTAATAATGTCGAAGTGAATTATGTTTTAGGTTTTTAAAATTGTATTACAGTGAAGTAATACTTTTAAAATGTAAAAGAATTGTATTTGTTTTAGATTATTTAAAATAACTAAACTTGATTTAAACTATTTTTGAGCGGCGTAGTACTTACAATTGTTTTAGCCAATCTAAAATGGTATTTCTGTAGATACTGTTGCCGGCAAAACTACATTCATTAATTAAAAAGTCATAGTTTGTTTGGTTCCAACTAAAATAGTACATGATTTTCAATATATTCTTAATACCAAATTTAGAATGTTCAATAAAAGTCTTCTGAAGTACGTTTTTTGTAAAGTTGTGTTCTGATTTTTCTTTCCATGAAACACCATTTGATCTCCACCTTTAATTCTAGTTTTCATCTCCTCAGTACAAAGTGGACACTTTGGATTTAAAGGAGCAATATCATTATCTTATAACCATTTAAAACAATTAAGAGTTTAAAAATACTTTTTGAGACAATAATTTCATGTTCATCGCCATCGTTCTTGTTGATGTCACTAATCTACTTATTATGTAAATGAAATAAAAACAGCTGGCAATGATTAATTATGAATATCTGTAGGTCAATGTTGTATTCAATAGTTTCGGTATTTCTAATTGATAATCATGATCTGATTGTGGTGGTGGCCGCTTATTCATGGAAGGAAAACGTTACAGACAAACAACAATTTATACTCTATTAAATCAATCCAATACAATTAATATTGAATTGAGTTTTGCCTCATATTAATTGATGTCCTTTATTTTTTGTAGGTTTTTTCTTACATGATTTTTCTTGTTGTAAATTGCAGTAGTATTCCTTTGCTTTATTTTTAATATAAAATTGTTTTAAATGGTTACCATCCATTGTCATGCGTTGTCATATGATAGCAAAATTACTGTATCAGCTGTAGGCTACCAGGAATAAAGCAGTTGAAACAGTGAGGACAAAGGAGGGTTTTCCCAAGTTGTCTGGACAAAGTAAATTTGTCCCCAGAGTGCAAATATTAAAAACTGTGATATTTTTCTGACAAATTACTTGTTCCCTTGACCAATTTGTTTATATAAAATGGAGTCCAGAAGATGAAAAATAAAGTAAATATCCAACGTGTAATTTATGTTTTATTTAACTTATTACTTGAATCCAATTGCTTATGATAATATTCAAGAAACCCTTTTTATAGATGTGCAACGTTTAAGAAATAGGTTCAGACCATTAAAGGAAAATAAAAACGATCCTATAAACATAGGTCGTACCTCACATTGTTTAGTGTGTATTGGTTTTTGTTTTTTACTTAAAAATTCATATCTGAAACCAGGTTGGATTGGGCCGGAGTTTCATAGAGCGTGGTGGTGTGCAAACTGCACCATTGAGTAGACCAAACCTCTGTTCACTATTTCAGCCTTAACATGCGTAAACCACCATATGTGTCATGTTAAATCCTTGTGCAGCTGACCAGGTCTGATTGTGTGTGGAGATTGGAGAAACAGCTTTAGTTAATAGATCATTCTTATTTGACAGGGGGATATTTATATTATCAACATCTAACTTTGTATCAGAAACTTAAAGAAAGATTGTGACTGAAAATATAAATGTTTTAAATTTCCATTGTTCAACTTTCACAAAAACTAATTAAAAAATAAAAATTATAATCGGTTTAAAATAACACAAAGCAGATAAATCGTTTAGTTATTTGTAGATGAACAGTAATTAACAAAATGTATTTTTGTTGCTGTTGTGCAACTCACTGAAGAGCTTATGAAAGGTTTATGTTAAGTTGTTGCTGGTGATATTTATTTTAATAACTAAATTCTACCTAAGTAGTGACTAAAATTTAATGAAAAACAAGTAACATAAATTGTATCGCTTATCTCGCAGACTGTTCCAGAGGTTAGCAGAATCATCATTTGTAAATTAAGAGCCGGCTGTAGTGAAACGAACTTTAGTTTTCCCCAATAAGAGCAATGTTATTTCTCATGCCTTTTTACACCCTTATTTTTCATTGTGGTTTTATGTAACATGTCTAGTTTTAAATATATAATTAATACACATCCAAACAGTGCAGTTTTTTGTGAAGTGTATACTTTTTTAGTATTTCAACAGTTAAATACAAAAAAGTTTGACATTTTTTCTTTCCATTTCTATGATTCTAAATAAGGTTGTAAAAGTGCGTGAGACTTAACATTGTTCTTATGGAGATAAATGAAGATTGTCGCCCGTATAGTCGGCTCTTAATGTGCTCCTGTTACCCTCTTAATGTGCTCCTGTTACCCTCTTAATGTGCTCCTGTTACCCTCTTAATGTGCTCCTGTTACCCTCTTAAATGTTTCTCAAACAAGTGCTACTGTAGCCCTGCAAATTCTGATGCATTTCATATTTTTACAGTCTCTAGGAAAATTTGTTGGTAGTGTTAAAAATAACAAATACAAAATAACATTAAAACTAATAATTTATGCAATGATTTCATATATAATTTAATTGAAAAAATTGGTTGCAGACTTTGTCAAGAGACAGCGATTCGCTGATTCATGATGGAGGTTACCACACTGGCTTCTTTGATCCGTCCCAGGCTTGTTGGCACCATCCGAAAATCAGGGAGAACTGGAAAATGGTCTTAGCTGCTGTTAATCTATTGATTGTGGGAATAGGTAAATCATTGTGTACACTTATTTTATTGCAGTCTAGGTGGTCTTTCAATAAATATATATTAAAAATTATATAAATGTCTGTATACCATTCAGCAAGAGATGTTATGTGATGAAAATTCTGGTTCTTGTATTATACAATTGTGAGAAAAATTACAACTTCCTGATCGATTTGATTTTGAAAACGTCTTTGCAATTGTACTCATAATGGTTATAAATTTACTTATGATGGTATTTAATACAGGGCATTTCAAAAAGGACTTTACAACTTTGAAAATTTGTATAAATTGTATTAAACAAGGTACAGAGCTGGTTTTGGTGTTATTTTAAAGGAAAAAACTTCAAGTTTTTTTACCTTAAATTAAAGATGTTCTATGTGGCTTCCGTTGGTTATTCTGCAGACATCCCATCGGTAGCCAATTTTACCAGACTCGCACTAGCATTTCAGGTTAACTTGCTCAGCAGCAGCGTAAATTCTTGCTCCAAGTTCAGGTAGAGTGGCCGGCAAAGGAGGGTACTTACACCATATCTTTTATGAAACCCCAGAAGAAAAAAATCTAGCGGTGTCAGGTCTGGGGAACGGGGAGGCCATGCAATTGGCGCATCATGGCCAATCCATTGACCTGGGAAGTGGTCATTTAGAAAATTCCGGACGTCAGTCACATAATGTGGTGGTGCGCCGTCTTGCGTAAAGAAAACATTTCGTTCTCGGTCATCCTCATCGATCTGTGGTATTAAAAATTGTTGCAACATATCAAGGTACACTATCCCATTGATGGTTCTCTCTTGGAAAAAAAAGGGGCCGTACACTTTCCTCTTGCCCAACGCACAAAAAACGTTCACTTTAGGGCTATCACGAACATGTTGTAATGTTTCATGTGGATTTTCGCTGCCCCAAATCCTACAGTTATGAGTTATGTGTTTACCTTGCCACTTAAGTGAAAAGTGGACTTGTCTGAAAAGATGATGTTGTCCAAGAAATGTTCATCATCATCCACTCGATTTAACATATCCACACAGAATTTCCTACGGGCAATCTTATCAGTGTCTTATTTGCTTGTAAAAGCGAATATCGGTATGGTTTTAAGTGCAAACGTTTTCTTAACACACGCCAAACCGTTGTATGTGGTACTTGCAGCTCACGAGATGCACGCCGGGTCGATTTCGTAGGGCTATTTACAAAACATTGTCTCACTTGCTCAACGACCTCGTCAGATGTGCTTGGACGACCTGAGGATTTTTTATGTTTTACTGAGCACCCTGTTTCTACAAAACAACTTTGCCACTCATAAATTGTAGGCCTACTAGGAGGATCTTTAGCGTACTTAGTACAAAAATTACGCTGAACTGTTGTCGCAGACTTCGATTCTTCAAACCAAAACACACAACTAGCACGCTCCGGTCCAGTGAAGGCAGCCATGTTTAACGTAACTGTCACTAGCGCTTGTGTGGCGTGATTAGGTACTAGCGGACTATGCAAATCAAAACTTGGACTGTTTTCCTTTAAAACAACACCAAAACCAGCTCTGTACCTTGTTTAATAAATTTTATACGAATTTTCAAAGTTGTAAAGTCCTTTTTGAAACGCCCTGTGTTATAAAATGTGTGTTCTTTGATTTGTATTAAAACTGATAACAAGAGGTTTGTCCAGTCAAGGTTTCTTTAAAATTTTAATTTAAAATGACATACAAGTAGACATTTAAAAACTGAGCCTTTCAGGACATGTGGTTTCTTTAATTTTTCATTAATAACAGTATTCCAAAGTAGTTTGTATGAGAAAATGAAAAAGAATATGTGTGCTCACCTAAGGCTTAAAATTATTTAGTACTAGACTGAAGAATTAGCAAGAATACTTTGTTCACTTCATTTAAGTAATAGCTATTCCATCCGGGGAAAATATAAGTTAAAACTAGAGGATTATTTACTGTTGTGTTTTATTCACATTGAAACTAGTAGAACTTAAAAATAGTTAAGTATTAGCAATAACTACTTTTTAATCACTTGATTGATTGTATTATTGGATAGATATTTCCTCATTTTCTATACCTGGTTATCAAATGATTTCTAATTGCTGAAACACATTAAAATTTAAACTGTTTTTTACAATATATGTACATTGAGAACTGTCATGACAATTATGTTTCAAAATTTTAAAATAATGTTCTAAATTTTTTACACTTTAAATTACTTTTTAAGACTATCACACTTCTCAAATAACAAACTACATCACTTAAATTTTGAATATAAAAATTAATACTTACGCAAACAATAAAAATCTTGATTTTGGTAAATGTGGACTTTTCTAATGTAACACGAACAGCCCAGCATAGTACTTAATTTCCTCTTATATCAATAGGAGTGCATGTGATTCTAATACTTCATTAACCTGGCATTCAGACCCTGTAGTATGCTTTTTTTTTGTATGAAGTAAATTTTAATGCCTATTTATTAATCCATTCTATTAAGAATTATTTTATATCATTTTGTTATTAAATATTTTACTTGTAAAGTAAAATGCTGGCTTTTATTATTTGTAACTTTTATAATAAGGGAATACAATTTTAAAAATTTAAAAGCATTTTAGTTGTGAGTATTCTTAGTTTTCAAATATAGTACATATGCAAACTTCATAAATATGAAAACTTACCTATAATATAAATATGAACTATGTAGTTTTAGCCATTGGTATAAATTTCTATAGTATTCTTCAGTTTAGATGTAAAAATGATGCAGTGGTTTTGGTGGTAATTCATTAAATTCATGTCATTTTGACAAATCTTTCTTAAAATGAATTTGTATTAAAATATTTTAAATCTGTACTTATCTAAACTAATGATCATTGATGGAAAACACTTCACACACAGCAAAGGTTTCTATCTAATGTTTCATCAAGCAAACATAGTCTGTTAATATTTTTAGTAACAAATGTATAAATGTGTTTGCAATGTTATCAAAAGTAATGTTAAACATTAAGTTAAGTTCTTAAGTAACATCTGAGAATTTAACATCACATCTGATAATTGCTGAGGTATCATCTACATATTGAAAATGTCAGTAATTAACACAGTCCTGACTGAATTAATATTGTGTTGTAAATAACTTTAACAAAAATCTAAGAGTTTGAGAGACTAGCCATAAAATTTACCTGATATAATATCGCATTCAGATTTTCACCAAAACATGTATTAACATCCTATGTAATAATTAAGTTAAAGTATGTTTTAAAATTGGTAATGTTATATTTACTCTAAAAACAGTGTAAGCTGTACTTCCTTATTACTAAAAAAACTTAAAGTCTTTTGCCATACACACATTTCAACACATTTTTTTGGCCACATTTGAAGTCATGAGGTCTCAAATGTGGCGAAAACTTATTTCTCACTCAGCTCGGATTTAGTATCTGGTGGTTGTTCTCAGCTCGCAGGGCTACGCATAGTGCCCGACTCTGTTCTGCGTCTTGGCGCTTGCGTAATCATGTACTCGGATTTATCTGCCAGTATTTAACCTTCGGTTCTTTAAATGTCTCATATTTAAATGAAATTGTCAAATAATTTACTAAGGTTTTTAGCTTCAAGTATAAAACTTTATCAATTGGTTATTTATTATTTGCTTTTAAACAAACCTCAATTAGGTCTCTAGTATCAACAGAATATATACTTTATCCATATTTTGAGCTTTGTCTCCACCAAATGCACTAGTATTTTAATTAGTGGATGGGATACACTCTAGCAGCTACAGTGACACTGATAGTCGGATAAAATATAATTCTGAACAATGTTTAATGTGGTATGTGCTGCAAATAGAGAAATATTAATTTAGTTACTTATTTGGTCAAGAGATTGCAGCACT
Organism: Homalodisca vitripennis; assembly: GCF_021130785.1. NCBI lineage: Eukaryota > Metazoa > Arthropoda > Insecta > Hemiptera > Cicadellidae > Homalodisca > Homalodisca vitripennis. The sequence goes on from NC_060215.1 coordinate 24,354,554, forward strand.
CTCCAGCCACAATTGGATAACGATTGAATTTTATAACTGCCCAATACAGAGGACCACACATAGTGGCCTGATGAGCTGAACAGCAAAACAGCGAGGGCCCCCCTAGCGAAGGGATAGGACTTGGTCATAAATGAATGATCTGAGCCAGAGAACAGCCATGGTCACTGTAGAGGTCAATCGTATGAATTTAATGCTGATCCCAAAGGGTTAAACTTACCATATTACCAATTAATTGATAAATAATCATATTATGATGATTTTTTTGAAACTGTGCATCTCAAAAGTTTTGTTTTACAGCAAGACGCCAATCTTGTGTTCAGTTGATAAATATTTTCCTAGACGCTACAGAGTATGTTACCACACAATATAATGGGAAAACTAAACTACAGGGCTATAAGTAAAATGATTTTTGAAGGTGTTTTGAGTTCTGCAAGAAAAGTAAGAAAATTTGTGATTTCAAGAAAAATTACAACATTGCTCAAAACTAGATGAAACATAAGATTTCTGAACGTTCTTCCTGAACATTAAAAAAACCTATATTACCTTCTTGACAGCTACTTCAATGAACCAATTTTCTGTGCAGGTTTGTTGTTAACGAGTATTGTTGTCATCTTCATTCCTGACACAGGACTACAAGGGTTTGTGTTTTTCGTTGCCGGTAGCATCTGTTTCATCCCTGGGGCATACCACGTTGTCTACATCTATCTGGCTGTGAAAGGAAAGCGTGGTTATGACTTTTATCACTTACCATTATTTAACTGAATCGTAAACTGTTAAATTATTGATATTATTTATTGCTAGTCACCCTCTCCATTACATGTTAACTTACAATAAAATATTCCTTTGTATTAAACTATAATAATGTTTTAATTTGTAAATAGTATTCAATTCTGTCAATATTTCTGTAAAATTCACTTGTATCTTTCTTCTTTACACTTAATATTCATGTAGGATAGAAACGTTTGAAGTTAAGTTCTACTAGTGTTCTAATACTTTTATTCTGAATGGATGTATTTATATAATCCTGTTGATAACTAATGAGCTCTGAGCTGTTATAGATTTAATATATTAAAATAATGCTAAAGGACTGTCTCTCAAGAATTTGTTATGTAAAATTTTATTTCTTTTAAGAAGTTTTATAATTGTAATGTAATATATAGATAAACAATTATTTTATTATTTGTAAAATGTAATTCAATACACAGTGAACACCATACATAACCTTCCCGCGTGTGACAAAAATTGTTGTCTATCCCTTGAAATTTTCCTACCTGTGGAAAATTGTACCTAACAGTGAATCTCATTGTAATGAAAACTTATTTATAAAGAATAATATTTCAGGCCCTTCGAGCAAGCACATGAGCACATTCATCAAAATGCAGTGGAACCTGAATGAAACGTGGATAATTTGAACTTATATCTTGGTCCCTTGACATTCATATTGTAAAAATTTGGTTAGCATTTCAAATTTTGTTTTGGTTACTTGAAAAGTGATGTCTATTGTACATTATTTCTTAGCTGGGATTTATAAAAATGGATGAGACAGCATTAAATTTCATCATCTACATACTTGGCTCACTATAACAGTGCACGATGGTACAGACTGTGCTGAGTACATTAAGCTATGTCATGTCTAGCCTCTCTCCACCAAATAATCTTTGCATCCATCATGTCTGTTGTAAATATGCAATTTTGCAATATGTGCAATCTGTATCACTGTTAAGGTCAGTGTCCTGTCCCTTACAAGGACCCTCCGAAATAAGGGAGAAAACCTTTGTGTTTTCCGTCATTGTCACAGTGCATCATTTAAGGTAAATGTTTAGGAGCGGCGTTTAGTAAAATTTTCATATTGCTTGAGACATATTTTTATTTTGTTTATTTTTGGTTTAATGATTGTGTGTGACAAATGATGTTTCAAACAGCGTAACTAAAGAAAGGAAATAATCTTTGACATCTCAGTTTCTGATACAGTACAGTTATTTTTATGAAAGTCATGAACATAATATAATATAGCCATTAACTACCTGGAAGTGTTCATTTGTTAATACAAAAACATGCTAATTTTTAACATTCAATTTTAAAACTTATTATACACGGATTTAATTCCAAGTTGTGCATTATAAGAAGTACACCACAGTGAAACGTTATCACTTTAGGGTCTAATGTGTAAGGTACTTTAAAAGCTAGTAAATTTACTTCATTGCAAAATACTAAATATAAAACACAAAGAACTTAATGATGTATAGTTGTAGCTTTTAGTAAAATAGGATTGAAGTGGCTTGACTAACTGATAGACTGGCGAAGTACTAAGCTGAAATGATGAAGGGTTGGCAAGACGAAAGTGATGCCCTAGGACCAGGCGGGGAAACACCAAGTACATTTCCCTTCACCGACAATCACACTGAGCATTTACTGCCTTTTTTTTTGCTAATCTACTAATATATTATGTCTACAATTGTGTAAACTTAGTTTGTGTGTGGTGTTGTAAAGTTTACGTAGTATTGTCTAAATAAAATTTGGACGAATATTGTTTTAATTGATATTACCGTACCATGTCAGATACTTGAAGGTCAAATCAATACAACTGTACTGTACTCACTGAGACCTTGTTTTGGACTGCTCTCTTCATACCTCTTTCATGAGGTTTGCCAACGATATGATCCACGTCACACGTGTAAAGTGACTTGCACTCAAAAATTACAGGTTCAGACAGAGATGTCTCTTCTGACACCACAGCTTGCCATAGAGTTTTGTCATCTCTGACCATTAAATATTTCTTAGTCTTAGCATCACATCTAGGTTGCTTAGCAAAACCGAGCGAGATGAGGTTAATAGATCGAATAAAGAGCCACCAGATTTGTAAGTGCTACGCAGTCAGGCACTGCATCCGTCCATCCCATTTGCATCTGTAGTGTGAATTAAGAGGATTCAGATGTTTATACTATTGACCTTCCCATCTATTTTTGTTTTATTATTAATTTTTTATCTATATTTTTGTCTATCCTATTCACTATTTTCTATAATTACAGGTTCTATATATTGCGGGCAATAAATAAATATATACATATATAATATATGATATAAAATATAAACGTAATCAAATACTAAAACTTCTAAATCCTTGGCTTCATGTAGGTGTTCTTGGATAACTTTTTGAACAGCTACATTGTATTCTTATAGAATATAATAATTCGTAACTTATTTGTAATTATGTATAATTTAAATTTCTTCACTTTCATATGAGTTGGTTATACCCATTACATAGCTATTTATTTATATTTCCTGAGCCAACACTTCTTGTTAATTGCTTTGTGAAGTAATCAACACAGTTTTAGCTCTGTACTCTTTGTAAAAAGAATTCTACACACATCACAATTCTTCACTACACATATAAAGATGATCCGCTTACTGTTATAATCTTGTAATTATTCGAAAAAGGCTGAATAATTTTAATTTAAGCTATATACATATAGACTGTTTTTTGCCATTAGGAAATAAGATTAATTTTGTTGTTAATATCATTACTTCTCATCAACTGTACTACAGTACTATTGTATGTTATGTTTTGATTGTAATAGACTAATAATCTGTATATAGTATATCTATGTGTGTATGTGTACAGGGTGTGAACCAAATAAAATACATAAAATCAATTTTTACTCATGTTTGAATAAAAGTTGAATTGCAAAATTAATTTAAGGTGATGAGATTAAAAAATATAAATTGTGTGTCACAGTTGGAGGTTCTATAAAGTTACTTCAGCTTCCTAGAATCACTATCCTAGAAGTCACATAAAATATTTGTTGAATGAAAATCTTATTCATACACTTTATACTTGATTTATCTTGTCCAAAATCCATTACAATAAGGAGATTCAAAATTATGGCGTTTATTTAATATTCAGTAGCTGAAGACTTTTTTCCATATTATTTTCTTGTCTCATCAAAATCCCCCTCAGTGGCCACCAGCTGAGCCCAAGTATGGGAACTGTCGTCGCTGATGCCATGCACGTCGCTGTGCCATGCACGTTGCTGTGCCATGCACGTCGCTGATGCCATGCACGTTGTTTGTTTGGTCGTAAATTGTGCACAGTTTTACTTTATATAATATGAAGACAATTATTTTAGAGATCTCGTACTTTAGAAAACACCCTGTATACTGTTGTAATAAACAAATATATGTATATTCTGTTGTTTACCACAAAACCGTTGCTTGCTGTTTAGTTTATGAAATAACAAACACTAAATTGGAAGAGGGTGAAATCAATTGTTTTAATTTGTTTACAATTTTATATAATGTGATGAATGGTATCGCAGTAAACAGTTTTTATATGCCATAATAATATAACTAGTATAGTTTTGTACTGAGGACACTTGTGATATAGACTGTATGATCTCTGTGCAATATTAAAACATTATTTTTCTGTTTATCTTTATTCTATCCTTCATTTATTTACCCTTTTAGCTATCAAAGTACACCATCATTAAAAATCTGGTTAGCAACAGTAGTTTTAAACATGTCTTTTATTATTTTTTAAAGATCCATTTTGATGATGAATGAATTTTGAAGTTCATAATTAAAGAATATGGAATTATTATGTCAATGGAATTATTGACATCCATCATGTGTGAAAACAACTGGAAGATGATATGATTGGTGTGTGTTTCTTGTCAAAAGCTAATACCTGACTCACAACTTTTCTATTATTGAGTTTGCCTTGGGTATGTCCATTGCAATGATCTTTTATATAACTTTCTTCCATGTTTAATTTCATGTTATTAGGTTTGACACTTTAAGAAGAGAGCAGATATCAGTTCTTGAAACATGTTGTTCAGGATCTCTTTATTGTCATTTGTCAATTTTACATTGCTATAGACAACATCGACAAATAAAGTGTGTAGTACATGCAATATACAAGCCACAGATACAATACATTATGTTAATTTTAAAAACAATAATATAATTAGCCTAAACATATTCAATAATTTAATAATAAGTAAGTGTAAGTCTAAGGAAAGGTCCATACTTTCCAAGTGCCTGTACCATCCAAGACACACACATTGCAGTGCTCAAAGAAAACATGAAAAAAAATTAATTGACAATGCTGGTCAGGCAGGCTAAACAGAAAAAGCCATCCCCAGAAACTGCTACCCATCCACATGATCAAAGTAAGATATTAGTTGTCAGAAATTCCTCATGTGAATAAAATGTCTTACAAGCCAGCATGACAATTCAGCTGCATACAGTTAAGTTCTAAGCTTCTGAACTCTTGAGGTAGTTTGTTCAAACACTTAATTTGCAAATATCTATCTAAGACTAGGTATTGTCTTCTGCAGCCTGGAAGATGGCATAATAATATCCTGTGCCCTTTGAGTATTTTAGTCGTGAACCTTGTTAAAACAAACAAAATCATTTCAATTTTTATTAACATGTATTACATTTTCAATATAAAAGTGAAAAACTGTCATCATATTATAATCAATGAAACATTGCTTACAATAATCCTGGTAATCTAAATTGACCAAAATTCTCACTGCCTTCCTTTGCCATGTGAAAATCTGGCTAGCACTACTATTTTCCCAAAGCATTGCAGCATATAGCAAGCGAGAGTGAAATTCGCTAGAGTAAGAAATAAGCATCATATTTTCACCAACACAAGGTTCTAATTTTATTATTAGAAAACAGGCCTTATTGTTTTGAAATTACTGTGTTTATGTGAGCCTCTCAAGAAAGGTTCTGGTCAAAAGTCACTCCAAATAACCTCACAACACCACTCATTGCTCTCACTGGTTTAGAACAATTTTCCTACTCAATTTTTTCAATGTGAAGCAAATTGATTCTGTTTTATCAGTATTAACTCCTAGGATGTTACAATTAAACCAAGAATTAGCAACCTCCATTACCTCATTGAGTAATTTATCAGTAACTATAAATGAAGTGCCATCGGCATAGAGAGTAGTATTACTTGATTGAACATTAAAAGGCAAATCGTTTATACAGGGTGGAGCACAGGAAATGCATGTTTTTTGAACCGCTAGTATGCGGTGACGAGAGGGGGTATTGACCTTGAATGAATGTTGCCAGACTGCAATGTAGTTTCAGTCACTCCGGAGCATTGGAGTTGTCGAGCAGCATTTTAGAAACAAAGTTTCTGTAGTCATAGTGCAACGTTGTTTCTGTCTAAATTTTAGTTAGACGTCGAGATGCAATGCCTGATCAAAATACTGTACTCTGATGAGTTACAGGGTTTAGAAGTACTGGATCTGTGATGAGAAAGAAACCACCAGGTCTTCCCTGTTCAGTTCGTACTCCTGAAAATGTAGACCATGTGAGAACATCAGTTCTTGATAGTCCGAAATGACAGGTACTACAGCACTGGGTATGTCACGTCATTCACCACATTTTACAAGATGATCTTAAGTTTCACCCACAAGATAATGTTCCTCTAGGAACTTAGTGAAGGGATTTTGAGCAGCGCAGAGAATTTTATCACGTAATGGATGAAATTTTTATGGAGAATGTAGATGCTACAGTCCTCATGAGCGATGAAGCTCATTTTTATCTAGACAGTTACGTCAATGTTCAAAATTGTAGGTATTGAGCACCGGAGAACCCTCATGAACTACACCAAAGACCTCTTCACAGTTTAAAAGTAACAGTGTGATTCTGCATTTCAAAGATGGGGATTGTTGGACCCTATTTTTTTGAAGAAGAAGGAACTGCAGTTACTGTGACATCAGCGCGCTATGTTGTAATGAAACCACTTTCTTTGTCCACAACTTGAAAGGTGTGAAGTGAACATGAGAGAAATATGGTTTCAGCAGGACGGTGCTACACACTGCGAGAGCATCCAGACAAATCAAATCAAATTACTCTTTATTTTCAAATATACAATAATTACAATTTCATGATTATTATTATGAAAATACCGTCACATGGGCCGAGGCCTGTGCGTGATGGCGAGCTCTTATTTAAAACAAATTTAATAGAACAGACTTTTTTATAAATCCATATAATAAGCAAAATTCAGCTCACACAATCAGTCCCACAAAATAAAATAAAAGTTACTAAAAAAAAATATATCTAAGCAAGCGGTTGAACATGTTGTATATGCTGACACGACGGCAAAGCAACTGAAAGTAGTTATAGTAAAATGTAGTTAATAACGGTAAGTGGGAGTGAGGAGAGACTCAGCGTTATCAGAGCCGACCATACGCAGCCAGGTAGTAATCAGTCGTTTGAACAGACCGGTTGGTTCGGCCCGCAGGTTCCTTATCACTGGATGCAAGCGCCTGTACAATGTACTCACCACGTAGTATGCGTTCGTCAGGTTCACAGTCATCTCGATGACATGAGCCCGCACACCACCCCCCACAGCGGCCCTGGTAGAGTAGCTGTGAGTGGTTCGACCGAGTACCGCCTCCCTGTGCCTATAGGTGTAGACCATATATAACATTCCTAATATATAACTGACGGATCGTGAGAATATCTGATTCTATGAACAACTGATTTGATGAAAAACGTTTAGGTTTATTTAGAGCTGCCTTGAGTATATATTTCTGAATAACATTTAATGGATCAATGATAGTTTTGAACGCCCCTCCCCACGCTATGATTCCATACTGTAAAATAGACTGAACATATGCAAAATAAACAGTTTTTTAATTCATTATAATTTAAAATTTGCCCTAACTGGTAAAACACGTATATCATTTTTCTAAGTTTAGGTTTTAAATAATTAATGTGAGGTTCCCATCTAAGTTTTTTATCAATAATTATACCTAGGTACTTGTACTGGTCCGCCCTCTTGATAGGCTGGCAGTGACAGGCGGTGTTAGCTGAATCGCCGCACGAGTACAGTACTAATTGCAGCTCCGCGGGTGGCTCACTCACATTCCTTGATGTGATTGGTAAAAAATTTGTTTTACTGACGTTCATGGTTAGAATGAAATCAATTTTTTATTTGCGTTAGCTCGTTTGAATCAACCTGATAAACTTCTTGCCAGGTTCTTCCTTTGAAAACAATTACTGTGTCATCGGCGAACAGTTGTAACATTCCAGTAATATTTAGCTTTACTATGTTGTTTATATAAACGAAAAAGAGTAATGGACCAAGTGTACTTCCTTGAACGACGCCGTAATTTACTTCCAATGGACTACTATTTCGATTATTTATTGTTACAAATTGCTTCCGATCAGTTAAATAACTTTCGAACCATTGTAATGCAATTCCTCTTACACCAACATATTGTAATTATTTATTAATCAACAAATTTCTGTCAATTGAATCAAAGGCTTTAGCTAAGTCCACGAAAACTAAGAGAATTTTAAAATGTTCATTTAGTAAATGCATTATTTGTTTATTAATTTTGAAAAAAGGCGTCTGAAGTATTTGTTCCCTGTCTAAAACCAAACTGTAATTCCGATATTAAGTTGTTAGATTCTAAGTAATTTTGAAATTGATTTTTTACACATTTCTCAAGCACTTTACCGATTACACTAAGCAAGGAGATAGGTCTATAGTTGTTCATGTCCGATTTGCTGTCACACAGGTTCAGCAAATGTTCCCAGGGCATGTAATTTCGAGATATGGTGATGTTTACTGGTCCCCTCACTCACCTGATTTGTCGATATGCAACTTTTTTTGTGGGGATATTTAAAATCAAAAGTCTACATGAACAAGCCTCGCACAATCGATGACCTGAAGAATTCCATTTGTCAGAAAATTGAAGCATTGCCAAATGAAATGTTGGAGAGAGCCATGCGTAACTTTGGAGAGAGGATCCAAATTTGTATTCAGCAAGAAGTAATATCATCTCCAAAACATCATTTTTCAAACCTAATTAGTATGTATATTTCATACTGCATTAAAACTCATTCATGCTTGTTTTTATTATTTTTACCAAACCATGTCCCAGTCATTCAATAGTAAAAAACATGGTTTCCTCAGTTCCACCCTGTATATGTAATAAACAAAAGCGGACCCAGAACAGATCCCTGTAGAACCCCAGCAAGGACCTCTCGAAATATGGACTCTATACCGACAACTGAGACAATGCTTTCAGCCACAAAGATAAGTTTTAAAAAAGTGCAATGGTTCATCGATAATACAGTAAAATTTCAATTTACTGGGAAGAGTGGGGAAGTACTATCAAAGGCCTTGCTCAGGTCCACAAGTCATGTTAGCTTACTCACATTTCTCAAATATACTAGTTAAAACTTCATTCACAGTTTTTGTTGTTGATCGACCAGGGCGGAATTCAAACTAATTATTACTTAAAATATACATATCAAAAAATTTTAAAACTTGGTTTTTAACATATTTTTTCTATTATTTTTGAAAAAATTGAGACTATGTATATTACTCTATAATTATGTATATCTGTCTGATCTATTACCTTTTTTAAAAAGTGACATAGGCTACTCTTGGAAATTTTTAATCAGTTTGGGAAAGTAGAACAGCAGAAAGAATGATTGCTCAAAAATGTTAAGGGCCCAACAACAAAATTAGCAATATGTTTAACCACTCTGTTACTAAAACTAAAAACAACCTAACGCCTGAAAGACTAAGGATCTCATAATATTACAGATGAGCTGCTTTGAAAGCGACCTGTTAAGTGACCAGTGAAGGGCGAGGGGGGGGGGTGAGAGAGAGACAGAGATGTGAAGAAAAAGAAGAAGAAACTAGGATTCGCTTCTCCCTTCACATTCCTTATCAACCACTCCTCAGTCGCCACTTTACCACTCGTAGGGTATGTGTTACATAACAGCTGTTTTCAAACCCAGTAATAATAACAGCTGTTGACAGTAAACATTTGTTAAAATGCTTCTTATGTATACTAACATATTAAATAGATGCAATGGACTATTCTTAACATAAATAATATTTGTTATTCCATAACAACGAGAATAACTAAACATAGCGTGATGCTCCAAAACACCAACGCAGGGAAGCAAAGCACTCGGTTCCCACGTGTCTTGTAAAGGAAACAGATTGAATAGTGAAAGAGGGGGTGGCGGTATGCGTGGCCAAGCTCCTGCTCCTTCCTCCCCTTATGCACAATAAATCTTTGTGCAGGTCGCTTTCAAAACGTCTCATCTATAACAACCTCAAACTCACTAACATCCTTCAAGTGAAAGTTTTCTGAGAGCCTTTCAAATTTACTCAGGAAAAACATATGACTTAAATTGCTATTATTTACTGTGCTAGCACAATGAACTATCCTTTCCCTAATGCTTATATAATGGCTATTAAATTCTTCAGCTGTAATGGGTGGCGTCAGATTTTCTCGTTTATAGTAGTTATCAGCCTCTGATTTCATTACATGCCGCTGAAGATTTATTTTTTTAATTTTGTATTATGTTCTCATTGTATATGAATTTTGCTTTTTTAATTTTAGATTTATAGGGTTTTATTTTTTTAGCTATGTAGCAATTTTTTTAGTAACATGTTATTTTTATAATTTGGTATTCCAAACATATTCTGTAGCAGGATTAATGTATTCCTCATCTTTCTTAAACTGTCATCAAACTAGAATTGTGCTTGTTTTGTTTTCTTTATTAAACATTTTTAGTTTTCCTTGGACAACTGTGATTGAACACAACTGACAGTCTATTTACAAAATATTCGTACGCACTATTTACAACAAACCATGTCATACAACAAAGTCCAACTCAAGGAAGAGCTTGTTTCTACAAAAGTATTGAACGTTTTCTGTATGAATTATTTTTAGGCTGAGAAAAGTAAATAATACAGTGATCTGAAATTCTCACCTTTCATATACAACTGCTGTACGAATTCTTATTTAAATCAGTGGCCTATATTGTCTATACACTTTTTTCTAGTTAGGAGTTTGTTTACACAGTACAGATTGAATGATTTTAGATTATTAATAAACATTATTATGTCATAATTAGTACTCTTTAAAATGTCAATGTTAAATACGTACTTAGTAAGTCATCAAGGTATGTAAGAAATATTGTGCAATTAGAGGTGGGCGTCCTATATACAGGTATAAAAATTACATTATAAATATTGACACAAAACTTCAAGAAAGCCTAAATGGGTCAAATGAGATATATCAATCTCAAAAGGAATACGATTATTTACAAGAATAGAAGCACCCCCATAAGCATTCTCTCCGCAGAAAGATGTAGCTAATTTAAAACCTATAGGAACACACAAAGGGGCTTCATTTTCGTGCATCCAGCGCTCACTAATAAGAACAATGTTAAAGTTAGGTTCATTTAAAACTACAGCTAAATCATTTAATTTGTTTCTTATTGATTGAATATTCAAAAATGCATAGATTATTTCAGCACTGCTTTTAGTGAGTTCCCTTTCTTGTATTGCAGTTCTTGTGGTTCCGGATGGTGAATCAAATCACACAGCTTCGTATAATTCACAATTTCTGATATTGTAATGGTGAATACTTCTGATTCTTAACAGATCTTCTCCATCAGCATACATTACAACTTCTAGTATATATAGAGTAACTATTGTCATAATTTTCAAGGATTTGAAAGCATCACTGCAACTTTTCAGGTGATGTAGACTGGCTAGTTTTCTTTATTATTTATTAAATACTTCATTTGACCAAGAGCTGATACTTGATACTCAAAAAACATTTTTGTCATTAAAATTCCTTAATTTAGTGTAGCCAAAGCCTTACAACTCCAAAATCGTGTTCTCTATCTTTTTGAACGGTTTTAAATTTCAATATCAATACAGCTAAGTAATATTTGGATGAACTTATCAGGCCTTTTTTTGTATTTCTATAAGACCATTCTTTTACACAGTAAAGGTTTCCAAAACTTATTGCATTTTTTTTAACCTGGAATAACTGCTGCTAAACCAAAATAAATTCAATTGTGTCAGTATTTGGTATGGTATCAGTTTTAACAGTCCCAACGATTATTGCAATACAGTAGAACCCCTCATATCCGGCCACCACGGGACCGAGCCCCTGGCCTGGCCGGATAACGATTCGGCCGGATAAACCAACCTACAGTACACAGCACTTGACGAAACAAAACAATTGTACTGTACTGTACTAACCGCACTGGAAATAATCAACGAACTGTTTACAGGTTAAACCTATTAGCTCAACTGAGAACAACACAGGAAAATGTAAACAAATAGATACACCAAAATAACGCAAGAGTCGTGGGAGACTAGTGCGTGCAACTGCGCGTCTGCAAGCCATGGTAAATAAATTTAGATATTGGCTTCCGGGAAGTGGCCGGATAAACCGAGGTGCGGTAAAACCGAGGCCGGATATGAGGGGTTCTACTGTATACATCATTGCATTGGCTAAAATGGTTCATTAGTTAAAATGAACTGAACAAACCTTGGCTCTTTGAAGTTAACCTTGTATTTCCTGACACAAGCATGTATTCATTACCTCGCTAAATTTTAATTTTTCAGTATGTACTGTAATACTTTCAATCAGTTCCTTTTGTGTAATTTATTACAACAGAACAGTTATCTGGAATATTATGAATGTATGTTTTGAATTAAAATAATAATAAAAAAAAGACATGAATAATACTAAAGAACTGTTGAAAATTATACTTAACAGTAGCTACCCATATGGAACAAGCACCAGGTAGTTTTTAATCCAGATATGTAACAGGACCTAGACTGCCAACCTCCCCATTGCTATAGAATGAAATTTGTTCACAAACTAAACGTTTATTCGATAATTATTCTGTCCTCAAATTACATTGGGAGACATCTTTTTGTAGGATTATAAATTGTTTTTATAACTAAAGGGTACAAGCAATTTTCTGTGAAACAACTTCGATAATTATTCTGTCCTCAAATTACATTGGGAGACATCTTTTTGTAGGATTATAAATTGTTTTTATAACTAAAGGGTACAAGCAAATTTTCTGTGAAACAACTCTCCTACATTTTAATGTTTTAATTTAGTTTTACTCTAGTTATTATTTGCAACATAGCTTTTATATCAGAGAAAAATTTCAATTGTTCAGCAAGGGATAAACTAGTCAAACTGTGTAGAACTTTTTATTATGGGCATACTCAAAAGTATAAGGATTTAAAATGCGTTATCAAAGATAAACATTTTCAGATATTTCTATCAGAAATTATTTCAAAAGGGTGTAGGTCACTTGTTTGACATCATTATAATAGATCCCCACATCTTTTGGAGAAAAGATTAAAATAGGGATCTGAGGTGTGAAAATTATGTAGTGTTTATGTAGCGTACCTTTCTTAAGAAAATAGGAATGGTTTGTTGGGTACAAACTCATAAACATACATGTTTTTCCACCAACAAAACAGCCAGGTAAGTTGGTTTCATTACAGTTCTTAAAAATATTGAAAAAATGTGTAAACATCCAAAACTTGAACTTTGTGTTTTATATATTAACGTTTTTAATGAATAGATAAAAATGTATTTAGCAGTGCGATTGATTCCAAATAAATTATTTATATTAAGTAACAAATAAAATAAATAATAATAATAACCTATTACGTAACAATACAAAATTAATTATTTATGCTGTTATTAAAAGTGATATTATTAGGAGCATGTACATAATGTATTGAGAATTGGTTCTGTCATTTTTAAACTAACAGATGATGATGATGATTGGTAATCCAGTTTTTCTTACTTGTCTTTTTGTTCATATACTTGACGTGAATACCATTGTCTAAGAATATGTAAATAAAATAACGTCATTGTAAAATTTTGCCAAATAAAAAAAATAGGGACTCACAGGAAAAACAGGGACCTGCTAGACTCTAAATATGTGATGTGAATGTGTTAGTTTGAAACAATTGATTATATGATAACACTTTCAATGGTATTATTCTTTTATTATTAATTAGGCAGTAATCCATACAGTATACAATGGCAATATATTAAGACTAGATTTATTTGTTTATAAAATCATTGTCATACAATTTTTAAATTAATGTAGGTTTTGGTACATTTGATAGTTGACAATTTGTTTTGCTTCATTTTACTAGTTGACTATTTTTGGAAATGTAAACTTAGTATTTTTTGTAACATTCTGTAACCAGCTGATAGCATTTGTCGTCTGCTCAGTGTGTTGTAAACTGTGTGTCACATATGTATTTCAATCGAGATACAAGTATCTATTGTAATTACTAGCACAATTTTGATTGTAGTGTTTTTATTTAACTAAACAAACATTTTTTCATAGTAAAATGAATTTTTAAATTGTTTTTTGATAAGAACGATACAGTATAATTAATTTTTTAAACTTTTTTATTTGCCAATTTTGAAAGGGTGATCCCTTTTTAGATGAAACTTGTTTGTTCTTTTTCAGAAAACTAGGCTTAAAAATAATGATATTTCATTCAACATAAACTATTATAAGATCTTGTTCAGGTTTTTATCTGAACCCATTCAAAAGATATGATGGTGGTTCCATATGTTTCAACACATATATGATACATGCGTACATATAAGATTTTCAACAGAATTCACATAGGTAATTCCCTTAACGGGGGTGAAGAGTTGCTGATGGCATCAAAGAGTACCATGTTTATACGTCTAACTTTAACATTGTTCTTATTAGTGAGCGCTGGATGCACGAAATAGAAGCCCCTTTGTGTGTTCCAATAGGTTTTAAATTAGCTACATCTTTTTGCGGAGAGAATGCTTATGGGGGTGCTTCTATTCTTGTAAATAATCATATTCCTTTTGAGGTTGATATATCTCATTTGACCCATTTAGGCTCCCTTGAAGCTGTGTGTCAATATTTATAATGTAATTTTTATGCCATATTTCGTCTGTTATACAGGGTCGGCAAAAAGAACTGATGGTTTTACAATAAAAATAACACAACAACCAAAAGTGATACAAGATGTGTTACTACTTATTATAGTAGGGTGTTCATGGAAATTAATGAAAATAACACCAAACCAATCAAATTGATCAGTTGATCAAGATCTGAAGATAAATTACTTTAAATTATGTCCTTCTTTGACCTTGCACTCTTCCAGTCTTGCACTGAAGCTGTCAAACACCTTCTATAACATTGCAGGAGAAATGTCTTAAATGTTTGCGACTTCCTAGTTTATAGCCACTTTCAATTTGTCCAGGGTGTGGGGTTTGTTTGGGTAAACTTTTCCTTTCAGAACAAAAAAACAATCACAAATACTAAGGACTGGGGAGAGCTGGGCCATGCGATGTACCCAAAAACGCGAGATGATTTGGCCATTAAACTTGCCTCTTGAAACGTCTAAGGAACTGTGCTGAAAGCAGGAATTGCCACTTAAAAAAAAAAACGCATCAATAACAAACGCTCGGTGCTCAGCCGACCACTGCTCCATAGTTAGTAAGATGTCTGCGTGTGGGCTCTAGAATGTGCCTAATCCCACCATCACCTACTTGTTGAACCATTATTTATTAAAATATGGTTACAGACTGTGTATATACAGCTTTAACCCTTCAAGGCGGGAGTATTTAAATGCAAGCCGGACCCTGCTGCGGGACTATTTTTCCAGATCGCGCCATATTTTCGCAAGCTTTTACAAAAACCTTTTTTTCTCGGGCTGTAGACACTTTATCAACACAATTGTTTTATTGAATTACAAAAAGAAAAATTAAATGCAATAACACTCCCGAAAATAACCTCACACTAACCAAACAAAGATATATATATATACCCAACACGTTGCTGCACATTTCACAATAACCTAAATTATAAATGTAAGTTATACACACTCCTACGTGATTCTAAAGTTACAACACTGATTGGGATAACTATAAAATGTAGCTTGCCAATATATTATTCAACAAAATAATATTAAAAACACAAGACAACAATCACAGAACGCATTGCATAGCAACAAGTTGCACCGGCGCGCGAACGAACTAAGTACGCACAATGTCAAGGTCAGATGCTCAGTTTTGTAAACAATACAGCTGTCTCTGTCGCACTCATTTTCGACTGCAAACAGCTGCAAAAGATCGACCAACTCATAGACAACGTATTCCATATAGCCCGAGTCCGATATAGTTCACCAAAATAACGACAGGTTTCACCACATGACGGAATGTCGTCATGACGTTAAATACACGTCAAACCGCAGCTGACTACACTTTTGGGATGACGTTTTATACACGTCAAACCAGCTTGAAGGGTTAACGCTATAAATACCTGTCACTGTGTTATGTGCAGAAGCTCTTAGTAAGTCGACTGGGTTGACTGTCCTGTATTAATTGTAAAATTTCACAGTACTCAATTTATATTCATATATTGGCTTATAATCATTAACTTCAAGTTTAAGGATTTAAGGATCTTGATTAAAGACACAAATACTGTGTTTTGACAAAACACTTTTATTTTATACAAAGAACATTGTAACAAAAACGAAGTTTTAAGTTATTTATAACTATTTTCCAAAATCAGACGGTGGTATTATGCATGGAAACACTCACTTATGAGTGTTACCTGCAGTTAAACCAAGAACGACAAAACTTATATATAACAAGTTGACAATGTAAAGATGGAGGTCTGACTTGGCCCAAAGTTTTCAATACTAGTATTTAAGAGTATAAATATAATAGATACGATAAAATACATTAATGATGAATAATAATATAGTAGTTATGAATTCTTATTCATAAAATGTAGCAATTACATCGCAACACCATTCAATGCTCATGGCTTTTTTCATTGTAGAAACTTGTGATAAAAACTAAAAAAAGTACACATATTACTAAGTTTAACAATAAGCATTGCAATAATTTTTATATTCTTTTTATGCTTTATATATATGCAATACCATGTTTTGCTTACAATATTTAATTCAAATCAAGTTGTGATGTTGTACAAAACAACCAAACATACAAGATCACTAACCACTGTAAGACTGTGGTTATGCAGATTTTTCCAACCAATAGATGATGTAATAAAGGCATGCGAGTAACCTACGTAACGTGTGTGTTTAACTGCTATATTCAGTTAGATACTACATCAATGACATTTTAAAATTATATGTATTATTTGATCAAATAGGTGAAAAAGCTTTTTATAAAACAAGTGACATTCAAATGATGAGGTAGGAAATTTGGACACATTATATTTAATTTTAAACAGTGAAAGAAAACTTCTTGTTCAAATCCTTCTCTTAAAATTTTCTCAATGAGAGAAACCACCCACCTATTGATTCCACCATCTATTCCACCATCTATTGATTGGAACTAATCACTTAATGTAGTACAGACGTTACAATGAACACAAACAAGAATACACTTAATCCATAACACGGTAAAAGATACAAGTAAAACAGGATTAGCAGTCAATATATCAGACAAAAGGTATAGTCTCTTCTTGAGAGATAGCATACATAAGTTATTGCATTTTCCTTCTTCACAGTTGGTGTTTGCAATTGTTCATGGTACATGAACTTAAGTACAAGTTTAAGTTTGGCAATTTTTATATTCAATCAAAGCCATACCTGAAAGGGGTTTCATACAAAGAGTCATACATAACAGAGCCAAGTCAAATTGATTAGGAATTCTTTTCAATAAAAATCATATACTTGTTTTCTAAAAAGCGGTAACAGCATGGAGTTGAATAATATTCAACAGGTATTCCATACACTAGCAAGAATACTAATGGTCGAATTTGGGGTTATGTTGCACAAGCAGAGTCAAATAAATATGACTTTGACTTTTTTTAACTTATACAATACATTTTTAACATATATAGCAGTTAAAAATAGGTTTTTTTTAGTATGTGTATTTATTGTATCTTTCCTTCTTTACAGTTGGTATTTGCTATTTTTATATTTTCAAAACAATGTCTAAAAGATTTATACCAAATAAGAATAATGTGTTTTTTATACAGAGAGTTTTTCGAAAGGTTTTTCCTACAACGATTCATATAAATTTAAAAGAGCCAAGCCAAATGTAATAGGAATATTTTTGACAACTAAATCATGTACAGTTGAACGTCGATAATCTGAACATTTTTAATTCGATATTGTTAATGTTAAAATGAGTTGTTAATTCAAATTTTGATATTTTTTTACCATCACACATATTTATAAACCAAGATTCTTAGAAATAGAAACAGTAGCATTACAATTCATCGTCTTATACTGTAGCTGAGTCCCTGTGTCCGTACCGAGTAGGGATCTGATAAGTCTATGCCTTGCCTTGCCACTGTCGTGACACATCTGTCAAGGTCAATGGATGTGACCTATACAAGTAATGATTTTCTTATTACATAAAATTCAAATTTATTTCTTTGTTACAGTATATTAATACTGGACATCAAATATGTTGTATTAAGAATATTTACTTTTGTTTCTAATATTAAGTTATCATACAAATTTGTTAATTTTTTAAACGCTCTTATGAAAATTTTGTTATATGAGTTTGTCGAGATTCAATGGCACCTCACAGTTCAAAAATCAACGTTCCACTGTAACTGTTTATTGAAAAGATATACCAACATGGAATGGAATGAGTTGCAAATTATATTCTATACATTTGTAAAATACTAGTGGTTGAATTTAGTTTTCTGTTGTACAACACAAGTAAAAAAGTCCAAATAAATATTTGTACAGTTACACTATACAATTTAACATTTATATAGTATGTATACTATATACAAAGTAAAAAGTATTTCTACTATTTACTCATTACCTATAGTTTTATATACAATGTACAAATTTATCTAGGAAATGAGATTCTTAGCCTATATCTATTACTTAGTGGACGGTTGGTTCGATATCTAATGTATGAGCCCTTAACAGCATGTTAAAATCTAACCACTATACCATCCAGTGATATTGAGTAGAAAATTTCAGTTACGGTAGTTATTTTGAAGGATATTAAAACAACACAGACCAAACTAATTATAAGAAACGTCATGTCAAAATGAATCACTTGATAACAGTTAATAAATTTAAATGACTTGATAACAGTTAATAAATTTAAAAGTTTAAAATAGAAACAAATGTAATTTATTGATTAAAAAGAGAGCACAAGGAAATACAAATGCATGTTAAAATTAAAGAATCGGTTTGATACCTCAACTGGCTCAATTTATGTATTGTACTAAATTAATTAAAATTAGCTAGTTTTCTAACTAAATATAAATTACAGTCTTCATTTCGTTCTTGACACCATTGAAGAATAAATCTCCTGAAACAACACATACTTTATAACATATCTGACAGAAAACACAATTAACGTTTTTAAGACAATTAGCGTTTAATGGAAAATTTCACATTGCCACTATCAGTTTGCCAAATTAAATAGTTTTAAAAAATACAAGGGCCATCTGGAAAGTGGTACCCATTTGTGCAATAAAGACACAGGCGTGAATATTAACAAATATAAACATTTTTATTGGAAAGAGCATACTTTACATTACTTCTCCACATAATCTCCAAGCAAATTTAGGTATTTGTCATAACATGTGACGAGTTTTTGTATTTCAGCGTCATTAGTCCTCCGCGGCCAGCTTATTGAGACACGTAATCATGCCTCATTTTAGTTCTTAATTGGTGTCAAATCTTTTTCCGCCATAAAGTCTTTAAGCTTCATAAAGAGATAAAAATCCGAAAGAGACAAGTCCGGGCTATACAGTGGATAGTCAAAGGTTTACCACTTGAATTGCCAAAGTTGTTGTGTTATCACAGCATGAGGCCTGGCATTGTCAAGAATGAGAATGATGCCTGTAGACAATAACCTCATCGTCGATTGTGTATTGTCCGCCGTAATTTCTTTAATGTTTAATAATACGTATTAGCATTAATTGTGTCTCCAAGGACCATAAAATTAATGAGTAGTACATCTCATCGATCCCAGAAATGGCTGCCACGAGTTTCCTGGTAGACGGACCTGTCTTTAATTTTTTTTTATTTGGTTGGTAAGTGAGCATGATGTCACTCCATTGACTGTCGTTTACTCTCAGGTGATGCATAACAAACCCATGTTTCATCCCTAGTAATGAAGCGCTGACTCTTCTTCATCGGAATAACGTCCCAGACCCACCTTGCACAGATTTTTGAATAATGCAGATGGTCTTTGACAATTTCATGAACATGCACTCCTCGTCGTGTGCATTACCACTCCCCCATGTTGAAGTTACGACACCAGTGCCGAACAGATACTCGTCCATCACATTGTTTCCATACACCTCCTTTAATTGGCGATGATTAACACAAGGTTGAACATTTCATGCGTAAGAAACTAAATCACCGCCCTGCCCTCATTTCACAACTGGTGGCGTTCTCAATTTGTTTAAACATTATAAAAAATCACTGACATAAGACAGGCAATGCTAGTGTCACGCAACCTCGCACGAAGCAGGCAAACAAGCCACTGACACGGTCTGACCCTGCCCAGCGGCTACACGTGGTCATCAACGCTTCATGTATTAACGTACGTACTACTTTATGGATGAACCTCGTATTAGAAATTAAGATCAAAATTAAATATTTTTCTTTCTTTAAAATTTTTTCAAATATTAATAAATGTAAACAATTACAATATCTTTAGATTTTCTTCAATCTTTGCTAAAAATTCGTAAAAACATTCAATGAAAATATTCTTAGTTGAATATTAAAATTAAAATTTGAAACTATGGTAACAAAAACAGGCACAACAACGTTAACAAAGGGAACTGCAATTATGTCTAGAATTATGATTGATGAATTAGTGATGACAATCAACCAAAGTTAAAGAATGTCTTATTTAACCAGGCGAAGTTAGGGCAAAGAAGCATTCTCTAACACAACCTGGAGACTTCCAAACCACCACACAACTATTTAAAAAATCACAACTATGTTTCACGGAGCATATGCCATAAAACTGTGGAGGAAAGCTGAATTACCACAAAATTTGTGCAAATTATAACGTATTTAGGTTGGTTCCGAAAATCCTAATAAGACATTTTTTTTTCATAATAATACATGTCCACCCACGGCCTGTACCTGAGAGCTACTGATGCAAGGTGTTGGAAAAACCACCATCCAGCCCAGATTTGGTGGCAAACAATTATCATCTCTTCACAATATGTTGCTAAAGTGCATGTCGGTATAAACAGGTGAAATCGTCTCAGGTAGCACATTTTTACAGAGATTGTATTGAAAACTTGTGCCATGGTTTGATTTATCTTGCTTTGAATGGTGATTATGAAGCAAAATAAGAATTTACAACACAATTCTGTTTTCGATTTTGTCACACTTTGTATCCAGCCCTCGTTCACACACTGAGGAAACAAATAGTTATTCAAAGGCTCATTTCCTGGAATAGGTAGATATCAATCTATATTAGAATTACCACATAATTAAAAATTAAAAAGCCAGCATTTCAGTACAGTGCACAATTTTGACAACTGCTTTAACATTATATGTAATCTACTGTTCTTATTTATAAAGAAACCATATTGTTCATCAGAAATGCAAAGGTTTATTGTCAGAAAATATAAAAGGCTGCACGTTGAATGAACGTATCTTTCTCTATTACAATCTGCAGTATAACCGAGAGTGTCGAGTCGCTTCATCTTTTATAATTGGTGCGACATAATATGCTGTACTACGTATAATGAAAAATAACCAGCAGAAGGACAATTATAGAACTGCAGCAATAATTTTATTTTAATTCCAGCAACAATACTAGTAGACATTAAGCGTTCCTTTTCAATTCTATATTCTGCTACGTTTTACATGAATTTTATCACTTTCATTAAAACTTTATTTTTTAGTTTACGGATATTTTTGAATTTTGTCCTCCACGGATTGCCTGCCATCCCTTAAATCTGCCGACTTGGGTGCCCTTAAAGCCCATTTGTAAATCTAGCCCTGAACATGTCCAGTAAAACAGAACATAAAGAAGACAAATTAATGTTAACGCTAAAATCATAAATAATTATATAAATAAATGACCAAACTTACCCTCAATAGAGCCAACAGCATAGGAACACTCACTGTAAAAAAAAAAAAAATAAAACATTAAAATGTAAAATATAAAGTATTTAACAACAAACAAGCTATCAATTTCTACAAACAATAAAAACTATTGAATTTATCTTTTGTTTCGCTGTAAGTGGGTTTAAACTGTCATCAGTTGGTTCAGTATGATAACAATCATATATTGTAAAACTACTCAAAAAGAAAAAACTGTTGGTTAATTGTTTACTGTTAAGACCGTTCAAAGGCACCATTCTGTATATTTAAGATATATATCATATTTGTTACATGATATTGTAAACAAATAAGAAATATGAAAAATGAAATGTGATATGTATTTATCTGAAAGGAAAGAACAAAAACCTTTTATAATCACACTGTGCACAACTTATTTTCTTTCTCTATCCAAGATGAAAAAGACTATTCCTGTCACTTTTAATTAATGTTTTGAACACATAGCTTATTAAAGAGAGGTTATAAACAAATTTAAATGCACACAATAGTTAAATACTAAATCACATCACTTTTTTGTTACAGATCACTGTTTTGCAAAAGCTGCCTTAAAATGTGTTTAAATTAAGAAAAAAAGTATCTGTGGTGTGTTACCATCTCAGATACCTTTAATAAATAAATATCCTAATACACTCTTTCATAAAAAGTTTCACCACTGGCTTTTAAATAACCCTTATTAAGTAGATGAGTGTTTTAATTCTACTAATCTTATTTTTCGAATGCATTTTAATAGAGAAGTTGTTAAACAGTTTATTGTTGCATTTTAAATTATATTTCTATATTTATTTATTTATTAAGATGTTGATCTGTTAATGTCTAGTACTTTGTAGCTGTATAGACTACCTTCAACTAAGTACATTGGTACAATATCTGTTGTTTGCATAAGAATTCATTAATTTCAGTTTCTGGGTTCTCTTGAATTTACAATAACATTTTGAATTATACAAATTTTCAACTTTAATTTTTAGGTTGTAGTTTGCTAAGTTTTAATAATCTATTAATATATTAAGTTAATTAATCATCACGGACTATATATTGACTTTACATGTTTCTGTACAAACTGCTGTCCATGGACTTTGTCAATGATTGTAATATATTAATATGACAATAAAGATATTATATTAAAACATGATCTGAGGAACTTTTGTTATATTAAATCAATAATGAAAATGAATAAAAAATACTGAAGTGTAAAAAAATGTAAACAGTAGGTGAAATTGAAGAACTTGAAACTTAGCTGTCATAGATTAGTCGCTTTTGTATATAAAAATTGTGTTTTCTTTGGATACTTAGACAATTACTAAATGATAGAATTGAGTATGAAATTTCAATCAAGGACAATAACCTTGTGTTTCAATTGCTCATTCCGTTGTATGTAATCACAAGATGATTTACATCTGCTAGCTTTACCATGAAACTTTATTACTGCAATATTAATATGTTTGTCAAACAAGGAAAAGTGCATTTTATTTTACTCTTCTAATACTTATTTTGAAGAGAATCCTTATTTTGTTATAGCAGTTTGGTTGTTTTTACTTACTACAAACCTCTAAAGGAAAAGTGATGTATTTGCTAGAGATTTAACCTGCAGGAAACTATATTTTATAGGACGATTCACGCTTTTGAGACCTCGCCAATTGAGTACGTTTTCATTGTATTCAATAAAGACATTTTTCATTTCATTTTAATTTTGCTTGTATCCAATGACTTTTTATTGAGGATGTAAGTTGAGACTGATATTTTTGTACTTATTTCTCCAACAGAGTTGTTAACCCCATGCCTGTAGGGTTATCACTAATATATTTACACCTTATTATGGAATGAAGCCATTCGATGTATTGAATACTGTGCACAACTATATGAATAAATATATTTTGACTTGCCTTCTCTAATGGGTTTATTTGTATAATAATGCAAAATCATTACCAATTTTGAGTTGTAATTTTTTACAATTGATAATTTTAATGCAATAAAACCACATGTCTGAGGATTTACGAGTAAAAATAGCACGATAAATTAGGTCTGTATCCAAACTGTCACGTCATTCAAAACAGTTCTTCGGAATAAACAACAATAAGAATGGAATAAGTTACTGACAGGCCTTAGGTTGATTAACAACAGACGCACTTTAGTGCACTCTTTTCTGGAGAATCTTTAATTAAACCTCGTAGATCATACACAAATGACGTACTCTCTTCTCACTGGATGTCTGAATTAGAACAAACGACCAAACCGTTAAAACAAAATAGCCACAAACATCAAAAGATGATGCAGTAAAAGTTTCAAAAGTAAAACATGGTTATGCATTTTTAGGAAAAGTTATAAAATAATATCAGATAAACCACATGAATCAACATTAAACATAGTGTATATGTGTAAATAAAACTAAAGCAATAGGTGAAATCGTGATAATGAAAATAAACCCTATCAATATTTTAAATCAGAATAGGCCCATCTTACTTGAAATCATTGTCATGTGTTTGATCCAAAAAAAAATTCAAAAGAAAATAGTGTTATTTCTTTACTGAGGTCAAATGTGAACTTTATTAATCTTCCAACCCCAACCACACAAGAAAAAGCTATTTTACAAAAAAATCAGAGGAAATCACTGACTTGAAAAAATTGCCATAATTTATTGTTTCAATTCGATGAATGGACAGGACAAATATAATTTTGAAAGAGTAATCGATATACCTTTTATGAAGTTTTGACTGCATTTTCTTCAGGAATAAATAATAGGAATAAAATTTACATTATTCCACCGAATTAACAGAAAGTCTTCCGGTTCACACTGCGTCGCAACATTGCTGAAGAATCAAATTCTTGAAATATTTCGGCCTCCCTGTGGAGAGCCAGTAAACAGATGTTACACCAAAACTGAAAATTGGTTTCTTACAAAGTGTGAACCGAACTTTGACGTTATTTATGACACCGACCATGAAAGTTAAAAAAATAATAGCAAACAATAATTTGTATAATTAATAATAAAAAGCAATTATATAATGGGACTTGTTCATAGGTCAGTTGGAAAGCATGTTAATTATAAATGACAAAACCTTGTTTATCTTTCACTTACCTCATTGCATCTGTAGTCTTTATAGGTCAGTTCCAAGCATGTTAATTATAAATGACAAAAGCTTGTTTATCTTTCACTTACCTCATTGGACCTGTAGTCCCCATTGGTCTTGGATTGCTTTGAATGTTTGCTCGTGTGACTATACTTGTCATCGTCATCCCTGTGAGAACTTCTTTCTCTTTTCTTCGATGAACTACTAGAAGACACTTTAGAAGACGAATGTGAAGATATAGCATCCTTGCTTATTTTTATTTTTAGGCTGCTTGGAGTTTTTACTTCCACATGCGGCTTTAACAATTTATCCCTTGGGATCTTTATTTTCAAACATGCACTGGGTTCTGGTGCAGGTTGAGCATGAGGTTGAAATTTCTCCTGCATAATTTTGTTGATTTTATCTTTAGGTATGGTTATTTTAATAGGTGCAGGATCTCCTCGGTGTTTGTCTTTATCCTTTTCACGGTGTTTATCCTTGTGTTTATCCTTCTTTTTTTCTTTATCCCTTTCCCTATCTTTATCTTTGTGTTCTCGATGTTCCTTATGCTTTTTCTTCTTTTTGTGCTCCCGTTTGCTGGAACTAGCCACTTCAGTCATCTCCAGAGGTTGAGCTTCTGCAGCTACCTTACTGTCCACAGTGCCGAGGGACTGGAAACTGTGGTTGCTATCCGATGACTTCATGTCCTTACTTACAGAAGTTGCTGGTACATCCTTTCGCTTTTCTTTGGGTTGCTGCGCTTGATCATTTACTTTCCCTGGAAGTTTTATTGCTGTTTTCCCTTTGGCAAGGCTCTCGAAACCTAGCATTTCTTCCACCTTAGGCATCACAGGTATGAGCTCAGGTTCAGAGCTGGAACTACAAGTTCGATTGCGACCGGATTTGATTGGCGATAAAAGTAACGGACTCAAAATTGTAGGTTTTATGTCTTTTGGAGGAGATGTAGGAAGAGGTGGAGTCATTTTGTCCGGGCTAAATATAGATGGAGGTTTAGTTGGAGGTAGAGGAATAGCGGGTGGTGGGGGAGGTGGTGGTGGAGGGAGTGGGGGTGGAAGTGGTGGTGGCGGAGGAGGAGGAGGTAAGTGAGGAGACAGTGATTGCTGTCCAATAGATTGGATGGGAATGGGATGTGCCATTTGCATATGGTAACTTGAAGTAGTATTATGTCCATCGGTTTTCATTTCTGTTTTACTGTATCTGGTATCACTGCCTCCACTTCTACTAGGGACGTCAGTTGTACTGCCCCAACTACCACTCATCTGGTTTCCTCTTGAGTTGTCAAATGTTTTCTGAGATTTGTGGCTATTGACCAACATAGACATAGGTTTGTCCATTGGCACTGCATACTTATTTTCAAGTTTTATGGTTTGAGATACACTCGTCTCTGGAGGGTAGTTTGTACCATTTCGAGACAAGTGATGCCCATGAGAGTGAGAGACTTTCGGAGGCTGCTGAATAGAAGATGACATCTCTTGTTTCACCTGTCTAGAAGTCACAGTTGCAGAAGCGGCTTGGTTGCTTCGTTTTGGTGGAGGAAACATGGCCTCTGGTCTGACCATGTGTTTAGCCATTGATGGGCTGGGTAGTCTATTGTTTGTAGCTGTGGAAGTCGGACCCTGCACGGGGAATGAGGGATTCTGCGGAGGGTAAAGGAACTGTGCATTCGTGGACTGGTGATTGTTGCTTGTCTGCGTGGCATTAGGCATCATGTGGAATGCTCCTCCGTATCCAGCCTCTCTGTAATAATACAAACACTTTAAGGACAAAAACGTGTAAATATCTTTAATTAGTACTACAGGTTGGTGGATTAAACCTGATCAGGGTACACTTCACAAAACCAGGTAATGAGATTGATGGGTAACATTACTACAAAGTAAGAGTACATCACACCACATGTCACGTAACAGGCTTTCGCTAAGATCGCATACAAAATTTCAAATTTATGTAGTCAGTTCCATGTTTGTTAATTAATTATCTTAATACACAGATGGAAAGTAACGGATTATTTATAAGTTACTTGTCGTCACAAATCCACTATTTTCTTCTCCAGAAGATGTCTTATCAGTTATGGTAAAAATCCAAATGACATACTCAAAAACCAGGTTGCATCTCTTATCAAACTGATGATAAGATTTATGTCAAACAGATGATAATATTCACCAAATCGCAATCCAAGCTTTTTTTTTAGAGTGAACACTGTACATATTAACCCTATGCAATCTACCTACAAACGTCTATTCAAAATGCTATTTTCACTCAAGAAAAGAGTTGGACAACTTCTTTCAGAGACCTTTTTCGGTGGGTGAATAAAACTTTAACACAGTTTTGTAACGAAGTTTGTATCACGGCCACTACTGCTTTGTTGTTTACAGCTACTGGACATCTTATAGTGGCAGAGGCCCGGGACGATCGGTTGGCTGACTTAAAATTGTCCCATGGATTGTTGTGTTTGAGCCTTGACGCGACACAGCGGTAGAACTAACCAAGATCAATTCCACTATTCTAGTGGAAGCAACTGGCGTAAAATGTGGCTCACGGACATATGTTGATCTTCATTCACAGTGTCACAGACCATATTGCTTAATATATGATGTCTTGAGATTAATTAGATACTGATTCGAGGAGGATTCAATTTCTTGTGTATTTATTTTATCATTTCTTGAGAAACGGAAAAATTATTTTTGAGATTTTCCCGGTTCTCCAAGAGATTTCCGGCTTAGTCCCGGTTTTTCTCCCTGTCTGTTGAATTCTGAGTTTATTCCGGTTGGATAGCCACTCTGTCTCTATTATCCATGAATGGATTATTTGCTTGGGGACCATCCGTGGATCCCAGAGTAAAATATATGGTTTAAAAAAACTTGAAAATATTAAAGCGGTTAACTGAGTTTCTTAAATGACGTAAAATATTAAGTGATATGAATAATAGATGGCCAATATAAATAATTACTATTAGTTTTTGTGCCTACTATTGAAAATTTTAGAATTATCTGCGAAATTCACTGCTGTCACATTATTTATTTTGGGTTAAGCTGAAATAGTATTAAAACGTCATACAACAAAAATTTGAAAAAAGAGTGTTCCTTATAGTTGGAGAATACCATGAACAATACCCCGATATTTTTTAAACACTAAAAGACAATGACCCTGTAAAAGATCGTAACTAAAACTGACAGCTGGATAACTCAAATTAAATTGAGTAAGTGGATAAAGAATACTCATACACTGACATAGCTAAACAATTCTTTCAGATCACATTACAAATATTACTGAGGTATAATTGATTTGTGTACTTTAAAAAAAATTAATTAATGACCTGTTTCTAAAGGAGAAAATTTCAAGTTTAAATACAGATTTGATTTAATATCATATACTATCAAATTTAAAAGGCTTTAAATGACATTCGATTGATAATTCCATTAGATGCATTTATTTGCTGTTAGTTTCACACATAAAGATAAGTTTTGTAAAAAATATATGGAAATAAACTGTATCATAAAGAAGAGGTGTGTAACTTCCTTTTTGTCTTCACCATCACTTAAATCAAGAAATATAAAATAAAGAGATCAGAGAAATATTAAATAAAATTTCAATCTTACCTGGAACCCGTATGAACAGCAGGCTGCTTCTTGTAATCAGGGACAGGCATAGGGCGGAAGTTTGGTGCCAGCAAGCTGTTGTCCGCCACTTTCTTCCTGTTGTCTTCAGCTAGACATGAAATATATACATACATGAAATATGAAGCACAAACGTTACAACTAACACATTATATTTGAGTACAGGGTAGTGGTAGGTTGAAGGAAAACTAGGGGGGGAGGGGTTGGTTAGTAAAATAAAATTTATTAAAAACCATATTGGCCATTGTAATTCTTAAAAATATTTTGGGGAATATCAATATTGTTTAATCTAAAATAATCTAAATTGCAGTTGATAATATGTTGTAATTTTAAACATGAAATATAACTGATCTGTGGCTATGTGTATCAAGTGCCATACTTAACACAGTGATACATGCTGTGAAAAAGAATACAGGCAAACAAGAAGCTTTTTACTCCTTCAAACTGTTACTACCTCAAGTTATGTGAAAGTTATATGGAGTGAAACAGAAAACAAAAAAAATTACAAAACAAATTTTTCAATTTATGTACAAATAAAAAAACAATACTCTAGTAATTGCATATTTGTATTACTTTACATTTTCCCTGGTTTATAACAAAAAAGATATATATATATATATATATATATATATATATATATATATATATAAAACACTTATTATTTAGTATTTAGCACATATTATTTTTTAAATACCCGAAAAATATACTGCCCAAAGACAAAAACCAGTACATTATTCTGGGAGTTTCTTATTATTAGTCGGAGGGTTAACACTGTCCAGACTCCTGGTCTTCTGCAGCACTGATGATCTGTGGCTATGCGTAGCAAGTGCCACGCTTAACAGTGATACATGCTGTGAAAAAGAATACAGGTTAACAAGAAGCTTTATAC
This sequence comes from Homalodisca vitripennis, assembly GCF_021130785.1. NCBI lineage: Eukaryota > Metazoa > Arthropoda > Insecta > Hemiptera > Cicadellidae > Homalodisca > Homalodisca vitripennis. The sequence continues at coordinate 24,384,068 of NC_060215.1, forward strand.
TCCTTCAAACTGTTTAACAACACCCACACTTCTGGTCTTTTGCAGAACTTGACGATTAATTTTGTCCTTCTTTACAATGCACTCTTCCTTGCACTGAAACTGTAAAACAAATTCTCTAACATTGCAGGAGAAATTTTTGCGACTTCTTGCCACATGGCCACTTTCAATTCGTCTAGTGTTCGGGCTTTGTTTATGTAATCCCTTGTTTTAAGGAATCTACACAAGAAAAAAATTTAAAATGCTGAGATCTGGAGAGCAAGGTGGTCATATGCGATATCCACAAAACGCAAGATGATTTGGCCATTAAACTTGTTGCACAGCACCACAAAGAAATCTTGGAATTATACAGAAGACGTTCATGAATTTGTTCAGGATTTTAAAATTTTCATCAGACATTACAAGATCAATCATTTGGTCTGCAAAAGCTTCCCGCATTGCATAATCAATAGGCTTTAGCTGCTGGACAATAGCCCTTTTTATATTGAAGGAGATGATAAGATCAAAACACATTATTCCTCTCAACAAGTGGTCAGACATGCACAAAGCAGTAGATTGTTGACAGGCCAGCCGCCGATGACTGGCTTCCACAGCTCCTCTTACTTGTTCAACATTCTTTGGTGTCTGGGCTGATCTTGGACGACCTGTCTACATCTGTTTCAAAGTTGAACCAGTACACCTGAAGTTACACACCCAGAGTATAATGGGTGTTATGAGTAGGAACTCGGCCACACAAAACCTCTATGGAACTGCAGCTGAACAGCAATGCAGGACTCACGACTTTAAAAAAAGCCCTTGACAAAAAATGCACTGTGCTCAGCAACTGCTCCACGACTTCTATAAATGCCAGTGTGTACGCTCTAGAACACACCTACTCACCAGGCAGTACGGTAGTGAAAACCATCAGATCATTTTGCCGCTCCCTGTACATATAAGGTATTTTCATTAAACAGTGTAGAAATAGAAAATGTACCTGCGTTGCGGTTGCATGCAACTGGTTGCTGGAAACTAGCGTGCTGTGGGTCTGCTCCTGGACCTGGCAAAGCTCTCTTCTGGGCCAGCTCATTCTGCAGTATATCAATCAAATTATGTAGAATACAGTTTTTACATACTTCAGTACATGTAAATAACAGTAACCTACACACAAAACATAACATTGTTTATACTGTAATGTGACAAATTCTTATCTTAAATTAAGTGATGTAATTTTAAAGAAATATTCTACTACCAGATAAATCACACATTCGTTTTACTATATACTATATGTAAAAAACTGTTAACATTCATTCCCACCCTGTACATCTTAGATAACTGTTTCTACTTCCCCAGGAGGGTTCACTTCTGGCTGGTTTATACCTTTTAAGCTTAATCTCCTGTGATGACTGTTCAATGGTTTTTATTTTATCTGACAACGATAACACTATGTTTACTTTTAGAGTTCATTGTGGCACAGTACTTAATTCAAAGAATTCACACACTCAAAGAATGACAGCTAAAACCAATCAGTCAACACAGATGCAAGATGAAAATGCATTGACTGATTAGTGACAATATCAGACAATAATGTGATTATGAGTCATCACGAATACTATAGCTATATCTGTTTTGCAGTTGGGCCAATTGCTACACGTAACAACTAAATTACTTTACAAGATAGTTGTGCCATTTAAAGAACCAAGTTTTCAAAGTGATCCAGATAATTGGCAATGTAGATAATTCTATTGTTCAGATAATTGTACTTCTACCATACATTAGTTTCATAAATTATGTGTTCAGAACCATGCAGAAACATACGAGGCCCGTTGTTTTTTTTTTCAATCTCCGATGATCTCATGCCATAATGGCTAGACACGTGTCAGGTCTGTAGTAATCGATCACGCATCTTCCCAAACTGACTAATTGAACTCGGCAGCAACAAATGTTGTAGAGAGAGACAAAGTAAATGCAAAAGTTTTAAGCTTCTATCTGGGTGAAAAGTGGGTACTAACCAATAAGACATTTATTTATAGTATTTAAAATTCATTCCATAAGACAAAATTTGAAATAAAACATAATAGAGCTTTGAGGTTTAACACAGTTCTTGTGAGGCTAAGAATGAAGATAGGTGCCAGTGGCATTAGCTCTTGATCATTTTTAACGAGAGATTACAATTTTTAAGCATTTATTTAATTATTTGCACACCTTCACAGTGGCTTTATACTAAGGGATCCTGAACAGTGCAACGAGCATGTCGCATTAATGTGACTGCCGCAGTCATCACGTTAACCGTCTTGTTATAATACAAGTAATCAACACCTATAGAATGCACCTATTGACGGTTCGAGGACTATGTTTCAAGGTGGGTTCACTCACCACTCCAATGTGGTATCCAGTCATGTTCTGGTTGGCTGAGATTTTTCGCTTCAAACGAGAAGGACACTTGTCGAAAATGCGAAGAAACTCGTCAGTAAGCTGTTCTAGAAGTTCTTGAGTAACGCTTCTGTCCACATACCAGAACCAGCTCTTGCTTTCATTGCTCAGTGGAATCTAAAATAATAAATGGCAGAACTTTTATTATTGACAATTTACAACACTTTGAATCATGAGTACTTTTCACAAGCATCTGATTTTTAGTTCAAATTTTGAATAATTATATTAGTTAACTTTGAAATTGAGAAGAATATAATTCGTGTTTTAAAACAGAATTTTATTTTATATGATTTTAATGACAAAGATAAGTAAAATTATTTAAATCTGTAAAAAAATTTAATATTTTCTACTGGTAATGATTTTTTGCACTGTAAATGAACATTAACATTTATTTGCTCTCCAAACAAAATGATCATAATGAATTGTAACTATTTAAATGAACTATTGACATTAATTAATGATGCAAGTGATAAAATACAACATGACATGTGTCATAAAAACAAACTCAAAACCATGCAATAGTGGAAAAGTCATACAGAATTAGAAGAAATAGATTACAATTGGCAACACAATAGTTGGATTACAATAAATTTTTTGATTACACATTTGTTGTGCAAAAGTTACGATGTTACTTTCCATAACACACAAGATAGGGACAAATGAACACTGAAGTTTGTTTACACATAACATCTGCAGGACTTGGGTCCCAAATATAAGAAATTGATATATCTACTGAAAGTCCACTTCGGAATGAAAAGGGCTTTTAAGATATAGAAAGAAAAAATTCAGAGTTAGCAATTTTATATGCAAAACTTCAGAAATAAATAACACCAAACATATCAGGTATGCCAACTTTGTAAACAGACAAGACTTGTTGTGACATAACAAAAGTGTCAAATTTTGAAACAAAATGTTTTGAATATTAGATTAATATGCCTAATTTACATATATTTGGATTTATGTTTTTAATACTGTGTTTAAAACGGTGGGAAATAAGGGTCAATCGGCAAAGACAAACTAAAAAAGGTCCACTAACATTACGGTCTAGTTTGCATTGTTTAATTTTTTTTTATTTTCCTAAAAAGGTTCTTCATTCAGAAACAGTAAAAAGTAACAGTGTTGCAATTTAGCATGTTTGTATGTCTTATTCGGATGGCTAAATAGTGTTGTGATTTTTTAACAGATACACTGCAATAAATCACCAAAATTTATGAGTGATGTTTTGAAAATATTGCTGGAATCGAAAGAATTTACTGAATTTGTCCAGCAGCTTCTCACTTCTCATTGTACGATAAAATGGAGTGTAAATGGTAATTATCACAAAGTTTTTCCAATTCAACGACAAGCTTTGAAAATCCACGCAACATGAGAGCTGCAATCGTTGTACTAAGCAGGACTGTTTTATAAGCATGACCTTGATAGTTTGTTAAGGATTATTATTTACTCATAATGCAACCAAAACCAAATTTCATTGCTTTGCTTTCCTATTTGGCAGTAAACAAATTTTCAAATTTAATTGTATTGTAAATATTTTTTTATGTTTTGTATATTTTAGGTACATCACAAAATATTAGCTTTTCATAAAACTTACTCGACTGAAACGATATATATTACAGAATATGAACTTTTAGGTTGGCTCATATCAAGATTCAATCAATCATTAGTAAGAATTGAATGAAAAAAGTGTTCTCCATGGAAAGTTAGTAACTAAGTTTGTTAATACTACCAAACATCTTACAAATTAAAAAGCTGATCAAACTTCGTAACTACTACTACCACACATACACACACACACTCATATATATGAGGAGGTGTTAGACAAAGAGGTGCTATATCAAAGAGATGTTAATGAAACAGGCATTATTTCTGTATGTGCGCAAAGTTAGAAATTATATTGGAGGACAAACATAGGTTTCTACACATGTAGGTAGAAAAGAAACGGACTGAATCTGCTAAAAGTTCTTTATCTATTTTTATGCTCATACTATATCAATTTTCAAATGAGTAATGATGTGACGAAAGTAAATTTTGCTCAAGAATTTTAATTGTTTTTGTTTTCAGTACTTGTACTAACTCAACTATGTCGACACAGTCGAACACTGCACAAATGTCACAGAAAATTCATGATGAATAACATTCCTTGGATGTTTTGTCAGTACCCATCCATTCTAAGTTCTCAGAATTAAAATTGGTAATTTTTGTTTAGTGTTTCTAAACTGTAGTTTTCTGATTCAGCGTTATTTCATAAATTTTATACTATAAATATAAATTATTTTTATTTGACAAGCTGTAGTTTCCATTTCCGCAGTTAATCTTTCAAATTGTGATAACTGAATTGCCAAAGACATTGATGTCTTCACAACCATCTGAATCGTACACTCCCATACACGCGATAACAATTTTTAACTATAATATTGTCACAATATTACACAGTAAACAATATCACCATAATACAGTAACAATACACAAGATTTCCGTAACGAATCTTTCAACAGGAATTGCATAGTGGCACACCACTCTTTTTGAAATATCTATTATCAGATGACAAACCATGAACCACTTTTGACTGGGAATAAAACATTTAAGTAGAATGTGGTGGAGAGCAATACGAGCTGGCCACTCCACACTCATCCCTGCTTATGACCAATAACAAACAGTTTGGTTCTTTTCTAGCCACACCTCAGAAATACTACTAATCGAGTGAAACTTGCTATTGGAACCTTGGTACATTTTCACTCAAGATGTTTAACTAAAAACTTGGCAACACACTTGTGACTTTTTATGTCACAATACCGTATAAATAAACGTAATTTTTTGTGTTTATTTTTTCAAAATATGTTGTATATTCTGTGATTTTTTAACATATCACTATACAGAGGAAAAAAAATCATTAGATGAAATAAAAATAGTTTATGTAGTTAACGAATTTCTATGTATTGATTTTAAAAAGTGGAATACTTAACCCTGCAACTGGCTTTAAGCGATTATTAACAAACTAACTAAATTTTCAAATGGCACTAAGCTATTTTCGACGCATAAACAATGTTGTAATATGATCTCTCATAGCAAAAGTCTATTTTTACTTTGTTCTAAATAAAAAAAAAAAACATAAAAACAGAAAATTTAAAGAAAAGATTCAAGGTTTCATATTATACCATAAAACATTCTATAGTCACATTAATTTTTTTATTAGTACATTTTAAACATGGATGTTGGCATTTCAGATTGCGATTTGTTCACGTAATTTCCGAAAACACAAAATTACTGTAAGTTTGTCCAAATTCCCCATTATTTCAATAGCCTGTAAACAAATAAATGTTTATACAATATTTTTTGAAAAGGTAATGTTTTGAAAAATGTAAATGTGCCTAATCCGTCAAAAATAGCTTTATTAAACTATATTTCTTTTTACTTTATCGTTGACTGGAAGTAGTGAAAATCATAAAACAAAGAAGAATTTCTCTAAGCAACACTGTTCTCACTGAATATGTTCACTCAGCTAGTAGATAAGAATTACGCATCGCCTGGTTGCCATAGTAATTTCTCGGTTGTTATTACCCATTTGTCAGTACTAATGTATTGTTTGTTATTTATTTGCATCTTTTACATTTTCCATTGTTTAGTGTGTGTAAATAAACGTTCAAGTAGTATTTTATAAATTAGTGAAGTGAATAATGTAGAAGATTGTTTAAGGTTTTAATGAATTAATTGAATTTTTGTGGAACTGCTGGGCGGCATATGTTTATATAGGTTTAATATTTTATTGTTAAGTAAATAATTTAATGTACATTTTGCAATGAGTGTTAATTTGCAAAGTAGTGACATTGGAAATATACTGGGTAGTGAATCAGAAGACAATGTTAATTTGTTAGATAAGAATGATTTTTTCTTTCTTGGATGGACCATTGCCTAGTGAATTAATTGTGCCTTATTCTACAAACTTCCGGAATAATAAAGATAAATAATACATTGTTGTACGTACTTAAGATTATGTGTAATATTCCACCAACAAGGATACCTTCCGAATTATTCAACACAACTCAGATTTTTAATCAAATTGACAACTATAATAAAAGAAGTCACAAATGCTAACAAATCATGTAGCAGAATTTGTTATTCATGTTTATTGTGATAAATAATTCCAGAAATAAAAATGTTGAAGAATTGAACTTTTTAATTAAAAAAAAAGAATGTCTATTAGGTATGTAACAATTTAAACTCCAAATTATTTTAGTTTGAACCAAAATTTAATAAATTAGTTTATTATTTTTTTCCTACAAATTCATTAATTATATTAATGCCACTCATTTAAGTTTAGTTTAGTTATCTTTATTAACTTGTATTACCATTTGAACAATATTTTACATTGACTATATATGCAATCTTATACAATTATTTGAACATTATTTTACATTGACCGTATATGCAATCTTATACAATTATAAGATTATAACCTTCACTATGTTAGTTTATTTTCTTTGGTTTTTGTTATACCATTTATGTTTATTTGGAAATGTGTGAATTTAAAACGATGTAATGTAATTAATCAATTACAAAGTAGGAGAAATTAATTTTTTTCTTGGTTGGTGGTAAGATGACTATTAAAACATTATAGTTCAACATTTTTACATGGTCTTTATCTGATACCCACATTGCGTACATTTCTCATTGTTAGTGTGGCGTATTTATGTTATTAAGCAACTCATTCAGCACACTTTGCAACAACCAAATAGTGTACCAATAACAAGTTTCATGTTCGATTCAATGGAGAATAGATGCGTCATCATAAAAGTGATATAAAATACACAAAAATGTATTTACCTCCCAGTTGGACCATTTGCATGCTAAATGTATACAGAAGCAGGCCACAACTGTAGGCTTGTACTGGAGACACATTGTAGTTAAATGTAAGCTGAAAAAAAGCAATATGATGCAATAGAGTTTTAAAATCAAAATCACACATCTCATATAAAACAAACACATCTCAGAACTTAACCATTAAAGCACTATATACGCGGAAGGGTCGATTAGGGGCTAAACTGTCACTGTGTGTATGCAAAGAACTAATTTCCTGTAATTATTTGATGTGCTACATTATCGAATAACAACCTGTGTAGGTACAAACAGGTTTTGTTTGTGTTAAAGGCAGCACTCAATGCCACAGGCGAATAAAAAACTCCCAGCCGCCTGGGCAGTTCAAATCTGATGTAGGAATTGCGTGTTTGTTTGGTTAAGGAACTTTTGTATGTATGATTGTGTATGAATGAGAAGATAGGCTAATGACTGTTGCTATACAATATTGTATACTGTTCAAAAGCAATAAAGGCGGATTTGATTAGATGTTACAAGTGCGTATAAGTTTTACATTAATAGTGTGGTCAATATGTGTTCTGCAATGTAATGTTTGTGAAATATGTGTGATATATTTAGTTAGTTTACTACAATTCTCAGTATTAATTTATAACCTTACTACTAATTCATACAAACAAAATTATAAAACTCATTGGTAGGCTAAAAACTCTTGAAAAAGCAATGTATTTTTATATATGACATATGTCATGTCTAAAAAAATACACATTGTATAAACATTTTCTAAGTACATGCAGATTTTGTGTTCTAATAATTTGATATATTATCAAGCTAACTGTAACATTTTATTATTTAAATAAATACGTGAAATCTATTACTTCATTAAATCACTATTTAGAACATATTATGGCCAAATAAAATATATACATGCATGCAAGTTTTTATCCTTTTGTTACACAGAAAATGGAACAAAATTAGCAATGAGAAAATACAGTTCTAATTTTCTTATATTTTAGTGCTAGACCCTAGTCCCAAGTTAAGCAGCAAGTATTTGGTGCTTTAAGGGTTAATCTGATAACTGAATATTAGTAATAATAGCACTACACTGTAAAACACTACACATGAACATATATAGAGAAGACACAGTCAGTAATGCCACACCGGCTTCCAGATAGTTACAAATATTGCCTGAATGTCGCAGATATTTAGATAAAGTTATTAACCTTTCTTTAATTGTTATCAGAATATACTTGAATGCTTAATTTATGTGCAATTCACATGTTTCAAATGAGCCAATACAGGAATAATGTTCATGTGTCGTATGTTGATGAATCATTGAATGCTAATTGTTTTCTGCTATATTAGTGTCCGCTGCAGACAGAATATTTGTCACAAGCAGGAATGTATTCCCCACAAATGTTATATAAATGATGCTGAATGTACTTGTTGCTTTTCATGACAAAGAGAATTGTAACTTATAAGAAAGTATGGAGTGAACCCAGGAGAGTGATGCAGCAACTGTGACAGTTGCTGCTCACGCTCCACAACACACTATAAACTAATTCAGTTAAACAAATGTTTTAATAACTACTAAATGCTTTTTCTACCAGTACATATATATATATATATATATATATATATATATATTGCACTCATTTATTTGTTTGGCCGATAAAATTGTAAGAAATACTTACAGTTGTAACAATTACATGAAATTTTCAGGATGGAACCAAGTTCCTTATTATGTAGTCATGCAAGTTTCATCAGCATAAAAGTTTGGGATAGTAGATTGAAATTTATTTTTTTATTTATAAAATGTTTCTGTATGCCGTAAGGTTTGACTCACAGGACAAGCTCAGAATATAAAGAATTCCTCAAATTGGAACCACAACGAGCTTCGCTGGCAAGCAGCAGTTGTTAGCATTTCTATACCGTGGCTACTTAGGGCTTGTATTGAATTTAGGAGTAAATTAAATTATTGTTAGTTACTAATTTTAATAGAAAAGTACCATGTAAAAGCAGTGGCGTAACAAATCATGGGTTAAAAAAAATAATACTCATAGGAATTTCATCTTTGGTGTTTTCTTATTACCGACATGTCAACATTCAAATTCCTTATTATTGTCATGATCTCTTTAATTTCTTGATACACTAATTGTACAATGATCAAAATGTGGGAAAAATTCCACAAATTGACAAAAAAAAATGTTAGTAAATTAACACTCACGAGTCTCTTGGTGTTAGAAACATTGGATGGATTTTTTATATGTTGTCTCTAAAACCACTGATATCTCGTCTTTGTGGGAATAAAATTAAATACCGGCTATGGATTACAGAAATGTTGTTGTAATAATAGACTTTATTACCATTGAAAATGTTTTGAGTAATAGCTATGTCTATAAAACAACAAATAGCAATATTTTAAAATAACTTATTGAGTTATAATATTTAAAGGTAAGTCTACACATACTGAGAAGATTTAATACTGAGAATAATAATTTATGATTTAATATATTTAACCTATTTATTGTTTTAGATCAATTCAAATAAATCAATAAACCCCAATTTTTAACCTAGGTTTTTGGATGCAGTAAATGTATTCTATTTTTAACAGTTTGACTGGTAAGGTAAATAAAAGGTTATTTATTATACATTTTACTGGTTTTATTTAAAGTGAGTTAAATTACTTATACATTACTAATACTAGAAGTATTAACACATTTATTGGACTGGTTTACTGAACCATTTGATATAAAAGATGGTTCCTTCCTTATTGTTAAAAAATTATAAAAACAAGGACAGTATTTAAAAAAGTATAAAATAATTACAAGTATATTCAGCACCACAATTAGTAACAAAAAATTGTAATTAAAACATCGTAACATACTGATCTTAGTCAAATTATTTAAAAACATTAGGAATGCTAAATTATAAATAATGCAATGAGAAAATGTATGCTAAATCCATTCATGCATAATCATAATTACTAAAATGTTGAACTTGAACTGAATATAGATAACATTACACGTATAAGAATTGTCTATATAAAGGCACAAAATTCATAGTAGTCAAAGCATTCAAAGTTTCTGTAATGATAACAAACAGCAAACATAAAATTAACAAAGAAAAACATTCTTTTTGACGGAGTTTACTAAATAAAATAGGACTCTGACCAGCTGACTCAACTTTGCACTAATATAAAATTGTTTTATTTTATCATACTAAGAAAAATAAATAACTTAATGCAAAGAGTTACAAGACAATGTTAAGTATCTTAAGACATTGTCCTGGTATTAATACAATATACCAGATATATTATAATGTAGTGTTTATAAGTAAAACTGTAAGCACTGTCTTCTATTGTCTGATATCATAAAACAAATTCTGAATGATGAAAGCTTGAAAACCATAATGCCAAATTAAAACTCATTAATTGACCATCCGACCTACAAATACAGCAGTTGATTTCCAGTCATGCTAATAAAAATTTATTGAAAGATTGAATAATGCCAATGTATTTTAAGTTCACCAACCTGATATCATCAGCTTTGATATTCAATAGGCAGCAATTTTGGCAATTCAAATTTATTTCACTATTTGGTTTGCGATTTACAACTACAACCTAGTTAACAAAAATGTTTTATGCATGAAAATAAAATGTCACTTGCCACTTTTAGAGTTTATAAATATTAATTTACTTCTTTCATAAACTTAAAAGGTAAAGCCCAAAGTAAAAGACAAATAAAAATCCTATTACAGAATCAATTAAAAATATAATTTGTAGCTGAAATATAACTTTAAATGATAAGTTAGTTGATGGGAGGAGGGCAGATGTGACATCTTTTTTGTTTTATCTCGTATCAAATTATGTATATCTCAATTCCTGTGTTCCTTAATTGATTCTCATATTATTTCAGTTTTTATATACTCAAACAGAAAATAATCCAACTCTACAAATATAAACTGGGAATAAAAGTTCATAAGCTATCCATCATTCTGCATTTATTACTTATTGTTATAAGTAATGTTTATGTGTTTGTCCTTATAAAACTAATTAAACACCTAGATAACATAATAAAACACCTTACCTGTTGGAGGCCATGAAGTAAGAAGTTTGTGCAAGATCTTTACTGGCTGCAATCAAAAAAGAATACGTCAGACTTAAGTAGGATTTATTTTATGTTAGATTGGATGATTAGCAAGTCAAAAATAAGCTGTTCAACATTTCTCCTTGGTGGGATATTGTAAACCATCCCGGACAGGAAATTCAGTCCCAGCAGATCCGCTGAGTGGATGGGAGTTTTTATGGAGAAACGTAGATTGGAGGAAATCAGCATTGCGACTGACTCACAAAAAATATAACATGCACAAAGTCTGCTAAATGACCAATTAATCATTCAGTTACTTGGGCCTACAACATCAAGAGCTTTTAAATTACAAACAAAACTGGTTTTGCCACAATTTTTAGTAAAAACTAAGGAATTGTACAAAAAATAATAAACCAACCTTTAACCAGATGGCAACAGCGTACAACATGGGTGTGTGGGTGGTCGATGGCCACATCAAAGCCCAAGGTCTGCAGCAGGACATTCTCATTGATCACTAAGTCCTGCGCCTGCTCCATGTAGTGCTGAAATTATCAGTTCTTTAACACACTGATAAACAACATTACTTTTCTGTTTGTAATGTATGGATGATAATAGAAGAATAAGGCATTGTAATCTTTATTTTTTTACATGTGTACAGTATAGCATAAAAAACCAAAAGCCCTTTTATACACAAATTAACAGGTTAGAATGGCCATTAATTATTAAAATAATAATCATTGAATTACAGAAGACTGTCAATAATTTGAATATCCGGACTGTCGATAATCTGGATTCAAGTCCAGTGAAAACATGGCATTTAGTACATACTGAATTAGTTTAGTTTAAGCGCTGATACAGTAGAACGAAGAAGCAGTGATGACAGAAACATTATTGTTTGTTCACTTAGACGTACTGTTTCACTTAAAGGAGACACACAAAAAGTAGAATTGGAGAATAAAAGTGACTTTTAAGAAGCAAAGCCTACGCGCGTTATGAAGCATTGGTGACAGCATAGACGCTGATGTTGTAGCTTCAAAATTAGTGTCAAGAACAAGCCTAGAGATATAGCACTCACAAAAGGTACACAAATAACCTAAAATATATCATCCGATCTTTGTTTTGTTTTCAAGCCATTATTTTTTTAAATCTTGACTGTTATAACGTTATTGGCTATAGCTACGTAAATATTTCAGATTATTTCTCAAAACTAACTGACTGATAAATGGATCTGAAAGATATAGGTTTGTTACCATTCAACTACCTATATTGTTTTGAAAAATTATTGAATGTTGGAAAACATTGAATTCTCAAAAAAAAAAAAATTTGACGACAAATAAGAAATAAAAACCTTATAATTATTCCTCAGACTTTTTTTAAAAAAACATGTACATTTTGTCAGCTATTTACCCTAAGATAGTTGCAGTGCTGTCTCAATTGCACCATATTTCAAACTCCACTCAAAACGGATAGAGCTGAAAAGTTCAATTTTACTGGGAGAAGAAAGTCTGTTTAAACTCAATGAAATGATGCTGTTAACATGTTTTATTGGTCAAAATTACAACAACAAAATTGTGACCTTTGTGCTCGATGCAATATAACAGTCAAAAAAAGAGTCTATGATATTTTATGCTCCTGACACTAATTCTAGGATCTACTTCCATTTCTTCAAGCACAGAATCGACAATATATCAGGGTCATGCATTTCTAAAGGAAGGCCAGCTCCGTCTCCAGGCACCCTTCTTTCCAGGTAAGCATTATGAACTGTTAAAATCATACAGGGATCTGAGGAATGTATCAGGTTGAGGATCTTCACAACGGACAACATGCTGCCCATATAATCTAGCGGCTTCAGAAGCATTATCTCTTGCATATCCGTAAAAGTAGTGCATTTCTACATAATCTATGGGTAAAAAAGGAATACAGTATAGTTACTTTCTCACAAATTAACATCCACTCAGTCCCAAAAATGGCAAAATTATCTTATCCCGGCACAAACTTATATGCCAACAGTTTATTTTTCAGAGTCCACAAATTAATTAAAAGTCACCACAATAATGCACAAGTCAAAAGAAAATGGTTGTAGTATGATGGAAAAAGACAAATAACTGGAAAGGAACATAAAAACATGTGGCTTATCTCCCTTATCTTTTCCAGATAACTTTTATCTTTCTTACAAAACCAGTTTCTTCTAGTGGTTTTCTCACTATAGAACCAGTTTGATAATATTGTAAATAGTCAGCCTATCAGACAAAGCCCACTGCTAAAACTCTAGAGTTTTACTATTGTATGATTATTTCTATTACAACTGTTCACAGTTTTTATTGAATCACCAGGATTTTTTTAAAGTTATAGCTCATGGTATTGTTTAAACAAAAACTGTATTTGTATGTTTTCTATTATTTCACAAAAGAAAACTCACAATTATTGGATAATTGTGAGTTTTCTTTTGTGAAATAATAGAAAATTTATATTCCAATAAGAAGAGCTCCTCCTCCTTCATTGTATTTGTATGGTTTAATCCATTTACTCATTTATGTACTGTGTCATTACACAGAACACTAATACTTGTATTTGACTAATAAAATATGAATAAAAAAGATAGGAATCATGATTGATTATATTTTAACTGATTTTCTACTCTTTCAATAAAACTGACATTTTTGGTTCTATGCGTTTTAAGTGGAATTCGAGGTATGATTTGATTAAGATTGCACAGGCTTATTTTTAGAGTAAATAGCTGACAACATGAATATGTTTTTAAAGTTATGTCTGAGAAAAAAAATAAAGATTTTTATTTTTCAATTGCCACCAAAAATTGTTGAGGATTTCACATTTTCCAAGATTCAATGATTTTTAACCCTTTGAGTGCCAACGTCCGATTTTACCGGACGACAAAAGTTGGCCGAAAAGTGCCAACGTCCCGATTTTACCGGACGACAAAAGTTGGGCGAAAAGTGCTGACGTCCGATTTTACCGGACGTTTGAAAAAAGTCACTAAAAATTATAACTTTTAATATTTTTAAATAATATCATATTGAAATGTTTGTGAAGAATCGTTCTTTTCAAAATAAATTGCTATAGTACACTTCCGATCAAACTTATGAAACTCACATATAAACATTTTTGGTTTCCATAGCTACCGGAAACAATGTGACAATAGCTTCTTAAAAGTTGTATAGCTCACTCATTATTGAAGATAATAAGATTTACAGACAATTGCATACACTTTCCAGTGATATGGACTAAGAAAAGGTTATGCATTTTTTTGGTCATAATAATTTGGTTGAAACATGAAATTTAAAAAAAGTTTGAATTTTTTTGGAAAGTCCATTTTTGGTATTCCTAAATTTACTGTTATGGCAACTTTGTTATTTTATGTTAATTAAACAGAGTTTTCAGAGAAAAATAAAAAAAGAATCGTGTTGATAGCTTATTAAATAATCGAACTGTGAATTTTTTACTAAAACCTTGCAAAATGCCTGCAAAAGGGCTGGCACTTTTAGGTACATCCACTAGAAAAATACCTGGCAGTTTTCAGTACACCCACTCAATAAATACTTGGCACTCAAAGGGTTAAAAACACCATGGATGAATGTATGGTAACAACTTCACATCCATTAGATACATTTTCAGGTCAGGTAGTTTTGAGGGGAAAATTCATGATTTTGGCTATTTACGTAGCTATAGTCAAGAGTTTAGTAAAATAACATAAAAAATTTAATAACTCGAAAACTAAAAAAATCGGATAACACATTTTAGATTATTTAACACGTTCAATGCGGTTGCGGTAGATCTACTGCACGGCTGCCTCGCGCCAGGCGCGCATGACGTAGATCTACTGCACAGCGCCATTGTTTAGAAACCCAGTCAGTGTGCTCTCAGCACTCGTCGTGTATGGTTGTCCGTTTTGCAGCAGCGAACGTGTTAAGTACCTTTAGAGGTGCTCTATATCTGGGCCTTTGCTAGACACTAATTTTTGGGACAATAAATTTAGTATAACAAATTCAGAGATGTAATTCAAAATTTTCTTTCTGATAACTTTTTCATAGTTTCTTGTTTATATAAACTTTTTAAACATACCTAATAAGGTAGTGCAAGTACATTAAAACACTTTTAAGCAGTTAAAATAATTTGAAAATTAATTGTTTCCCAAAAATATATTGTTATTCCTTTAAGGTCTACAGAAATAATTATTACATTTGACATGCGAATTATAATAATCATACATTACAGGTATGTTTTTTTGTATTAAATTTAAAAACCAATAACCTACTTTATACGCTCCAAAGAGTCTTATAAATATATCTAGGACCATTGTTGATTTTATGCTTTGACAATGGGATTTCTTTATTTACTTAAATGAATGAAAAACTATAGTCGACACAGTATGTAGTTACCCTAGTTATATCATGTAAAGAACTATATTATACTTTTTCTGAACTAGAAAGATCTGTAATACTGATTTATACTGAGATATTAATCTAAAATTATCCGTTCATCAATTTTAATGATATTGAAATTTCTGCACTTTGCAACTTTACTTATCTTACTCAGGAGTATTAATTAGCACAGCTAAATTTGTTCTTAGACCCAAAATAAAACATTAAATTTCCTATTTATAATAGAATAATAAGTGTTTAAAAAAAACATTACATTATGAATATGCTGCTTTAGAAAACGTTGATGAACTACAATTCCTCGGACTACTGGTTTGAGACAAAAATTAAAATAATTAAAATCAAGTATTTGCAATAAAATATCAACAGGGCTCTTTGCACTGAGAAAGTTATAATTATTAAATGACCTACAATAGTTACAATATGTATATTTTGCAGTTATACATTCCCTCATTTCACATAGAATATCTTTGTACGGTAGTACTATTAATGGTAATTTAAAAAAACTTATGATATTACAGAAATATTGTGAAAGGATTACTTAGTTATTTGGGGCTAAAATAGTTTGAATCTGTTAAGCAACTTTTAACCAAAACCTGACGAAGTCCGAGAGATTTATTTGTATATACATATACTGTACGTATAAAAAGTTTATTTGCGTTTTATGAAAACTATAACACATAATAAGTCACATGTTAATTAATTTAGTGTTGTTAATCAGTTTTAAGAAAATCAAAAGGCTAAAAAGCATGTGCTAGTACACAAGCTAAAGGTGCAAGTTTAAGGATTAACCTTACTACTACTTATTATTTAAACGTTAATTTTAAATAAAATTGAACTGACCTCTGATTTAGTGTCAAGTGGGGGCAGCTCCCGGTGCAGACAAATCTGTGCCACCCTGATCACATGCTCCAACTTCCGTGGCTGCTCCTCCACCTTGGCTGCTAGAAACAGCGCAGCAGCAGCCATTGCATTACGATGAAAATGAGTGAACGAGTGGAACACGTAGAAGCGATGCATGTATACGATCGCAGTGTTGATGCACAATTGGGTACTGAGGTTGGTGTTAAGGAAAATGGAGTGAAATATTCTAAATACATTAATAAGACAAAGTTTTCTGAACATTTTTTCAAATATTAACAAAAACTTGATAATATAAAATCTACTATACACGTAAAATAAAATCCCGAAAGTTATCACTTAAAAATTGTAAAAATGTACTATTATATTTGTTATTATTTCTTATGGGTAAGCCATAGCCTTACAGTAATGACCCGGCATATTCCCAGATTCTTTTCTAATCCACTATAAAATGCTATTGCTATTGTTGGACAATGTTCCAGGCCACCCTAATGAAACTGAAATGACAGTTCACTACAAGAAACTATCAGTGTAAGGAAAAGCAAATACACAGTACAGTAAGGAAGAGAAGTACAGTAAAGACAAGGGCAACTCACACCTTTCGTGAGAAGATTGTGCAGTGTCACAATCACTGATCATATGTCAGTCTGTTTATAAAGAACTAAACAAACAACTAGTGTGTTATACATGCCATTAAACAGCATGCATTTGAGTTTAAAGTGCATGACAAGTTGCAGCTCTATAGCGTTATTCTGGTAGCTAGCAAAACGTTTTTTGACAACAACTAGAGTTCTACAACATGACCAGATGTGAAACAGCCTAAAATGTACAACTGACTCAAATGCGTGTTATATTGAGAGTCCTGGTATGAATTCAATAATACTACTATATTATAGAACACATGTCTGACATTTTCTGTGATGTAATGACTTGAAGTAACTTATGCACCTCTTTTCTAGTGCAAAATGTTAAATTAATGCCTAGGAATTTTCAAAATGTAGAGTTTCTTGATATACTAATTTGAATCAGTGGACTGGCTATTGTATTATAAAATTCAAATACAAATTACAAAGGAGAGATGGCAGATGTTAACCAATTTTGCTTTGTTGTCGTGAAGATGTGATGGGATTTTATTGTTGGAAAAAAAAATCAAGATTAGTGTGCAATCGATGTTAGGAAGAATGCCGTTATGTTTGCTTTGTAAAACGTGTATGGTAATAATTTAAACTAAAGGAGTAAAACATTTTATAACTTTTTGGGTGTTACAGAAAATTAGTTGGAATTGAATAAATGTCTAAAATTAAAAATTGGATACTAACAACTTCATTATCTTATATTCTGTAACTGCTATGACCATCGCCATGGCCGTCCTGTACTGTAATGTACAAATGTGGCTCACGGACACAACAGTTTTCTCAATGTTCAGAATTACCATTGGTTGGTTATAAGGGACCTGTGTTCAATACTCCCAATAAAAAATATAAGATGAAGCAATACTGAGAATATTCCATAAAGGGCCAGGATAATAAAAAACAAAGAAAAAATGCAAACATAAAAAAAAGTCTAATTAACCTAGGCAATTTCAGTTTCGGGCATGTTTAAAAAATATAGAACAATAGTTTAAAAACCTGAAAATTTAATAAAAATACATAATTATTAATAAATAATAGTATATTATATAGATATTTCCATTTCCATAAAAAAACAACTTAGTGCACGAGGACTGTCCAAAAAGAAACACCTAGGCCATAATATAAACACTGACACAAATTACTGTACTTAGTCCTGTAGTTAAAGTTAGTCTTAGTAATTTAATTTATCTACTATTTTTTTAGATATTAACAATATTATAAATGTATGATTTCAGAATATTAATCTGATTTAATTTGGAAATTCAAAAACATTCCTGCAGACTGATTGCTGCAGAGGGATAAGAGGGTATCTCATTATTTTGTCACAGTCAAACTTTTTGAGCAAAACCGCCATTTTATACCGAACAAACAAAAATCACTTGTCATCTCAACCTTATTTTGGGTGTTGGAAAACTCCACTTCAAATTATGAAATAAATTTTGTACCTAGTAGAATGTGGAAGTGTTATTGAGAAAAAACTTGACAAGTGGTCAATTAACCGCAGTGGTTATTTTGGATGGCCCATCTGATGTTGCTCCAAGGATAAGAAAGAATGAATAATTTCTTTAATTGTACATGATTATATAGGTGAATTAATTAGGACCACATGGCCCTTAAGTTTTTTCCTGAGTAAGACTCAGAATTGATAAATTATCATTAATGGGCTCTATTGATTTGTTGGAGACATCACACCATTAGGATTAATATACCACAAAGTCAATATAGATTTTTTAGTAGGTCTCTTCTTACTATAACGCAAAAGAAAGACAAGAGTTCATTCAATTTATCTGTTTAATTTATTTTTTGTCTTAAAATTGTTGGCAATCACTGAACACTAAACTTGTGGTAGTCAGGGAACACAACTCTAGAATGTTGTGGTCCAACATGTTGAAAAACACAGTTTCGTAACTTTTTTGTCAATTTTCTGACCAATTCATCACTTATTATTGATGACCTGTCACTTTCCATTCCTACTCAAGCAACACCAAAAAGTTTCTTTCCGGACAGTCTTCGTATATACAAGAAATATAAAAAAACATATAATAAAGGATACTATTTCAATTCTTCACCCATATCCTGAATAAATAAAGCTGCTAACTGTCTTTCTCTTAAATTCTCATCTGGGGTCAGAATTCCTCTACTTATGTCATACCATTGACATTCGGGTATAATCCATCTATTCTGATTCTCTAATAATTTCATCCGTCTATTCAATATCGCTTCTTCCACTTTTCTGTCCTTTACATCTTCTATATCTTCTTCTACATCTAAAATGCCATCTTTTAAATCTTCTACATCTTCTTGTACATCTAAAATGCCGTCTTTTAAGTCTTCTACATCTTCTTCTACATCTAAAATGCCGTCTTTTAAATCTTCTATATCTTCTTCTACATCTAAAATGCCAATCAACAAATTTTGTAAAATCTGCATGCAAAATTGGGCAAAATAAGAAAGTAAAAATACATAATAGGAGGCATCACATAATTTATTTTAAGCTATCGGCAATAAACGAACATGTTCCTTGAGAATAATTAAACTTAGTATAGTGTTATCGGCAGGTCTTTTGTGTTGCAATGAAACGAGTTTTAATTAAAGAATTAATATTATAATTTTTGTTTTTCTTTATTATACAATAATAAGTGTTACACAGTTTATACATGTTCATGTGAATAAATACTTGTTAATTTTTAGTGTTAAGTGCAGAGAAGCATTATACAATTTTGTGTTATTTTATAACAATAATAATTCGATTTTTAAGTTAACAATTAATAATAACTTCTTTATACTGACTTTCATAAAGGATAATTGTTTATAATTGCTATCATAATTATAATTAAGAAAACTATAGAGAAATGTTTAAGGTGTACGGTGTGTGTAATACAAAAAACTGGTTCATTTTTATTATACGAGGTATAGCTAAAACATAACCAAACAGGCTGAAAACAAATTTTACTTACAGATATCTACAATTTGATGGTATTCCCTTCAATGTACTCCCCTCCTCGATCTATACACCGCTCAATTCTGTAGATAAATTCCCCTCCCTGTTCATGATGTCTGTGGTTTTAATTTACTACTTTAACAGTCTCAAATCTCATTCCTTTCAGACCCAACTTACTTTATGGAACAAAACAAGTGGATGATCTAAACGTCTTCACTGGCTAAGCTTTTTGAGTTAGAGCATTGTCCTAGAGGATTATCCATGACTTGTTAATCCCCGTGGGATAGTCAGGATGTTAATGTAGTAATTCTGATTCACTGTCTGCCCCTCGGGTACCCAATAAATGTTAAGATCTTTTCAATGTTAACATCAGTTTTTGATGACGATGGTCTGCCAATGAATGTGACATCACTTGTGTCTTTACGGCCATCTTTAAATCGTTTAAAACACTCAATCAATTATGCTTGTTATAAACATCTGCCAACGTACACTTGTAACATTTAAAATGTTTCACTTACAGATTCTCAGAGTTTGAAAACAAATTTGATGTTCACATGTTTTTCTTTCTGGATACTCAACATTTTTCTGACGCAGAGTCGAAAGGTTACCTGTGCTACGGGCACAATAAGTAAGGGAGCCAAACGAAAATCGAGGAGTGGTGGGAGGGGGAGTCGCATGACCGGCCGTACGACATGCAATCTTATTGAGTTTGTTTTGTGATCCCACTAATACCAATCCGGTTATTTTCCAGCCACACCTTGTTTACTGTACATTTGTGTATAGTTATATATGGTTGTGAGTAATGTAGTTTATAGTTTACTGGAGTGTTGGTGTAATATCTCTTCACAGTTCAAGATCGCTAAAAGGTTCTTTGTCATACATAATAAACAAACATTCAACTATACTACACAGCTAAAATTACTTCTCTAGTGATCTACAATGTAAATTTAATTAAGCAGTGTTTCAGCTCCAATAGTTAACTATTTGAGTGCCTGTGAGATCCTGAATTCTAGGGAATGAATCTGAATACCTACTACAGAGCTAACTCATTAGTTCTTAAAGATAATGCAAGAATTGTCACACAGATTTAGTCAGATTAATCAGTTTTACAATATTAATATACTTTATTTAGAGAGTAATATTTATAGTTATTTTTTATTTTATTTTTTAATGTTTTAGTTGTTACTTCACCACTTCCTACAAAGTGGTTAAGTGAAAACTTAAATATTAGTAGAGAACCATACAAAGATATAAATTCACTTTTACAATGTAATTTTACTTCTCGGCTATTCTTATGTTACAAGCTGGCTGTGCTGGTGGCCATTTTTGGTTTAGTAAAACATCCAATCGTGTACCTTAGTTATTTCACTTGGGTTTTGTAAGTAAAAAGAATTAGGTGTCATTGACTTTGAGAAAATAATTTTTTGTGAGATATCAAATATTTAATGTTATGATTATTTTAGTATGACCGGTTGTTCTATGTATGATAGTTTTTTTGTCCATGGAAGATTTAAAAAATGCCATTTTCTGATTTCTGAATTTTACACTAATTTTTTTATCCTTTAATTTAAAACAAAGCATTAATATACTAGCAATATGAGTTTTTACTATAAAAAGACTCAAAAATAAAAAAAAAAATAGTTTTTGGAGAACATTACTTGTGAAGGCAATCGTAATAAATGTTGAATTTCTTGGATGCAGATGGAATTGAAAAATGTAACTAAAGAATTTCTTTTTTCAGAGTTTCTTGTAAGTAATACCTCTACTTTGTTGCTTTAGGCTTTCTTTTGTAACATCTAACCATTTTAAAAGTCGCTGAAACACTGTTGTTTAAGAAAACACAATATCTACACAACAAAACAAATATTTTACACATAAACTATGTACACAGTTGCACACTTAACAATAAGCTTAACATACTTCCCTAGTGTTATTGAATTGTGCAAGTGACAGCCTTAAATAAGCTTAAGCATGCAAGTTACTTCAAGCAAAAGCATGAAAAACAAGACAATAAAACCACCATTATCAAAGTAATAGCTCCATTTAATACGACATAAGGACCATTCTTTTACAAGTCCATGCCATTTTGAATTTGTAACAAATATTAATTTTCAATTTTCCAGATATAAGATCATTACCATTAAGTATGTAAAAAAAATATAAAAAAAATCGTGGTTATAGCCGTATCTAGTTTAGAACCTATTGAATATGGTTATATGGTTAGATGACCAGAAAAAGATAGGTCAGAGGGTAAATCAAATATTAAACAACTTTTCTTTTCCTTCTCTATGGGTGAAATGAGTGGCACGACATCTTCATCTATGTCGCTTGGAGATGTCAAGAGGAGCAGAGACTCACCAGACATGTGGCCTATTAAGTTGCATGATGTATGAGCAAGAAGAGCACACTTCTGTTAGGCAACGCATAAAACCTGCTGAAACTTTGTGTCGACTAACTACACAGTTCGCTGAATAAACCCCTTTCACAGACTCAAGTCTACGACATACAAAAGTTGTACAATGGCAATTAGTGAAAAACAAGTGACTGACCTTAGAACCAAAACCAGTCTTCCTAGGGGAAAAGTTCTTGCTACGTTTGGGGGAAACAATTAATCGGTAAACATTGGAATATGTGCCCAGCTATCGAGCTACGAGCTATTTATTGACCATTTGCCTTCACCATATTTGGGCCAGTAAAAAACTATATCACCAATTTGACGACAATGACAAGGTAGAAATCTTCATACACAATTACTTACAGAGGCAAGCAGCTTCTATTTTGATGACAGAATAATAAAACTACGGATTTGGTGGGAAAAATATATAAATAGGAGAAAATTATATAGAAAAATTAGATGTTTTCAAAGTTGTGTTTCTCTGCAAAAAATGTTTTAAAAGACAAAGCCAATTGATATTTGTTTCACCCTCAAATTCTGACCAACTACTGGGTCAACTAAAATTTCTCCATATTTTAGAACAGTGTTGGAAAACCATTGTCAATGATGCGAAGCGGATAATATATTCATAGTTTGTAGACAATGGCTTAAAGTACAATATGGGCAAGTGCACTGTCTTTCACACTGTTCCACACTATCTGATATACGCATTAACTAATAGGTGTTGGAATCACTTGTGGCAGCAAGTGACCAAGTCAAAATTCTCGGGATTTTGCTTGGTAGCTAACATTCTCCTATCATGTAACTCAAACTATTGAGGGTGTCCTCGGCAGGCTGCGAGGCTTGTACAGATATAAGACTGCATCCAGAATACATTAAACTTCGGCTCAATCAGTTGGTTTATTTTTCTTTCTTTAACTGTTGCTATCCATGGGTTTATGACTCAACTTAAAGTGGCTTCACACGGGCCACAAAATGCCAACAGAACGCTGTTGGTTGTGCCAGATAAATTATGGAAGTCTTTCAGATGACCACGTAAGTTTTAATGCTCTACTGCGATTTAAGTTCCCCTTCCCCACCTCATTCAGCAGCAGTCTCTTGATGTAACAAGATGACTGACGAATAATTTTAATTTTGTATAATACTTTGCTTTTCCTTGCTTTAAGGCAGAAGACTGGTACGCAGAAGAGTGCTAAGACAGTATTGAGTTTATCCCATCTTGAGTTCCAGGTTTCTATGAAATCAATTTTATCTAAGCCTCCTGCTACTACACTTTTATCTTAGGGAAATATATTAACTATATGACGATAGATCATTAAACGAACATTTCCATCTTGGTTCCACAATACAGGCATACAGTCTACTTCTGTTATAAAACCGTTCAGTGTTAACAACACAAATTTTTAACAGTAAACAATTTTAACAGAGTTAGAACTGAAATGAAACAGACCTGTATTAAAACTGAGTTGAAACACGATAATCAGCAGCAGGCGATAAAAGTGCAGGGTCCTGGGCCTGGGCTTATAGTACGCTTTTGGTGCTATCACTGTAATCTACTATGCCATATGAAAGCAACCATATTCACCCATCCCACTGTTTGCAACTCCAAAAGGCCAAAAGTCTGCGATTTGTGAACGATAGAGCAAGAAAAGCTGAGTTTGGAGTTTCATCCAAGTTTTGTGGGCTGTGTGAAACCGGCCTTAGCAGTGTATTCAATCACATTATGAAACAGTTCCTTCGAACGAGTGCAAGCTGGCCGATCACAGTGTTCAGGTGCAATAATACATTTTTTTACACCAAACTCAATAAGATTGTTTCACGCGAAATTAGTAACAATATTTAAGTATACATACTCCCTTTATTAAAGATTTAGTAATATAAAGATATATGAAATAAAATATTAACACCAGTGTACAAAAAGTAATGTTTATACGTTATTGAGGTATCAACATATCCATGAACTCCTCTCCAGTATCCACCGACATCCATATTTTGAGAAAGATTGGCAAACCCACGAGGTTTGACGGTCAACTGTGACGACTGGTTGTTTGTGATCACCGTGCCTGCATACTGCAGTGGGCTCGCTGGTGTAAAATGTTAATTTGATCAGGTACATTACCGCAATTAGGCTTGCTTGATTACTGCTCATTGGGTGGGGACCCCGAGAATATTATCATGCTGTAAGGTCCTGTCACACAAGCACCCCAGCACCTGGGTAAGAGATTGTTGTTTTGGGAGGGTGTCTCACAACAAACTACTCTTAGCCATGGTAAAACCATTTACAGGGTTCACACTAAATCAACAGCTACTTTAAGGTTTTTCTAATAGAAGACATTATTTCAAGGTGTACATGTTTTTATAAAAATTACTGATACAAAACAAATACAAAATGGGGCTTGTGGGAAGGGATAAAAAATGAGGCTCAGGCGTGACTCAGGCGCGGTGGAGTGGTGATGATAATAAAATAATTTAAACTTTTTCATTATTTTACCAACAATGACACTAGTTTCATTAAAGAGTAAACCACTTTATACCCCCTTTTATATTTTAACGCTTAATTTTAGCAGGATTTTGTGTATTTACCGCAGCCGGAACTTGCTCGTTTGAACGTGCAAACAGTCAAACTGCCCATGGCAATGTTACCTTGGATTTATTGTCGCATATTAAAAATTCAAAAGGAACTCAGGTTCTTCAGGTTCTGCGAAAGCTGTAAAAACCGTCACAGGGGTTGGAAAATGTTAACGCGTTCCAAACTTGGAGAAAAATACTTGGAGTAAAGGAACAAATATGAATAAAAAAATGTAGATCATGATAGTTTGAATACAACAAAATTAAATAAATTTTTTAAATTAAGTTCCAGTAATTTAACAATTTCTCTATCATACCGGTTCCTTACATTTTTAAACAATTTATTCGCCCAAGGCCCTAAATTAATTTCAATTTTTTTCGCTACCACAAATTAATGATTTGTATAATTATTGAGATGTTAACAATCCTTACGCAAGAGAAGACACAAACCCTACGGAACAGCATTTTACAAATAATATTAAAATAGTCCTACCACTACATTACCAATTTTTTCACAGTTTTATTGAAAATCAAAATTCTAATAAATGAGGACACATAGCTACAGACCGGACCTGGTAATTGAAAAAACGTCATATGATTTAGGCCTGAAACATAATCTTTAACCAGGCCTACATTTTCCTCACGGAAATCTATTAAATCTTGCAGATCATAGTACCGTCGATCTTTGCAGTCTGCTTGCGTACCCTACATTGCGTATTGCTTTGTACGATGCAAAAGCGATTTCCCACTGTTTACTATGACAGTCTTGACGACGACGTAGTGGCACCGGTATATGAGGTTTGATTCATTTACAAGTTTTTCAGATTTTTGTGGTTTAAGACATGACATTCATAGCTTTCCCGGTCAGGTGAGGACTCTGATCAAAGATGTGAATATACATTTATTCTTACTGAGAACATATTTAATCTGTTTAACTAAAACATTACGTATCCAAGGTAAAAAGCTTTAGTGTTCATCTGATTTTTTCCATCAAGCAGTGGACGTCCGTGGGTAGAAATGGGAGATGCGTGACAATACGTGAATTTAAACATAGAAATCAGGAATTGAAGTTATTTACAAAACTACAATTTAACTAGCCTATCTATGCCTTTTCATACACAAAGTAAGATCAAAACACAGTTTGGCAATCAATAATTTGTAGGCCTAATGGCAATTATAATAGTGTTGTCTACAGCTGACTGATATAGAGTTAACACATTGACTGAGGCAAAAATATTTTATGAATAAGAGAATAGCTAAACCACAATAAACCCTTAAACAATGGTGTACGGTTGCCGGCGATGTGGTAGAAGACTCCCAGTATTAAGATTCAGAATCGAAGAATCCCTGATATTCACGAGTCGTAAACAAAGTCAATGCAACGCCACTCAAAAGGCTAAATATTATCAAAATACAAACAGTAAAAAATAGTCATTGGAACGGTGATGAAGCAGTACCTTAAACTCTCAGCCCCATGTGAAGATTCATGCAAATCATATTTACACATACAGTAGAATAAGATAGACACCTGGAGCTGAAAGTAGTAAAAACAAGAGATAGACATGCATTATCAGGCCTCAAAGACATGATCAGAAGGTACAGCTGTCACCATGTTGTGCCTACAGATTTGACTAGAATATCAAAGTATAGTTTAGGCTATATAATAGGCTACTGGTTCCATCAAAGCCAGTCCACAGCATTCTTCAATAAAGATCTTAACGCTGACTTCTCCACATGATCTAGCCAAACGAAAAGCATACAAACATGCAACTTAATTTTTCTTGCTAACTTGCCTGTATAAATAAGTAATGTTCAATGGTTTAAATACAAACCATCTAGCTATACACAATATTTAGCCCATGTTCTAATAGCCAAAATTAGCCCAGCCTATGCATGCTTAATTTCAAATCAAGACCCTACATTTATCCACTGATAAATAAGAAAACCCACTAAATAGTTTATACAGAATTCCTCATACTATTAATTAACAGGTTCTTATACAAACTTTTACTATTCAATTAAGAACATGAATTGAGTTACTGTTTCTTATACTTTTCTTTAAACCATGATTCTCCAAAACTTTAAACTTCAGTTATTAATTTTGTTTACTATTGTAAGGTTGGTTTTGTTTAGATTAAGGTTGTGAAATATTGTAACGTATTATGAGCAAGGGCTGTTGTGAGAGGATTTAAATAATAGGTTCGATTGGCAATACAACACCCTCAAATGAACCAACACAATTTATTTGTAATAGCATCGTATTATATTAATTACAATTTTAAATAACAATGGATATCATCAACCGACATATTGAACACAAACTTTGATACCAATTTGTTTTCAATATAACCTGGCATGGTCCTATTGTCAATAAATAAAGGTCCTATGATCATGTTAAATCCAAAATCTAGGTTTATACAAAATGGCTTGGCTCATATTTCAGCTTTATTTAAAGTTAAATTATTATTAATACATATCCTATTTAGCAAAGAATTCATTGAAATGTTTATGAAACATTACAATTACAATCAAACCTAATTATAATAATCACTTACCCATTTTATTATTTTAAAGTTTTATGTTTGATTAAAACTAATCCTCTTCTTTCTAAAATTCACCCACTATAATGGCTTCCTTTCCACTTCCACTTCTTGTTCATTAGCAATTACAGGAAATGAGAGGTGGGGAAGGATATAGATATTAATAAGTTTTGGCCAAAACTGGCTTCTGGAATTCAGTTACAAACCAATCCATAACGTATTATAAAATAACCTCAATTCTTTATTTTAAATGTCTGTTACATTTAGCAAAGACATTAGGAGAGGGGGAAGAGATAGGCTACAGGTATAAAAAAAAATTACCTGTAGTTATATATGTTTCCAGTATTGACCACCAAAACCATTCCTTCCGTTTTATTTCAATTCTACAAGTTCTTATTTTGCAAATATTTCTATATTAATAGTAAAGACATTGTAGTGGGGGAAGAATAGGTCTGCAAAAAACATTAATTGTATTAATATCTGTTTCCAGTATTGACCGCCAAAACCATTCCTTATGTTTATTTCAACTCTACGAGTTCTTATTTTGCAAATATTTCTATATTAATAGTAAAGCCATTGTAGTGGGGGAAGAATATATGGGTAGGTAGTAAAAATCTACAGGACTGTATTTATATCTTATTCCAATATTTGCCACGAAGCAAAACCCAATGTATTATTTAAATAGTCTATTTCTATTTTTATATATCTAATTGTTAATAAATACCTGTAATATGCGCATAAAATAGTAGAAAAGGATACACATGTAGACGTTGACCCATGTCCTGAATAAAATTTGCAGCTTGTTGCCTACACGACAATTCTCTGTCAGCGTCGTAGCCGAATTTTCTACTTGGAGTGTTAGCCAGTTGTTCTTTGGAGAAATACCATTTTTCGTCAGCCTCCATCTCACAAAATTAGAAAAACACAGCACATAACACTACTCACACGAGTTGACCTGCACAGCACCACTCGAGAACACAACTGAACTGAACAACTCGTCCTCCATGGAACAGTGAACGAGTTCCTAGGTCACCTAGGTGGGGTGATCACAAAGCGCGGAGAGAAAGAGTGGGGGCAGAGCCGAGCAGTACAGATAATCCCAAACATGCGGCTGATCAAAGCCGAGCAGTCCCGACAAACTCCGAACGTATACTACATTGTTTATCGAAACTGAACTTTCTTTATAATTCCAAACACTTGAAAAATGTGAGATGGCGCACTACGAATAAAGTGTCACAATTTCATCATATTTTGCATATAGGCTTAAAACGGCTGTAATGTTTTTGTTTTATTGGAAAGCTATTAAAATTAATAGAGCAAAAGCAACACATTATAATATAGAGTCCTTAATTGGTAGCAAATAAATTAATAATCACGCTACAAAAGCTGTAATAAAGTGTTATTACAGTAGATGTGTTCAGAACTAGAAACTAAGTGGATTAAAAAAGAAACTTGTGATCAAATGTTCAACAAAAACATAATTATAGAAATATGACAAAATCAATCTCACCTATTTGACTTACCAAATATAATTTTACAATGTTATTGGTTTACATTTTAAAATACAAAAGATTAAATTAAAAAACTCAATTTAATGGTTGTCTTTGTATTTTAGAGCCCCTGAATATCATTATTTAACTACTATGCTAAGCAAAGCCGCAGTTACATATTTTTCCAGGGGGTGGCAAGCCCAAAATTTGCCGCCCTTTTCCACCACTCCAATTTTTTGCTGCTTCTAAATTAGCATGTAAATAATCCAGAAGTACTTAATAATTATTATATTTGTTAATATCAGTTACCCGCGGTTTCGCACGCAATTTTCAAGATCTAAGCAGGAGCGGCGTTAGGGTACGGCGCGGTTGGGCGACCGCCCAGGGGCGCCGGACGAAAAGGGGCACCGGACGAAAAGCCTTTTAGCCTTTTTTCGTATGTAATTGAATTGCAGTTAGGGGGCGCCCAAGAAATCTCGCCCAGGGCGCTAATAGTGCTAAAACCGGCACTGGATCTAAGAGTGTCCTCAGTGAAATCATTTCTAATGTAATATGATGGAATATCACGACAATTTTTCACTCAAATGTAGTCATTTTGGTAACTATTATTTTAATGCCCATGGCTGACAGATTTAAAAGTTAAATAAAATGTGTAATGTCTTATTTCAGGTTTTGCATGTGTCGGAGTACATATTTTTTGTTTAATTCAATTATCACACATTAACATTTCTGATGCCACAGTTAAGTCCCTTTCCTAACATCCCAATCAAGGAAATACATACAAGGTCTCAGAAACCAGCTTTGGTCAAAAACATATACTTCCGGTCCTATTAATTTACATCCGTTGAAAGACAACTCCAGTGTTTAAGTAGATTTTGTCTTATTATCCCATTACGAAATATACGTATATATATATATATATATATATATATATATATATATATATATATATATATATATATATATATATTTACGTAAGACTTAAAAGTTACTGCGGTTAAATAAATCTATTCCAGCCGTTTAAATTCACTTCTTGTCTAATTTATTTACGGTTTTTCAGTTCAGTTTGCGTTGTTGCACCGATCAAGAAAATATGTACACATGTAGGTTTCGGAAGATAACTTGCATGAAAAGCGTCTATTTCCGGTCTACAATATTTCTGGTAGTATATTTGGTTTTGATTTTTTACCCCGAGCAAGAAAATATATGCATACAAAAGACTCATTTTGTCGCTTATGTTCTTCTTCCGGTATAAGGGATATAATATACAATTGTTTCAACTATGTTTATAATAAGCTTTGCGAGAAGTCTAGAAAAGAATGAATCGTTGAGGCATTTTTTAATCCATTCCCCTGCTTTTCCTGAAATCACAGTAAAAATATCATGTACTAAGTCAAAGGAACCAACCAGGTGCGAGTACTTTATGTGCAAGTATTCACAGCTTTGTTCATTAATGCGGTATTTATAATAACGTTTAAATAGTATTTCCTATATATTAGGAATTTTAATTGTGGTCATAGGAGGAATCTGTAATAAAAATTAGATAGTAACTTTGCCTTTCCAATCTGCATAATACTACTGATCGAGCACTGTGTAGTTAGTATTTTCTAAAATTTAAGTGTAAACAAATGTTTTTGTCTGTTTATTAAGCCTCAGGTGTTTACTGTTAGTTAATTGTGTATTGTTTTTAGTAAATTTTATAATTATTATTCCTAATTCTGAAGTATTCCAGAAATCTTTTCCGACTTTCTCTCCGTTAAACCCTTTATCGGACTCCAACGAATATTGTAAAAAAAGAATTAGCCGAATTAGCGCAGTCGTTTTCGAGATTAGCGCTTAGAAACTCATTTAAAGATTCATTATTATTTATAAGATTAGAAAGATGAAAACAAACGAAAAGTGTTCAAACGGCCTGTTGAGTTTTTATTGTAAAATGTGTTTTTTTTTTTTAATTGAATTTCTTTCGTTATCCCGATATCCTCCGCTATGACACTGTTTGAGAACCACTCAAATATAAAACTTACATCTTTCAATGCATTAAAACTGGTGTTAATATCGCTAAAAACTGTATAATTACAAGGTAAGAGTACGTCACCCCACGCTTCACAAGACATGCTTCGCTAACGCCGCATACATGATTTTAAATCTGTATAGCTCATTATGTCTTTATATGACCTATGGACTGATAGACATAAAGTCATACAGTAAATTTGTTCATCCTCCCTTCAGAGAAAAGAGAAACTGTGTCAGGCTACTGAGTGATAGGCTTCAATGACGCTCAGCCAAATCCCATGGTTGGACATGCACTATCATAGAATCCATACTTGCCTATGTAGAAATGAAGTGTAATTTAAAATTTTAAAGTCTAGAGATAAAATCTTGCTCAAGATATCTTTCCACATGATGGATTCACAATTTTGACTAGTAGGCCTGCGATAGATTTTACAGCAGTGTTCAAATAATAAAAGTTTGGGGGAACTAGTGAGGGTACTAAAACGTAAGAGTGCGTTGTAGTGAAACTCTATTACCGATTTTTGTTATTACAGTCTATTATATTTTTGTTTTATCTACGAATACAAATGCCATTTACTAAAATATCAAATTAATGTACACAGTCGTTTTTCAAATGTATTTATTCTGATATTTTCTTGTTGCCGTCATTGTTACCCATACACCAATGTAAAATTAATGCTAACGCTCAGCCACATCTCATGGAGTGACAGACACCATAATCGAACTCAGTGTTGGTAATATTAAAATGAATTTTCATGTAAAATTTCAAGAGTGCAGGTCAGTTACTTTTCAAGACATCGTGCGGAGAGATATGCAGAAGAATAAAGAGAAATACATATTTTCCAGCCCCTCGAGTGAGGCTTCACTAACGCTGAGCCATCAAATCACGAGGGTTCACTTCTGGTTGGTCTATACATTTCGATTTAACCCACACTGGGCACAGTAAAACATACCACTTAAATAAGGACAGTTCTGTAAATGTCCAGGAGCAGCACATGATTAACCGTAAATGTCTGGATATTGGGGTGCAAGGGTAGATCGATAGGTCTAGTCTACTGCGGTAGATGACTGTTAAATACAGTCATAAGCTGAACTAGACATAAGGGAGTGTTAGCTCTGCTCGCTTTGGCTGCAAAGTCTGATACCTCCGTTTACATATCCCGAATGTCCTGTCACTGCGTAGGCAAGCGTTAACTTCCTGTTACGACTAATTATAATGAGAGGTTTCTCAGCATATTGTGAAGAAAAAAGATTTGAATGTTAAGTCAAATTTAAAACGTATATTTAAGGATAAAAAGTTCAAGGAAACAAAGAGTTAAATCCGAATTAATATTTTGTTAGATTTTATTCTATAACTCTAAATGTGTACAAAATATTTAAAGTTCCTTCAAACAATAACATTTTTATTTTATATTTACATTTACTAGCAACAATTTGTATGAATTTGAAGACATGAGTATAACTTTTGAAACTTATCTTGACAGGATAGAGGATCAGTGAACTTTAAAAGGGATTTTTGTTGTCCAATGTTTATTGTCAAGGGCGGTGTTGCTGCGGTAGTCTGGCGGTGTTACTGCGGTAGTCTGGCGGTGTTGCTGCGGTAGTCTGGCGGTGTTGCTGCGGTAGTCTGGCGGTTTGTACCTTAAAAGTGAACAGACGCCGGCCGCGGTAAATTAACAAAACCTTGAACTCTGTGCTAAAAACGTTTGAAATAGCGCTTTACAAAATTACAAGCCCATGATAACAACTCAGAGCTCCATTTAACGTGATCAAAGTAGACTCTTTTGGAACCGCTCGGTCAAGAGTAAAAGTTAAAATCGTAATTTAATAACAAACGTTTTAATATACGTGTAAAATTACATAGTAAAACAGTAATTTGTACCTATCTTGTATGTTTTCGAGTTATGAAATTTTAAATTTTGTAATTTGATTGGTAACTACAAAACATCGTATCTGACATAACTGGAATTTATTATTCTTAGATAATTGGTGATATATGTATAAATGCAAAAATAAACAATATAAATTTAAATTAATTCCCGAAATTGTAGTTCTGCTAGTTATTAATACTAAAACACGAGAATCTGTATTTTTTACCCGACAGTAAAGCGATTCGCGCGTAGACTAACTAAATGCGTAAACTTATGTGTAATCAGTAGTTGCAATGCTACGACTCGACCTTCTATAATTTTGCGGCCCCTACAATTTTGCCGCCCGGGGCAAACGACCCCCCCCCCTTTCCCCTCTTAGCTGCGGCTCTGATGCTAAGAACACAAGTCTCGAATATTTTGAAAAGTTTAAATGTTTGCATGTATGAATAATTACAATCAAATTTGAGTGAATAAGCAAATTAAAAAAGTACAATTAACTTGAGAATTCACTTGTGAACAAACAAATTTCTAAATTTTGCGAGTAGGGCTCTTTTAAACCTCCCGGATGTTTAATCCACCCTCGATTTTTTTCTAGCTACGCCACTGTATGTAAAGAGGTTATTTTGTTACATTAGACTTCCTTACGTCTTGTTGGGACTTTCGATACTCCGTTGTATTGGTTTATTCGTATGTAGACAAGATTAATTGCCTGTAATTAATTACGTTGTAAAATAAATGTTTAATGAAATCAATTTAATTGTGCTGTATCCTGCAACATTCCGCTTGAAAGAGTAATTTAAATATATGTATGCTGTAACAAACTACTGTAAGGGGTTTAACTCAGAGTATAAGCTGAAAATACAGTGATACATTTGAATAAGTTTGCCAGGTAACTGAACTAAATTAAATTCAGAGGAGTACGGGGCGAGAACGCGCGGACTGGCCATTCCAATACACTGGCTATCTGTAATTGGCAGGAGGGGCCCCTCCATCCCCTCTCTTGCTCTCCGCCGGGCTTGATCACCCCATCCAG
Source organism: Homalodisca vitripennis (assembly GCF_021130785.1). NCBI lineage: Eukaryota > Metazoa > Arthropoda > Insecta > Hemiptera > Cicadellidae > Homalodisca > Homalodisca vitripennis. The sequence goes on from NC_060215.1 coordinate 24,418,112, forward strand.
GTGACGCATGAGGACCTCGTTCCATGGATCAGTGATTCCGCTAAGAATGAAATTCCCGCATCCCCTCCCTTTCTCATTCCCCCTGCCGTTGATCGTAAAACCAATACTCTATAGTAAACCTAATTTTCACTTCTCGGCCTTAAATTATTCAACCATGTAATTTAAACAAGATTTTGTAAAATAAAAATACATTTTGGGTAAAAATTACCTTGTGTTTGTTTTAACAAAATGTAGTTTGGAGAGATATACTATCTTGCGTTCAACCCACGTTAAATCGGTCTCAAACGAAAATTTCCCACAACCTAGAGTTTGCACCTCCAACCCAAAGAGTTAAAAGAAAAAACCACAACCATATTAACACCTATCCATTTCTTAGTATGACCAGATTCATTAAATAAACTGTATATAATAAGTTTTACAATAGGTTCTAGTGTTGTAAATTCCATTTTAGTGAATACAGAGTAACAAAAGTTGAGTGGTTTTGCACATTACTAATTTGTTTATAATAAAAAATTATATACAGATCATTCAACAAGGATCACTGCAAATTATTAATTTTTAAAGAAAAAAATTTAAGTAATTCTTTTTCATTTATTTTGTTTCCATACATCATTGACAGTGGATGGTATGAAAGGATAATAAAAACAGAAGACATAATTTCTTTATTTATACAGTTATCACAGAAGTACACACAACGGTAATACATTTTAAAAACACATCGAATGAACAAAATATTATAAACAATATAAAAATAGAGGGTTGATATGACATTATTTCCAAAATGTTTATGTCATTTTTCAGTCCTTATCTTCTAGCAATGAGTTAAACATCTTACTCCATTATGTAAATGTAATTTGAAAAAGCCAATTCTATACAATGGACTGTAATGGCTTTGGTTTTGGGAGGCTACACTAACAAACATTTGTTTATTAGAAACTAAACTAAATTATGTAGTGAAATGAATTATTTACGAAAATGTCAGTGGATACATTTTATAAATAAAAATAAATGTCAGCACAGGAATGCTACAAACGAATGCCATGATTAAATCAAATAAAATAAATTGAAAGATGACTGTCGAGAATTGGGATATTCTATTTTTTTCAAGTCATAAAACCTAAAACATAAGACAAAACATTTATAAATATTTAACAAATCAAGAAACAGTTCTGAACAACAAACTAAAGCAAGTCTTTGTATTCGATCAATTTAAGTCTTAGAATTTTGATAAATCAACAAAAGCGCAATATTACAATTCTATAACATTAATTTTATCCGTATTTACATTTTTTTACTTGTATCTAGCAGTTAACTAGCGTTAATCTCAAACCTTTCTAAACCTGTACAGAATTAATAGAAAGTGAAAGAAGATTATTTCAATACACATTCACTGCTGACGACGCCTTTAGGCGTCACGCCGGTCTTATGGTGTGCGCGGCTGACGCCTTTTGGCGTCAAAGACCGGTTATGGCGCGCGCTTATTTCCCGCCATATTCTGGTGCAGCCTGTCAGTCAGCGGTTACCAGTGATACTGTAAAATTGCATTTGGAGGTTATATTACATGGTGTTATCGATAATTTTTTATTACATGTCATACATCGTTTAAATACAATCAAAACACACCACACGCAATAATATCAAATGTATATATGACAAATGTGGTATAAAAGACTATTATTTGTGAATTTTAATATTGGAAGACATTATACAGGTGTGTATTTTATTATAATAAACATTTGTACAATATAAAATCGTTATATTATGTCCTGTATCAAAAATACATCAAACGCTCATAGGCGTCATCAGCACACACTACAAGAATGTTGTGTTATGTGCTGACGACGCCCATGGGCGTCATTATTATTTTTTATCAATTTTGACTAAAAATTATTATCAATATGCCTTTTTAATACTAATAAACAATTAAAATTACTACATTTAATTTTTTTTATATATTTTCAGCACACGGTGTAGGTGTAGATGATATGGTCAGCAGTGAATGTGTTTTTATTATATAACAATCGATGTGTTACTTCAATATGTTTTAATAAGTAAACATTTTAAACCTAGTTTGTTCCAAAATCATAGCAGTGACTCACAGTAATCATTTACTATACAGTTATACGTTCAATGGCTTTCTGAATGGTAATTACACGCCCTCGTCAGGTTTGTAACAACTAAAAATATAATAAAAAAATGCATGCTCATATGAAATAAAGTATCTTGAATTGAACAATGTCGATTGTAATTTACTACCCTGCAGTGGTAAATTTGTTAGGTATAGTCGAATTCATTAATATGTGTGGCGGTATATGTTGTAACTAGAGAGCAATAGCAATTCGAAACGTGACAAAAATAGAAAACTTAAATAATGTCCTAACAACATACACTTACATCTTTTTAAATCGTTCTATCTTATCGGTAAAATAGCGGACTTTACCATATTAAATTCGGGTAATTTGCATTCGGGTAGCGAATATTTAACTATACATTTCTCTTTACTGAGCAATGCGGAATAATTAAGGAACAAGAAGATTAATATTTATTTCAACAGGCAATATACCAACAGGTGAAAGTATAAAACGGTAGACATTAAAACGCCGTCTGGTATCCCGTAAGGAATAGCAAGCTTGATTTCCCATTTACAATGAATTATCGATTAATTATATTTTATGCAGTGGAGTGGCTTTAAGGGCGAATAGGGTTGTCACATACTATAGGCGTAGACTAATGAAGTTAATAATGTATTAACAATTGATTTATCTAACTATTGTGTTATAGGCGTAGACTAATGAAGTTAACAATGTATTAACAATTGATTTATCTAACTATTGTGTTATAGGCGTAGACTAATGAAGTTAATAATGTATTAACAATTGATTTATCTAACTATTGTGTTATAGGCGTAGACTAATGAAGTTAATAATGTATTAACAATTGATTTATCTAACTATTGTGCTATAGGCGTAGACTAATGAAGTTAATAATGTATAACAATTGATTTATCTAACTATTGTGTTATAGGCGTAGACTAATGAAGTTAATAATGGATTAACAATTGATTTATATAACTATTATGTTATAGGCGTAGACTAATCAAGTTAATAATGGATCGACAATTGTTTTATCTAACTATTGTGTTATAGGTGTTAATAGGTGGCTCTAGTAAAACGACCTTGAGTTTTACCCCATAAGAACAATGTTAAATCTCAATTCATTCATAAGTTCATCAAATATAAATTAATTATTTCATTCAATACCAGCCTTTCTGCATGTCTGGAAACAAGCATATCTAATATACATAAGACGAACGTACGTTTAATTTAAATTTGGTTTATGGTTACTATACCTCCTATAACACAAATTTCGTTATTTTAGAAATGAGGCATTTGGGTGTGTCACTTGATGAAAGTTCCCATAGCAAATATTAGGGGTAAGAACAATACTCGAGCTAGTAGTAGGGCCAAGAGCCATGAGCCAGCCTGTCTGTATTAGTCACTCACGGTTTCTGATGTGATTGGGCCACGTTTATCGCTGACGTGTCAGAAGGCAAGTTCCAAAGTCCGAAACTGACCCTGATAAAAGGTAAATACCACACTTCACTTTAAAGTGAGACGGAAATCTGCAAATATTTGTGAACGGCATATCTATTGAATCCCGCACTATTTTTAAAATCTATATATTTGTAATGGACAGGTAGAATCATCTATAAGCAGCCAATGAAGGTATATATATATATATATATATATATATATATATATATATATATATATATATATATATATATATATAGGTAGTAAGTAATGAGTAGCCTTATTTGTGAGGACACATTCCCTTCTTTTGCCGAATTCAATATTATGTTGTATATGTGCAGAAAAAGATCAACTGTGAGTATTTTGTACAAGAAAAGCGTTGGATAATACATTTATGTTTTATTTCCCACCCAACAGTTAATAAGAATGTGGTGGTTTCTATAAAGGCCGGGACACACATACACGCACCGCGCCCGACACGTCAGTCGGCCGCGTGTTGGCCGTCATACGGTGAAAGAATTGCAGCGCAGTTTTCAACCTGCAACCAGACAGCGAATTTGCATTGAATAACACAAGACCTGGCGTTTGTTAAAATCGATAGTTAATTTCCGAAAGGATATTGATATGAAATAACAATTTTTTAGCTTGATACACACAAAACCAACCATGATAGAAGATAATTAAACTGTAGCCGAGCTTTAAAGGGAAATTACTTGATCAATTTCACACAAAACCAGATGAAGATATTCTGTAAATACACCAACAAGACGGCGGTACGGCGGTTATCGCAAGATAACCAGATCAAGCAACGTCGAGCGTGGCTGCTGCTTGGATGGGTGACCGCTGAGCGATCCTGTCCTTGCAAGCAGCCCGCTTGCCCGGCCATTGGTGGTGGTTCGGTAGTCACCCTTAAGCCGTTGGTCCCCAGGTTAAGTGTTAGAGAGGGCTTCTTAGCCCTAACTTCGCCTGGTAAAATAAGACATTCTTTAATTTTTTTTACAAGAATTCTGAACATCCATAATTCAGCAATACGACATGTGCCCGTTTTATTACTGTTAGATAACGTGTCTTCCTATGGACAGTATGCAGTATACTTTTCATAACTGAGACAGTATGCGGGGTACATTCTATTAAACGTTCTTGAGTCCGAGGAACTGCAGCAGTTACGCGAGAGGGTACGTTTTCCGCACGAAGTCGTCCAGTGTAATATCAACCACAATAAACAGATTCAGTTCCTCAGAGTCTGAAGATAGGCAGGAGGGCAGTTTTTGTTAATACTAGAGAGAGCTGCATTTTATTTTATCAGTGAAACATATAACATTTAATTGTTCTATAAGCCATAAATAAATGACTGAGAAACGCTCGCAATAAAAGCTTAATTTTTTATTTAAGAAACCAATGCACTCTATTATGCACTCTTAATGTATGACTGAAATATACAAAACTGTATACTATTTTACATTTCTTTATTAATGGCTACAGTAAGTTTATAATCACAAGAATTGGCGAGGGCCTCAGTTAGAGGCAAAAGCATCTGGGACGACCGCCGGAAAGTCCACGTCCGAATATTTCTACGTCACAAGGGCCTGTCTTTCTCTTCTTCGACAGCGGTATTGACCGGGGTTTGGCGGGTTTATGGTTGCCTAGGATTAGTGTCGCCCGCCGACTGCCGCGTCTAAGGACAGTTCTTGGTACTCCGCCTTTGTTCACGTTCCTGTCCTGTCCTAAGGATGTTTCGGGGCTACTTTTGAAAATTTGCACGTTTGTTTGGACGCAGAAGAGATGCAGCCAGCTGTAAAATTACAATAGCTATTGTCTCTCGCCGTTATTGGGCTAGGGAAGGACGGGCTCGTTGTTAGAGGTCTCGTCAGGTAGTCGACCCGCGTGTTCCCATGTTCGATTGCCAAAATTTAACTAACATTAAATAAACATAGTTTTGCAATCATTATCAAATAAGAGTATAACACAATGAGCACGATGACTGTAGATTGTTCCTTTTCACTGTTTCAGAAGCGAAATAAAAGTAATATATAGGTATGTTTTCAAAAGTGAAACAATAAATTATAAACGGTAATAAGGAATTGCCTACCCATTTTTCTTGTAACATAAATTTACCATACATTGGTAAAGAGTTTGAGACTCAATTATTTGTTATTGTGCAGACCAAAATAATGTTTTCATTATAATTAAATTATTTGTATTTTCAGTTATTTTCTTTGCATATCTGAACTCGGAAAGCTCTGTGAATTCTGAAAATGCGCATTTAACTAACCAATTTCTTAACTACTGTTAATGTGTAACCATTACATTAGTAAATATGCTATTAACGAAGCCTGATGGAAACTTAATTGCTTTATGATCGTACACTACACAACATAAATGGGGGACCTTCTCAGAATCTCATTTAGTTACACGGGAAGACATAATCAGAGCGTCACTTTATCAGCCAGTCTATTTATGTAGTCTACTGATACTGATAATTTACAGATTGTTGATACTTCAAACAATGTTCCAAGCAATGAAATGTTTTAAATACACACGCAAAATAAGCGGACGTTTTGAATACATGGTAATTTTATGAATTTATAAATTGTTTAACAATACCATCGTTCTTTTAGTAGTGAAAAACGCGATTTTCGTTTTTTTTGGTACCGTTATTATTAGTCAGCACGCTATTGATCTAAAAATATTACAGTTTGTAAGAGTTACGTATATCGTAACCATGGGTCTTAGTGACCCGGTGACTTAGTTTATACTTACATAGTGTCTTAATTGTGTTAGAAGGAACTAAAACACAAATTTCTATTAATTATTACATTTTAAGATTTTTTTTAAAGTATTAAAAACCACCTGAAATTTCAGACTCATGGTTACGGGTGAAAGATTGATTTTACACGTTCGGTTAGTTGTGTGACACAATTGTTATGATCTAATCACAAAAAATATAATTTGATCTAGGTAGTGCTATAGTCTTGGTCATAGTAACTATGTAATGTGTGTTATAAACATTGCCAAGCAATACAAGTATGACCAGTAAAAGACTGTATAATTGGTAATGTAACTCTATCGTTTACCTAATAATTCGGTTACACAAAACTTAGTGTTACTTGCGATTTATTCGTTTTTAGGTGCTTTAATGGAAATCTAGGTTTTACTCTTGTACATAGTATACAGTACCAAATACTCCAAAAACCTATTCCTTATAAATGTTCAATGTACCGGTAATTTTTACATTTAATGAGCATACGCCTGGCTACTATTCGTCTACATACACATCTATATGTTTTGTTATTTCTTTAGAGTACGTTATAAACAATGAATGATTTGGGAACGATAACATGAGGAGACCTTTGCCCAGAAATCTGAAACGACGTTTCTGGAACTGGTATCTGCGCTCCTCTTCTGATGTCAAGCCTTAACCCGCAAGAAAAATCACGCGTAAAAGTTTCCAACTCAAAATCATGGCACTAAACTCACTAAAGTCAAACGTGTGTATATGAAATATATAATACAAGTGTTCTGTAATTACCTTTGACCGTGGAATTTTCAGCGTAATTTGACTAGAATTGATAACTTCAATTTCTGAATAACCTATTTTCTATAGACTACACATACACTACATGGTCTACTATACTAAAATATATAGTATATATATATAATATAATATATAATAATAATATAAAATATATAGTATTGGTTTTTGTCAGCACTTGGCCTGAAAAATCGGCGTGGCTCCGAAAATAGGCGCGGCCTAAGAATGATGCTTATATTTTAGTACAGTAGAGCATGTAATAAATGTGTATAGAAAGTTTTATCAAAATCGGCTCGTACGTTTTTGAAGTAAGGCCATCCATAGATTGGTTTTTGTCAGCACTTGGCCTGTAAAATCGGCGTGGTTCCGAAAATAGGCGCGGCCTATGAATGAGGCATGTATTGTAGTACAGTAGACCAAGTACTGAATGTATTTAGAAAGTTTTATCAAAATTAGCTCGTACGTTTTTGAGATACGGCTATCCATAGATTTTGTTTTTCAGTGTTTGATACGTAAAATCGTAAAATCTCCGAAAATAGGCGAGGCCTAAGAATGAGGGTAGTGATATTATTTAGTAGATTCTATAGATTGTTTGGTATTTGTTATTTTTGTTTTTAAATTATAAAATTTATTTAGTTTTATCACTTGAACTGGTTCAGGAACTAGGGAACTAGGTCAGGAATAGTTCGTGAACCAGGTTAGGATTCATATCAGATGATTAGTTCTTTTTACGGATGGAATCTATGCGCAGTTTCACACTGCTTGTTATTTGCCAATAAGTTCACTGGTAAAAGGTAAATACCAAAAATATGGAGCTTTAGTAACTACGCCATATAGAAAGTGGAAAGATGTAATAGGCAAATTCAACATAACATAACAACATAAACAATGTATAATTATATAATTATCGGAAAAAAATCACTTTCGGTCGGAAAATACACCTTTCGATAATTATATACTCGTCTACAGTTTAATGACACCTAAAATCAACGTCGTAACCTAATTCTAAGCATTTATTTTAAGTCCTCAAGACTAATTTGAACGAAGTCGTCGCTACTTTAAACTGTTCGCCGTATTACGTTTCAGGTTACTTTGTGACGTCACGTGACCGCGCCCTAACAAATACCGTGATTACACTACACTATCTGAAAGGCCGAGCCCAAAAGTATCGTTTGATACTTTATGATTTAAACGAAAGGACAATTATATTTTTAACAACGGTCACTATAATCAATTTAATAAGATTAATTAAATAAAATAAATGCCTAGGAACATGATTCTTACTTTAAATCGGGATTACACATAATGTAGAAGAAACTTTAGATTAATGTAATCCATGTAACCATTTCACGGCTTTTTGGTAGTTGGAAGTTGTCTGAAGATGTATTTATACTTCATATTGTGTAAAGAGGAGTTCAACTATGAAATGTGAGATGATAGGAATGCATTCCTCCCTCAAAACCAAATCATGCACAAGGCAATGTTAGTATTTGTAGTTTGTAGAAAAATATTCTCGGTCACTGTCTTGGCTCACTCTGAGGGATGAAAATAAGGAAAACTCCAGGAAGTGTACGAAAGGTTGGATTGGGCCTCAGGAAGATGAGTCCGGTAGGTCTACAGCTTTCTCCTCAGTGAATGGTGTGTTTATGACAGGTTTATTTCCGTCCGCTAAGGCTGTCTGATGAGCTCAGGCATTTCTCTGAACTTCCTGGAAGGCTGTTTTTGTTCGGTATTCACCCCGTCGTTTCACCGAAGTGGCGAATGTCAAGGGCCTTGAGGTAAAATTATTTACTACCTGCCTTCCAAAAGCGAGTCTGCACGGTCCAAGGTCTACGTTGTGGGACGGCGCCATGTTTTGGCGGAAATTAGCCGTTCGCTATATTTGGGTGATTGAAAATCATTCCGACACAGGGACGCGACGCGAGTTTTATGATCGAGTTTTATTACACGACTTAAAACTTAAACATGCATGAGAACGTACATTCTATTCTCAGGATACCAATCTGTATAATAATTGTGAGGACTGCAATATTCCAAATTACCTTTTGATAAGATTACTTTGTTCTGTTACTTAGAGGTTAACAGTTTCTGTTTCTCACTTTATGTTCTCAATTCTTTTTAGAATCCTTTCTTGTCAATGAAAATGTAACTAACGAGACTCAAACGTTTATAAGGAAATACTTTTAAACCCCATCTGTAACTTTTACTGCCTTCTTCGGTGTTCGAATCCGTTATATTTTTAAATTAGAAAGTGACAACCCCTAGGCTACGAGCAGCGGCGTATCAAGCATTTGGAATTTGGGGGAGGACCATCACCGTATATCTGATCGTGGTAGGGAGGGGTTAGGCCGACCTTTTCTTGGTTTATATTATACTCGTATGTTCTTCAGGTTCACACATGAGCATGCATAAATAAATTACGATTTTGGGATAGTTATTGACATATTTTATAATTATTATTTTATATGACATCATTTATTACCGGCGTGCATGCTGAACCTAATGTTTTAGATTTCAACACTTGAAGAAGGAAACAGATACCACTTCCCGAAAAATTGTGTTCTGAACGTATCCTTTCAAATCATCCATCGCCTATAACAAACTTTAAATAGTGAATCAGCTAATTATATAATGAGATATCAAATAACACTCAGTCCAAGTTTATAAAATAAGAATAATAATTTATTTGGAATATTTATCTTTCATCACACAATGGTTTTAAATGTTATAAAAATCGCCTATACGACCCTAAAAATTGATAATTTCGAGATTTAATTTGTAAAATGTCCGGGAAACAGTCACCTCGGACCCGTATGTCACTTGATAGATATCTTTGTACCTCCTCCACCAATATGTGATGTTCTCAAACAGATGAGCTAAAACAGACCCCTGTTAAACAATAACTACTATTCTATACTGTATTTGGGTGACTCACTCTTAAGAGTAGTATTTGCGAGAACTCTGTTTATCTCGGGCTCAACCAAACATAAGATAAGAGCTGAGATATTGTGATTATCAGTGTGTGACCATGTGTAACGCACAAACAGTGATAATAACCGGACCTCGAGTGCGAACATGACTAAACTACAATCTCTCGTCCTCATGTTGTAAAAACGCTCATATTAGATATACCAACTTTACTGAGTTGATTAGATTGTCGTTTATCACACTAAGATAAATGAAATTCGTATAATGGAATGAAACGAGATTGGTGTAAATGTTGCAGATTGGTCCCAGTGCGCTTTAAGAAATATGTTTGAGACGTTTTTAGTTTTCAAATATATGAATCAAAAACATTAGAGGGCCCCTCAGTAACTTAAAGTTTGTTTTTAGGTTCTTTTTTACTGTGTCCCTTTCCCTAAAATGAGGTGATAGAAAACAATCCTAAATATCCAAGTTGTAATTCGCGTATTAAATGAAAGAACATCAAACACGAAATAAAACTTCTTTTACAACAAACTATGATCTTTTCGCTCAACAAAATTGTGGTAGTTTCCAGATTCTGATTTTCACATGTTGGTTTATATAATAAGTGACCCTCGTCCAAACTATAATTATTCGTATAAATATTTTTGTTATATTTTGTACATCATTTAGTTGAATGTAAAAATACTCAGAATAATAGGCGCTCCCTTTCTCAAATTCAGCATGGCTTATGTTTTAAACTTTTGATACAGAGTATAAGTGATTTAATAACTCGTTATTTTGTATTTGGACATTATAGAATCTCGAGATGAGCGGGACTTGGATTAATTTGTAACATTTTAACACCTGACGGCCACAATCTGGGATTTACTGTATTGCACAATATCTAATTCACCAAACTTCCAACCCACATTTTGGAAATAGGAACAAATACTACTTAAAACCATAGAGGCCAAGTCAAGTTATCAAGTAGTGTAATGAACGCCCCTTAATTTAACACCACATAATTTAATTTAAATTTCATAAATATGTAAATTAAGGGAATACTTATTTGTAGTATTGTTATTTTACATATCTCATTATATATATAGCACTCGAATAGAGTTTTAGGCAGCAAACTATTTTCTGAAACTTTCTTAGTGATTTTGACCTAACATTGATGTATAAAAAAAATCTTGATTAGACCAAAATAGATTAACTTCAAAAGCTGCAGAGGCTTGCTGTATCAGGCAATATCTTATTCTCTTCGCGTAATCAGTGAATTAAACAGGGTTAAGTAAGTGTTGGGATACCAACGTCAATCCTATCATTATTTTTCCACAATGTTTACTGATTACCCTTATTCAATTTAATTTCTATTTATATCGCTAACAATGTGAAAAAGCCACGATATTCTTTGAAACCATGATATAATTAGAAATCGTTCAGTTGATTATAATAAGTAACTGGAATATAGATTACACCAAAAACCTAGAAGCTCATTATAAAATATTGTTTAAATCTCTTTCAAAAACCACAAATAATCTAGAAAGCTCTTTATGAACATTTAAATTACACTAACGAATGCTTGACAATTATTATAGGTAGTAAATAAGTGTCAATTTCACCACATCCAGTGCATAGTATATACCCAAGGTGTTTTCTACAAAAATGCCAACGCTGGAAAAGGAAAACAACCGGGGTAAAATGGTGGATTTTAGTTCTGCATGCGGTTGTAACGGTTGTTGGGAGGGGAATACTCTCTGTTGTGAAAACATTAGGCGAATCACCACTGGCGAAATCAGTTATTTCGCACAATGCTAGATTTCACATTTTCCAAATGGTGGTACGGTGGAAGTGAATGATTCACTTTTCTCAAAATTTAGTTGTTACTTATAATTTCTTTAAATTTATGACAACCCCTAACTTGTAATTAATGTTTTATATTGACAAGATTACCAGGTAAAAAATCGCTAAATCGAAAAAGGACATGCGTGAAATCGCCAGCAAAGTAAATAATTGTGATAATATAAAGATGGATTGTATTTTATGACTTACCAGTGGCCTGTGAGTTTTATTTAGATTTACAGTCTAAATCTATTGAAACTATAAAAATTTTTAATAGTGATATGTGTTGCAATAACAGAAACACGACTTACTCGTGACTGGTATCTGCCCTTTTCTTAAGGTGTTAAATCTTAAACTGTAACATTCAATATGCGAAAACGTAAGCAATTGAAACACGTGGCAATGAACTCTAGTGGCGTAGCCAGCTAAAATATTGAGGGGGGGATGAAATAGCCAAGTGTGAAAGGACTAACCCACGTAAACATTAGAGAATTGAAATTTTAGATTAATTTTCTTTAATAACATTATCCAGCTAGAATAGATCACAATACGGACAAAGATTGGAAGGGGAAACGACCAACTTGTCAATATTTTTAAGATTTGTGTTCTTATTAGTTAAAAATGTTGTTTGCGAATATTAAAATAGCTAAAAAGAACTCAAGCAAAATCAATGTTTAAAGGAAATATTTTGTGTTTTCTAATTTAAAGTAATACAATTGGCCTTAATTTAAATGAATAAGACTGTGCTGTTTATTGCTTTTAGCATTAGTATCGATCAAATGAGGAAGTTAGAATCAAAGTGCACATGTTTCAGAAAATTCGAAATTTAGATAGCAGTGTATCTTTTTCGCCTCGTTGCCCTGCACATTGCTATGCTTTAGGTTTGTTATGTAAAAAATATGTAAAAAATCATGTTCCTATGTAATTTAATGTTGAAAAAGTTAGGTTGGCAACACAACTCACATGTTCCACTGGAACTTGTGAGTTTTGACAGACTATGAAATCAGCCAAGTCACGTGACTCCTATCGACCAATAAAAACAGAGTTGTGAAGCAAAATAAGAGGTTGCCAACTGTATAAGATATTTAATAATTTGTAGGATATTAGAATGTATTTAATAGTTGTTATATACTACAGAAATAGTCGATATAAAGACACAATTAATCAATGCAAGCCAATTCTTGGGACTTTATGACCAGTTAGCATGAGTATATAGCTTATGGCAATGTGGAAGGCCAAGTTTTTCTATTAAACACACATAATTAGCTACCACACCAAAAACACAATGTTTACCTGTATCTTTTTACTTTAATGAGTTTATCTTTGAACACCCTAGAACCAAAGTCAAGATTATTTACTGGGAATTCGTTTCCATTAAAAAGTAAAAATAGTTCTAGCTATTTTGTGTTACTGGTTATGGTAAAATAAATATCTGGCTCCTCAAACTTTAAACGATTACCGTAGCATTTTGATATTTTTAAATCATGTTCCATTTTCAAATGAATATTATTAAGTTGATCTCTTTTTAATACAAAACCCTGCAGAGTCTGATATCCTGCGTGTAATGCGTAACACTTAGTCTCTTAGTGTCATGATGATTTCTTATGTAGTTCAATCGCTCACTTTTGATTTTATATATCAAACACACAATGTATGTGTGCTGAAGAAGTTTTTTGACGTATGAATGAGTGAGAAAACCTCTGAACTATCGCTAATCTATAGCACGTAAATTGTAACATTGTATAGTTGTACAATGTATCTGTACAGTGTATCTATAGTCTTGAAGAATTGTCAAGCAACATTAAATACAAATCTGTATATTTTAAATCTTGTACTTATCCTTGTATGTGTTGCATTCTAGGCATTTTGATAATCATTCTGTTCTTAATGATCACGAATAAAGACTTTAGTCAGACGTTTACTGATAGCGAATGAATTGTATATCAACTATAAAACCAATAAGAGTTGTCCGAGTTAACCGGTGAATGGCTCCAATTTGTAACACTCTACATGTGTGTATATATACAAATATTTCTTGGCTCTCACCTAGTTCTAATTTTATTCGAACCTCCTTTTATCCTTAATACAGCGAGTAAAACTTCTATTATACATAGCCATTTGAAATATATTCTAATATTCTTCAACATTTACTTATGACGACGGTGTCGTAGGACACATGAAAGCAATATCGATGACGAACTAAGTGTAATAAAATAATAACATATCTTCACCTAAATTATCATGTCGATTTCTGATTAACAATATAAGAGTGTAGTAGTGAATAGTTGAGGTACAACATTTTAATACATATAGATTGTATGAACAGTAATTTTTCAATTCGATCCAACCACATCACCACACGTCAGTGTTGGAAAAACCAGCTGTGGTATAACGTCTCTTGTACAAACTTAACATAAACAATCGGGAAACGTCAATCAGGTTCTAAGGCAGGCGATATCTTGAGTAGCTATATATTTAATGAGATAATATAAAATGAGATTAGTCTCAAGTAAACGCCACGTAAGTTGATCTTTTTTGTGCAGTGAAATTTTAACTAAAACAAAGTTCTTTCTTTATTTATTGTGAAAGCTGCCGCGTGTCACAATATGCATAGGTTAATTTGTTTTGTGTTAGTTTTCTCTTTTCCATTTGAAACAGTAGTTAGCAAAAGATTTGATCTCAAACAGATGAAATGTTTGGGTAAGTAAAGAAATGAATGGAGTCAACACTAGAAGTGGCGATGCTAAGCATTATATGACTTTCACATATAACACTTGGAAGCTGTTTTGGTTTTACAGGCATTGGCAATAAATAGTATTTATACATGCCCACATTTCTTTAATAGCCTATACATATTTATAACGAGTAAATTTTGATGTTGAGACAAAAACATTAAGGTTATATCCAATTTTGGTTTAACTTTAAATATAAATTTTGGTGCCAAATAAGTGAAATTTTAAAATTAACCTAAACATTACTAACCCACTGAGATAAATATAAAGAGTTGTACATCCAAAAATTAATTATATATTTGAAAGTTAACCTAAAATTATAATTTATAAGTGTGTAGGCCTAGTGCTGAAAAAACAGGCAATTTGAAGAAATAAAAGAAAAATGCCAGAAGTAAGTTTGAAAAAAGCTATTAAAAATTATGAAAGCTACCGAAACGCTGTATAGTTTGCCATTAATATATTGTGTTGAAAGAAAGATAACTATACGATTTCATGTTATTTGCTCCAGTAATTTCTGATTTTGTATCAAATATAGATCTAATGAAGTTTAATAGAATCAAATTATGAATAAACAAACAAAAGTGTAAGAACATTGAACAGTTTATTACAAGTAATTAAAAAGCTAGGCGAAGTAAAATATCAGTTGGGTATGAACCTTGAAAATGGTTGAAAATAGGCTAGGGAGACTATATGATAACTGACCAACTGTATGGCCACATTGGACACTATCTGATGGTGGTAGCTTGATTATTAAAGAAATCTATTTTTTATATGTATTTTGTACGCACAAAGTAAACAATAATAACAAGATTGTTTTAAAAATAATGTATGCTATTGTTCACCTACATTTTTTAAGATGCTTGGAACTTTATTTATTCTTGATATATTTCTTAATCCTTAAAATGCAGATATTTTAAACAAAAACAATTCTGTAATTCATGATTTGGATCATCTTTATATATAAAAATCATGATCATGTTTGCTTTTAAAAGTATTTAGTAAATAAAATCTGACCATTTAACAAAAAATTGACATTAGAAGTTTTTCCCGTATGAAGGGAAAATATTTTTAAACGCTACATTTTATCATCAATTTTTATACCTCTTTAGAGTTTGTATAAAAAGTGAAACCTGTGACCTTTCCCATTCCATTAAATATTACAATTTTAAAATGTTCAAAAACGTGTCAGTTTTGAACCTAATATTTATCAAGGGGGATCTCAAAACTGAACATTTCTGTACACCAAGTTATCTTTGGCATCTTAAAAAAATTCAAGTAAAGATCAATGTCAATAAACAGTTACCAAGAACAAAGAAACTTAGGCCTAATAAAATATTATTTTTGTGTTGTATATAAAAAACAAACAATAGGTTTATTAAATGATGTATTATAGCCTTCTATTAAAATGATTCTTCAAAAGACGTTTCAAAATTTAAGTGTCATTTACTTACCATAGGTGTAGTATGGAGTTTTAGTATATTAAGAATCAGCTGTTGAGTATGTTGTAGTTTGTAGAACATTGTTCTGTATGTTCTTTTCAAATTTTGAATATTTAACTTAGGCTTAATAAGATAGTAACTAAAATAAGATACGAACTAACTCAACTCATTAATTCATATATGTTGCATTCTAACTATATTTTACTACGTAACTAATTTGTATTGGTGCTACAATCTAAATATGTTCCGGATACGGTAAGATTTATGAATCAGTGAGAGTCAAATTTTTATATAAACTTGCTATGACAGTTTCGGTTTGGCACAAAACATCTTCAGGCTTGAGAATCTTAAGCACGGTTAAAATAGTAAATGTAATAGTAGTACAGCTGTACGGGTTGTGTTTTTTGCCAAACCGAAACTGTTATAGCAAGTTTATATAAAAATTCGACTCTCACTGAAATAAAAAACCCAGATAAATATTTACTATAACACACCTTAGCATAGGGTTCCCTTATAATTGGGCTTTATGCCTGTAAGGGCTACCTTTTGCGGGAATTTACATATTTATAGTATATATTTTAGTAGTAATTATTGTTAGTTGTAAGTAATTATTGTTTATTTATGAACTGTTTTAATCATGTGTTATTTGTTTCATTTCATTTGAAATTGAGTTTGTATATTCCTGCAATAAAGAGAGTTTTCTATTCTATTCTATAACATAAATCTTAACATACTATTACATAAATTAATAAAAATTGAATTTAAAAGAAAACTATTCCATATTTATTGACTTTATTTATGTTATTTTTTAGAATCAAATTTTCTACAAATTTTATTGAAAATTTTTCTTTGTTATAGGCAATGTAATGGAGTTATTGTAGTCCAAACGCAAAAAATTGTGTTTTTGACCCAAACTTTTTTTGCTTTACCCTGATTTTCTGCTCAACTATTAGGAGTTCTGGGACAAGTGTTATACAATTTGTCAGCGTATTTTACATAAATGTTATGTAATTAACACCCTAAAAACTTCTGTATGAGTTTCACTGAAGAAGCTGAATTTCAGGTGAAGTCTTTGACGTTGTATAACCTGCCAACGTTAAACAAGTAATGCCTATCAAAAGACAAATGACTGCTAGTCCAGACTTAATCCTGGAACAAAACATGAGTAAATTGTATAAGACTTTTAAAACTAATTACACCATATCATTCTGTGTAAATGTGTGTGAAAGTGTCTAATGAGTGTGTAAAAATTATACATTAAACATCTGAGTTCTACATTCCATGAAAATTGTACTTTAATGATATCAATTAATTTATGTCACTGTAGGTCAAATTAGGTATGACAGCCAAGTGTATCTATCCATGTGATTTTAAACTAAAAAGAGTTGTCTGCGACCTGCAGAGACATTTTTGGGTTTAAGTAAAATTACCCATCGGGGTGCGCAAAAGGCCCTTGAGGCTTAAGTGCATGGCAGTAGGCCGCCCCAAGGAAAAAAAAAAAAAAAAATTACCCAGATTTTTCTGAAATGTAATTTTTCGTGTAGTTGAACCGAGACTAGATTATACAGGATACTGTGCAAAGTGACACATTGCCCTAAGATTTTTTCTTTAGCTAAGTTTAAAAGGATAATATTGTTAGGGACATACATAGTAACATGGGTTAACTAAACACATTATTTTTTACAGTTTGTCAAAGAGTGGTTGAAGAAATTGAAAAAGAAATAGACAAAATTGATCCAAGTAGAAAAGTTGATGTCGGCAGTTACAGACTTGATAATCAGGGCGAGGTAAAAAAATCGGTGGTAAGTATATTGTAATGTATGGTATCTAATTTGTAAAGTATAATATTTATAATTTTATCAAAGGCCAGTTTTTAAAACACGCATTGAAACCCAAAAGAATATGGTGAACCAAAATGTATCAATTTCTGATAAGAAATTAGTCATGTCAGAAAGTTCAAGCACCACTTGGCTTGGCGTACTGTGTCCATTACAAAAGGGTCCAAAAACGCTCTTCCGAGATAAATTTCTCCATGGTAAGAAACGATAAACACTTTTTAAACAATAAAGTCACTGTTTTAACACCTAACAATTTTATCTTAAAATCTTAGGAAGGGCCCATCCTTATGGGCACGTGGAACGCATCCCATTCGGAGAGGGGTGTAGGGGGCCTCCAGTAGAAAATCTTTGAATCTTAAAAATCAATAACTGAATTTAAAAAAAGTTAAAAAAAACAAACATCTTTAGAAGTTTAAACTTGTAATCTAGCAGTTGAGTACAGATATAGAACATTTCCTAAGAGATGGATCTCTGAAAAACTTAAATATTAAAAACTTATTTAAGTAGTATTTACCATGTAATTACCTGAAAATCAGTCTAAACAGTTTTATTACAATGCTGATGGTCTTGTCTAGTGGGCACACCATTATCGCAAGATAACCTTGGCAAGCAACAACTATCATGGATGCTCTTTGGATAGATGACTCCTGAAAGATGATGCCCTTGCAAACAACTCACCTACCTGATTTAGTGGTTCAGAAGTCATTGTAAGCTTTTGGTTCTTCTAAATCAACCAAACAAAATGGATATAGCTCTGGGGCGTGAATAACTGTCCATTTATTGGTGGCCTCTCACCAATAAAAGCCATAGATACTATTTTCTTAAAGTATTAGTTTTATTTCAATATATTTGAATGAAGAATGTAAAAACCCTTATCATGATGAGTTCTTTCTTGATACATAAAGCATCACTTAGAGCAGGTGAACTCTGTTATCGATCAATAATATTCTAAATCATTACTCTCAATTGAAGCCGAGGCTGACACAAGCTGTATTTCTGGAATACACATTAAACAACTACTTGAAAAGTACAGGGAGCGGCAAAATGATCTGACGGTTTTATAATGTAAACAACTCAAACGTTTAAAGTGGTACAAAGTGTTTTATTGCAGATTTCAGATTGGTATTTATGAACATTTATAAAAATAACCAAAAAAGGGCGAGTTGATCCGTTTAAGATTTGAATATAACGTCTTTCAAATGATGTCCGTCTTTGGCGATGCATTCTTCCAATCTTGCACTGAAATTGTCAAACACTTTCCCTAACATTTCAGGAGAGAGGTTGGCTATTTCTTGGCGTATGGTTTCCGTCAGTTCATCCAATGTGCGGGGTTTCTTTGTGTATACTGTAGATTTCAGCAGTCCCCACAAGAAGAAGTCACAGATGCTGAGATCCGGGGAGCGAGTTGGCCACGCAATGTCCCCGAAACGCGAGATGACTCGGCCACGAAACTTGCTTCTTAAGAAGTTTATTACCACATTGGCTGTGTGGGCAGTTGCCCCATCCTGCTGGAACCAAATTCTGTGGCGGTTGAAGCGATTTATGCCGATATATTTCGGGGATCAGGAAGTTTTTCAACATAGTCAGGTATCGTTGTGAATTGACGGTTACAGTTAGACCGTTCTCTTAAAAAAAGTATGGGCCTATAACACATTTTCTTGTTACGCCACACCACACAGTGACCTTGGGACTGTGAAGAGG
Source organism: Homalodisca vitripennis (assembly GCF_021130785.1). Taxonomy (NCBI): domain Eukaryota; kingdom Metazoa; phylum Arthropoda; class Insecta; order Hemiptera; family Cicadellidae; genus Homalodisca; species Homalodisca vitripennis. The sequence continues at coordinate 24,437,639 of NC_060215.1, forward strand.
TCGTTCATGCAGTTCTTCTGGATTGTTTTCTGACCAATATCGGAAATTCTGTTTATTAACATAACCATTCAAATGAAAATGAATGGTTCGTCGCTCATAATGAGAATTTTTTCATCTGTAAGCAAATCAATCATTTGCTCTGAAAATTCAATGCGTTTTGCATAATCACTGGGCTTCAACTGTTTGCACGATAGCCATTTTGTACGGATGAAAGTGCAGGTCGTACCTTAATATTCTTCTTACCGAGCGGTCAGACATCTGCAGAGCTGCTGCTTGTTTACGTGCAGGCCGCCGAGGACTGGCTTCCACAGCTCCTCTCACTCTCTCGACGTTCTCTGGCGTCCGGGCTGACCTTGGACGGCCTGTTGATTTTCGTTTTAAAGCTGAACCGGTAGCTCTAAAGTTACCCACCACAGCAAAATGGTGTTTCGAGTTGGCATTTTCCCTCTTGGAGCCACATTAAAAACGTCTGCGGAACTGCCGCGGAACAGCAACAACACTATCGCCACTTTTAAAAAATGCTTCCACAACGAACGCACGGTGCTCAGCCGTCCACCGCTCCATGGCTACTAAAAATATCCGCATGTAGGCTCTGCCACGCAACTATCCCCACCGCCCCCCCACCACACACTCGCTTGACAGCGCGGCATCGAAAACCGTCAGATCATTTTGCCGCTCCCTGTATATTAGTTTTACTTATGTAATTATTGTGCTTTATGATAAACACCACCTTATCACAAATCGGTTTAAACAGAATTGTATCACAAATTAAATTATTTGATTAAATGGATTTTATTGAAAATTTTAATATTTATATTTGGCATTATTATATAAACTAATGTAGCTTTTCCATGTTAAATTGATAAGACATTGTATGGCAAAACAGAGTACTATAGATTCACACAGAAGTATAGGTTCCGATCCTAAAAACATTGTGTTTATACCTTTTGTAACATATAATGATGGCAAATGTTCGAATGCCTGTTATCCTCTCAAACATTCCATTGTCAGTAACAAATTTTAAACAAGAGTACTATAATTTGGGATGAAACCAAGAATACTGCGTTTTAAAGCCTGTTTTAATACTTAAAACAGTATGACATAGCCAAAATGAAATATGAGAGCAAATATTTGATTTTTTTCAAAGAGTTTTTTAGCTGCATTACAGCATTTTTTAATTCGTATTCTATTTTACCCCGTCGCTGGGACAGACTGGAGTTTTGCCAGAATGAAGAAATTATATATTTTTTAAGAGACAGCTTGATTTAAGTCGAAACTATATTATTATTATGTGGTTAAATATATAAAGAATATTAGTTTACAAAATATTACTTGTTTTTAGAATAGTAGGAAGTCAAAGATGAGGTAGCTTGGCCTAGTTCTATAAATAGCTGTGGCACATGTACTTATATGTGTATAAACTGTCATTTGTTACAACTACTATTTTAATATTTAAGATGAATTCACCTCAGCAAATAGTTATTCCAAATATACCATCGTTTTCTTGAAACACTGGACATTCTTTTTAAACCAGAAGAAACTGGTGCTGTTCTTAAGAGTTTGGAGAAGGAAATTAATAAACATTTTCAAATAAATTATTCTAGAAGCTATTTTACTTCTTAATTGTCTACATTTAGAAGACTGATTCTTTACTGTGGTTTCTATTGCATATGTCCTTGACTATGTTGTGTTTGTCGTTACAGGTAGAACTGAGGAGGTCAGAAGTGTTTCTTACAGATGTGATAGAAAAGACGTGTGAAAAAATGGACGACTATGTCCGAGCCACCTACAAGTCCAACGGTCAGCTCACTGTTATCAAGCTGGTATCCGATGATGGAAAGATGAATCCAGATTTGGGAGAAGTTGACATTGTTACTGATGGTGATATTGAATCACTGAAATTTTATGTAAGTTTTTAAAACTGCAATGAATATTGTGGAAGCTAGCACAATAACATAACTATAAAACTGTTGTTTTAGGGTAATTTAAATCAGTGACAATGTGTGTATAGTTCCTCAAAAGTCCAGTACTTAATTATCTTAATTTGCTAGTTATATAACGAATTAGGTATATCCACATGTGTACTTTTATTTGCTGTATGCATATTTTACCACAAAAAATGCATCCCTCAAAGTTTGCTCTAAATTAGTTCAAATAACAATCACTATAGTGCATGGCACAGCAGTAAAAATTCACCAATCTTTGAACGTTATGGGATTTCTGCTTACAATTTATTTATTTTGTATATTTACAGTAGTGGTATACATTATTGGAAATTGTATACACAGAGGTCGGCTGAAGTCCAAAACATCAGAAATCAGAAACTCTTTATTACAAAATTTCTTAGAGAAATGTATAGCGTCAGTTTACAGTGGATACAATTCAAATTGTATACAAAAATAATGTAAATCTTGAATGTCTTTCCAGTGCACATATTCATCTAGGGTGTAGAAGGGTCTTGATGTCAGCCAGTCATTCAGCGATGCCTTCAGCTTCATTCCTTTAAGAGCTTTTAGTTCTTGTGGTAATATGTTGTACAGCTTCTTGCCAGCATATGACGGTTTTCTTTCATACAGTGTAAGATGGTGGGCTGGTAGTGGGTAGTTTGCAGGATGTCGGGTGTAGTAGTCGTGGTGGTCAGCAGCTCCACCTCTACAAACTGCCAGTCACCTAAAAAGAAATGAATTTTCAGCCAAAAATACCTGGATAATGTATTGGGATGTGTTTGGTAGCATGATTAAGTTCCTGATTCCCAATCCAACAGAAATAGTAGGTGGTGTGCAACTCCCTCGTAGAAAGTGGACTTTGAAATATGAATAGATTTTGCACTGATATTGGTAGGCGTGGTTCTTGGAAGTTTAGGTGGGTCAGGCTCCTATGAATCCTAAGACTGTAGAACTGAAACCCAGACAATGCGTCATATAGTTAGACTGTCCTTTGTGCACTTTTTCTGGGGGACTAGGCTATCTTCATAGGCCGAGGAAGTAGCATTACAATGGATAAAAGGATTGGATTTGGATTTAGGAAGATAGAAATATCTGTAACCTGTGATATATATGAGGTTGAGTGGTAGAGAGGGTTTGATAGCACTAACTCCGCCTCTTTAATAAAGGCATTTTTCATTTCATTTCACTTTTCATTTCTTTCAGGTATAAGGTAGAATAAAACAATTATTGCAAATCCAATAGGATAACCAAATTAGATGTTTTCCAATGTTATATGTTACAACAGAAATATATTTTGGTAACTATTATTGTAACACAATGATAACAAAAGTCTATAATTCTGTTATTTTTGTACATTATCTATTGTAAATAATGAACTCTAAATAAAAAAAAAATAAAAAGCCACAAGCTTTCTCAAAAAGAGGTGAAGCTTGTCATATATCTTTTAGATTTCAAGGTAGACTTTAGTTGGTAAGTTCACTTGAAAGAAATTTGAATGTAACACTTTGAAATATCTGTACATTGGTTACAATAGAAATTGGTCTAAAATGACTATTAACTACTGTAATGGATAGAGTGAAAACTGTATCTACTATTACATGTGTCACAGTAGACAGTCTAAGAACTGTTGCAGTTATAGGAGCAGAACTCTTAACACTCCAGTAGTCGCGCGGAGCACAGTTGTGCTCCAGGTATTTTGTTTTTGGTGTCGGTGACAGTTGGTAGCGCCGGTGACCTTGAGCGGTCATCTGCCTGTCACCCCACTCACCCTCTGTCGACCAGTGTGTTTGTAGTCGTCTGTCAGCGTGCATCGCAGTTTTGTGAATTATTTACTTAAGCGCTACGCTCTTGGAGCACAACTGTGCTCCGCGCGAGTACTCTTGTTACTGTTTTTTCTTAGCTTATCGGTTGTATATGTTTTTTATTTTATTAGTTTTCTGCTTCTTTTATTAATTTTTATGATGAAATAAATGATTGTTCAATAAAAAGTACAATGGACCGTCGTGATCGTGTTGACCCACTTGACCGTGAACAGTTGCGTCGTTGGTTGGCTGAAACTGAAGAGGACAATGAAAGTGTTTTTGGAGTTGAAGATGTAGACGAACAAGAAGTCGATCACGTTGAGGCTCAAGATGATGTCGGATCCGAAGAATCAGATGGAGGTGAAGAGACAGACGTTGACTCTTCAAACGAAAGCAGTGACCATGAAATTGACTTTGAAGACGGTGCTCCTTTTGTCAACCCTGAGTTTTACATAGGAAAAGACAAGAATACAAGATGGTACCTTGATCCTCAAGTTCCTCGTGCGACCCCGAACACCTAGACACAATATCATTCCTGTATTTCACCGTCCAGGACCACAAGGTAATGCCAGAAATGCCAATACCCCTGCTATGGCCTTTGAATGTTTCATTGATGACAATATGGTCACACGAATTGTTGAATACACAAACATATACATAAGTAAGGTAAGGGCTAATTTTCAAAGAGATAGAGATGCGAGACCTACTGATGCACGTGAAATAAAAGCTCTAATAGGAATATTGTACCTAGCAGGTGCACTGAAAGCAGGAAGAAGAAATGTCACTGACATGTGGGACAACACTACAGGTACTGGAGTTGAAGCAATCTACCTGACCATGAGTTTGAATAGGTTTAGATTTCTTCTACGATGCCTACGTTTTTGACAATATTCATAGTAGAGATGTGAGACAATCTGTAGATAAGCTAGCAGCCTTCAGGGAAATTTTTGATAAGTTCGTATCAAATTGTAAGAGCTCATACAAACCCACAGATTATTTGACAATTGATGAACAGCTGGTAGGTTACAGAGGAAACTGCCAATTTAGGGTTTACATGCCAAGCAAGCCTGCTAAGTATGGCATAAAGATTTTTGCTCTTGTTTCTACGACTAATTTTTTTGCAACCAATCTTGAAATTTATGTAGGCACTCAGCCAGCTGGACCATTCCATAGGAGCAACAACACTCAAGAGTTAGTTATGCGACTAGTTGAGCCTATAGCGGGATCGAACAGAAACATCACGTGTGATAACTGGTTCGCATCCGTGCCTCTAGCCAAACGACTCCGCGAAGAAAAAAAGCTAACTCTTATTGCCACTCTCCGTAAAAACAAACGTGAGGTACCACCAAACTTTCTACCTGATTCAAACAGAGAAGTAAAGAGTAGCATCTTTGGATTTCAAAAAGACTGCACTCTAGTATCTTATGTACCCAAAAAGAATAAAGCGGTTTTGATGATTTCCACCATGCATGACGACGCAAGCATCGACCCTGAAACAGGAGATGAAAGGAAGCCCATGATAATAACATCATACAATGACACTAAGTATGGCGTTGACATTCTTAATAAAATGTGTCGTCAGTATGATGCAGCAAGAAACTCAAAAAGGTGGCCTCTGACTCTTTTTTTTCACCTGCTAAATGTGGGAGGTGTGAACGCTATGACAATATACAAGGCAAATCAAAATCTTGACTTCATAAATAGGCTGGATTTTTTGAAAAAGCTTTCTTTTGAGTTGATGAAACCCCACATGGAACACCGCATGACCCTAGAAATGATACCAAAGCAGATCAAAACTAGAGGCAATCTGTTGCTGCACCCTGATGAAGCGAGACCGGTCCGACCGCAACCTCAGCCCCCCAGAGCTGCTACAACTGGAAGGTGCTACCTGTGTGGCAGAGCAAGGAACAAGACAACCAGGAAATCATGTTCAAAGTGCTATAAATGGGTCTGTGTTGATCATTTACAAAGTGTCTGTGTTGATTGTCTAGAATAAAGACGTAGTCTAGAGGCAAGCTTCCAAAGTTGATTGTAATAATAACTTTTTTTTGTAAAACACACTTTTTTATCCTAAACCTGTAAAATACACTTTAATTTATATCTGAGCAATTGTACAGACGTTTCTTTTACCCAACATGTCATATTAATGCTGATTTATATGGTTATAATGCAGAATATCATTAGAGGTCAATGGAGCACAATCGTGCTCCGCGCGATCACTCACGTTACTGTGAACCGCGCGAGCACCGGAGTGTTAACCAGATTATATCCAGAGATTGGCCAAAATTAGTTACGATAAGGTTGCCCCCACTTTATTTTTCCATCCCTGCATATGGATTTCCTTGGCTCGCGTCATATCTACCTGTCAACTATATTGCTTAATACCGAAGTCAATATTTGTTAGGACATTTTTATAATATTGCAAACCATTGTGGTATTTCTAAAACATATTTTAATCACATATCTTAAAAACTATTTTCATTAAATGTTATGGTTTTAGTTGATAACATATGTTAATGTATTATTTAAGCCTTTCAATGCAATGGTCTGTTATATTGGACTGCTTGATTTTTTTTTTCATTTCCGTCTATCCAAATGCTTGGAAATACTTGAAACAACTCTTTATAAACTGCGCTATATGAGAAAAATATTTTGTTAACTGTTGTATTGTGTATGTTTTCTAGTGAAAATATTTGCATTTCTTACATACAAAGTGTTTAAAAAAAAATATCTGACGTCAGTTAGGAAATAGGTTATTTTATTCATCAACATGTTTTAACAATTGATCTCCTTCAAAATAGTTTCTAGTGCTCCTGCCACTTCTGGAAACAAGTATTGAAGGCCTTTTTCTGAATGGACTTCAATTGAACCGTCACGTTTTTATTACTGTTATTTTGGTGTCAAATCGGGACCCTTTAAGGAGCATCTTCAATTGAGGGAACAACCAGATGTCATATAAGGGTATCGGGAGCCATATTAAAACTTCCACTCCAATATGGAAGACCTGTTAAATTTTGTTTATGGTTTCAACTTGGGAATAGCCAGTTTTTTACAAAATCTGATGCAATATCGCTGTTCACTTTCCTTTGTACTGCATAAAACAAAGTTGTAATAAGAATACAATACTGGGTTTGACGTTGAACAACAAATACATATTGAGCCAACCGACATGATTGATGTCATGTGACGGGCCAGTGCGTAACTCACTTCACTCATTTCCCTGTGTAATAGAAAATAAGCTCAGATAATGTTTGTACACACCTTCTATTGCTGGTAACATATACACCTGTGCATATATCTGATTTTAATTTAATCTTTCACATTAATAATTATTACAATACTATTCACATTCCCTAAACTGTAATTTTAAAATATATTAATCACTCATCAGCGAAACAGTAGGTTAAAAATTTAAGATTTTAGAGGGAAGGGCAAACACGGAGCGACGCGTTACGTTCGAGTACCGGCGATCAACTCACTCCACGCACATACCTTTTCACTACAAATTTTTGTTAAAATGGCGGACTAGACTCTGTACGGTGCTGCTCCCAAACGATTTACTTGGGCGTAACAGAGTCTAGAAACGACACAACTTGGCCAGACACAGGCTGGAGTCAGCAGAATCAGCAAATTCCTCAGCCAGCTGCAGCTAAAGCAGCCACGGGTATCGGGCTACTTCCGCTTAACAACTCAGTTGAGATCAACTAGAATATTCCGAGCAACTATTACTTGGACTTATATCTTACTAAATAAATATATAATAATCACTGTTCCTTATTTCCTTTTAATAATTTAGGTGACGGTAGATATTTTGTAAGTAATAGTACTTACATTTTACTGTTAGGAACAATGAAGAATCGTTGGTTGGTAATACTACAATATAAATACTGTAGTACTTCACTGGTCAATAATAATATTCACCTCGCAGTATCAATTGGTTAGGGGCTTTCTTAATGGGCCGTCACATATAAGTACATATAGTTAGCCCAATCTCTCCTTGCGAAAACTCAGTACAGTCTCTCCCTCTCCGAGTCTCTCACAATTAATTTAAATAAATTATTTTTATCAATAACATTTACTGTTTTCAGTGTGAAAGCATCCTAGAGGAATATGAAGATGTAGCCATGAAGCTGTTCAGAAGTGGCGTGGACAACATTGACATTCGCCTTTGTTCAGACTCCGCACATTTTTGTAATCAGTCTCTCGATGATGAATATAATTTTGAAGAAGAAAAAGATGAATTGTAGCATTAATTTCATATAGTGTTTTACATTTTTAAAGAAATTTAGTTTAAATTATTTTGAAATGGGGCGTTTATTATTTTGATTTAGAATATGGTATTCTTAGTACAAAATTGAACATTTTGGCATGTTAAGTTAAGATAGTTTATATAAATATTTTTATAAGGAAAATTAAGGTTGTATTCTGATTACCAACATCAAGTATTATATATAATCATGTACAATCAGTGCATAACAAATTAATGAATGTTTTGAATTTTATGGTAAACATTACTGTGTGGGTAATAAATATGTTTGTTCACGTAGGGTTGCCATATCTCCAGGTTTTTTCGGAGATTACAAAAGAGTAAAAAATATAGCTCCGGAATTTTATGCAAAACAACTAAAAATCTACTCTTCCTTAATGTTTCAATAAAAATATGTTATGTAACGTAAATTTTGTGTTTGAAATCATTTTGGAGAATGAACAGTATTTATGTTTGCAGCTTTATTACAACATGATTACCGAACCCAAACCCTATACACTCAAGTCTCATAATATTACTTTTTGGTCTTTTTTGGTAGAAGATAGGGTCCACAAACAAGTACACTTGGTACTATATTGATCATGTGCTAGCTCTAGTACTGGCTTGATTTCCACAAACGAGTCCATTCAGGTGTGATTTACCCTTAGCACTCGGAAGGAAATAACAGATATTGGCCATGAGGTCGGATTGGCCATGCAAGTGACCCCCCTCATCGTAGCTGAGCAGGTAGGGCCATGAGTGAGGTCAGCCCGTGTTGTGACGTGCTACAGCAAGAATGGCCACACTCAAAACCCACTATACTACATCACTATTATTTTGAGTACGAAAAAAATTCTTTGCCTTCTAGGATTGACAAGTGTTGCTTTTCATCAGGAACTCTGGCAACCATGAAAATCTAGTACACATTATTTCTGATTTCTTTAGTTCTGTTCTGACGCCTTTTGTAGTACCACATACTTCTACTACTAGTAACATACCAGTTGAGTTTATTATTTTACAAATGTTATTGTAATACTGAATATGATATAATGGTGTAGATTGTCATGACCTAGGTTTTGACGGGGCAAGACAAATTATTACAACACTAGAATTTGATGATAATGATAGTGATTTTGATGGTTTAAAGAGAACTAACGGTGAGCAAAATTATTTACTTCATTCAACTGAATTAGTTGATTACATTTTAATGCCATACTTGTATTTTTATACTTTTATTATAAAATATTGATTATTCACTCTAAGCTACACGGTGTAATTTTTAATTTCACTAAAATTGGTATTATATTGATAATTAAATCAAACTTTACATTTTACATATTAATTTATAATTTGTAAATAAAGTGGAATTGCATTATGAAACAACAATTTACTACTAGTTTATCACCCATAATCATGCTTTACAATTAAATATAAAAACTACGTTATTGTATATTAAACATTGTTTGTATAAAACTCACACAATAATTTATATCATGGCTTGTTGTTTACATCAGCGTAAGTACGTGAATCTTACCATACAACAATATTATGGACATTTGATATTGAGGTAGGTGAAGCCAATTTGAATTTACCTGGAAAAATAAGTCCGATCTGTCATCATTAAGTGGTAAGCAGAGAAATCTGACCGGATGGGAGAATGTGTAGTGAGCCTGTAGCACGGCCACCTGGTGTGGGAGAACAACACATCACACTGAATATCTGAGTGCACTATAAGACAAGACTGGGTCTTGTGCCTGGTCCGAGCGCTAAGGGTTTAATTAGGTATCCTTGAATATGTTGAACATTTTGGTACAACATTGACAGTATTTGGTTCAAAGCAAATTTTGTTACTATAGGTTTATATTGTACGCTAGTTTGACTATCATAATATATAATTATATGATAGTCATATAAATTTCATATGACTAATATAAAAAAATATTAACTAATAGCTGATTACAATAACTGATCAAACATTATTTTTAAATTTGACATCTTGTTTTTAAACCTGCTGTTTACGAGGAAATTAAGTTAATTGCTAGCAAGTGGTTGACGTTAAATATGTGATTGTTTTTAGATTTGTACTTCAATGAATTATTTTTTTAAAGGCTCATTTATATTTCTCAATAAACTCTGTAGTTTATTAAATTAAAAAGTACGCCCTTCATTGTTTTATAAGTTTAGTTTTTATTTTTTTATATAGTTTTTATTTTTCTATATAGTTTTTATTCTTTTATATCGTTTTTGAGTGATTTATGAACAATTATGTACAAATTAAAATAAATGGTATGTTTTATAAAACATTTGGGAATTATAGGCATAATATTAGTAAATGATTTAAATTTATTTATTTTTTATATTAAAATATATTCAAAGCTTTTTATAATACTTAATTTTCAAAATATTTCTAGGTCACCCTCGACCCCCTCCCCGCCTATCCAAAGTTAGTGGGTTTATCAGCTAAAATCACCTCTTTTTCCAATATTACCATATGGCAACCCTATGTTCACCATACTTTCTCTAATAAGAAAATCATGGAAGTTTAATAAAGTATAATGAAAATAATTGGCATAAACAGGCTATTGTAGATACACTTACTTAAGTGCCTTATCATTTTCTACTTGTTCTTAATTGTACCAATTTTTGTATCATGATCAAACATATGGTCTTACATGATATTTACCTTGCAATATGTAAATATCATTAAACTGGTTGCAAGTCTATCAAATCGTCGTAACCAAAGAAGTTGTTTCATCTCTTTAGACACAGATACACAGTAGACTTCAGCTGTCACTGTATTACAGCGTACTCAGTTGATCATGCACTTCGCTCTTTCTTTAAGTACCATCTCAGCCAGTGTAGTAGACTAAACTTGGCTACTAAAACTTTCCTGGCTAAAAGGATCTGATAGACTTACAACTACTGGTGGCGAGAGAAAAGAAGAGACCTGGCACGTGCCGGCGCACAGCTGTGTACTAGTGTGTTGCCGCGCGGTAATTTCAGGCGCTTCGCCCCACAGCCAACCCTGCGAATTGTTGTTTATCCTACCAATGGAGTTATTTGTTTTCTGTAATGTGGCATTCCTGCAGAGTGTGACTCATCTTAGATGCACCCATTATTTCATCTGTTAGTGTTGCATCACGTGTTCAAATTTTTTTTATCCAATTACAACTGTTTCTATTTTTTTGCGTAAGAGGTTTTTTGTATACTGTATATTGTGTTAGTCAGTAAGGTATCAATGTTAAATTTTATATACATAAAAGCACTACATTTACATTATACATATGAACATTAGTAATTGTTATCTTAACAATACAAAAATCTTCAATTTCAGCGATTCATTCCTTTAATTATTATTGTTTGTTTACAACCACTGTAGAGCCTAATTATTAGAATTTATTACAAACATAAATTTTGCTCAATTTTAATTGATCAAAACAGTACCGTCATTTAAATTATCTTATAAAACATAACAATTATGCCGCAAATCAATCAAAACAGTGAAACAACAATGGAATTACAAAACAAGGCGCGGCAACATACTAGTAGTAGCGCCTGCAATTTTCAGATAGGCCAGAATCCAGGTCTCTTCTTTTCTCTCGCCATCAGTAGTCTGTCTCTTATGGGTACACCCGGATACTCCGTCTGTAATCATAGCGTCTCACACTTTTTTGCGTGACTGATGAGAGACAGACATTTTTCAAGAATTCCACGAGCTTGTGTCCCATCTGGGATTTTCTCAACCTAATGACTTGAGGGAGTGACAGTCGTGCCCAACGAATGTCAGACAATTAATGACATACAGGGGATTTCTCTATTGACCGAGAAATATGACAATTTAGGACTTGTATAAGTATATCAGTGGTTAACTTTGTCAGTAAGTGGCGACACAGTTCCAGCACCTGTAGCTTATGCTATTTGAGGAAGGAAATCTGGCAATGCTCAGGAGGTCCTCTTGCTCACTAGAGAGGGTTATGCACATGCTATGCACTTGGCTTGCTTGGTTAACCAAGTTTGAGCAAAGGAGTAGATACTCCACCTAGTGTTTTGTCTCTTCAGACAAAGGTAGACAGCAGATTTCAGATATCACCAGTGTGTGTGTTTTTTTTTTTTTTTTTAACAAAAAGGAGAGGCCGATCCCCTTTTAAGCCTTATTCTGTCCGTCCTCATGGGCCACTGGCCTGTGCGAGGATCTTATCAAACAGAATAAGGGGGAGAGTCGATACAGAGTACTCAGTTGAAGAGTGTGCACTTCGCACTTTCTTCGAGTACCATCTCAGCCAGTGTAGGAGACTAAACTCTTCTATCCGTTGATACCCTTACCTTGCTGATAATTTAGTTCATTTTAGATTCTGGCTATGAATGTCAACTGTTGTATTTTAGGGAGAGAGAAAGACAGTTAAGTATGGTGAATATTATATACATACTTAATTATATACAAATGGAACTGCTGACCAAGTAAACACTTTAAATTTGTTTAATACAGAGATAGAAATAATATTTTATGATGGTGAATCATTTTTTTTTAAAGTAGAATTAATGTTTAATTTGATCTTTTGATGAGTTACAGAAAATATAATATTTGTCATATTAACAGTTTTCTTACATTTCCCAAATGCAGATGGTGCTCAATTTGAATTTGCAAAATGTAATGTTGCATTGATGATAGTTGTATTTTAGTGATACTTCAATGCAGTATCATCATCATAAAAAGACAATATTATAAATATTGTTTAAACTTTTCCTTACTACTAGTAAAGCTGATAGATAATGTATGAACTCAAGAACCTTATAAATATATAAAATGATTCAGATTTGTCAATACTTAATGCAGTCAGTTCATTGTAACCCTGTTATTACTGATACCAGCAGCAGTGACCAGTTTGAAAAATATTAATTGATTCAATAAATATCAGAGTTTAAAAAACATTTTAATCATTTCAACGCCACAGCCATAAATTTGTAAAGCTATTTCACAATAACTATCTTATCACATCCTATTTTGATTAATTAGGAGATCTAAAAATTGTATTCATCAAAAACCTTTTTAAACTTTATTATAAAAAAACAAATTAAATTTCATGTTTATATAATTTTATGCAGTAAAAAAGCATATTGTAATGCTACCGAAAGTAAATTTACTTGAATTCATTGGTTAATGTAAGAGATGACTTTATGTTTTAACTAAAGTTTTGTTTTATATGGTCTTTTATAGATATACCAGGTAAGCGACCATAAACATGTTAAATAAAATTCATATATAATAGATTTTCTGCAGTGTAAGTAAATATGGCGTCGTAATATAAAAAAAAAACTACTGGCTGTCACCACTGCTACCAACCTACTGCAAACGAAAGATGTAGAACAGACATTTTCAAATGTTACTGATAGATGTCTATTTATGTTATACCAAAACATTCAATAATTGTAATAGTAGTTTTATTTTGGTTTTAATGCCGATACTGTATGTGATGGTTATTTGATAAATACTTTTGAAAATAGACTGTTTAAATTCATTATTGTGATAACAATGAGGTTTTATAATTTTAAAATTTATTCTTGTAGTTACATACAAATATATAATGTACATTAAGGATTATCTGTTGTAAGTCTTCCTCGATACTAATGCATGAATGTAATAAACTGTGATACGTTAAGTTCAATATTAAAAATATTTTCCTAATTATGAATGATTTTTTATTGATTGCATCATACTTTTCATACTTACGAATACTTTGTTTAAAGTTGTTTTGACGATGGAAGGATTGTGAAGGAAACATGATTTTTCAGGACATTTGCTATTGTTTAGTGATAAAAAAAATCAGCAACACTACATTTCGATATCTCTAATCTGGTCTCTTCCTCAGGTGAATACCAATCCTAACACATAACTACAATCTAGGTTAAAAATAATCAGGTAGGATTTGTATTAAAATTAACAAATCCTGTCTTCTCTCTCAAACATTATATAACACCACAACATCCCTCCCCTCCAATTTATATTATTAGAAAAAATTGTAATACAACAAAAACAAATTCAAACTCCAAAGTAAAATGTGATTTACTAACATAAATCATTATTTAAATAAGTACAATTAACAAACAATATTTTCGTTTTAAAAGTATAGTATGAATGCGTAATTTTCAAATTACATTTAACAGTGGAGAGAATGAACTGAATGATTATCATAGATTGGTGGTGTAATAAAAGTAAAAAAATAAATGTACTTATCGTACTAAATTTATTATAAATATAAACATTAACAATGGATCACTCAATAAGTACATAGTTATTACATGATTGATCGTTTTATTTATATTATTGACAAAACATAAATAAACTATTATAATAAAATGTAAAATTAAACTAAAAGCACAATCACATTAAAATAAGTGTACAAAACTCCATCCTAATTGTCTTCCCACAGAGTAGCCACTGTGCAATGCAAACTGATATGACACAGATGTGATGCAAACTCAGCATTTTCCTCATCTGTCCATTCCAGATCCTAATTTCTTTCATAACTTCTACTAGCAGCTGTCGTCACTCTCTAGCCACGGACACTAATGGAACCTTAATTTGAGATGGATTGTCATCCGCTGCTTACAAAGAATTCTGCTGATCACATTTTGTGAAGATTTTATTGTGTAATTAATTTGCTTAACCTAAACAGGAAACAATACTTTAAAACGTAGTGTTTCAATAATTCCAATTAAATTTATGTTCTCCAACTATCATAGTTGACGAAAGTTATGATTCCAATAAAATATTAAATACCATTCCATTAAATTAAATTCCATTTTATAAATACAATGAAGTATATAAATTCTCTATTGAAAATAAAGAAAACAAACTGTACATAATGTTGGATATATTTTAGAGAAATACAATACTGCACTGGTACTCATTTTTGGTAATTTGGAAACTGATTTACCTTGTAATACTTGAGTGGTATAGACCATGTCTTTTGCAGATCCTCTTTTCCAATCAATTTTGTATGCTTGGGTAACATATGGGATTTCTTCAAAAAGTTTGGCACTCAATGGTAGGATGGTTTGACAATTCATAGACATGTTGCAAAAAAACGAAATGGGAAAGAGTATGCCTGGTGCTCTGGATCTGCTGTAGGAAAGTCTGGGCAAGAGTCCATGACACTGTTTGCATAAGAGGTAGAGGTGGCGGCAAAAATCTTTGTAGTCCCACTTTAAAATAATCACTTCTACATGTAGTGCATTGTTATTCAAACACTTTACTATTTGTGTAAAACACTAGCTTTCTCTTACCCGTTTGACTCTCCAAACCGTATCTCATTGATTGACACTAATTTCAGTCATCTTGGATTGTTCAGGTGAAATATATTTGGTGCTCACTGGTTAGCTATTATTAACCATTCCAAAATTCAGCTAGACTTTCCCTGCAATTTGAACATTTTCTTTTTAAGTTCTTCATCAGTTGTTATTCCCTGGCATTCCACAACTGTCATAAGGAATAGTAATGCTGTGATTTCTTCCATGTGATTCAAAACATCACAAATGAGCTTCACTGGAACTGTTACAATATGTCTCTTTACCTCTACTGTGTTAATTCTTTTTTGGGAACATTCTTAACTAAACACAGATTATTGAACTGTACCCTAGCTTCTGTTAGGTCATCCAGAGTTTTTACAACTCTCATCAGAATCACTTCATCTTTTGCCCCTGCAGTTGTTTGTGTATTGCTATCTGTACTATAGTATTTAAAAGGTCAAGTTGGTCATCTTCAATTCTTGGGCAGCCCATGGAGAGACATAATTTCTTTTCTGAGATCTGGATTACATTCCAGCACTTTTGACATCTCCATCTTCCTTTTTACTCAAAATTTCTGTTGCCGCTTTTGAGCCAGTTCTAAAGCTTTTAAATGTTTTTCTTTTTCTACCAACTCTTTTTCTTTTAATTTTAGTGTGTTGATTCTTCAATGGCATTTAAGAATTTTCTTCCAGGCTATGAAAATTAGATTTTAGTACTGAAATTTCATTTGATAGTTTCAATTGAGCATGGCTAGTCGAAGGGCCCATCATATCGTTCTTGCTAGTGTTCTTAGACAAAGTAGCAGTGCTAAATTGATTTTTCTCTTCTCTGGCTTCACAAGTCAATTCAACTTTAGTGGTTTTGGACGAAGGGTCAACTTTTAAGGCTTTGTCAGGATTCGATGAATTGTTTTGTGTCACCAGAAAACGTGATGCTTAGTTACTATTTTGTTACCTATGCAGGGTGGACCACATTTAATGTATTACAACACAGTTATAGGAAAACTGTTTAAAATAGACAGTTTAAACAATTATTCTTTAAACAATACTTTTATGGAGATCAGTGAATTAAATTAAACTCAATGCTAAAAATACTTACTAGTTTTTAGCAGTACAAAAAAAATAAAAGTAAAAATGTTATTAAAAAAATAGAAAGCTACATCTTTAAACCGCTTAGTTAGTGTTTTTACAACTAAAAAGATTTCTAGGTTCGACCGAATTTTCTTAACATATTTTTGTTTACTTATATGTATATATAACCTGGTGAAAAGGGCTTTTGTTTGAAAACCTTTTTTAATTGTGTATTGTTGACCATCTATAAATATAGACTCCACTAAAAGTAATAAAATGTAGGATTATATTTTTTTAAGTTTTTTGACAAATGTTATTTATTATTAACATAAACAAAACATATAAAACGAATTTGGGGCAATTCACCACCTTGAAGTTTAATTGTAAATAACTTTTTAGCACCGTATCACACAAATATTACAAAAAGGGCAATGGATATTATATTCCAATTTTCACGGAATGGTTTAGACTTTTCAACTTGGCTAGCAAAGAAACAAGTAAATAATTAATATTTTTGGATAAATAAATAACACCTTTTTTAATACTTTTACTTAAAACGTATCCCATAACATACTTACCTTTGACCAAAAAAACATGAGGTTTGAATTTTTTCTTTTGAGCTATGGCCTTTAGCTCCATAACTGTTTTATTTACAAGCTCAACAAAATTTTCTGAGTTTTTGATAGCATTCCACAACTGTACATTATTTTGAACTGTTTGCTGTTTTTCCTCTTCAGGATGTGGATTTTTGTAGTTTAAAATCAAAGATTGAAACAGTTTTTGCCTGTCTAATTTTTTAGACATTGTAATTACAATCTAAATACAAGGTTTGTCCAAAAACTATCCTACCTGTGTTCATATTTTCGTATTGATGCTATTCTTTGTCACCCAGGCCATGGATGGCATCTTTCAAAATAATCCCCATTTGATTGAATCACTTGCTCCCAGCAGTGCTTCCACATCTTAAAGCAAATTTTGGAATAGTCTTCAGTTCACGTGTTGCATTACTTTGAATCGTCTTGATGTTGTCAAACCGCTTACCTTTGAGTGCCGTTTTTAATTTTGGGAACATCCAAAGGCACAGGGAGCTATGTTAGGATTGTACGGAGGCTGGCAAAGCTGTGCAATCTTGTGTTTGACAAAAAATTGCTGCACAAGATTCGATGAATGCGCTGGCATGCTATAGTGGTAAAGAAACCAGTCACCGCTTTACCAGAAATGCGGTAATTTTCTTCTCATAGCATCACCCAATCTTTTGAAGACTCTAGTGTAATATTCTTTGTTGATCATCTGACCTTTTGGAATAAATTCGAAGTGCACAACACCCTCATAGTTGGAAAATAATAATGAGCATTGACTTGACATGGCTCCAACTTTGACATGCCTGGACTCTTTCACTGTTAGGATTTTTGTTTAATTTCAGGATCGTAACCTTAAACCCATGACTCATCACCAGTAGTAATAATCTCAAGGACATTTTCATCATCACTGGCCATTTTCGAGTTGTCCACAGCCATTTCACAATAAAGGGTTTTCTGCTCGGTCATGAGAAATTTCGGAATGAATATTGCTCACACGCAAATGATTCCCAAAATCTGTAATCTTTGGTATTCTGACATAATTTTCTAATTCACGAACAGTCTATCAACGATCACCTTCAATTGCAAGTCACACACCCTTGATGTCTTCCTGTGTTGTCAGTGACGGTCGGCCAGAACAAGGGTCACTGTCAACAGATGTGCAGCCATTTTTAAACCACCTGTACAATTCTTTTATCTGTGTTATGCCCATACTTTTATCCCCAAAGGGCTTCTGTATCATTGTATCTGTATCAATTGTCTCCGTACAACTCTTGTCGAGATTTAAGCAAAACTTGATGCAACATTGTTGATCAATTCTTTCTGTTATTTTCAACAGAACACAAATGCAAATTCGTTGATCAGTTCTTACTGTTATTTTCAACAGAACACAAATGTGAAGAACAGAAAAAATATATGAGACATAAACACACAATGTGCTCTATCCAAGGTGTTAATAAAGAAAAATGTAATAGAAGCTGATGAACCTATTGAAATACATCCGTATGACACTAGAAATGTCACATCATAATCTGATGTTCTACAAAAAGAAGGCAAAAGACACATACAGGAGCAAAATTTCTTCGGTTATCACCAGATATGATAAGAGGAAATAATATTAACAAATTTAAGAATAGATTAAGGGATTATTTAGTTAACGTAGTATTATAGTCAATTGTTGAGTGTTACAACATGTAGATACATGTTGTAAAATTATTGTGTAGAACATACGGTCTGGTTTTAGGAACACACATTGTAATTCGAAATTACAAATGACACTATTCATTGTACACTGATGTACATTTTGTTTGAGTAAAGCTATTTGAAATTTAAAAATTTATATGATCTATAAATTTTATATATAGCTGTTTAATAGAATCTTCTGTCAAAATAAATGTCCTTTAAAATGGCGTCTTATTCTTGGCTTACTATTTCTGTTTGGGGGCGGTCTCCAAAAGATTTAAATTCCAATCAAGTTAGTTATTTTTTGCAGAGCGTAATATAAAAAAAATATACTCTCAGGGGACCATCAAATTTGCCATTTTTAACTGTAGCTTTTAAACATTTTCTAGAGAAGAGCCCCCTGACCACTACTTTGACTGGGGTGTGAACGTAGTATCCCCAGATCCTACAGAACTGGTAACTTCCCCATTTGATTTTTTTTATAAGATACGCCTATGACTGCACCCATTAGTTTACAAATCTTAAAGGATGTCATTGTTTAGCTTACAAACAGAGTAAGAGAAGCTCCTATTCCTCAACTACAACCACTCGTGTGGAAAGTGCATTAGCTTTCCATGGGGATCCTGCTTTGAGACATATCCTCTATAAATGAGAGCCCCTTCTGCTAAGGCACTGGGGCTTTATAAACACATTAAGATTTTTCAGAATCTTTTCAAATGTGATATTAACAAAGAGTCAAGTGATCTCCAAATCGAGATTACTGCATTTATTTATTCAACTCCAAAACCACGGACAGCGTACTAGCAGGAAGGAAGCGGGGCAAGTCTACTTTTTCATTCTCAGAAATCCGGCAAGGAAAGTAGAATCTGCAACACATGAAAATTTATGAATTCATTAGATTAATAATACTATGGAATGGTGTCAACTCTCGTTACTGTATATCTGATCGTAAATAAAATTAAATAATATATAGTAATGTATTTTGATTTGGTACCCCTCCCAAAACAGCACCATGTGCGGAGGCACAAACCAGAGCTGCCCCTGGCACTTGTTATTCTACTCTACATGATTATGTGAGATTTAAAAAGAAAGTAAATGAACTCCTAGTCCCCAACATGTGAACCTAATCTTATTGCACACCACAGGTTCCACTTGTAGGGCCTGTCTACCTCTGTACTTTCAATTATATCCAAGAGTCTCTGCTCAATTCTGACGTTGAATCCGTCACCTGGCTATGAAGTTCCAAATTGGGTTCTTCTCCTAATCGCAAGTCTCACAATCCAAAATAATGTGTTTGGCAGTCTACTTTAGCTGGTTACAAACTCTACTCCAAAGACTCCACCAGTGAGTACTGAGGTGTGGAAGTGTTTCCTGAATTTACCGTGTCCAGTAATAAAAGAAATGGCCTGTATCAAGAGGCCTTTGCTTAGTTTCATAAGTCAGTTCATGAACTGTAATGTAATGGCTGTTCATGTAATGGCTTTAATGAGTTTCTTGTCAAATGATAACCCAGAGATAGTCTGCCACTGATGACAATGCTTCTCTCTGAATTATTTCTTATGCCTCAGTAAGCAGTTGACTTGCTTATACCACAAGCTGGTTCAGGTTCAAAAAAGTGCTTCTTTGAACAATTCCTCACTAATTTGTCAGCGAGTTCATTGCCTTTAAAATCGGCATATCCGGGAACCCAGCTAAAATGTGCTGAATTACAGCACACACTACACCTAGCTAGAATGGATAGTCTTAAGGCATTCTGATAACAGCCTTAAAATAAATTCTGTAGAGTTAAGAGTTGTAAGAGCAGCTTGGCTATCAGACAGTATCACTATCCATTAATCAACAAAGCCAATCCTATAAAGGCACCAGCTAAAATTGTGTTGCAGTGCTCTCCCAGACTTTCGTTAAGAGCAGTTTGGGAGATGAACAGTACACCCCATAACCAGATTTACAGTCCTTCAAGAAGCCATCTGTGTACTACAATAGACCACCTTTTTCTAGCTTTATTACCTCCTACGTTATACATCCTTCCGAGATTGGATGGTTACATGAAAGGGCTTACTAAATACAGACTCTTGTCATAGTGTCTGATGTTATATCGAATATTGGATCACATACTGTTTTAGCAATGATACAGTAGCCTGTAATAATCAATTTTACCCTCCAATAGACCACAACTTTCATTCTATACACAGACTTATAAGCTTCCACCACGATGTATAAGTTTAATGGTAGAAGTCATAAGAGAACTTCCAAATGCAGCTGGAGGCTGCATCTGTAGTTCCTGATATTAACAAGCATGCCAGTCTTTGTAAGCTGGTAAGCTTTTCTTTTTATGTGGCTTACTCAGGCTTTGTCCACCAGACTGGTGAGTCATGTGCGGTTTTAAATAAACAAAAATGCATTTTATTGCAAGCATTTATCAGTATAACTGCTCTCCAGAACAACTTATGTCATCTTATACTGTTTACATCGCAGACAGATATACATAAAAGTAAAAACCTATAGCCTAAATGAAAACTTAGCAACCAGTTCAAGAAAAAACAAATAATTACTGTAAATTAATTTTTTCAGCTTATTCCTAAATACAGGTACAGTACAACGTTTCAGATTTCAGGGAAGGTCATTGTGCAATGTAAGTAGGAGCAGTTTCTCCTCCCAAACTCATTCTTCACTTTGGGAAAGTGAAGTGTCACCATGACAGGTACTGCGTTGAGAGACCTCCTCCCGGAAACTGAGACTCTCTCTCAGGTACTGCGGCTCACCTTGCGCAAGGATCATTCCACATGTCAGGATCCTGCATACATTTTCTACTGTGGGCAAACTGGTTTGCCCACTTGAGACCATGCCACATATAATTGCCCATGTGAAAAGCAATAATTCTACACAGATGCTTTTCTACAACCTAAGGTGCAAAACTGTATGAAGACTTCTGGTTCGTGTGAGTTATATTTCCTGCTCTAATGTTGAGTTTCCCAAGATCAAGAAAAAATTTTTAAACTGGTTTATTTATGGTCATTTTAATTGATATTAGTGTTTTTTCCATTGCTGATTTTGCGTCTTTTCTGATAAAAAAAATATATATATATATATATACACACAGCCCTGATAACCCCACTTTTGTAAAAAGACAAATAATTTAGGTTTAACCGTGTTTAAATGTAAAGTAAATGTCGGACTACATTGTCTCTTATATCTCCACTTCTAGCAGTTACCCGCTCCTTTGCACGCAATTTAGTAGGCGTTGCACGTGTATGATCAGTACTGGTTTGAGTGAATTTTATTTCCAACGCAAATGTTGAGTTTGCCTTGTTGCCACGATCAAGAAAATACGTTAAAAGTTTATATTTATGACTATTCTAATTTACTTTGGACCTCTTCAGTGTCAAATTTTGACCATTTTATGTTTTGGGATATTTTATAAAATAGATAAGTACTTACCTAATCGCTGAAATCTGAAACAACATTAAAAATAATTTCACTCACTATAAATGTAAACAAATTAAAAATAATAAACAATGTTTACATAGAACAGTTGATAACATTAGAAATGCTCTTTTACTTAATATTTCAAAACTTTATAAGGATTATGTTGCTACTTTAAAGACCAGTGGGGCGTAGCCCGGAGGGATTTTAGAAATAAGAATATGTATATATTCATCCCAGGGACCTTAAAAATCTCCATGTGAAATTTCATCACAATCGTTTGAATAGTTTATGATTGAATTAAAAAATCAAGTTAATTTTACAGACACAATAATTCAAGTAATGTTTAATAAATAATTAAAATTACATAATAATGGTAGTACTGCTCATATTTAAAAATTTAATGATAGAAGATTTACATTATTTTGTAGGCTGAGGTGTCCTGCGAAAACAATAAAATTAAAAAGGACGCAAGGTATACATGTACTTTATTATAAAATGGTCTAAAATTCAAGCTTTAAATTCAACCATAAATAATTTATTATAATTATAATTAACACAAATATACATTTTAACTTAGCGCCTTCAAATAGTGTTTTGCTATATAGCAAACGTAACTGTCTCCTAATTGCAGTTTCCAATATGCAGGCGCTTTGAAAACTGTGATCTTATAAATTTAATCGGTGGGCCACCCTGAACACTTCGTGGTATGAAATATACATATAAAATTTGGTAAAAGTCGGTAAAGCCGTTTCGGAGGGGTAAGGTAACTAACATTGTGACACGAGAATTTTATATATATATATATATATATGAGTAATAGTGAATAAATATATAACACAGAAAATATGCCAAGCGTAGTAAATAAATATAAATACCTCCTATGTATAATAAAATAATAACAACAAATCAGTTCTTTATTGATTACAAAAAAAGTACAATAATGTGTGACTCATAGGACATCACCATATTTCAGTTATGACCTAAAGCCATCATCTGGATATAAGCTTGGAATAGTGTATACGGGCACTTAAGGACTCATATTTATAGTAATTTTTAAATGTCTTTAAAAAAAAGGCTCCTCCTGTGAATCTCTAAATCTATTTTAATGTACAGAATGCCTATAAGTACGGCTCAATACCTCGAGAAACAGTTCTTTTGCCCAATCAAAGAAATTAATGTTTTATAAAGATTGTTTTTTTACATTACACAAAACATCAGGAGGTAATTCCTTACACCAAAAACCTAATCTTATTGCACACCACAGGTTCCACTTGTAGGGCCTGTCTACCTCTGTACTTTCAATTATATCCAAGAGTCTCTGCTCAATTCTGACGTTGAATCCGTCACCTGGCTATGAAGTTCCAAATTGGGTTCTTCTCCTAATCGCAAGTCTCACAATCCAAAATAATGTGTTTGGCAGTCTACTCCAGCTGACTACAAACTCTACTCCAAAGATCTCCACCAGTGAGTACTGAGGTGTGGAAGTGTTTCCTGAATTTACCGTGTCCAGTAATAAAAGAAATGGCCTGTATCAAGAGGCCTTTGCTTAGTTTCATAAGTCAGTTCATGAACTGTAATGTAATGGCTGTTCATGTAATGGCTTTAATGAGTTTCTTGTCAAATGATAACCCAGAGATAGTCTGCCACTGATGACAATGCTTCTCTCTGAATTATTTCTTATGCCTCAGTAAGCAGTTGACTTGCTTATGCCACAAGCTGGTTCAGGTTCAAAAAAGTGCTTCTTTGAACAATTCCTCACTAATTTGTCAGCGAGTTCATTGCCTTTAAAATCGGCATATCCGGGAACCCAGCTAAAATGTGCTGAATTACAGCACACACTACACCTAGCTAGAATGGATAGTCTTAAGGCATTCTGATAACAGCCTTAAAATAAATTCTGTAGAGTTAAGAGTTGTAAGAGCAGCTTGGCTATCAGACAGTATCACTATCCATTAATCAACAAAGCCAATCCTATAAAGGCACCAGCTAAAATTGTGTTGCAGTGCTCTCCCAGACTTTCGTTAAGAGCAGTTTGGGAGATGAACAGTACACCCCATAACCAGATTTACAGTCCTTCAAGAAGCCATCTGTGTACTACAATAGACCACCTTTTTCTAGCTTTATTACCTCCTACGTTATACATCCTTCCGAGATTGGATGGTTACATGAAAGGGCTTACTAAATACAGACTCTTGTCATAGTGTCTGATGTTATATCGAATATTGGATCACATACTGTTTTAGCAATGATACAGTAGCCTGTAATAATCAATTTTACCCTCCAATAGACCACAACTTTCATTCTATACACAGACTTATAAGCTTCCACCACGATGTATAAGTTTAATGGTAGAAGTCATAAGAGAACTTCCAAATGCAGCTGGAGGCTGCATCTGTAGTTCCTGATATTAACAAGCATGCCAGTCTTTGTAAGCTGGTAAGCTTTTCTTTTTATGTGGCTTACTCAGGCTTTGTCCACCAGACTGGTGAGTCATGTGCGGTTTTAAATAAACAAAAATGCATTTTATTGCAAGCATTTATCAGTATAACTGCTCTCCAGAACAACTTATGTCATCTTATACTGTTTACATCGCAGACAGATATACATAAAAGTAAAAACCTATAGCCTAAATGAAAACTTAGCAACCAGTTCAAGAAAACAAATAATTACTGTAAATTAATTTTTTCAGCTTATTCCTAAATACAGGTACAGTACAACGTTTCAGATTTCAGGGAAGGTCATTGTACAATGTAAGGCCAAAGTAGGAGAAGTTTCTCCTCCCAAACTCATTCTTCACTTTGGGAAAGTGAAGTGTCACCATGACAGGTAGTGCGTTGAGAGACCTCCTCCCGGAAACTGAGACTCTCTCTCAGGTACTGCGGCTCACCTTGCACAAGGATCATTCCACATGTCAGGATCCTGCATACATTTTCTACTGTGGGCAAACTGGTTTGCCCACTTGAGACCATGCCACATATAATTGCCCATGTGAAAAGCAATAATTCTACACAGATGCTTTTCTACAACCTACGGTGCAAAACTGTATGAAGACTTCTGGTTCGTGTGAGTTATATTTCCTGCTCTAATGTTGAGTTTCCCTTCTTCCCAAGATCAAGAAAAAATTTTTAAACTGGTTTATTTATGGTCATTTTAATTGATATTAGTGTTTTTTCCATTGCTGATTTTGCGTCTTTTCTGATAAAATATATATATATATATATACACACAGCTCTGATAACCCCACTTTTGTAAAAAGACAAATAATTTAGGTTTAACAGTGTTTAAATGTAAAGTAAATGTCGGACTACATTGTCTCTTATATCTCCACTTCTAGCAGTTACCCGCTCCTTTGCACGCAATTTAGTAGGCGTTGCACGTGTATGATCAGTACTGGTTTGAGTGAATTTTATTTCCAACGCAAATGTTGAGTTTGCCTTGTTGCCACGATCAAGAAAATAAGTTAAAAGTTTATAATTATAGCTATTCTAATTTACTTTGTTAGATAGTAACATTATCTTTTAGGTCTAATACTTAAGATTTCATTAAAATGCACAGCTAAAATTACGTTAACTATGACACTATGCGTTTGTTTCCTTTTTAACTGAAAAATCATTAATATTTTAGAACATTTAGAGCTGGAATTAAATAGTACATTAGTTCAAAAGCATAGTCCAGCGAATTTTCCTGTAGCATAGTTCTTGCCGACTGCTCCAAAGAGAGTCTTTGGTGTCAAATTCTGACCATTTTATGTTTTGGGATATTTTATAAAATAGATAAGTACTTACCTAATCGCTGAAATCTAAAACAACATTAAAAATATTTTCACTCACTATAAATGTAAACAAATTAAAAATAATAAACAATGTTTACATAGAACAGTTGATAACATTAGAAATGCTCTTTTACTTAATATTTCAGAACTTTATAAGGATTATGTTGCTACTTTAAAGACCAGTGGGGCGTAGCCCGGAGGGATTTTAGAAATAAGAATATGTATATATTCATTCCAGGGACCTTAAAAATCTCCATGTGAAATTTCATCCCAATCGTTTGAATAGTTTATGATTGAATTAAAAAATAAAGTTAATTTTACAGACACAATAATTCAAGTAATGTTTAATAAATAATTAAAATTACGTAATAATGGTAGTACTGCTCATATTTAAAAATTTAATGATAGAAGATTTACATTATTTTGTAGGCTGAGGTGTCCTGCGAAAACAATAAAATTAAAAAGTACGCAAGGTATACATGTACTTTATTATAAAATGGTCTAAAATTCAAGCTTTAAATTCAACCATAAATAATTTATTATAATTATAATTAACACAAATATACATTTTAACTTAGCGCCTTCAAATAGTGTTTTGCTATATAGCAAACGTAACTGTCTCCTAATTGCAGTTTCCAATATGCAGGCGCTTTGAAAACTGTGATCTTATAAATTTAATCGGTGGGCCACCCTGAACACTTCGTGGTATGAAATATACATATAAAATTTGGTAAAAGTCGGTAAAGCCGTTTCGGAGGGGTAAGGTAACTAACATTGTGACACGAGAATTTTATATATACATATATATATATATATATATATATATATATATATATATATATATATATATATATATATATATATATATATATATATGAGTAATAGTGAATAAATATATAACACAGAAAATATGCCAAGCGTAGTAAATAAATATAAATACCTCCTATGTATAGTAAAATAATAACAACAAATCAGTTCTTTGTTGATTACAAAAAAAGTACAATAATGTGTGACTCATAGGACATCACCATATTTCAGTTATGACCTAAAGCCATCATCTGGATATACTGACCTCTAGATATGTGTAACTGTTTCAAATTTTCTCTTTTGATATATATTTAACAAATACTGCAAAACATTGTTTGTATTTGTGGTTTTTGTGTATTGTATGTTTTATGTATCTATTTCAAGGTCCTATCAATAATTTAATTAATCCCAAAAAGTAAACATCATTTATATCTACATACAAAACACTTATATGCATAGAGGAAACAGAATTATAATTGTTCTAAAAGCCTTTGCATTTTCTATTATGATTAATAAAATAAATTTAGTTGTGTTTATTATGTATTTGTCGTTTTGAAATTATTTTTAAATTCGCACCTCCTCGTATTCTTTCGATATGTTAGGTAAAAGTTTTGCTCGTGATGAGGTCAACTACACCCTCCTTTCCTTTATTCTCTTACTTTCGGAAGTAAACACCTCGGGGATGTTGAGATGTACATTTTAAGGACTGCTAACAACAATGAAGTACGAGAGCAAAGAGATAATTTGGATACTTTTATATCTTTCCTTAATTTACAGTATTAATAATCTATGTCCGTGTAGTATGGACTGAAAATAATTTTGGTACTTTGATAATTTTGCTTGACTTACTGCACTGCTGATTTATGTCCGTATAATATGGATTTAGTAATTAATAATTTCGATACTTTGAATCTTTAGCCTACATAATTTACTGTGTTACTAATCTATATTCGTGTGATATGGACTTAATAAATAGTATGTAGGTATATGTGTATTGTGCTGCAACTCTAATTTTATTCCGTTCATAACTACAGTTTTAATTTAAAGCTTCTTTCTCCGTGTAATGGTAAAATATTAACTACCTCATTTCCTCATTATTTACTTTCAAAGACCAGAAATTCAAATTCAGTCCCCTGGAGTGAATCCCAGCTTGACAGACCTAATGCGGAGTACACGCATGTTTTCAACAAATCTCATTTACTGAGAAAACACACATCACAGGCTAGATATCGTAGTGTTATTTAGAGCTAATATATTTTTAATCAATATGTTGTAGTCTTTCTCGGTGAGATACTTTGTTCTTTGGCCTCGGGCTAGAAGTTTTAATTCTGTATCATCAGAAAATGGTGGTTCTGTCGGAAAATCTCTACTTCCTGATCTGTTCACTGATGACATGGATGCTCACTGTTACAAGAATTACCTCTTTACTAACCATAGTACCAAATGTATATTCACATCCGCCTTGGCGAGTAAGCTGTCCCGAATCGG
Source organism: Homalodisca vitripennis (assembly GCF_021130785.1). Classification (NCBI taxonomy): domain Eukaryota; kingdom Metazoa; phylum Arthropoda; class Insecta; order Hemiptera; family Cicadellidae; genus Homalodisca; species Homalodisca vitripennis. The sequence continues at coordinate 24,465,744 of NC_060215.1, forward strand.
CACCCAAGTCCCAAGTTAAAATTATGTTATAAAATCATAATTAATGCAATTTCTAAGGAAGAAAGAACACACCTTATCAAGTATCGCTGCTTTTATCCCACATTACTTTGGCACCCTCATGGTGAAATCCCACGATCTTTCCGTTCACCTGAGGTCCTAAATTAATACGATTCCCATCACGTATAACCGAACATCATCGTTAGAGCAGCAGCTGCGCCTGTAGCGTACTCGTTGTTCACCTATACAAGGCACATGGAGTTTGCATGATCCAGTATCATGTGAAATTCACTGTGCCAATGGCGCAGTGTAGCGGGTACGGCGGTTATCGCAAGATAATCAGATCAAGCAACGTCGAGCGGGGCCGCTGCTTGGACAGGTGACCGCTGAGCGATCCTGTCCTTGCAAGCGGCCCGCCTGCCCGGCCATTGGCGGTGGTTCGGAAGTCACCTTTAAGCCGTTGATCCCCAGGTTAAGTGTTAGAGAGGACTTCTTAGCCCTAACTTCGCCTGGTAAAATAAGACATTCTTTACTTTTTTTTTAATTCAGATGATTCCTCCTACTTTTTCAGCTACGGAGTTGCGCGATCATAATTGTACTAAACTATATCAGCTGCCTTTGGTACGGCAATACCCCGTGTCAAATTTATCTGCTGGTATTTTTGCTACTTACTTGTACTCTACTTCCTGTTCTCATTTGAAGCTAAGGAAAAGAGGGTTCAGTATATCGGAGTCCTGCTAAATGTGGTAATGCTAGGGCAATTGAAGATTTCATTTGGTATTCAAGGCTCTGTATAAGACGCAGTAGTCTCTGAGCCAACAAATTCCCTCTGCACGGATAAAAGATTCAGTGCTAGCACTGACTTGACCTGCCTTTGTTTGTTGGCAATGGTGGGTTTTATATCCTTAGTATTTTTTTTTAATTCTCTATTATATTTTTATACTCGTGTCGGAAATGTATTAATTACCGTAAAGTTTTATTGCAAATCTGGACTCCATGGTAATAGTTCATCAATAACGTCATTATTTTTATTTAATTTAGGTATATTTACAGGCTTTCCCAAGTTCATCACCTACATCTCCATCCGGACTTCGCACCAGTAGTTATAGAGATGAGCAGGAGGCATGCAAATAGCTCTGCTAAACCATATAGGATATTGCTTAGCACTTCTCGCAATTGCATGTGCTAAAGGTTTGCTTATTTGTCTAGCTAAACGTGCACACTTTATATTATTTATTGCTTTGAAAATAACTCACGCAGTGGTGTTTACGTTTGGTAAAACAAATTCAAAAATTGTCATTTTTAACTCAAAATTGTAATAAAATATAGGGATTGTATGTTAGGTTTTGAGCTAGCCGATGGAAAATATTTTGAAATTAATTTATATATATATATATATATATATATATATATATATATATATATATATATATTTCGTGCCATAGATACAAATGTTGATACAGTTCAGCAGTTCAGATAGACACTGTGTATATGTGCGCACGCGCACACACACACACACACACACATTTTTTTTGCAAGATAAAATGGTTCATATCACATAGTGGCATAAAACTACTTACACGTCTTGTAATGACGTCATAGTTTTAGTGAATTGGACTTTGTTTATCGGTTAGCTCAGAGATGTGATGGAAGAATCGAATACTTAAAAGAATCGAATACGGCGTATTCAAAAGCACCCTTGTATTAGAATAATATTCGAATACAAGTATTTGAATACTTTATCTGCGTTGGGTATTTCTAAGAGACAAGTCTTTCTTCCCTCCCGTAATCCATTGTCTCTTGGTTATTTGGAATTGACCTGCCAAAAAGGTGGAAAATCCTTTGCCTTTTTGTGTCTCCTACAAACATGTCATATCCATGATTTATGAACTTCAGAAAAAATTCTTTTATTTGGTACTTCAGTCCCGTCTGAAAGATTATTTTCTATGTAAATATTCATCTAAAACCCTCCAATGAATGAATACGTCAATGTTTATGAATACGAATACAGCTCTTGAATATTTTATTTGAATACTATTAGTCTAAACGAATGAATTCATCATATTCAATGATGAATACTTCCAGAGAAATGTATTCATTTCAAAAGTATTCGAATTAAGGTATTCGAATATGCGAATACCCGGGCTGTATTCGAATATGCGAATACCCGGGCTGTATTCGAATACTATTCGATTCTCCCAAAATGCGAATGTCAAATGATTAATGTCAATGATAGTAAGCTGTCAATGTCGATAACGTTTGAAATAATAACCTCAAATTCCGTTCCGCACTGTCATTAGAAATGAAACAATAGCATGTCCTGACACTAATGTTAGTTTTATGCTTATATAAATGTAGGGATTTCCTACTTAAATAAATTTTCTTTGAGTTTTTGACATAAGTTTATTTACCATTAGTTTTTTTAGTTTGTATAATTTAGTGTAACTGTTGTGTTATTACTAGAATTTTAGTACACCTAAACTAACCTCGCTAACCTGCAAATATTGTAATAAATACAACAAGAGAGAAACTATTCACATTAATGCAATAATAATATCATAATATTAGTTAACAATTAAATCCTTTGTGTCGAAAACAGGAATTTTACGGACATTTGCCATCGTTTAGTGATATAACGCAATCTACGTTACGAAATCTGCAATCTAATCTCTTCTTCAGGTAAATGACTAAACTAATGCGTGACTACAACCTAGGTTATAGTAAACATTGGTTGGTTTGCCAGTTTAGTGTATGAAGCCTCAATTAATTTCATTTCGAAAAATTAAGTTCCCAATGTAATATGTTAGCCTTATTAAATGCTTGGTGTCAATTTACAATAACGTGACCATGGAAAGGTATGTTCATTTTTTTTCCTGAAAACTACAATTTTTCCTGAAAACAATAGTGAAGAAAAAATTCGTCGGCAACGAAAATCAAAGGAGTTACGATTTTTTGAAATCCTCTGAAAACTCTGTTTTTGACAGTACCTCTGGCAATTTTACTGAAATGATGCTGACTAGTACGTTAATCCTGTCAACGATGCCTGCCCGCTGCGCAGTGCTGCGCACTGCTTGCTCTTTTAGAAAAAAATTAACTCGAGCTTGCAAAAGTCGAATCCCAGATCACGTGATGCCCCTGATCCTCAACCCTCCAAGTGTTGTTCGACAAAATTTTGTTGGTTATTTTCCATCCTTAACGCAATAATGCCCGAAAGGCATCAATATAATACAATAATATACTTTCCCCCCAGTTTATATGCACCTGTGATAATAATACTTGGCTATAAATGCCCAACCCATGAAAAAAAGTCCATTTTTCATGGTCACGCTATTGTAAATAAATACCAAATGCTTTAATATTGATACATCCATTTCAAATAATATGTCTGCAGCATACTAATACAGAGGCAAATCAACTGGGTTAGGCCCAAATCAAAGTTGGCATGTACGTCCTTGCAAACTATTTGGTCAGTTCAGCATAGGTCACACAAACTATGACGCAAAAATAAATAGAAACAACCTGATTTCGAGGAGTTCCTGAAGATCCAAACTCAGATATCTAGTGATAGGCCTAGCACTATGTTTATAGCACAAAGTATTTGGGAGACCAATAGTCTTGCTAGTTGTCTCTGAATTTTTTTCTTAAGTAGTTGTGTGATCTGCCAACTTCTGACTATCCAAATACACTTAGACTATTTATAGTTTTTATAGAATACAAATTAACTGTCAAATTTTATAAAGCTCAGTTAGTGTTGAAAGCTTTGATGACAAACTTTAGTAATTCTAACTAGGCCTTTTTAAAAATCAATCTGATGTAAAAGTTTCAGATATATCACAATTTTCTATGAAGAAGATTTTAAAGAAACCGTAAACGGCAAAAACCTTATCATAATCAAAGGGTTAAAGATATATTTCTCTTATTACCAGCCAACATCAAGAATCAGCTTCGGATTATTTGAAATCTAGTAACACTACTTGTAAAAGTCCCTACTTGACAAACTTTAATCAATACTTGTAGGATTAAATATCAATACACCAAATGTAAAGTAATAGACAAGTTCACAATAATTTTATTTTGTTAAAATTAAATCAGTTTACTGCATATCTTATACCTATCTTTCTCTTTTGGTTGGTTATATAAGCTTTTATATCTTATGTCAGCTCAATTACCCGTCCACTAATTGCCAAACCTTTTGTATAGTTACAACAACCCCATTTTCATCCATCTCAGTTTAAATTGAAATAACACACTATATTGATGTTCTACAGAATTGTTTGGTAAAAAGTAAGATTAACATTTTAATTGACATTGATAAGAAAAATTACAAACTGAGCTGATTTATTTTGTCAACTCTCTAAGTTGTTGAAGTATAGATCTATTGTTTAGTTATCCCTATCTGTAGCCCTTCATCGTAGTTTCTTGTGGCCCTTGCTAGATGGGCTTAATTACTTTAAATATGAGTGATGGTTATAATGCAGACAGTGTACGTTTTATATTGGTTATTGAGTTGTTAGATTAATAAAAATTGGTTATTGAGTTGTTAGATTAATAAAAATGCTATTCTGAGTATTTAATAAAACTGATTGGAAACGGGTATTTAATATTATCCCGGATTCAAGTTTTAGTATCTCAGATCACTGGCCTGACATATCACTTCCAATGACATATTTTAAAAAAGAAACACTATTTTTACAAAAAATTTCATTTGTAACCATTTGAGTGTTACTAACATCCTGATGCCTATTGAAAAGTACTAATGTCCGGATATCAGGACATTCCGAATTTTGTTTTTGTACATTTAAATTAAATTAGTTGTATTTACTTTATATATATGTATATATATATATATATATATATATATATATATATATATATATATATAATTTCAATAAACATTGAATCGCAAAAAGTACTTGCTCCGCCGGGAGTCGAACCCGGATCTCTCACTTGCCGGGTGAATGTGCTACCATTACACCACAGAGCGCTTACTTTTTCCGATTCAATTATTTTGTATTCGGCCGTATCTGTCACATATGTGTTTAAATAAGCAAACTAACATATGATCGGAAGACCAAATACCTGTCAAATGACTTTTATTTACGTTAAATTGTATAAATGGCAATAGCCTTATTTAATTTCAATAAACATTGAATCGCAAAAAGTACTTGCTCCGCCGGGAGTCGAACCCGGATCTCTCACTTGCCGGATGAATGTGCTACCATTACACCACAGAGCGCTTACTTTTTCCGATTCAATTATTTTGTATTCGGCCGTATCTGTCACATATGTGTTTAAATAAGCAAACTAACATATGATCGGAAGACCAAATACCTGTCAAATGACTTTTATTTACGTTAAATTGTATAAATGGCAATAGCCTTATTTAATTTCAATAAACATTGAATCGCAAAAAGTACTTGCTCCGCCGGGAGTCGAACCCGGATCTCTCACTTGCCGGGTGAATGTGCTACCATTACACCACAGAGCGCTTACTTTTTCCGATTCAATTATTTTGTATTCGGCCGTATCTGTCACATATGTGTTTAAATAAGCAAACTAACATATGATCGGAAGACCAAATACCTGTCAAATGACTTTTATTTACGTTAAATTGTATAAATGGCAATAGCCTTATTTAATTTCAATAAACATTGAATCGCAAAAAGTACTTGCTCCGCCGGGAGTCGAACCCGGATCTCTCACTTGCCGGGTGAATGTGCTACCATTACACCACAGAGCGCTTACTTTTTCCGATTCAATTATTTTGTATTCGGCCGTATCTGTCACATATGTGTTTAAATAAGCAAACTAACATATGATCGGAAGACCAAATACCTGTCAAATGACTTTTATTTACGTTAAATTGTATAAATGGCAATAGCCTTATTTAATTTCAATAAACATTGAATCGCAAAAAGTACTTGCTCCGCCGGGAGTCGAACCCGGATCTCTCACTTGCCGGGTGAATGTGCTACCATTACACCACAGAGCGCTTACTTTTTCCGATTCAATATATATATATATATGCTATATATATATATATATATATATATATATATATATAGCATATATATATATATATATATATATGCTATATAATATATATATATATATATATATATATATATATATATATATATATATATATATAGCATATATATATATATATATAACATATATATATATATATATATGCTATATCTTTGAAATATGGGTTTTCATTGACATTTTTTTATATAAATATACTACAAATTATCATTTTCAAAATGCGTATAAAATCAAACGCAACTCTTATAGTGTCATAAAATTGTATTTTTATTGTAAAACCAATACAAATTTGTGATTTTTAGTTTTATCTGTATTTTAAAGTGAAATAAAAAATTTTACATCTGAATTTCAGTAAAGAATGTTATTTCTATTCGAATAAGAAAAGAAATGAAATAAATTGCTCTAATTTTGATTTTGAATATTTTATAAGATTCAATGCCACAGGTTATAAACTTTATTTTTATGAAAAAACATCATCCCTCTATCACTTATAGAATTTGAAAATGTTCTTTTCTTGTAAACCACAAGACTTAAACACACAAAAACTCCCACCCCTCCACCCATCACGGAAAACATTTTTCACTTTCAGCAAGTTATATCAAGGTATACACTAGGGTATAATATAAAAAAATTGCTTGTATATAAAAAGTTTACTTTTTTAACTACTCACATTTAATTTAATTTCAAAGTGTAATCCTCATGCCCTCCCCTTTACACATCCCCTTTTTAATTAATCACCATCCCATGCACAGTAATTCATGCTGTGTAACTCACACTGTGCCAAACTGACTGCTAAACAGCTGTATGGCTGTTAGAAGTTTACAAACACACATATCCTCCTGAAAATAGGATAATTATAATTAAATATTATATTGATAAATACCTAGTCCCAAGTTATGAAACAATAATTAAAAATTGCCTAATAGAGAATTTGTTTTCATGTTTATCTTGTCAACTAGTTTTATACTGTTTTTAATGTTATACCACTTTTAAGTTATATTTTTAGATATTTTTTACTTCACACTTTACATTGACTTTGTTAATTGAATTATTGTAAATGCATAACAGCAATGAAATTTCTTGATTCTTGAATATTATTTATATATTGTTAAATAATCAATTTTTCATTTCATTTCATTTTCATGCTAATTGACATAGTCTCATTTAAGTATCGTTGAAACAACTGCTGCTAGCAAAAGTTTGCTTAATTTTTAAGTACATATTTAGCTTAAAACTCATACAGTAAACTCATATAATATGTACCGCAATTCAAATTTGCAATGTAATAACTGTTTGTTTTGCATAAACAAATTTTTACTTTATGTACATTTTCAATACGATCGTTGAGCTTAAATATTTTGCAGAATTTTTTATGAAAGCTTTAGCCGCTCTAGTAAGTTGAGCTATAGTGAGTGGTGTTACTAGCTGTGATAAGACGACATACTTAAAGTTCAACGAGGAGGTTATACCATTTAACCTGTTTCTATGTATCTTTTTTTTGTATGTTCAGTATCTTTTCCGAAACTACTGAATTTTTTTAACGTTTGGTCAAGTATCTGACTAGTAAATTACTTAGAGGTTTCACATACAAACTCATGTGGAGAAGGCAGACATAGCAAATTGCGGGGATGGCTTTTTCTTATAATGACTGCAACTTACCTCACAAATGCAAGGAAATCACTTTTTGTATTTGGTTTGGAATAATGTCCCTATTGGATGAAACATTGATTTTTAATCCGTCCTATAGCAATGAGATAGGATTGAGTGCGGATTTTGGAATTTTTCAAATCACTATAAGTTTTTTCATAGCTACTATAAGTTTTTTAGTCTACATCAGGGTTCAAACATCACTGCCTTCAAAAACTGTGTGGTACCATCTCTGAGTCACTTTGGTTGTCTCAGATTAAATTCTTTTTAAACTTTTTAGTTCCTTGATTTGATTACAGGTTTTTGTATTTAGTTTATTTTTATTTTAAGAGTTATTATCGTCTGTTGGTGAGTAAAAATATTATCAATAGTTAATGTCACTTGTTCAATAAAATAGCACATGTGATAAACAATTATTGAAAACTTACAATGGTATCATATTACAAACTAAATACACAGTAGATTATTTCTGTTCAGAATTGCTGGTACCTGTCTCTTGATGCTTTACTCTTGATACTTACAAAATGGAAATAGTTTTACTTCTCTGTTTTCATCTCAATATATCGTTTGGTAATCTAGCAAGCGATTATGTGATCTGGGGTTCATAAACACCAATTTGATTTTTGTTACCAAGCGTATATCTATTTAATCTGCAAATCGCTTCAGAGAATTGGAGTTTGTAAGACTTTTGCTTGAATGGAATAATGCAAAATAAGGTATGCTCAAGCTTGTATAGTATTTAAAACTTTTTGGAAGCTATAAAATGCCTTACCCCAAGGGAAAGGCAAAGTTAAACTCTTGCAGCATGCTCACAGGGGTTTACTATGCTATTGCAGTTCATCTATACTATAGTATATTTATTTTAAACTTTTGTCTAAATGGGCGTCAACAATAAACCATAGTCAGTTTTGGTCTGTTCTCTGACTTTGATAGTGATGTACAATACTTTTAAACAGTCCAACCCTCCTTCACAACTAAAATTAAACATTTTAAAGGTAACATCTTTTATTTTCGTTTCCTAATAATACCATTGGAAGAAATACATAATAAACAAAAAATCAACAAACATGCTTTTTTACTTTTGTTAAAAATGTATACAGGATTTGAAATATTAATATGTTTATGATATTGAACTATAGTATATACATTATAGTAATAATGTGTATCAGAAATGGGTTCCCCTATTATACATATTGTATTTAATCTGACTAATTTTATTAGTTCTATAAAAAACTTATTAGTTTCTCTTGTAACTGTAGCAATTTTGTACCGTGTATAAAATTATGTAAACATATATTGAGCATACTAAGTAAAAGATTATTTATCTAAGTAATATTTTAAATTAACAATTTATTGAATTAATGTTCTTATTATTGTACAATTTTATTGATATTCCCCTAAAACTGTTATACTTGTAATTTGTTTACTTCAAAGTATAACAATCTTTTTTTTAATTTTCTTTTCTCTGAGAAACTTACCAAATTATATTTATCTACTGTTGTACTCAGCATTTATTTACATGATATTTGAGATACAGTAATGGCATCAATGTATAGAATATTCAGACTAAGAAAATGATATTTTAAGAAGATATTTAAAAAATGTCTTGGATCAGTTTTCTTCTACTGAAGGAACTCCTCAAAGTTATAGAATGGACGCTTGATCAGCCATTCAGCCAAGTTAGATCAGTGGTTTTTCTTGAGCACTTCACATATCTGTTAGCAAAAGGTTGCTGGCAGCTTGATTCCCATGTATGAGGGCTTCCTTTCATAAAGAGTAGTGCAAGTGTGGGCAAGATGTATTTAGAAGTTGTTCTTGTGTTATATGCATGGATGTCTTGGTCTCTAGTTTGCAGCACTGCCTCTCTAATATAAAATCTTATTATGGTCATGATTTTCAGGCTTAAACAGCTTCTCTGCAACTGTCTCTGATTTTAGTCCATGTAAAATTCTTACACCCTTTTTTGCAGCAAAAGGATGAAGTGAAGGTTTTTTACTGACGTTCCTTCCTTGAACCATGTGACCTGTAAATTTGAACATTTAAATTTGATTCTGAACAAACATACAAGACCTGTTGTTATAATAGTACAAATGTTTTTATGAATAGCACAGCATGATACAAAACTATAAAAATTATTGTCTTGATATGGTTTGTGTAAAAAAGCAGGTTTGGGGTGAAATGAAAAAGCACAACTAATTCCTTTGTTTGCATATTTTTATATGGCTTTTAGTTTTACATTTATAGATTTTATATGGAGTGCCAATCTGTTTATAACTGTAATAACTTGTTGTTTAGTTATTACACTGGTACAAAAAGTTTACAAAAGGGTAAATCAATTATTTACATTACTGCCATCGTGGTTTCAATAAATTGGACTTCACGTAAATGTCACCATCTCTCTGTCAACTCAATATTACCTTCAACATTGCCAGTTGTATCTATGCACAAAACCTATACAAATATACTTACATATGGTAAAGTAATGATCAATGAAAATGTATTTTCTTTATTAACTTTTATATGTTTGAAACAAATACAAATTAAACTTTTCCTTTGTTTTTAGTTCTCAGGCATAATAAGTTCTAAGGCCTGCATTGTAACAATGCTGCAACTCAAAATGTTTATGGCTAGAGAATTGTTCAGTAAAAACGACATACAGATGGATATACAGCAAACCAGAAAGAACTGGAATAGTGTATACGGGCACTTAAGGACTCATATTTATAGTAATTTTTAAATTGTTTTTGGTGTAAGGAATTACCTCCTGATGTTTTGTGTAATGTAAAAAACAATCTTTATAAAACATTAATTACTTTGATTGGGCAAAAGAACTGTTTCTTGAGGTATTGAGCCGTACTTATAGGCATTCTGTACATTAAAATAGATTTAGAGATTCACAGGAGGAGCCTTTTTTTAAAGACATTGAAAATGAATAACCTTTACAAATCTATATAGATATTTTTTTAAAGAAAGTCGTGTTAGTTACACCATTTATAACTCGAGAATGGCTGGATCGATTTCTGTGTTTTTGGGTTTTCCTTTGTCTGGAATAGGATAATAAGTATTAATAATATGATATTTTATCAATAAAAATAATAAAAGAGGCAAAACATTTGTGATAATAGTGATGTGTTATAACAAAATGCAAGTGACAGTTCACGTAATGATTTCTATGATTTGTTTTTAATTAACGTTAAGTTCAGAGGTAATGTGTTTGTTTAGTGCAAGAATTATTCTTATTAACAATGCCCCGACTGAGAAGGTCTAATCTTTCCTGACAAAGCCGTAATGCAGTTAGAATTCGAAACATCACAAAAGAAAGCACTGAAGAAGAACAAGAAGTTGCACAAAAAGAAGGGCGCCGCGTTAGTATGGTCAGACTCCGTGTTTCTCAATAATGAGAGCAAAGAGAGGCAGCCCGTGAAACGGCTTGTTTGGCAAAGCAAAATGGTCGAGCAATTCTCAGAGATCAACAACTAGATAATTTTCTACGTGTAAGAAGAGATTATTCAAGTATTGATTTTAATCGAGCAGCTTTAATTGACTACAGCTTGAATGCTTCTGTTTGCATGGGGCCAATGAACGTTGTTTGCGAGCATTGTGACACATTGAAGTATTCTGGAGAAACGTCAGTATTGTGCTGTCTTGGTGGCAAAGTGAAACTGCTAATTTTGACTCCGCCACCTGAGCCAACATTGCTTTGTGGCGAAACAACAGAATTACAAAACTTTTTAGCGAATACTCAGAAATACAATAGTTGTTTCCAAATAACTTCATTTGGAACAGATATTATTGAGGAAGTTGGATATGATCCAACATTCAAATTATTTAGAAATATAACTACTATACTTATCCATACAAGAAATCTCATCCAGTAAACACAACATTAGACATATAACATTCTAAATAAAAAGTGTTTTAAAATAAGTAATACTGACTTTGCTTTTGATTTTATAGATACAAGGACAGATTCACCATTGAATTGGATGGAATTGGTTGCTGCAATCCTCATTGTTGGTGAAAACTTGAAAACACTGCTTACACGTCGCGATGCTGGGCAACTGCAACAAATATCTGAAACACATTGTTCGTATGACACATTGCAATGCCCGCTGATGTTTTGGCAAGGAGAAGATGGATATTGTTTCAATATCAAAATGAGAAATCCATTGAATGGTGAGTATAAATATCATTAGTTTAACTGTTTAGTTTTAGTTAAAAAAGAGTAAAATATACGCATGTAAGTTTTACTTACAAAATAATAATTCAACTGTTGTAATTTCAGGTGAGGAAACTACCAGGAAGGCAAGCTCGATGAATTATTACACATATCGTTTGATGATTTGTCAAAATGCTGACTACTATTTCCTGCGATTTCGTCGATTCTGCAATATTGTGTTGGACATGTACTTCAAAATCGAAACGGAGCGCTTAACTTTCATTCGGTTGAACCAAACCAAACTACGTTTGGAGGTGTATATCCATTTACGCAATGCAATTAGCACTGAAGGAAATGCAGCTAATATTGGTGAATTGACTACTCTGCCGGTGACGTACATAGGTAGTCGATGTCATATGCATGAATATGCCCAAGATGCAATGACATATGTTAGTTATTACGTTGGCCAGATCTCTTCATTACTTTTACGTGTAATCCAAAAGTGTGATTTGGATTTGTTTTTAAATGATAATAGTGAAACTGAAAGTGCCTTGAATGTATGGAAAATTAAGACAGTTATATTTTTAAGGATGAAATTTTATATTATATTTGTGTATTTGTATATCATTGTAAGACGTATTAAAAGAAGTATTAAATGTAACAATTGCAGTTCTGTACTCTATCCCAATGAGTGTGATCTTAGAATCACTTTTTTACTGATTTAAAATTTAATGGTAAATTACTTAGATCAAGTGAAGATGTATTGAAAATTGTAAAATATTGTTATTTTCTCAAGGTATCTAAAACAAATGTGACCACTTCTGAATTGACATAAAGAGTTTGTAACGATTTTACTGGTAGTATTTTCAAGGGACATTTAACTAATGACGAATTCACTGAGAGCCACGATTTACTTTTGATTAAAACGGAGACTAAAGTATTAAAAAAAATAATACCTTATCACATTGCAAAACAAAAAACTTTGGAAATAAAAAAAAAAATTCAACTTGGGAATAAGGCGAAAATTAACAAAACTTATTAAAAATGGTTTTTTTACCTTTAATGTCTTAAGTCTTTTTTACTGACTTTATAAGAAAAATACCAAGTCAACATTTCAGTTATTTTGATATTGTAAGGATATTCTGTTTTTTATAACTAAAAATTAAAAATCATGGTAAATAGCAGCTACTAACATCCGTAACAAAAAATCTATTGAGGAATATAACAATGTTATTAAGTCTAGAAGGCGTTAAAGTGCTGTAAGATCATTACTATAATGCCTGCCATATGGGCGGAGTGAGTTCTTACCCATTTTGAACGCCTGCAGACCCGGGACGCAACACCTGATTCCGGCTCGGTTCTGCCACGCAGAGCGTGTTCCACTAGTATAATTCGTTGCTCTAGAATTATGGGCAAAATTGTGTGAAACATAATTAGAAAACCACAATTGGGATAAGAATCACCTTACTCATCCCAGTGCAGGACTCCTCCACTCACTGTAAACCAGGCACATTCCCACTGGTTTATGTCCTACTGCTGTAACACCCATCTAGCTACGTATCTCATCTAAATTTGTAAGATTTATTTAGTTTTTCAGGTAAGTTTGGCCATAGTACTGGTGAAGCAGCATGCACGTGTTGCTTCAGCTTATTTGCTAATTTAGCAATATAGAGAAGGGTTATTATCTTAATATTTTTTGTTTTGAAAGAGGAGATTCCAATATATAAATAGGTTTTATCCTCTTTGTGTGCGTAAACATGAATGCAATAAATGAAATAATAGATAAACGTTACTATTAAATGGGCCAAATATAGTATTAGGCTATTCATAACCAAATATTGGTAAATTAGTATCAACTGGCACTAGCTGTGATTCTTTAAGATTTGGTATCTTTATTTTTTTCAAGACATGCTCTAACACATAAAAATCTTTTAAACTGAAAACACATTACTAAACTGTATTATCATGTTTCAGAACGATTTTGTCCGATAGCCATCATTAAACATTTTTACTTATTGTTTATATATATTACGTTATTGCTGTAAATAAGGGACAACACTCTGTATAGGTTTGTTTCTCTTTGTGTGAAGTTAACACCTTCGAATGCTTTAGCAATTAGTTCTATAAAGTTCGTCTCTTTGGGGTCCACAGTTCACACCCTCTTGGTCTACTTTAGATCTGTCTCTTGATGGCAGTCCTTACACTCAAGAGGAGGAAAGCTGTCGGTAACCAACGGTTCCAGTAACTCGACTAACATGACATCACAGGCATAACAAATATATAGCACACATACATAAGCATCAGGGTTGACAATAACTCAACACTACCAGCAGCTGCTACGTTTGCAGTATCTTGTTCTATTCTTTGTTTGAAGTTTGTTTTTGACGATGGAAGAATTGTGAAGGAAACAGGATTTTTCTGGACATTTACCATTTGTCAGTGATACAAAAAATCAATTTTTTGTATCACTGAATGATGGCAAATGTCCAGAATAATCCTGCTCAAGTTTAGAGTTTAAAACACATGTTCAAGTACAGCAGTATGAGTTCAATCCCTTGTCAAATCTTTATCAAACAAAACCCGTGAGTCGGTCGGGGGGTCCCAGACTGTGACTGTGGACATAGTGTCTACAGTACCTCTTAAGAAGTGAGTAAGAAATAGCCCTGACAGTTTTACGGTGTGGACCTACAGTCTGTTTACCTTGCAGCATATAGTATACAAAGTGCTATATATTAAGTCCTGATATGCCTGGATGTACATTTCCAAACGGATTGCAATGGGGATGTACAACCTACACTATACTTATTACAATATTTTTGTGAATATTTTGGAGAATACAAAAATGTTCCCTCCTTTTCAAAAGGGGTAGCTTTAAATAATCAAATTATAAACCCTATCTTGTGACCTGTTATTTTAAAGGTCAATTCATAAGAAACAATGTATGTGTGCGCACGCACACACGTGTGTGTGTGTTCACAGTTTCAAAAAACTTTATTTCCAAATAGTTCACAAAAAATACAATTCCATGTGCTATACAAAGCACGTGTGGAAGAGAAAAACAATTTCCTTTTTAATATATTGGAATTTTTATACTACAGTTATAATTTATATACAAAGTACATTCAAAGCCTATCCAGTCATCTTTTGGCAGAGGGTGAACTTAAATTTAAATAAATAACATGTTTCAAAATTTTTACGTATATAAATAAATAAATCATTACATAAATCCAACAAAAACAATTAATAGTAGAATGCTTAACAAATCTAAGAACTACTTAAGGCAGATTTAAAATATATAAGTCAGTAATACATAATTAAACAAAAATGAATCAAACTGCAACAAATTCATTAAGTTATTTAACAAACTGTTTCAACTAGTATTGCTTTGCAGTAGACATTTCATAGCAAAATTCATCTAGAAGATAAATAACAAGTATTAATAGTGTTATAAATCAATATTCAGATTGTAGCAAATTTAACAAATCCAAGATCCACCAAGTTCAACAAAACAGGATTTCATATAAAATATATACAACAGTAACGAATGTAACAATATGTAGATCTAACAATTTCAACAAAACAGCTCAACAGTAGACATACGATAACTCTTAAATACATAACAATTTTTAAACTATATGTAACGTGACGCAACAATAAAAATAAAACAATTAAGAATGTACGTCTTTCACATATTCTCTAGCTTTCATCTTAAATTTTGGTTTCGGTTCATACAATAGACTGTTACCATAGTTTAATTAGAATGCATTGAAATGTTTAATGGCTATATAAGTGAACTTTCTGCTTTCTTGCCAACTCCTTGCTATAATTAGGCATTGAAATTTGCTTTACCTGAGATGATCATGTATTAAGGGCATTCTTTTTAATGTTAAAAATGTCTAAGAATTTATGGATGTAATTTAAACAATAATAAACATAAAGTGGATTATAAGTTAAAATGTTGTCTTTCTTAAATAAATGTGAAATTCTATTGTATTTCTTCTTTATATGATAATTATTTCTCACATAAAATCTTTGAGTTTTTTCCTTTGTATTAAAATAGACTCGTAGGTACCTCCATAGTGGGTTTTTCCATACTGCAGAGTGCCTTCAAACCAAGAGGTGTATAATTGTGTTAGCAGATTGGGTTTCAAAAAACAACTCACATGATTTATAGCATAATTAATTTTTCTTAGTTTAGTGCTTAACATATTTATAAAGACATTCCATTTTAGCTCTCTATCAATAGTTTTACATTATTAATCAGACCATTATTAAAGATAAAGTATTTTACATTATCTACTATTTCTATTTCGTCACAGTTACAACCATGGATACATTGGTGTTTATGACAATAAAACTTTTTTTGTAAAGATTCACAAGACACATTTTGATTTATTAACATTTATTAGGAGTTTGTTGTTTGACAATCATTGCAAATTTTTTTTAAGATAATTTGAAATTAGATGTTTTAGCCTACTTTTATTATATGCAGAGCATACCACTGCAGTGTCATCTGCATAAGGAAGAATTTGAGTTTAATTTAATTTTCAGCAGCTTATTTATGAATAATTAATATTATTGGTCCTAGAACACCGCCTTGAGCCTCAACTCTAATATATTGTTAAAATATTTGTTCACTTTTACAATTTGCTTTCTTTTTCTGCAAAAAGAATTTAACCAAGCCAATTCATTTCCAGCTATACCATAGGTTTCACATCTTTTCATGATATGTCTATCTCGACCAAGTCAGTCCATTAATATATATATATATATATATATATATATATATATATATATATATATATACGATATATATTTGATCTATTTAAAGAAATTTTGTAATTTTATTTTAAATACCAATAAATATTTACTACAGAAGAAAAGTACAGGAACAAGAGCGATCTTAATGTACGAAGTTTAAACTAACTCAGCCCGTAACCTAGTGGACAGGAACCGAACTAGAAGTACAAAACACAACAAAGGCCCTAACAGACAAAGTTTAAACTAACTCAGCCTGTAACCTAGTGGACAGGAACTGAACTAGAAGTACAAAACACAACAACGGCCCTAACAGACAAAGTTTAAACTAACTCAGCCCGTAACCTAGTGGACAGGAACCGAACTAGAAGTACAAAACACAACAAAGGCCCTAACAGACAAAGTTTAAACTAACTCAGCCTGTAACCTAGTGGACAGGAACTGAACTAGAAGTACAAAACACAACAACGGCCCTAACAGACAAAGTTTAAACTAACTCAGCCAGTAACCTGGTAGACAAGAACTGAACTCCACTATCGTAATTTATTTGTAACATGGTAGCTATACTAGCTATTACTAACTCGCGCTTCTATCCACGATCCGTCAGTGCACCTTTTCACGCGCTTCCCCATGCCGTACGAGAACACCCTGCTTATAAAAGCAGTGACAAACTACACATACGTCAAAAGATCAAGTCGTCTTTGACTCGACAAGCCGTAAGAAATGGGGAAATGGTGATCAATCAATTAATCACAGTTCTTTATTGCCAGAGAACAAATACAAAATTTGTATAGCAATCGTCATAAATACCTTTAGTCTCACCAGTAAACTCTAGAGACTTACCAGTAATTTATATTAATGTTTAAATTGATTTATTTACACAATTTGTATACCTAATAAAATATGCTAGATAATCTTCATCTAAAATAGACAATATCAACATAAGAATAGACATGTCAACACCCAGTGAGAGATGCCCGTTCAAATTGTATGTTCCTTAAACTCGCTCACGCTATAAAACTCATTATATATTAAATAGCGCTTGAGTAATTGTTTAAAGTGCAAAGGGTTTGTCTGGTTCCTTATATGATTAGGAACTTTGTTCAACAATTTTACACCAATTTGAAATGGTAGGACTTAAGATTTTAGTCTATTTTAGGCAAATCTGAAATTTTCCAGTATTGTAGTTATGAACGTCCATATCCTGCGTAAGCACACACTTCGAACGGCAATATATTATTTTATCAAATGTGTATAAGCAGGGCAGTGACAAAAACTCAAGTTCCCTAAATTTATTCATGCACGAGTCCCTAATTTTCAATTTCAGGGTCGCTCTGACCGCTCTTTTCTCTAATATTAAAAGTCTCAGAAAAGCTGCATTCCCACAACTGCCCCATTATGTAATAGGGGAGAGTCCGCTGGTATCGGACATACGGTGGTATCGGACAGTTTGTGATTCTCATAATTGCCGCGTGAGTTCAGCACTTGTCAATAGTGTTGTGCATTCCTCTAGAGTCTAGAGGAGGAACCAGTCTGCTCGCCATCTTGGATGGTTTCTGTTCGGTGTCTGTGAGTTATTTCATTTTAAGTGTAAGTGAGGTCAGTGGGCGCTGTATCGAGTTAACTTTACACATCTGTACCACTTACGAATGTAAGTATATCTTCTATCACATATATTAATTACAACTATTGTCTATTACTTATTCAAACTACAATAGTAGCTTAAAGATCTATTTTAAGCAAGGTTAGGTATATCGTCGTTTTTTGTAACCATGCCATTCTGGTGGTATCGGACACACTATATTCCGGTGGTATCGGACACTAAAACGTTTTCTTGATAATGCCAATACATCTTATGTATAATTTCACAGGTGCAATGGGGAAGATACGGGGTAAGTGGACTGAAGAAAGCATGAAAGCTGCTGTGCAGAGCGTGTTAAAGGGAGAAAAATCGGTATTTATTTACAATACCGTGACCATGAAAAATGGACTTTTTTTCATGGGTTGGGCATTTAATAATAATAATAATTTATTTTCTCAAAATACATTACAGAATTGTACAGAAACCATGTTTACATCCAATATTACCATAATATTTACTAATGTACAATAGAAATACAAATATAAAATATACGTTCTAATAGAGAAAATAACTAACCTCCAAGGCAAAGCCTGTGTGGAGGAAATTAACACAAAATTTTTCCTAGAGTGATGGCTAAATCTTCTATTTAACATAAAATATATAGATCCAAACTTTAACTACTATATGTATATAATACATTAACTAATATATAAATCTCACAAAGTTGTTACTAGTGGAAAATTAGGAGCCTATAAGTTTCATATAATACAATTTAATTATGCAATAAGCCAACAAAAAGCATAAAATGTTACAGAAAAAGAAAAGAATCTCAACAGAATTTAAAAATGATTACTTAAAAGATTTTCTTGAAACTTAAACATAAACACACAAGAGGAATACAAAAAGTCCTTGAATTTCCACATACAATTTTCGTTATGACATACACAAAAACCTGAACAAAAAATCCAAAATTGGCAACTTATTGAAATTTGGCATTGCTGTACATATACCTAATCTATTAATTAATTCTATTACAACTTAAATACATGGAAAAACACATGGTAAAATACACACACATCATAACCGAACCAATTTACGATTTACTAGCAAAATAGAAAAATAAAAAGCTATGTTACCTTTCTAGCTATTTACAAGTAATAATTCATCAATATTTTCTATGCTTAAAAGCCAAGACCTCAATCTAGAATTGAAGAAGGTTAAAGAGTTGGCATTACGAATTGAAATGGGTAATTGGTTAAAAATTCTTGGAGCTAGGAAGCTGTAAGTTTTAGTAAAATAGGTATTAGCTGGTCTAGGCACATACACATCTCTTGCATTACGTAATTTCGTCTTATACACATTCAAGTGCGTATTGTTTCTACTACGATTAAAAAACAACCTTAGTACTTTATAAACATACATATGTCTCAAGGGAAAAACTTTTAATTGACAAAATAACGGAAAGGTCGGATCTGTTTTGTTTTTTTCACAGCATAATATAAATAATATAATAATACATTTATAGCCAAGTATTATTATCACAGGTGCATATAAACTGGGGGGAAAGTATATTATTGTATTATATTGATGCCTTTCGGGCATTATTGCGTTAAAAATGGAAAATAACCGACAAAATTTTGTCGAACAACACTTGGAGGGTTAAGGATCAGGGGCATCACGTGATCTGGGATTCGACTTTTGCAAGCTCGAGTTAATTTTTTTTCTAAAAGAGCAAGCAGTGCGCAGCACTGCGCAGCGGGCAGGCATCGTTGACAGAATTAACGTACTTGTCAGCATCATTTCAGTAAAATTGCCAGAGATACTGTCAAAAACAGAGTTTTCAAAAAATCGTAACTCCTTTGATTTTCGTTGCCGACGAATTTTTTCTTCACTATTGTTTTCAGGAAAAATTGTAGTTTTCAGGGGGAAAAAATGAACATACCTTTCCATGGTCACGTTATTGTAAATTGATACCGAAAAATCAATTAGAGAGTCTAGTCAAAGATACTGTGTTCCCAAAAGTTCTTTGTCAGATAGACTCAAAAACTTAAAACGTGGACAGGAAGCCGTACTAAAACCTAATACAGATAATAAAGGTACTTTTCAGCGTACTTTTAATGAAGAACAAGAGCGTATGTTGTATGAACATTGTAAAAAATTAGATGCCCAGCTCATGCCACTTAACAGAACTGAATTTATGAAACTTGCGTATCAGTTTGCCGAAGTTTTAAAAGTCAAGCATCGTTTCAACAAATCTACAAAAATGGCAGGGAAAGCATTTTATTACGATTTTATGACTAAATATGAAGATTTAAGCTTAAGAACAGCTCAATCTACAAGCTTACAACGTGCTGTAGGTTTTAACAAGGAACAAGTGTCAAGATTTTTTGACAAGCTAACTGAATTGATGACTAAATATACTTTCCCACCATCCAGAATATTTAACGCCGACGAAACTGGCGTTTCTGTTGTACATACAAACAGGCTTAAAGTTATTTCGTCTAAAGGAAAAAAACAAGTAGGTAAATTGACAACTGCGGAAAGAGGTCGGAATGTCACAATCTTACTGTGTATCAATGCAGCTGGCGATCAATTTATTCCCCCATTATTTGTATTGCCAAGACAAAGAATTGATGTTGAGCTTAAGAAGGATGCTCCACTAGGTAGTATTTTTGATGGACAACCAAATGGCTGGATAACTAAGGATGGGTTCTTGAAATGGTTAACCTTATTTCAGGAACGAGTCAAATCAGATGAGAAAAGTCCTGTCCTGTTAATTGTAGATGGCCATGGTAGCCACAAAGATTTAGATGTCATTGTATTTGCTAAAGAACATCATATTCACATGATTAGCCTTCCTCTACACACATCACACAAACTGCAACCGTTAGACAGGGCCATCATGAAGCCTTTCAAAAATGCATATAACGAAGCATGTTCTTTGTGGATGAGAAGGTATCCTTTGATGAAAATAGCTCTCAAAGACATTGCTGGCTTAGTAAATGAAGCGTTCTTGAAAATATGCCGAATGGAACTGGCAAAATCAGGGTTTGCCTGTACAGGAATAAGTCCATTAAACCCTAACATATTTACCGATCTGGATTTTCAGGCTTCATTGTTCTCTCAGATGGATACGGATAGCCAACCAGAGAATGCTTCCGGACCAGAAACATCAAAATCCTTGTGCCAACCCGAACAGTCTAGTTTTCTAGATTTAAGTGTTCCTGGCACATCAGCCAAGTCACCCAATGTCTTGGAAGCTATCTCACCTCTCCCCAGCAGCTCAAATTCAAAGTTTAAGATTAGAAAAGGAAGAGCTGAAAAAAGTGAAATTCTTACCTCAACACCTTACAAGTCTCAAATTGAAACACGCCGAGCATTAGTCGAAGAAAAAAGATGCAAGCAGAAGAGAGGAAAAGGAAAAGGGAAGAAAAAATTATTTTAAACGATAAAAACAAAAAAGGAAAACGACTACTGATCGGAAGAAATATTGTAAAGAAAGGTAGAGTTCTTGAAGAAACGCCAAAAGTTGTGTCAACCAAGCGAACTTTAAATTTTGATGGGGTCTCTAGGAACGACAACAGAAATAGTGACACAAACTGCATTATTTGTGGTGAAAATTTCAATGAAGACTGGATTCAGTGCAGTACTTGCAAAGGATGGGCTCACGAAAACTGCGCTGATCTTGAGGGAAGTGACCTATTTTACATATGTGACACATGTAAGAATAAGAAATGAACATTTATTATTCTGTTTACTCTTTTGTTAGCCAAAATTAGGCAGTCTAATTTCTGTAATTTTTCTTAATTTTCATACAAGATACAGATTATGTAATAAAATGTGTTTAAAAAATTATTTCATGTGTGCATTCTTAAAGAATCCTCGTCCGATACCACCAGACAACCAATGTCCGATACCACCAGACGCATTTTAAATCATAGGAAATACAAGATCTATGAAAATGAATTGCCAGTTTTATATTTATTGTCTTGGTAAAAATCCCGTTATGTGTTATTTAAGTAACAAGTAAAAGTTTTATAAAACATTAAAAAAAAGTAGATAACATAAATATTAAGTTATTAATTTTGAAAAACGCTAAGGTGGCCGATACCAGCGGACTCTCCCCTACGTAAATAAGACAGATAAGGAAATACAACCCCATAGTAAGCCGTCTTCAAGATCTGTCTTGAACAAAATTTTGACAGGTATCTCAGAGCATAAATGCCTCATGAGACCTTTTTCCATACCAAGGAATTTAGTGCTAGGCCTATATACTTCATTGAGTTCTTCGCACAAAACCAATGTTGGCCTATGACCGTTTACACGTGTTAGGTTACACACACACACACACACACACACACACACACACACATATATATATATATATAATATATATATATATATATATATATATATATAATTGTTAGTATTTAGATTGTGTGTTTTAAAATATTGTACACAGCTATTCAGCCCTTCAAAAGTTTGGATTTTAAGATTTTACACGTTATTAGATTTAAAACAAACAGCTGTGTCATCAGCATATTGTATGCCGTTACCGGAATCGACTGATAATGCAACATTGTTAACATATAACAAGAAAAGTACAGGTCAGGATTGATCCTTGGGGTAAACCGAGGGGGGTAGTGGCAGACGTGGCTGTTACTCGTGTGGGTGAGTCTATGGACCGTGTCAACCCAAAGGTTTTTAATAAATCACGCAGCTATCTCGTAACACCGCTCTCATTTAATATCTTAATACTTAAACCTCGAATTAAAACAAATTTAGAGTGCTTAGAAAATAAATTATTCAAAACAAGTTATAATTTTTCAAAAAATATTGTATAAACCCTTGAGGTGACCTGTAAATTCCAATTACTATAACATCTTAAGATTTTAAGGACGTCTGAATTTTCAAACCAGATACCTGAAAATCTCTCTCTTTGCTATATTCAAAATTTATAGACTGAAATTTAATATTATTTTTGACGAAAAGTGCAATCCCCCCTCCCTTAAAACTTCCACTACAAAAAATATCCATTACGTAATTTTTAACGAAAAAAACCAATCGACTCCAGTGCGAAACTGTGCTCTGAAACTACCACAATATCAGGTTTCAGGTCATCGCACAGCAACCGGACCTCATTGATTTTATTTGTTGCCACTTGAGCATTCTAATGTAAGATAATAGTTGAATTTGAATTTTTTGGACTATTTATAACAGTACTAAAACCTATCTCCATGAGTGCTGACTATTCAGTTCCTGCAAAATTTAACCTTTCAAAAAAGAAGAAC
Source organism: Homalodisca vitripennis (assembly GCF_021130785.1). Classification (NCBI taxonomy): domain Eukaryota; kingdom Metazoa; phylum Arthropoda; class Insecta; order Hemiptera; family Cicadellidae; genus Homalodisca; species Homalodisca vitripennis. Next base: position 24,489,226 of record NC_060215.1, read on the forward strand.
GATCTTGTCTGCCCAATTTCCCTTGTTTAGTATTGAGGATCTCACTCGATATCGACTAATTCACAATCTCGTCGCTGCTACCAGGAGACAATGGACTTTTCTTACTGTTTTTAACGGCGTCACAGAATGAATCATATGGAAGGCTATAAACACTCGGAGAGGGAAAGAGTAAACTTCCTTTGTGCAGCTCGGAGAGGAAGTCTCCTGGGTGTCAACAGGATCCAGCGCGTTCTCCTCCGTCATAGATTGTGTGTAAGAATCTTGAAATCGCTCATTGGTTGATCCGCAGAGATGTCTTTTTTCAATATTTTCAACAGCCCGAGCGATCAGCTTGCAGAGATGTGGTTTTCCGGCTCCATTCAGGTTGTTGACCATGCCGCGTGAAAAGTTGCCGACCAGGCATACTTACATCCAGTACCGACACACCCTTCTCCCATAGGTCTTCAAGTTCGTTTAGCTTTTTGTTTGTTATGTTTATTTTTGTATTGATAAAGCAGTTCCCTGTAAGATCATGTCAATGAAATAGACCTACAATTACAACATTAGTGGCCCTAAGGATTTGTCCAGCAAGCACCCTTTCCCTTCTTCAGTTATTGTAAGCAACATCCACTACGCCATTTGAACTTCGGATGATTACCGTGATGTAATTTTTTTCTCGACTTCATTGTCATGCCATAGCAATTTTGTGAAACATGACTAAGTGGAGCACCAGAACGGGCACATGTAAAGATATTTAAATAGTCCGCCAATACTGGACGAAGTTTGGCACTCAGTTCCTTAGCATGACTATCCCCAAAACGTTGATACTGCCGGTCATGTGAGGTAGACTGTTATAAGTTCCTGTTGTATGTTCAGTAGATTTACTAAACCTTGCCTTGATTGCTGGAAACTTCTTTTCATTAAAATCTTTGGGCCTAACTTCACGACGGAATTCTGTCTTTTGTCTTAACAATCTCAAAATCTGATTCTTTAGTGTATTCAGAGTTTTGGGTCTCATCTCCAGAGAGCGTCAAGTATTTGTTTGATGTTCTCAGTTCAGAGCGATGATCGTTTAAATTATTCTTTTTTATCCAGTTTCATAATGCGAATGGTTTCAAGCAACTTGATCGTTTCTTCCTCAAGTATACTACATTTCATACAGTTTGAAGTGTCAATTTGTGTGTCATCATTTTAAGTGAATTTTGATGTAAAGGTTATTACGCCAGATGTCCTTTTAAGTTCCATTTCTTCACTAATTATTTCCCGTTCGGGCAAATCGACCTGGGCACATGCCTCGCATGAACTAACATCCTGCTTTTCCATACTTGACAATTTAGTGTTTGCGTCTTCTAGTTCTCTGGTAAGTTCCTGTATCTTATTGAGAAGACTTGATTTCCGAAAAGTCAGCTCTTTGATACGAGCAACCACTTCATCTTTAGTTCTAATATGCAAATCCTCGGTCTGGCACTACATTATACTTCTTCCTTGCAAGCAACTGCTGCGAGACTAACATACGGGAAGTAACATCGATATGTTGCTGGCTGGCACGCCCAGCTGTAGGAGAAGAAAGTGTGATGGTTGGCGACAATGTTCTCATAGTCACTGAATGCTCACCAGTATGTTTATCATTACAAACGGAATTCAGACAGAATTTTTAGCTGAATCAGTTCTGATGGAAGCGTTGCAGTTGCGCCCTAAATAACGCCAGCTAAGATCACCGTTTGCGTAACATCTGCTCTCCCAAAATGTATAATTATAAAGAACGATACAGTCTCTTCCACTTTTAGTTCTCTCTATTTTAAAGACATCATGGAGTTAATTTCAAAGCACAATTGAGTTATTATTGATGGGAACAAAATTAAATTGTTTAAAAATTATTATTTCCACTTTAATTTGGACAATTTAAACTATTTCTTGAGGTATTTTCATAATTACCAATATAAATCACAAGCAAAAATGTATGTCCGTCGATACGATTTCGTTACGGGTACCACGGATCTGTCTTGGAACTCCGGCGCGCACTGTACCACTGAGCCAGGTGAGCCATGGATGCAGGTAGGAGATTACTTGCATAACAGTTTCGTCTTGCGTAAAATGGTTAACACATTTTCGTATAGAGAGATGACTTGGCTGATTTTAGGTTAAGGTTTTACGAGCATGTATGTTGTGTATAAATAATATGCTATCGCTCTATTAAGAAAACTTATATTCCTAACTACATTGAATTCTTATTAGATTTCAATGGTGTAGTGTGAGCTTGTGTGTGATGTTCTTAACTCACGCAATAACATATTATAAGCGGATCGACGTATCATCGAGTCATGCAGACAGCTTGCCCTATTCACACTTGCAAGGTCGACCTAGACAGTATTTATATGGACTCTTAAATTTTGTTATTCGTCTAGAGCCTAACCGATTCTTTACAAAAATGTTTACGAATATTACAAGAACCCGTAGAAATAAGATATTGCATAAATTTAAATCTGGAATTATTTATTACTTCATTGGTTGATATAGATAGCAATTTATTGTTACACTTAGGAATTTTATTACCTATAGAAACCGATGCGGAAATCTTCCAGAGCCAACTGCCCCTGGTATAGGATTAAGGAACACAAATGTTTTAGTTAGTTCAAAATATTTATCGCTTCATAGAAAAAAGGGGGATACGTTTCATGCACTTTAATAAGTAGGTGACTAGAAGTACGCCAAAATATCTGTTGCGTAACAGGCTTCGCTATTCCAGGTTATGGGTATTATCTTAATGTCAAATCATGGTGGGATATAACATTGTACGAGAAGCTGCCTTGACCACTGATACCAAACAGTACTAAAGGTTACCTGTGAACATGCCAAGAGAATGGTTGTTACTCTAGATCCTCCTTCCCCCAATGTTTGAAGCAAATGGGAATGTCCATTATGACATTTTGGCTAGATTAGAGACACCGAACTTGCCTAAATGTAAAGTTGAGTTTCACCAAACTTCAAGCTGACAGCTTAATTCGATCTCGAAATGCTTCCTTTCAGTGGAAGATTCCATCAATGCTCAGCCAAATCCCGTGAAGGGACATGTACCATCATCGAACTCATTCTTGCTAATTTAATGTCTGCAAGTCAATTCAATTACCTAGGATGGTTAACTTCTGGTTGGTTTATACCTTCCATTTGAACCCACACTGGACACAGCAAAAACCGATGTGTCACTTAAATCTGGACAACCTTATGTACCCAGGAGTGGTACACCATTACCAGAAAATGTCGAGATTCTGGGGGTGCAAAGGTAATTTTATAGGTCTAGTCTACTGCCGGATATGACTTTTGGAGTTGGTGGGGGTTCGTTCCCTAGTCAAAGGTTCTTGTTAGCCTAGACATAAGGGTGTGCCACCCCCTGCCTGCTGTGATTGGAGATGCTGGTTCAGAGCTGCAACCAGCTCCCCTTCTTCCGAGGGGACATGTCTTGAAATTAGTGCCCTAAATTCTTCCTCATAGATCTCGACAGGAGGTGCCCCCTACACCCAAACCTTACCCATCTAGAATATCCTGTCAGCCTGGAACGAGCGCAAAGGTCCTTATAGGTCTAGGTGCAATTTCTAAGCTTCTTATCCTAAGAAAAAAACTCGACTCGATCTTATGATACGCATAAATAGGAGGTGTTTTGCCACAATACTCTGGTTTGATGTGTTTATTTTAACCTAGATTGTAGTTATTTGTTAGGTTAATTATTACCCTGAAAAAGAGATCAGATTGCATATCTCAAAACGAAGTATTTCTAATGTTGTTGTATCACTGAACATGGCAAATGTCATGAAATATTCTGTATAGTTTTTATGGTTGTTGATCTCTTTCCAAGAACCGTTTATCACATTACTTTAGGCTAGGCTCAAATTATTATTTTGTTACTGTTTGAAACTGTTAAGCCCAAACTAGGATTTTAACCAAGACCTCTGGGCTGATATACTAACCACGCAGCTTCAAGTAGTAGGTTTTGAAAATTATTAACCTGAATGATTGCAAAAACCTTTATTAACACACAATAATATACATTACGATTAACTTATACTGCGAATTTCAAGTATCCAGGTCGAACCGATATATATTAGTATTTGATTAAATAATCATATACAAAAGTAAATATTACCAGTAATAATGTTTGCTTTATAATGTTAGTGTATATAAAAATCTATAGCCAATAATAAATGTATAACTTACCTATATACATCGTAATGAATCTTGTTAATGCCAATGAAATTAAGGTTTGCATAATAAATAATTTACTGAACAATATATACTGATATATATATATATATATATATATATATATTATATATATATATATATATATATATATATATATATATATATATATATATATATATATATATCAGTATAATATATAGTTATTAGTTATTTACACAAATTACCTCAAACGTACTAGTTTGGGTTATCTTTTATAAGTGCTTAACTTCCCACACGATATTATATGTCGGAATAGCATAATACATACCGTACTTGTTAAAAGGTTTTCCTAACATTTAGAAACACATTTTTTTCTATAACGCTTGATGCATTACTCATAGTGCTATTATGGAGATATATCAAATTAGGAATTGAAAAAAAGTAAAAAAAAAAAACACCACGCACCGACGATCTCTCCTGTAGAAAAAAATCCCCATGACGTCAGTACCAGACGTGTGAGTAAGCACAATATCCCCTGGGATTTTTGGAATCGTCCATTTCCCTCCACTCCAATCCCATTGTCTATCTCTGTCAGATCTGCTGACTGGTTTTGTTTGTAAATCTGAAATGGTGGCTAGACGGCCAGAGGGCCTCAGTGGAGAAGAAGTGTCCGTTAGTTTATGCAGAGGACGCAGTTAATTGTGTAATTTTGACTCCCATATGTTTATCAAAGTTATTGTATGTATATACTATATTTCTTTGTGTTGAGCGTTAGTTACAGAAAGTGGGACCAGCTGTAAAATGTAAGTTATTTTTGATCAACAAAATAAAAATAGGATTTAAGATTAGAATGTGTGTTGGGTTATTATTAACAAACTGTATTCGTCATATTTTATATTACATACGCATCTGATCATTAATACTATGCAATGTTCTGTATTAATAATATATCTTTGCCTGAGATTTAACACAATATTTAACCTAAGGTAAGTGGCAAGACAAACAAAGGTCCCCGATTGTCTGGTTGAATGTCTGGTTATCAAAACGTTGACTCTTCAGGCTACTTTGTTTATTTTCTGTGGGAAATTACTATATTCAAATGCATTTCTTAAATAACTTATTATAGAAATATTTTAGAATGCAAATGCTTTAATTTTTATGTTCTGTTTCATCAGCCTAAATATTTTTTAAGTAGGCTATTGGGTAGCAAATAATTTAATGTTAATGCAATTTAACATTATAATTATATAAAATAACTATCTGGATAGTTGACATATAATTATTCAGTTTCTATACAATTTTGGAATTAGAGTGTAAAAAGTAATAGCAACAAATAGACAATATACTATTTTTCACATTGGTACATGCCCAAGTAATATTAAATTTAGTGCAAAGTTAGCACAAATAAAAGAAACCGGTTCTAGTTAAGAGAAGGTTATATTTTCAATAAAATTCTGAATTGTAAAGTAATCAGTACAATTGTCTTATGATTAAAGGGTAATTCCACATCAAATCATCCAGGCAATGTTACCCACCATCTCAGATTTTGATGAAACTTTAATGTTTTTAATCCTTCCATATAGATATGGAAATATACAACATTTTACATTCCTACTTCAACTTTCCTTTTTTGTAGGTGGTTAAAGTTGGGCAATATGAGTGATTTTACATTCCTATTTCCAGAACTCTGAACAAGCTTGTACTTTCAATAAAAATTTGTATCTAACTCCATCATTTATAGTCTTAATGCAAGGAAAATTTACGATATTATTAAGAAAACTGCGCTGATTTCAGAAAAATATAAACCCTAAGTTAGTTATCTTTATTAATGTAGCTTAAATTTTGTTTTGGTAATTCTCTAAGTATTTTAAGGGTGCAAAAAGTGTTTTTACTGTAATCACAATATCTTAAAAGGCAGGGTGATAATTGATTTTTGTGTTAATTCATATCTACAAAAAGCATACAATCGCATATAGAAATTAAATTCATGGCATTTTGTGTGCTTCATCATGTAAAAACATTTAAACAATGTTAAAACATTAAAAAAATATTGTCCTATTGTTTTAAATTAGAAGCTTAAGCAAACTAAAACCTAATAAACAAGTAATTACTTTAGTTAATTAAGATTAAAAGGTTAAGTAAAACACTAATTAAATATTTTTAGAGATGCAGACATTTTAATGTAGTTTAATATATTACACATAGCAAAACAATAATCTTTTAAAAATTATTATTAGTACCTAGGTCAAGTGCCTTTTGTTGATCCAAAGCAATGCAAATTAATGTTAGGGGTAATTAATGTAATTTTTTTAATCAACTATACAAAAATCCTAGACACTGTATTTGAAATAAAAAATAAAAAACTAACTTGTTTGGTCATGTACAACGTGGTGGCAAGCTTACAGTGTACCCTTAAGTACCAGTAAAATAATGTACCTTGTAAAATCCTCATCCATGGAGGATTTTAAAAGGTGGTGTAAAATCCTACACCATAGCAATATTTTAACAAAATTTTAACTTCTCTTAGTACAAAGTTAGCAAACGAAACTAATGGTAATGGTCTCTTTCTTGCTAACTAAACAAGTTTACAAAGAAATTTCAAATTTATTTATTACTTTTCTTCCTGATCTGACACATAAGATGGTTAAAATTTTGATCAGAATGATAAACATCTTTTTCAAGAAAGTATTAAACTCTTCCAAAACCTCTTGTAGTGGGAGGGTCAACAATATTTACACAATTTTGTAATGGAACAGAATAAATATCTTCCGTTTAATGTGGCCAGTAAAACGATGGAGCGGGGCCAAAAGAATCCATAAACTTGATTTATATATCACAATCTTTTTTTATCTTTTGCAACCGCAAGTCCAAAAAACCAATTGTTGTCATGTAAACAAGCTACATAAGAGTTTTTACACATTTTTTCCATACTTAATTGATCAGAGAGATTTAGTTCCCCACTGAAGTTAAAAAATCAAAGCATAATCTGAATCTGCTCTTTTCCTTTTTGTGCCAACTTTATTGTCTGACAAATTAACAAAGCAGTGGAAACCTTAAGTGTGTATTACTGTTTTAGCTTGTGAACAACACTGTTGCAATTGTTGCCTGCAAGTAGATAAGCTTTCTTTTATAGTGTTGTCAAGGCCAAGTTGACGACATTTCACTGTACCCCCATTCCATCACAGGGAGATTTTGCATGACTCATGCAAATATGACCAACATGCTTTCAAATTAATCTTTCTGATGGTGACACAATTAAAAAAAAAATTGTATTGCGCTGCACAGCCATCAATACACACACACCACACACACAATACAGTACACACTTTAAATTTGGGGAAGTCTTTTTTTTTAAATTAAAAGATGGTTATAATTTTCGTGTGCTGACTTGTCCTTATTGCAGATATAGTGTGTAGATAGCCTTATCTCTATCATGTCCTGTCTTGTCTCTACAACTGTTTCTTTGATATTAGTCCAATTCATTCAATCTATATTAGTAGCTATATAAACTAAATGTAATTGATCTTTTGAAAACTAACTAGGGTCAGTCTTGTTTTCAAATATTTGTCTTGTAGGTTCTACAACAAGTTGCTTAAAAGACTAAATTTATTGTTTCCTGGTTTAAATAAAAATAATGTGTTTATGTTTTATAATTTTTTGAAAAAAAAAAAAAAATGTTTTTAAAACTATAGCTTATCCAGTTAAAAACTTATAATAATTTATACAATTTTAAATAAATTTGTGAAGAGTTTAAATAAATGGATTTTATTTATTAAAGCAAGTACGTGATTCTATGGTTTTTGTAGATATGAATTAAAAACAAAATACTTGATTATCACTCTGCCTTTTTAATATATTTCGATTTTAGTAAAACTCCTTTCTCGTCCCTGGAAACTCCAAAAGAATTACCAAACAAATATTTTTTAAGCCACATAAATAAAGATAACTAGGGTTTATATGTTTTACTGAAATCAGCACAGTTTTCCTAACAATTATGTAAATTTTCCTTACATTTACATTATGATGAAGATACAAATTTGAAAGTACAAGCTCGTTTGGACTTCTCAAAATATATAAAACGCTCATTTTGTTCACTACCTATAGATAAAAAATGAATTGTGGTAGGAATGTAAAATTGGGTATATTCCCTCATCTATATTGAAAGATTAAAAATGTAAAGTTTCATCAAAATCTGAGATGGTGGGTGACAGTGGGTGAGAATAACAAAGACTATTTCTGTAATTGATTGCACAACCAAATGTAACCAATCAGGAAAAGCAACATCTAGATGCCCAAAGAAGTTGTGCTTTAGTCAACAGAACTGAAATGACAAAGGAAAAATGATCACAACAATCTTCACATGGAGGGAGATAAAAACAATGAATAAACTTCTCCATTTAGGTAAAGTCCTCTTTCAGAATTTAAAAATCATGACTTTATCAAGTTTATACCTGTATGAATTATGCAAATATTACACAAAACATAAAAATAAATTTTCTCGTGATACAAACGCCAATAAACATTATATCAGACATAATTTTATACACATAAAACAACATAGCTCTTCCAAATTTGAAAAATCCATAAATTACTTGATTTGTAAAATAATAAATAAAATCTTGAAATGCAACAAAGAATTGGTGTTCAGCAAAAGGTTTTTTAAAGTAAATAAAAAATACTTTGTTAATTAAAGCATACCATTCGGTAAATGAATTTTTGTATGACTCTTTCATATAAAATAGGGGTTTTTATACTATTTTAAATTGTAACAGTAGTTTTAGATTATGATAGTTTATAGTCAACAATGTTTTATACTGTTGCTGAATTTTTATTTTAAGAACTGATTAACTTTGTGTTATCTAAAAAAGTGTTTAGTGATGACCTTATGACTTAATATTAAATCCACGACAATTCTCTATGTACACTATGTATTGACTGAGAAATAAAAATAAAGGTTGAGTACAATATAAGGTTGTGATCACCAACAAATTCTTTCCAGAATGAAAGTATACTATTTTAAGAAATTGTTAAAAGTGAGTTTAGATATCGTGGCTAAAATAAACATTATTCACTATGTAGTAGTATATCAAATAGCAGATTTGTGAAAAGATCATGTTGAACGATTTGGCTTGTGATGTAAGGTCATTAAAGTACTGATCAGGAATGTCTCTGCCCACCAGTGGCACTCTGGTGAAGAAAAGGAAAACATCCCTCGAGATAGTGGGATTCAAGCTCAGATCATGTTAGCACTCTTAATAATATATTTAACTTTTTTTCTATTTATAATACGTATGTACATATTTATCTACTTATATCACATAATAACAAGTAGAAGATAGCCTTGGGAAGGAGGATTACTATGTTAGCTTTATTAAATATTTATTTTGAATTCATCCCTTCTTTTCGACACTGTAATCGTCTTTAATGTTAGTTATTAAAAAATATTTTTTGGGTTATATATTTCAATATTAAAAACTAAGAGTTGATATAGTAATTGTAGAGAATTGTCTACATAGACAATCATTCTTCCTTTATTCAAACGATTATCCATCCTAAAATTCGGATGATCATTCTTTCCATATTTTGATGATATAAAACAGTAAAACTCAGTTTTTGCCATAAATAATAATTAAGTATGAATTCAATTTGTCTATAGAATAAATTTAAAGCAATCTATTAATCAAAACTGTAATTTAGTTAACATGCAAGAGGTTGTACCTGCAGCAGTTTGCCATAATTTTTCGATCGATTTTTCGATAACCCTGTAGTTTTATTATGGTTAATGTACTGTATCAGGAGTTTGGGAATTTGTTTCATCTCTTCTCATATAGCTCTATAAAAGATCTTGACATCTTTTAAGTTCACTTATGCACTTTCTTTTCAGAATAATTGCTATTTTGTTGTGTCTTGCACCCAATTTGACAATATTTCCTTATACTATAATTTCAACTTATACTAAATACAATTACTCACTTATAATAAATTCAAGTTACATTTTGCTTGTTGTTTTTTTTTTTGAGGCACAATTTCTTTTGAGGTGAAAAACATACATTCTTTACATTTGTACAAAAGAATATTCACAACTTTCCGCGTAGTATACATTTTACAGCAAATTACACAGTACTTGTAATATGTTTTTTATTGATACAGTTTTATCTGTAGCTAATGGTAGTATATTCTGAGTTACAGTTAGTGAAACTAATCGTAACCAATATTAGTTTATGGAAATAACATTTTTATGCCTTAACTATCAGGAATTAACAAAAACCTAATTAATACACTAAATTTTAGTTAGAAGTTTAGTACGTACTTTCCTCTTACCTGTACATTTTGTAAAATCTTTTAAAATAAATGGAAGACAGAACTAATGTTTTTTTATGCATAAACTATTCAGAACTAACAAAAATATAACCAGTATATTAAATTGTAGTTGGCTTTATAATATGTGTGGACCAACTTCACAACTTACTTGTACATAATGTAACATTTTTTTAAAGTTTGAAATAATATTGAAGATTTCTAACTTTTTTATTCCTGAACTATCAGAACTAATGACACAAAATACACTATATTACTCCCATAAAAGACCAGCAAGTCATTAATAAACTGTATTATTTTTTGTAATATTTCTTTTTCCGCCTTATATACAATAATTGTAAACAAACCTGTATCTTCATGTACATGATGTGATTTTGCTAATTAGAGAAGCTGCAATCCACCGAAAGCAACATTTCAAGCAGGCTGAGATCTCGTCCCATCTCCTTACTATTGGTATTTTCTAAATTGCTTGAGTGAATCATTTTAAATTTATTTTTTCTTTTATGTGGTTAACATTAGGTCATTAATAATGAACAGTATGGTTTTAAGAAAACGTTGTGAACAATAGATGCAATTGCATATTTTACAAACTTAATCCGTTAAAAGTTTAGATTTAGAAAACTTTTCTCAACCACAATATCATGTGATTTTGTCGAAAGCTCTGTTGATTTTAAGTTATTACTTGACAAAATGGAAAATTATTGAATTTTAGGAACTGAGTCTAATCGTAGAAAAAGTTATTCTTATGAACCTCAAAAAGTATATCTCTGAAATGCAGGTAAAATATTTGATTGCCGTTGAGAAATATCATGCTGGCCGTCCATTGGTTCTATCCCTAATGTTACTTATTTTAGTAATTGACCTATGTATAAAAAAAATACATTCAAATATCATTACTACTGTTCAATATGCAGATAAGTCAGTGGTTGTCAGCAAGAGGGATCTTCAGTTGTTGGATACAAAATTTCTCTATTGTATTAAAGACCCGAAAATAAGACATTTTGTTAACGCATTTAAGCTCAACAAATATAACAAAAATTGAAATTTTTCCCAAAAGATTTTCTAAAGTTAACAGCGTTAACTTTAACGTATTACGTAAGGTATTTTTTCCTTGGTATTAATGTGTAGTTAAGGAGGAGAGGAATGTATTTAAAGTCTGGGAATGTAATGAATTTAATAAATGTTAGGGGAATATTTTAAATTTTGAAACTTATATCAAGAATACACGTACATATAGAATACAGAAATACAATAATGTATCAGATATTACAGGTAAGTGTTTAATATGCCTACTTGTATGTCACCTACTCACATTCAAACAGCTTAACTCTGAGTCACAATCACCTTTTAGAAGTTACGTGTTAGTTGTAATCATCATGAGAAAATCCTAGTTTTAACCTATAAATAAACTATATAAATACATATGGTAAATGTCCAGTAAGCATATGTATTTCCTTAAATACATTGTTTAATTGCTACAATCTTCACTAGTAAACCTATTTAAAATTGTTATGTGGTACATTGCATTAAACTATATTTACTTGCATACTAAAGGGAATACTAAATACTAATACTATCAGATGCTTTTTAATCTCCACTGTGTTTTTTATTTGCTCCATAAAATATGTTCAGAATCAGAAATTTATTGTCACGTAACGTTACATAATTGTAGTAGATAAGATCTACAATGAACAGGTGACTCATCAATATAGTTTAAAATATACTAATCCTAATAAAAAAAAGTTATAAACAAAATTAATAATTCATTGATAAATATCAATATTAATCGCAAAACAGTGATCCAGTATGTATATAAAACATTAAATTTTAATGGTACAGGTACAGGTTATAATTCATACTAAAATTAAATAAAGATGTAGCTATTATTATTCTAAAATAAAATAATTTACAAAACATAAAACACATTTAAAAGTAATTAGTGATAAAATAAATACAGTGGAATTATTATATATATATATATATATATATATATATATATATATATATATATATATATATATTATATATTATATACATTAAAATGTTTTGATATGGTTGGGGGGTTATTTAATTAATGAAGGTTGCATCATTTAGAAAATCAGTTTCTGAATAATATTCTTTCTCTATTAAGATATGTTTTAATTTTATAGAGAACTTTTCTGGAGGCAAAAAGGATAGAGATATTGGAATTTATTGTAAAATTTTAGTCCTTTGTAATAAGGGGACATTTCAAATAATTTAGTTCTATGGATTGGGTATGTAAGTCTGTCTCTCTGTCTTGTATTATAATCATGATCTTTTGTGGTGATATTATTAGGTAAGTTTTTATGGGTATACATTACGTCCTCATATATATAAAGTGATGGAATAGTCAATAAATGTAGCTGTTTAAATATAGACCTACAGGATGATCTAAAATTTAATTTTGTTATAATTCTCAAATCTCTTTTTTGCAATTTAAAAATATAAATTACTTTGGAGGAAGAACCCCATGCCAATATGCTGTATTTCATGTGAGGAAAAAAATAACCAATACACTGTCATCATCACTTGAAAACTAACAATATTTTGTAAAACTTTTAAGGCAAAACACCCAGAGCTTTCTAATTTAAATTAAAAAATTCTTTTATGTTAAATTTTCATTCTTGAAGCATGCTATAATATATTTCCTAATAAAAATTACTGGTTATATCGTAATACATTTTGTGTTGTCTCTCATATAGTATTAAAAGTTTTTTATTAGCCTAGTGTTATCTAAATTTAATTTTAATACTATTCTATGTGCATTTGTACATATTCACATATAAAGGAATATAGAATTAAATAACTATTTTTAGACTAGCTATACACTAGCAGCTAATGAGAACATTACTCTGTAGACTGTGGTTGAATCTTCAATAAATAGACTTGAGTTTTATATATTTGTTACCAATTACCTGCATAACATGATATGTAAATAAATATACTATCAATTCTTCTTGTAATATTTGCTTCATAATAGTGTGTATTTGTTTACAGTTTATCTGCCATTTTAAATACTTTCCGTTTGTTTCAGTATTTTAAAAATGTAACTCTCTGAAGCTCGAAGAGTAAAAATACACCAGTATAAATAGTGTAACAAGATATATAGCAATAAATCATGACCATTGGCACGATTATTCACGGTAAGACATGTGTTTGGTTTTTTTATCTATTTGTTGTAAATATGTAAAATGAACTAACTTTTTGGGTATGTACTGTATTGTACTGCGACCATAACATGTGCATTCCTTGCCAACTTTGTTGAATGGTGCAGATAGAAAATAGAATTTTGATATGTATTCAAGGAGATCCCTCTGGTGGAAAGTTGCTACTTGTACAAAATGTTGAAATAACAACACATGCTTTCTCTATAATTTATTGTTGAAATCGCATAAAAGCTAGTTAATGAAAATTTGAGATTGTTTTCTTTTAGGTTTTCAAGATATTAAAAGCCAAGTTCATTGAACCCATTCAAAACGTTTAAATCCTTTTTGAGTAGGACAGATGAAAATCAAAAATACAAGACAGACTTTTAAACAACTTGAGGGCCTTCTGAAGACCAAATAACAGTTTTTGTTATGAAACCATTGAGAATTAGTTATTTTAGCTGCTACAGCACTACTAGCAGCTATTACAAATGGTAAGATAGAAGTGTTGGTTAAATCTTTAAAAAAGCCAAATTAAGAGATAAAATGTTAAAATTTAGAGAATTTAAAAATATAACATATAAAAAATCTCCTTGAAACACTAAATTTAGATACAAATCCCAAAAAACTTAAAACTCAATTTAAACACTACCTGGTGTCTTTTGCTTTTTACTCAGTTGGCGAGTTCATGGAGCACACTTGGGATTGATATTCGCAGCGGTGTTGCAATCCTGGGGGTTGATTCCACGAATTTTGTTTTTTTGTATGTGTATGAATGTGTGCCTGCGTGCAGGTGTATGGAAAGTCGAGTGAATGGATTTAATTTTAAGATAAATAGTGTAAAAAATCGGTATTTTGCATATTGCTGTACAATGTAATATATATTGTCAACACAATAAATATATTCTATACTATTCTATAATAATTTGGCCATCCTATTCAAAAGGCAATTGGTTTCTATCACACATATAGATAATTAAATTTTGCCATAGCTTAATTTTTTTAATTTGTATTTATACATATTTCAATTCAGATCAAATTTCAACTGTGACATTTTTCTATACAACGACAGACATAAACATGTAGACCACACAAAGTTTCCAGGACTTAGATAAAAATTTAGCTTGGGATAAACATGTAGATCATGTTACTAATAAGATGTCTACTGGTCTATATGCATTGCAACAAATGGCAAAAATTAGTAATTTAAATACACTTAAATTAATACATTTCTCATTGATCCACTTACATTTAGCTTACGGAATAAGCGTTTATGGAGTAACAATGAAAAGCAATTAAGGCTATTGGTCCTACAACAAAAATCTTTGAGAGTCATGAAACATTTAAGATTTACAGATTCTGTTAAACATATTTTTTCTGAACTTGGAATTCTGACAGTATATGGTTTACACATATTTGAATCAATAATTTATGTAAACCAATTTATCGATCAACACAATCTCGAATTTTACAAAAAGAAAACATATTACATAGGTGTGTGATATTTACATAATTTACCAACAAAATTTGTAATGGAAACAGATCTGTTAAAATTTAAAAAAAGAAGTAAAGGATTATTTAACTAATTTGTCTTTATATTCTTAAAAAAATATATTTCAATACAAAAATCGATTAATTCATTTAAAGAAGAATTGAAGATAAATTGTTAAGATGGAAGTTTTATGATTTGAATGAACTAATGTTACAATTTTGAATTTATATTTTAAAATTAATATTAGTATTTAGTTTTATTGTAGGGATGCTATTCTTTGTATCTTGTACATATTATGTAATAAAGTGGTTTGACTATGACTATGACTATGCCTGAATTCACGTGAGGTGCAGGCAGGGTGTTTGTTTTGATTTCACAAGTGTTTGTTTATGTCTTGATTGGATGCCAGTCTATTTTTCATCAACTCCAAATTGAATCACAATCTCAGTACCGTTCACCGTTCACCATTCTTCTATCGGACTTGCTACCAGTGGATTCCGCTTATTGCCCTGTATCTAGTTTGTTAGTTGGAAGAGAGAGCGCTTGTGTCACAAAGACATAGTTTACATATTTTTAATATCCTCTTGAGTCCAGCTATCCAACAGTCCTGATTAATTGAGAGTCTTTAATTGGCTACAAACACATTATACGCTTTGACATCCATATAACACACATCGTCAGCCCTTCATGTGCTCCTACCTGTTGAATAATTTGCCATTAGAGAATGTTGTAGACTAATCAAGAAGTACATGTTATTATTGTTTTTGTCTAATATTTTATTTTACTGAATATTGACTATATTTAACACACTTCTGTCAGCTGATAGCAGTTATGGTGGTGTGAGTAAACAAAGTGGCAGACTTGCTTTGATTTGTTACGTTAGTGAAATAGATTTTCCTGTAGAAAAGTGAGATTGTGATATGTTATTTCAAAGCTGTCATAATAAAAATGATGGTGATTGTAAAAATGATAGCTTGGTACAATAAAATTGCTGGGTGAACAAGGTTCTTCGTTGTTTGATGATAATAAGCAAGTTAGGCATACAGAAGTAAGTTTATTTACAATATTATAGTTTGTAATAAAATATTATTATATTGATATTATGACTTCAGCGCAAAATTATTCTGGAGATGTACCTCAATAAAGCTTCTCAAAAATGCCTTTAAAGATGAACGTACTATACGGTTTTAAGTGTTAGAATGACACACACAAACAAAAAGTATGTATCCTAAATATAATTTTCGTGCAAAATTATACGTCTTAGTTATTGTGTAACAAGGAATGACTAAGTAGCACGAGTGTTACTAGTAAGATTTGAGATACACAAATTTCAAAACTAGATAAGTTATTGTGACTGTTATATTATTTTCAATATACAGTACAAGTACTCTTCCTGACCCTCCACATGACTCATCCTCATGATCCAATCTTTGAAGCACCTGCTTGACTATGTAAAATAGCTAAATAGTTTATTGATAATTTGTTTAAGGGGTCAAATTGATAAATCCAAGAATCATCACTCGTAAAAATATCTACTATTTTCTGAGAATCACCATTGTAAAATTACTATTCAGAATTTCCTGACACCATTATTTCATTTCACACATGCATTTTCTGTTCTTCAGTCAACCGTAATGGCACTTATGTAGAAAAAATTCCTTGCACAAAGGTGTCTATGAAGGATAGTGGAGACACTTGGTGAGCTAGTCCCAAGGGAAGCTTCAATGTCTTGATATGTAAATCGTGGATCTTCCATAATTTTCTCAACAGCAGCGATATTTTCCTCAGCCACAGAAGTTTGTGTTCTTCCACTGTGCTCTTCAGATGAGAGCAAAATAACCAACAAACATGGTAGCATATGAATGACCAATACCCTCAAAAGCCTCTAACAACTGGCCAAGGGATTGTATCTTACAAACACCACTTTTGTTCAAATTTTTAAATCATACACATATATATTTTTTATTAAAATCGTACACGATCATTGCACTAAGAAAATTTCTTCTTTCCAGTTGGCTTGACACAAATGATGCTGTTATGATAAAAGTGATAAATGATAAATGTATTTATTCCATCATAATAGTACATTGTACAAAACATAAGACTGACTTGGAATTAACTGACCACTTCTACAAGTAATGTGGTCAGTGGACAACAGTACAAAATTGATTGTTATCTGAGTCCAGAAAGACAGTACAAGTTGTTATCAGCCTGGCTGCTCTCCGTATCTAAAGTTTCAATCAAAACCGAAAAAGTATCAGAAACTTTGAATACTAATCAAGTCCTCCTATCTTTTAAATTGCTTTTACCTCTTCTAGATTAAATAATCTTACAATTTTTTTTATTTATGTCCTGTTTTCAAGATAGCCTTATATCAAACCTCAGCTATTGACCCTTGTATCCATGTGGTATCAAAGTATGTGGGGGATAATCAAGGAAGATCTGGCTGATAAAACTATTAGGTAAGCTGATGACCACTTGTTGCACTATGAACTAATTGTAAATTTGATTCTGCTAGTAGTGAAATCAGATCTTTAAGTCATTTTTAAGAAGTCTGTGAGAGTTAAGCGAATAGATGCAAGAGAGAACAAGTTATAGAAAATCTAAGTGAAAGTGCGTCTTGGGAGTCCTTAAACTACTCTGTCAGCAGAGAGGTAGTGTTTTGTTGTCTACACGTAGGGCGCTCTTTTATCTATCATAAATCTTTGGAATTATATTTATTGTTCCTTTCTTAGTAGTTGTAACATTCTTCTGATTGCAAGATATTTCCAGCTATATCACAATTAATATTCTCAATAGGGATTTAGCTCACAATTTCCCTGCTCCTCAACCAGAATTGCTAGCAGATAACAATATTGTTGTAAACATTTTAGGATTTCTGTAAGTTATCTTAATTTTAACCTGCCTAAGAGGTGGTTACTTGTATATTTAAATAACTCGGTCTTATATCAGGCTTGGTACCTCTGTTTGGTTTTTATCCAACGTGACGTTAACTAGCTTTAAGTCTTATTATCCATTAATTAATTTATAACTTTGCATAGCAATTTAGTTCAAACTAGTTGAATAGACATCTTGATGCTAATGTTAGTAAGCATTATTATATTTAAAATCTCAAACAAACGTCACAAAAATCATCAAGTTCTTCTATCGTAAAGAAGACACAATAATAATTCTGGTAGATAATATCCTAAACATGTTCTATGTTATGATTGGGCTGTTTAGTTTGTAATAGTTAAAAAACCTCATGTCATGTAGATTGTTTTGAAAAAAGTTATCTAGGTATAAGAATGTCACTGAGCTGGATATGGATAATGCCTTATTTTGTAAAGGCAAAAAGCTATTATTTATTTCTTTGTCTATAAAGTCTATTACTGATCATGGATAATTTGAAAGGATAATAGGTTTTTGGATGTTTGCCATTATTATAAGTTACAACAAGTAGAAGTTTTGAGGATTGGAATTCATCCTTGGACTTAATGTTCTATTTTTGTAACATATAATAATGGTAATTGTCCAAAAAATCAGTTATCGTATCAGTTATTTAAACATATTTTTAGTGCTCTACAAATCACAATTGAAAACACATGGTCAGTAACAAACCTGAAGTACATTATTTTAATAAAAACTAAAAAATATTTTTATTAAGTTGGATTTCATATTTTAAATGTTGTCCAGTAATGTGGCTCATAATCAAATAATAAGATTAAGTGTTTTAGATATGTTTGTAATTGTGTGTATAAGTGGCATTTTGAGACTTAGCCATTGAGCATCCAATTTCTCACAAATTAATTGGCTCTGAGAATTAGCATCTTGCTTTTAAACCAATAAAAAAATGTTGTGTCATGAGTAGGTTAAAAGGGCTAAACTTTTGTTAATGTTCAGAATTGATAAAAATTTGAAACATAATTAAGTTTATCAATAAGTTAGATTACTGATTTACTCACGGGTACCTCATGAGTCGCGGGGATCCCCCGGAGTGTGCGCGTTGTGGAGTGGCTTTGAGTGTTGAGCATATTTTGGTCGAATGCCGTAATTATGCAACGCTAAGACGATCTTGTCAGTCAGCTCCCAGCAAGTCTATTCGATCTGTTGGGGGATGATGAGTCAGTCATTGTAAAGCTTTTTGAATTCTTAAGAAGAACGAGTCTTATCTCAAAGATTTGATCTGAGCGAGTACCTGTTAAGTTATATAAACTTTGTCCTTCTATTTATTGTTATTTGTTATTGTTATTTGTTATTGTTATTGTTATTTGGTATTGTTATTTGTTATTGTTATTTGTTATTAGTGAGGGTGGGTCCCTTTACAACCTTACCTTCACTAACTTACCTGGTATTAGCATTATATTGTTGTTATATTTATTATCGTTATTAATTATCTGACATATTTTAACTATTGGGCCCCTTTACAGCCTCTCGGCTATTTTTGTTATTTAGTTTTAGTCCTCTGTTCACTGCTGTTGTTTTTTCTTATTGTCTTAATGTGATAATCTTCTTTGACACAGTGATCCGCTGTCTATTCTTTGTACTGATAACGTGACACCATATTTTAAAATGTAGGTGTCCGTTAACCCTACGGGCATTGATAACCTCCGTGTTTTATGCCCTTATAAATAATAATAAAAAAAAAAAAAAAAAAAAGATTACTGATTTAAAATCAGTCGTTTGTTTAAATTTATAATATGTAACATTTTTCAATTCTCTCTTCTTCAAAGATCAACTTTAATTACTGTGATCAATTATTCCAAGTGATAATACAATTTTAAGCTTGTGATCCACTTGGACCCAACTCTAGACCTTGTATTAAAGGCTAAGTTGTTGGATTTCTTTGCACCTGGGTGAAATTCCAAAGGCTCCTTTCTAAAGGAATGTTGCTCTTAGTTTAGTAGTTAGTTTAAGGTATTACATATATTGCACTTATTTCTGCATTACCCAAAAAGAGTGTTGAATATGTTCGCTTGTGACTTGAAATACAATGTCTATTGGGTAAAAAACAACATTTTTTCCAATAAATAAACCTCTATACCATTATAAAAGGTAACAATTAATTGTTTATTATAACATTCAAATATTTGTAAAGTTTACAGTTACAAGTTGCAAGTTCGCTTAATTTAACGTCCTCTATTTTCTGTACCAACAAATGGTATAGTAGATGGTTAGTCCTAGAGGGACGGAAAATCAACATGAGATATTTATTCTGTGCCTCACGTGAAATTCTGTCACAATCCTACAAAGTTATTTTAGATTTAACAAGACCCAGTCTAGTATTACTTTTAGTGAATAAAACTTAAATTATATGTTAGGGAAACACAAATAAGCTACACAATCATGTACTAAGTATTGAATAACAATTTTGTTATTCTTATCATTACAGGAAAAAACAGAAATAGTTTGTGCGGTATTTAATATGTACTTTTTCAATTTGAAAGGCTCTTCAAATGAAAGTGACTTTTATGTATCCTAAAAAACATACCAGGAAAGTTCAGAAAGTACATGCCTTTTCCACACTATTGCTCTGCATCCCAATGGAACATTTTCTCCATCACAAAACATTTGACTTTAGTTTTTGTGGATGAGATATGCCATTTTCATTACTATTACCCTGCGTCCCAAAGGAATCGACGTCTTGTTTCCTGAGAAACAGTAGTACTTTTTTCTTTCCATGTCAATACATCCCAGAAAAAGTAATAAAGTGAATTTCAATATGAACTTGAATTAAAACTTTAATTTTAAGTGTTCTCAGTTTTGCTCATCCTTGAGACCATTAAGTATTAATTAATTACCGAGTGCTCTTCTGTAAAAAGAAATATATCTTGTTATTTGCTTCTTTATTTCCTATAATTCTATTAACTTAATTATATCCTAATTTAATGTTTTCCTCCAAGAGTGAGATATGTGTATGATTTCACTGCATTTTTTTTAAGTGCTCCGTAAATTTGCAGGCAGATGTATTATTTGTTACTTTTATTTTATGAAGTCTTGAATGAAAGCCTCCAAAATGTAAGTGTTCGTTTGTTGCAAAGCTTTGGGGAGCAACTTAATTCATGCTCCATATAGTTGGTGAAAATCTGGGAGAGACATGCTGTCTACTAGGTTGTTCTTAGTTCTAAGTTGTATGAAGACATGTTAGAAGTTGTTATTGTAATATAACACTGATTGACGTTGCTACCCATGGGTCTGGGCAATGCTTAGTATATCAGTAAGCAGTATGCAGTGAGCAGTAGCGTGCAATAGGTAAAATATTAAGTGGAGTAGCAATGTTGCTTGATAGTCAATACAGTCAAGCAAACTGGCTTTGTAGTCAATAAAAATGAAGGATGGATAAAGGGCAGGGATTGTGGAGATTAAGGAATTGTTGATACGGGGACCCACCCACGGAAAATTAGAAGATAATTGCCTCCCAGATTTTAAACTACTTTTTGTTTCATTGCATTCATTGAATTATGAATTGAGTACCGATTCTCCTATTTGAAAAAGAAGGTACTTCCATGAACTTAAAGTGTTTTACATAAGGAATTGTTTTAACCTTATTTTGGTCCGTTATACTTCATCTAGACAATAGACAATATGTATATTAACGTAATCTTGGAGATTAGTATTAGCATCAAGTTACAGATTGTTACATTGTACGAGGTCTGTCCAAAAAGTATCCGACCGCTGACCAGTAGGCGGCCGCGGCATAACCGATCGGCTCGAACCGGTTATTGGAGGGGAGGGGCGAGCCTACGCCTTCCCATATTAGGCATTGAATACGATCCGGTCACTCAGTGAGTCACAGCACTCTGTTCCGTGCAGTACTGCTGTGTGTGTGCGTCGCATTTCAATATGACTGAACGTGTTGAGTAGCGCATTTGCATTAAATTTTGCCAAAAACTTGGCCATTCAGCATCAGAGACGATTACTATGATACGGAAAGTTTATGGTGACGTGTCTATGGGCGATACACAATTAAAAGAGTGGTTTAGGCCGGTTTAAAAATGGCCGCATATCAGTGGAGAGTGATGAGCGATCTGGCAGGCCTTCAACGGCCAGAAACGCTGAAAATGTTGAACGTGTTTGTGCAGCAATTAATGAAAACCGTCGATTGACTGTCCGAGAGCTGGAAGAAGATTTAGGAATACCAAAATCGTCAGTTTGTAACATTTTACACGAAGATTTAAAAATGAACGTGTTTCGGCAAAATTTGTTCCTCGGCTGCTGACAGAAGACCAAAAGAACTGTCGACTTGAAATCGCACAGAACAATCTGGATTTGATAAAAAGTGACCCAGGGCTATTAAAAAAATGTTATTACTGGTGATGAGTCATGGGTTTATGGCTACGACCCTGAAACAATGTAGTCAAGTCGAAGCAATGTTAAGACAATGCTGAAAGTTTTTTTTTTTACCAGGACGGCGTTGTTCATCACGAATATACTCCAAGAGGCCAGACAGTGAATAAAGAGTATTATCTTGAGGTCCTAAGGCGGCTACGAGATGCAGTGCGAAGGAAACGACCTGAACTGTGGACAAGCCGTGACTGGATCCTGCACCACGACAACGCGCCAGCTCATTCCTCAAATCTTATTCAGCGTTTTTTGGTCAAACACGACATCAACCAACTACGACAGCCTCCATACAGTCCTGACATAGCTCCTTGTGACTTCTGGCTATTTCCGAAATTAAAAATTCCTTTGAAAGGAAAAAGATTTGACGATGTTGAACAAATAAAACAAAATGTGATGAAGGACCTGTTAGCCATTCCGCAAGTGTGACAACCATATCGTCTGCGTACATTACTATTTGACAGAGTCCTTGCAGATGAGTTGGCAGGTCGTTTGTTAGTAGTAGAAATAATACTGGTCCCAAGACTGAGCCTTGCGGTACCCCTCGCTTTACTTGGAGTAGTTTAGAGTGGACCCTTTCTGTTGTATCACCAGCAGCGTACCGCAGCTCAACGAGTTGTTTTCTGCCACTCAGATAGCTGAAGAACCAGTTTGCTGATTTTCCAGCATGCCCAGGTCTTTCATTTTTCTGATTAGATAGTCATGACTAATGCAATCAAAGGCCTTGGTGAAAAAGGCTAGTAATTGCACAGCCCTCCTCCAGCCTGTCCAGGATGTACTCGACAAGGTGTATCATTGCCATGGTCGTCGATTTGTCCTTAAGGAATCCGTGCTGTTGGTGTGTAAGTAGTTTGTTGTGGTTGAGGTAGTGCAGGAGTTGTTCCATTACAATTATTTTTTGAAAAAGTTAGTATGAGGGAGATTGGGCGGTAGCTACTAATTTCTGTTGTTGGTCCTTTCTTGTATTTGGGTGATTTTTAGTTGGTCAGGGAAGATTCCTTGCTGAAATGATTTATTTACGATGTTTGTCAGTGGTACAGTTAGTTCTTTCTTGCGGTTTTTTGTTAGTATGACGGATATGTCATCTATGCCTGAAGAGGTTTTTGGTTTCAAACTGTCTATGACTTTGTGGACACGGTTTGCTGCTGTTGGTTGAAATTGAAATGTACTATTTGTTATTGGTGCTATGTAATTGGTAATTATTGCTTTGGTTAATGTTGTTGTTTTGATATATGTTTTGTGCTATTGTTGTAAAGTGTTTTTTAAAAGAATTTGCTATTTCTACTGGGTCTTCTATGGTGTTTCCATTGACTTTATATGGTGTATAAGAGTATATATCTTTTGCTGCAATTTTTGCTGTTGTTTTATCCCCGAAGAATTCAACGTGGTATTTTATAGGTTTTTTCATTTCATTAAAAACTATTTCCTTCATGAATACTGGCCAGTGTGCATGACCCTTTACATTGGCTAAGACCACATCCCCTGATTAGAAGTTATGTTCTGAAGTCATTTTGAGTTTGTTTGGTTTCAATAAATATGGAATAGACTTGATTTCTTGTTAGTACACGATGATTTTAGGGATTTGTTAAACTTCTCTGGTCAATTGAAAAACTTGGTCAGTTAATAAAATTGTACTGCGATTTAAGAGATTTGTGTTGATGAAATGTTGTACATGCAGTATGTGGTGTGAGTTGGCTCCGACATCAGCAGCCAGGTTGTCAATACATCAGTTTTGTAAATGTTGTTCTTGACTGCCTAAACGCATAGTACGAAACACAGACATGATTTGATGACACAGTTGAGTTGAGGGAAAAAATGAAAAAAAAGAATTTAAGCATGTCATTTTATTAATTAAATATGTTCTGCTTAATAATCTATTTTTGCGATGATGCAAAAATATTGTGCCAACAACTGGTTTTTGAACCAGGAACCTTCCAGGTGACAAATCAGAGCTCTACCATCTGAGCTATCTGCTTTATTTATCTCGATCAGTAAAACTGCATACTGCCTCAGTCCATTGATTAGCTAGTGAAAAAAAACCTGTTATCAGTGGAAAACCTCATTTATGCCCAGTCCCTATCTCAAAAAAGAAAACGTCACTGATAGCTATCCAATGTTTGTTTACAAACTTTCTTCTTTTTGAAAATAATTGTTTCAGTGTGGTTCTATTTATTAATATATATTTTATAAAACAAGACCAGTACTTGAAGCTTATTTTTTATAGGTTACTTTTTGTTGCAAAATATTGAAGTCTGTATAATAACACTTACTTAGTCTAGAAAACCTGATTACTGAGAACTTCGGAACCATATCAGTCTTGAATTTGAGTAAAGTATCATTAAACGCATTAAAATATTAGAAAACTTATTACAAAATTAAATAGCTGCACACAATTACCACATGTTGAACCACCAAATAACCTGGTCGAACCTAGTTAGTGGAAAATAATTGTTATGGATGAAATAATAGAATACCAATACTGAACAAATAAAATAAATATTTTCACAATTATTAAAGCATTGTATATTTTTAAAATGTACTGAATTCAAATGTAAGTATATATAAAAACAAATTAATTTAATATGCCCCTTTCATAACCATTTTATACATACTAAGCAGTGAACTCAGGAGCTTGGGCTAAAGATTGGAACTTCAATCCCCCGTATCTAGAGTACGCTGGGGCTAAAGACAGGAACTTCAATCCCCTGTATCTAGAGTACGCTACGCTCCAACTCCCAACTGATGCTGTCATCTAATCACTTCCTTAGATTTCTCCCACGATTTTTTAAACTCTGAAGTGTACAGAAAATAGTTACGCATTTTTCCTATAATTTCTATTATATTCTATATGTTTTCACAGGTAAAGAACTTCTTATTATACGTGACCAAAGCTATTTATATATTTGAAGTACTGTCATACTATTTATTTATTATCCAACCCATCAGAGTTCTACCTTTGTTTGTTCGGGTGTGACATGTTGTTTGTGCTCTTGGCTCCTATGCAATGACGTGCTTGTGTTCATTCTCCTCAGTCTGGACTTCATACCGTTTTTGTATCAGTCAGGTATCACTTAATAATATCTTCCAGTGGCAGTCCATACCTTTGTTTGTTCTCTTGGCTCCTATGCAATGACGTGCTTGCGTTCATTCTCCTCGGTCTGGACTTCATACCGTTTTTGTATCAGTCAGGTATCACGTAATAATATCTTTCTGTGGCAGTCCATTGCTGCAAGTTTTTTAATGTATTACGGGTTTTTACACCTTGATAAGAGTTAATTACAATACTAAAAACATAGTGTTATATTTTTGTAACATGCATAACGATTGCAAATGTCAGAAATCCTAATACAGTCCAATCTTGATAATGCGACAGATATGGGACCAGCACACTGTCGGATTACCAAGGAGTCCGGATTACCAAGGGTGACATTTACACAATGCATAAATAATCTATAATCAGTTAGAAACGTGAAAATAAGTAAACACTATACTGTAAGAACAAACCTATTTATTGTACGTGGCAGAGTGTACGTACCTAATTATAGTAGAATGAACAAACTGTACATACATATAACACATAAGTGAAAACTCTTAAAACACCATCTTTACGCTTTAAACAATTCAAAAACAGTTTTTTGCTTATTCTTACTGAAAGATTCTGAGATCACATTCTCCTGGAGATTTTTTAAATGAAGAATTGTTTCATTTTCAACATCACGCTCTTGACAGTAAGTTATAAGGGTAGCAGCTACCAACACAGTGTCATTACAACTGACTTTAAAAGAACTAGCAGCCACCTCGATCTCGTCGCCGTCAGTCTTGCCGCTGTTTGGAGTAGTGGTCTCTTCTATAATCTCATCATCATGTAAGTCGGCATTTAGACCAGCATCTATCAGCCACTTCATTAGATCTTCTTGTGGTATGTCCTCATTTTCTTTCAACATTTTTTTGTTAATAAGTGAACAAGTCGTAGACAGACTATCCAAATAAGTTTCAACATAATCTGTTTCGTTTTCAGTATCGTTTTCAAGTAATGGGTGTGTAGGCCACACGTTTTTCAAAGTCTTGATGATGTTTAATTTCGTAACTTGGTTCCAAGCATAAGCAGAGTTGATGACAGCATCCTGATATTAAATCTCTTCAAAATGTCTAAAATATCATCTGTTGTGTTGCTCACAATGTCCATCAACAAGCGTTTCTTGTAGTGCATTTTCATGGTTTTTATTACATTTTGATCTAGTGGCAGGATCAATGTTGTTGTGCTTTTTGGTGAAAACATTATCTCAATGCTCCCATCTTTGGTTTTAACTGTCATTTCAGTTTCATTATGGTGGCGGGGAGCATTGTCCGACAATAGCAATGCTTTTAATAGCAATTTTTTTCTGTTAAAAACTGGCAGTTTTTTTCGAGCGTGTTGGACTACCGAATGTGTCGGACTACCGAACATGTCGGACTGGCAAATGTCGGATTATCAAGATTGGACTGTATTGTTTCATTGTCATAATATTATTTATAAACAAGTACTTGATCTCACACTTTTTTATTTATTGAACCACTGCCCCTCATTAATGATGAATTTTATTGTGGGCTTTAGGTGCAGAGTATGTTAGTCAGCTCATAACTATCTAGGGGAATAACGATAATGGTGACCAAGAGTAACCCTAAACCTCGGTCATCTTCAGATTACAAAACAGTCAAAACTCTTAAGTAAGGAATTCATATTATGACGAATTTCAGAGACTTTGTGTTGCTCACTCTGCCTGGTCAGCGTTCTCCAGGTATTACCCATTTTGATGCAGATTGTTAGGTAAAGATGTTCACTATTATAATACAAGTTTATTACCGAAAAACTGGGTGTCACCAACTTCACACCATAAACACTCATTGATGAAAAGTTGGTAAAACAATCAGTATAATGGGTTCTTTTTCTTTTGTTTATAATAAATTGTTAGATGGTTTCTGACGACCGTTCATACCGGATGTTCTAAAATTTGTTATTTTTCTTTGAACGCAATCCAATGTGTAATGTTTTATTAATTTATACATTTAAGTTTTCAGAAAATAAATACAGTAGACTCTCACTAATCCGGTAGATATCAGACGACGGTATTGCAGGATTAGTGAAAACGCTGTGTTATTGGAAGGCTATCTATAAAAATGCTTAAAATGTACAAAATGTGTTTTATTACACCAAACACTATTCAAAATTACTATTACAGTACTTGTGTACTAAATTTAAATGAAAGGCATTAAAACATTTTCCTTAAACATACTTTTTACGTATGTAATCATTAGTTTTTATGGGTGCTGTACTACACTAGAAGTAAACATAACCTTAACTTACGGAGCTACGGTAGGTCTATTCCATTGGAGTACAAAAACATTAGATTTTCTTTAGTTTCTTGGCTTGAATAGGCTCTTTTAATACTTTATCTTTAAGCCTCTTTAAAACAAGAATATCACTAGCAGACACTTAATTTTCTTCTGCCCACTTCACAGAAGTTGCAAAGGTATTCATCGCAGCATTATTGCTGATTGTGTAAAGACTGGATGTTTCCTCTCTCCTATTGCCCTCTTCTTTTTCTTCTCTACTCGTCACATCTTCGATTAATTCATCATCTGTCATAATCTGTACACTTTCTTCTTCCTCATCAATCGGCCACTTATTCACATCTTCTGTTGTCAGACTTTGGTTTTACCAACAAGTTTTTCAGAGATCTTATCTTGCAGCTCAGTTATTTCACGATCAACACTTTCTTCGTTGTGATCAGCAGCCAGCATCACTTCCATTTCTTTGTTTTGATCATTGCCTGTTTTGTTATTTTGCTTTTTTTTGTACTCCTCTAACAAAGTCATATCGGGCCACAAGTTACGCCGTAAACAAATAGTGGTTTTTGCTGCTAGATTTTCCCAAAGATTTGCTAGTGAAAAACATCTTATATGTTTGTATTGTTTAATGACTGGATCACACTGTCTTATTTTGGCAAACTTGTGTTAAGTAAAGCTTTTTTGTAGAGTATTTTGACTGTCTGAATAACGTTCTGGTCCATGGGTTGTAGAGGAGGTGTAACGTTTGGCGGCAAAAACATGACACAGATACAAGCATTTTTTAATTCATCTTCTTCTGGATGAGCGGGACAATTATTCAAAATAAGCAGTTTACTTTTTAAGAAAAGTTTTCACTGATGGCACGAATATTTCATGAAGCAATTCCTTGAACAATGACTGGATCCTCCATCC
Organism: Homalodisca vitripennis; assembly: GCF_021130785.1. Classification (NCBI taxonomy): domain Eukaryota; kingdom Metazoa; phylum Arthropoda; class Insecta; order Hemiptera; family Cicadellidae; genus Homalodisca; species Homalodisca vitripennis. Next base: position 24,517,918 of record NC_060215.1, read on the forward strand.
CTTGCATGCATTTTGTAATTAACTGCTGGCAGGTTGATATTTTAAAGACCCTGGGGTTTTTTTATGTACCGATCACCAATAACTTCAATTGATGTGTGCCACTTACATTTGAACAGGGCATAAATGTAATTCTGTCCTTGGTCAGTTTTTGTCCCAGATCACTCGTTTCAGCACAGTGAACAAATGTCTTCTTGGGAAAAAGCCGGTAAAATAAACCACTCATCTGCGTTGTAGACTTGATTTGGGAGATAGGTCTAGTTCCTCTATGATTTGCTTAAACTTTTCCTTGAATAGTTCGACTGTAGCAACATCACATGATAGTTTTTTGCCTGTCGTACTTAACAACGCTTTTTAAAATTTTTCTAACCATCCTTCACTTGCTTTGAAATTGATTTTCTCCATTATTTTCTCATAGAATACCTTTGCCTTTTCTTTAAGAATCTCCCCTGAAATTGGTGTATGCCTGTTTTGTTATTGAAGAAACCAAGCATATAGGCTATCCTCAACCTGAGGAAATTCACCCTTTTTTTTAACATTTTCCAGGCACTTTTCACATTGTCACTGCTTATGAATAAAAACTTAATCTTTTCACTATTCTTATGTATTGTTGCACGACATATCCTATTCATTGGCGAGGTTAGCAAGCTTATCTCCTTTATCAATTCTCTTTAAAATCTCGTTCTTCTGAAGCAGAGTTAAGGTTTTATGTTTTCGTTTACAATGAGACATTTCTCACTTACTCTCTTGAAATATAAATTAAATGAAAACTATAACACTAAGTACAGGAGCAATAACACAAATAACACTGGGACTGTTAAAGTGAACAGCGAGTAAACCATGAGATATGAGCGATCCTAGATTGTTGTTAACAGTTTTCAGTAATGTGTCCCAACTTGAATATATGCTCGTCAAAATATCATCGGTTACTAGTGTGCCGATCTGGTACAGTGCCACATTATGGAGGGTCTGTTTATTACTTACCAGGTTAGATGTATTGTATTTATGAAATCTTCCTCCATAGCATAATAATTTTGTATTTATTAAAAGTATAAGTATCTCTGTGAAGTGAAGTTGGTAGTAGAGTCAACAATGCACAGTAGACTGCTGTGCACTCCTTATACTACGATAAGTAAAACTGTGAAATATTTAAAGATGGATAAGTTGATGACCAGGATGAAGTGGCCAAGGATGCTCCCTATAAAGATCTTGTTGAGTTGGTTGATCTAATCATTCGAGACAATTGAAGGTTTACAGCTTACTATCAATGATGGATAATTTGAAAAAATATAAAGATTTTGGACATTTTTCATCGTTATGTTATAAAAACTACAAAAAAACAAAACACTATCTGTATTGAGAACTGCCTTCTTCATCTTCAGGAGTAAAAAATTAAGATAAGCAGTTGGACATATAAAAAAATTAATAAAAAATATGGTAAGGGACATGCCAGTCATACTTGATAGAGAAAGTGTGTAAAATATTGATTTTTTTTATCTAAAACTCAACATCAGTTAGGAGAACAAACAAATTTTGTTTGTGATACAAGAATATGAATGTTTCACCACAACATACTTCAACAAGAATATTTCTATGCATCATACCAGATAGGGACATTGTTTTAATATCATACTATTTCTTGAAATTTTTAAGAAAAAGAATGTTTCACCAAACTGTACCTGCGCAAGAATGTTTTACCTCCCCATATAAGAACAAAGATTTTGAACCATTACCATAGCAGAAAACTTATGCTCAATCATGTCATATATACCAGAACAGCATACCACACCATACTGGAGGAGCACACTATGTCCAGCTGTTTATATATATAGAACAGTGTGTTGTGCTACCCAAGTGTATTTATTAACTGCTGTGTTGTTTACAGGTCAGATGTGATTTGCAATGAAACGTCGTGCAGAGGAGACTGTGAAAACAGCTGACACTAGTGGAGGGTATCCCCATTCCTCGAGTCCCCTGTCTCCACCACCACCACGCCACCCTCCTCGCACCCTCACCAGTAATCAAGGTTAGTACTAGCCAAGTCAAAACAATGGCATCTTAGCACTTACGACATTCTAAAAAAGTTTTATGGCTACACCAATTTCTTACCCTTTGAACAGCAACAACGCAACAGCCATATTTTTATATTTATCTTAAAGCAATATGAACATATATATTGCTATTAATTGTTTCTATTAACCCATTGCGGATCATATTGTTTTCAAAGTCAAAGTCAAAATGTTCTTTATTCATATACATCAAGTACAGAGATAGTGTCAAAAATTAATAAACCTAATTGGTGACATAAAACATTTAGAGTAGAATATTAAATGTCCAGGGTTGGTCATTTGGTAAAATTCTTTAAGTGTGTAGATGGCCTGGTGTGAGAGCAGTTTATGGAGTTCAGTCTTTAGCTGTTTCCCCTTCTTCGTTCTTATTTCTATCGGTAGACAGTTGCTCAGCTTTCTTCCTATGTAGGATGGTTTTTTTTCATACTGTGCTAAGTGGTGAATGGGCAGTGGATACATAGTTGAGTTGCGGGTGTTGTAGTAGTGCAGGTCTTCAAGCCTTGATAGGTATTCTCTGTCAACATATAAAATAACTTCTTGTATGTAGAGAGCGGTCACGGTCAAGATCTTTAATGTTGCAAAGACCTTTCTGCAGCTTTCCCGGAAATGAAGGTTTGCAAGTATTCTTATTGCTTTTTTTTTTGAAGGATTAGAATTCTGGTCATGTTAGCATTTGATGTCCCTCCCCATACAGCTAGACCGTATCTTATATGTGCCTCAAATAGAGCAAAATAGGCAGTACGTGCTGTAGTCAGATCACCAATTTCTTTAACCTGTTTGAGTGCATATAGGCTTGAGTTTAGTCTATTGCATAGCTGGTCAATATGGGGTGTCCAGGATAAGCTTGAGTCAATTGTAATTCCGAGGAATTTGGTTTGTTCAACCAAGTTAACTTCTGGTGAGCAATTAATTTGTCCTGTTCTTCTCCCAAACCCTAATTGGGTAGTTTTAGAGGGGTTAACCACTAAGTCATTTCCATCACAATATTGATATGCCATGTTGACCGCAATAAAAGCATTTACACTAAGGTTTTCAGGTGTATTGTTGTCAAGGATTAAGGTTGTATCGTCAGCGTACATCAAAGTTTTAGTATATTCATGTAAGTATTCTGGAAGGTCATTAATAAAAAGAATAAAAAGCACTGGACCCAGCACGGATCCCTGTGGGATCCCTCTATGTATAGGATGGGGTTGTGATCGGAATGCTTTAGTCACCCCTTTTTCAGTAGACTTTAGTTCGACTATTTGACTATTTTGGCGCGTTTTGGCGCACGGGCACGAATTAATTTACGGTCAGCGGCCGAACGAACAGCAATGGTGCGCCACATCGTATCGCTCGCCATTGTTTACTCACTTCATATCTACGTTGAACTGGATTCCGGTTTATAAAAGTTTAATATCTTCATCTATATTCTTAAAAACAAAATAATTAAATACAATATATTGCTTATGAACTATTATAATATTTTCAAGCTCATATTATTTTTATTTTTCAAGCTCTTAGATTTCCCTAGTTTTCCATTATCTAGTGTAATGTGTGATGTAGATGGAAAATTCAGCTGTGAAGGTATTCATTCAGATGGAACATGGGCCTGCTGGGGTATCCGTGATGTAGGAACGATAACACGCGAGCAAGGTTCCGGGGTGGCAGGGATGATGTCTGAATCATAGTCTAAATAAAGCGGCTCGGGCGAAGCGATTACAACATCCGGGCCATTGTCTAGACTAAATTTTCCAACATGTACGTCTGCGTCGTTCAGTTCTGTGTAACTAACCTCAAAGTCGCTTGCTTCATTCGTGCAACGGCGTGGACATAAGCGCACTATATCTTCATTGTCACTGTCTAGGCCACTACTCTCACTAACACTCTAATAAATATCGATCAAGTTCAGACGATCGTAATTTTTCCATTTCGATCAGCACATATTATGACACGCAAATTATACCATAAAATGCGGTACTAGTTACTATTATAATAACAGCTGAGGAAAACAACCAATCAGAAGCGCTAAAAAGCAGAGAGTAAACTCACATGAATGATTTTTCAACTTTAACATGCAAATGTGATCTGTAGGATATATACCTGAGCTCGTCATCGTGCCGTTAGGCCCGGCCACTGCGTGATGAGCATAGCTCGTCAGTGATCCGCAATGGGTTAATGCCATACCTCAACGCTATTTAGAAGAGAATTGTTTTAGTTCTAATCACATCCACTATGTCTCAAAGGCTGTTGTGTGACTAATGTGTAACACTACTGGATGGACCAGGTAGCTCCTGCCAAAAAATAGGATTAGTGTATCATATTTACCTTCTAATCACGTCCGTTATGTCTCGGAAGCTATTATGTGAGTAATGTAATGAGTAACACTACTGGTCAGACCAGCTAAGTTTATACCATTTAGTTTTAAATTTCATAATTTTATCTGTATAATAGTTGTTTCTTTATTTATAATAACATACCCAATAGCGTATATGTTGAATTATGATGTATTATTTATTATTTGTTTGTGTTACAGTTGGCCAGTCCGCGTATGCGCCCGCTATAAAAACTACAAGTGAGCTTCGAAGTGTACCAAGTCAACCACCAGGTTTCTCCACGTTTCCTACTACAATGCCTACTGTTGCGCCATCTATAAAGGTAAAATTTAATTTTCTGAGTAAATGAACTGACATTTCGGTTTCAGTTGGAAAAATTATGAAATGTTATGAGCAAAGAAACTACAGTAATGAGTAAAAAACAAGGAAGCTGGGCTAACCTATGTAATCATTTATAATTAAGAGATTCCCCTGCATAATCTTGTGTTGTGTGCACTGTAACACAAGCAATGGAATGACTTGTAAGAGGATTTTAGTAAGTAGTCTTGCATAACAAGATTCTTCGGTTTCTTTCCAAGAAAATAACACGTAACAGTTTTTTGCAAACTTATTCACTATGACAGTTCCGACGTAGCTTATTATCAGTGAAGATTCCTAAGCAGCTTCAACACCTGCAGCATATCTCCTATTAGGTCTTTTTAAAGTCTACTCTATAAGTCACAAAACAGGTTTCTTGCTCCCTACTATAAAAAATGCATTGTACGCGTATTAACATAATTTTGTGTATAATTACATAAATAATGAATAAATACAGCTGTGAGAGATATTGTCACTTCTCCAATGGATCCTGTCTGCTTACATAATCCCAAATCAGTATTCAATAACCACCGCCAGTCAAACTTCTAACAATCATGATGTTCAGTTCTAGAATGTCAAGGGGTAAAAGTTCCTAAATCTGACTTTTTTGTTGAAATAACAAAATTTTGAATGTAAATTTAATGAGCTTTTTTTGTAATTAAAAGCCAAAATATTATATTATATCTATTTATTAATAAGGCAACATGAAGAGCAAACATTATTGTAAACAAACTCAAACACGCTAACAACTATAGTTTTTCTTTAGTTTATCAAGTTATGTTTTATTTATTTATTTATGAATGGAACAACCATTTTGCAACAATATATAAATGACAATAAACATATTAAATACAACAAAAATAATGTGAAACACAATAAGGTCGAGTACAACAATTCTAAGAATAAAAACCAATCACAATGTTAATAAAATATTGACATTTAAAGCACCTGTTATATAAGATACTATGTAATGTCAACTACAATAAAACACATTTACTCTACTGAAGTACATTTGATTCAATACTTGCAACTAGGAAACATTGAGTAAGCTTACTATCTTTTGATTCAAAATCCAACTTCTAGGGAAATTGAGTAGGCTTACTACATCTTGATTCAACTTTTGCAACTAGGAGACATTGACATTGAGTAGCCTTACTATTTCGATTCAACACTTGAAACTAGGAAACATTGAGTAGGCTTACTATCTTTTGATTCAAAATCCAACTTCTAGGGAAATTGAGTAGGCTTACTACATCTTGATTCAACTTTTGCAACTAGGAGACATTGACATTGAGTAGCCTTAACTATTTCGATTCAACACTTGAAACTAGGAAACATTGAGTAGGCTTACTATCTTTTGATTCAAAATCCAACTTCTAGGGAAATTGAGTAGGCTTACTACATCTTGATTCAACTTTTGCAACTAGGAGACATTGACATTGAGTAGCCTTAACTATTTCGATTCAACACTTGAAACTATGAAACATTGAGTAGGCTTACTATCTTTTGATTCAAAATCCACCTTCTAGGGAAATTGAGTAGGCTTACTACATCTTGATTCAAATTTTGCAACTAGGAGACATTGACATTGAGTAGCCTTACTATTTCGATTCAACACTTGAAACTAGGAAATATTGAGTAGGCTTACTATCTTTTGATTCAACATTTGCCATTATTAAATATCTAGAAGGTATACTGTCACTTGATTCATAATTTGCAACTAGGAAACATTGAGTAGGCTTACTATCTCTTGATTACATTTTTGAAACTAGGAAACATTGAGTAGACTTACTATCTCTTGATTAAATGTTTGCAACTAGGAAACATTGAGTAGGCTTTCTATCTCTTGATTCAACTCTTGTAACTAGGAAACATTTTAAGAGTTGTGTCACGCCCACACTAGTGTCATTAACAAAAGTGCCTAATTATACCTAGTATGTATAATAATTGTGTGTCAAACTATCATTACTTGTATTAAAATTAGAAGAGGGTGTATGGTTTTTGTTATAAAATCCATAGTTCCTATTTAACAGAGGTGTGTGTCAAGCCCATGATTTGAAACAAAATTTTATGTTATGTTAAACACAAAACATCAACAAAACCAGTATTATACAATAAAGAAGGTGACACACATTCATGAGCAAATTTCCTCTTATCCTGGTGATACAGCGTGTGCTTTAAAGACAATAGAAATGGTTTTCATAATAACTTTCAAATAGAATCTAATTCAAACTGAGTTTTCCAGTTCCAATGATTGTCAGTTTATCATAACATACAACATTTTCCAATACCATTTTTTAGTGGAATTGTACAAAAATCAAACTCTCAACTGACCTAAAAAAAGATTTCATAATGTTTGATTGCTGTGTCAAAAGATTGTCAAGCCTCCGAAATTCAAAATTGATTTCTTTTCTTTAGAATCAACATAATGCCTTATGCTAAATTTAGAAATCAACAATAATATATATATATATATATATATATATATATATATATATATATATATATATATATTTAACCCTAGAACTGGCGGTCATTTCATCCTGTAGTGTCGGGCTGTTTTGGAGCTTCGCGCAAGGTTTTTTTTAAAAAAATTATTAAAAATATAAAATAAAAGCAATATAAATAAGAGTATATATTTTTGTGTTCAGAATTAAACGTAGAATTGCACTATATTGTAAAATTAACCATAAAAAATTTTCTAATTAACACTTTTTTTAATCAAATATAAAATTTACGAAAAATTTTTCTTAAATTTGGGGGGGACCATACCTAGCAAATGAAGTTATAGTGAGAAATATTTATAAGTGAGATAGCCATTCTGTGTCAAATTTTATCTAGTTTCAGAAAAACATAAACATTATACACATTTATGAAAGCATCATAAAGCTATAGAACAAAAAGCAGCGATGCGTATAAATTTTGAAAATCGGGTGTACAAGTAAGACTTTGGTAAAACAAGTTTTGCTAATACATTTATCTATGAATACATGTTATATTGCATATTTTATTACTTAGAATAAAATAAAAAAATACAGTACTAATAAAATAATTACCATAAATTATTTTTTGAAAAGTAAAAAAAAGTTGCATTTTGCCATTATTCAAAAATTTTGCAAAAAATTTTCATTCAGCAAAATATAAAATCGTTTCTAAAGCTTGTACTATATCAAAATTTATAAATTTATGGTTTATGAGTAATAGGAAATATTATGTAGTTAGAAAACTATAAATATAACTAAATATATGGAAAAATTTATTATAGAATAACCCAAACAGTTATTATATATAACCAAAGAAATTACAGGAAATATATATTTTATTGTGAAAACTATCTATTTACCAAAAATAAATAGTTACTTCAGAGCTAAAAGAGTGCTATAAATAACGTTTAGTAAGTGAAAACAATAACAAACTATGTGAAATGAATTTTAGCCAAGTAATTTTGCCATAGCCTACACAAAGCCGGTAATTTCTCAAACATATTTCAGTAAATAGAAATTGATTTATTCTAAAATATATATGTTTACACTACTACGACATCAAGCAACACACTACACATTAAATACGATACTAAAACACGCGTAAAACTATTAAAACTTACAAATATCCACAGCTCGGCACGAAAGTGATACAGAACGGCAGCGGCAATATGGCGGTCACAATAAACGGCGTCGCGTTTTCTTTTACGTTCAAAATAACAAGCTTGCTACGTCATAACCATAATACAAAGAGGAATAAAACTCATCTGTTCCCTAGCATTTTTCTTCCCGAATCCAATGGTGCATGAATGATATCGATACGTTACCGGAGTATATTGTAAAAAGTAATTATACGAGGGAATGTTTGACCGACAAAATTTTGACGGTTAACACTACAGAAGCGGCATTGACCGACAAAATTATGTCGATTAACAGTTCTAGGGTTAATAAGTTTTTTGCATGCAAATAATGAATGTCATTCTTGTAAATTGTAAATATTGCTGTCGTACATACATTGATTAACTGATTTGTTAGATTAACTTTATTCATAACAAGCTACTTTAACCCTCCCAGTGGCAACTACTTTTTCTCCAAGTGGCGGGACTTTTTCTCACATTTTGTATTGTATCAATATATACATATTTTTAGCTCTAAAAATTATATAATTATGACATGTTATATATCAAATTAAACTGCACAAAACACACAATGTATCAATGTTAAAATAGTTTACTTACCTTAGTTTAGTTGAAAAGTAGATGAGTTGAAAAACCAAAATATTTTTTTGAAAATTTTTATTTTTATTTTTGCTTCAATTATGAATTTAAAAAATAGCAAAATAAACTATTCATGATAGCAGTTTGTTCTAAATTTAATTTCAATTTGAAAAAACACACAGTTTGAATGAACTAAAAAAAAAACACTAACACTAATTATATAAAAACAACTATGCACACCAGTTTTTTTGACATTTTAGTCTGTATCTGAGGCATCTTCTTTCCTCCTCTTTCTTCCAGGCCTTAGAGGCCTCCAATAATGTTCCAAGTAAGGAAAGCACTCTCTGTGAACTCCACAATTGCAGGCTGGACACCAAAAGTGGCTTTTACCTCTTTTTTTGTGGGTCCACATAAAGCACATAGTCTTTTTTTCTTTTTTGTTCTTTTTTTTTAAGCCTCAGCTTTAAGCTATGACGGCTTCATTGAACACTGGCTATTTTATGTTTATTCCTGATGGGCCCTCCCCGGGATTTGAACCCGTAATCTCTCAGTTAGAGAGCCGAGACTATATCCATTAGTCTACCGAGGAGGACAACACATAGTCTTTCTTTGCATCCAGCCGCGACTGTTCTATTACCGCGACTGGCCAAGGGCGTTTAAAATCGGCATACAGTAAACAAAACGTATAGCCAGTACAATAAAATACTATATGAAATTAAAACATTGGAATCTGTTCTTTCTATCCATACCACTTCAGCGCGGATACGTCGCGGAATGTTTTTATAAACCGCTTAACAAAAAAAGGCTTACGTAAATAGACGCTGCAGCGTCTTTGCCACTGGTAATAGAAAATAAATAGACGCTGCAGCGTCTTTCACCACTCGGAGGGTTAATATAGAGAGAAGTGAATTCTTCAATAGAAAAAGAGCTTTGTTAATCAAGAAATCTTTTTACACATTTTGTACCTTTTGGCCTTTTTTGGATTTTATATTATTATTAGGTATGCATTTAAAAACTTATTTCCTTTATAAGTAGGCTTTAAAAAACCGTAGTCTATTAGCCAAGTTGACTTAATTTTTGTTCTAGTATTTTAAGGATGAGCAGTTATCCTTACTACAATTCTTTCTAAAACAAATAATTAGTTATCAAAACGGGTGTAAAAATTGGTTAAATAGCAGCATTTCCAATCAAAAACCAGTATTAAAGATTGACTGAAGAAATAAAGTAAGGCCATACTTCTATTGAAGAAGTAACAAGAACGCCTTTTGCATAAGAGCAGAAATAAAAAACAAGGGGTATTAGATTTCCACATTTTTAATCTAAATACAGGGTGGCCACCTGACCGGGACAACTGGGAATAAGCCGGGAATTTTTCTGAGTACCTGGAAAATTACAAAAAAATTTTCCGTCTCCAACAACCTATAAAATCAAGACATAATTTGACAGCTTCTTGAATCAAGAATTTATTAATCTCAAAACATCGTATTATACGCAACGTGGATTGTAAAATTGTGAATGAAGATCGACATACGGTGGGAGTGGTCGATCACATATGACCGAGTGGTCTAAGACATTGGACTTTGAGTCTGAGTTAGAGATAGCGCAACTTCGAATCCTCTCTGTGACCGTTGCACTTTTTTTATCAGTACCATCGACCTTGTACTTTATCGACTCTCCCCCTTATTCTGTTTGATAAGATCCTCGCACATGCCAGTGGCCAATGAGGACGGGCAGAATAAGGCATAGAACGAGATTGTCTTCTCCTTGAAAAAAAAAAAAATGTTCGCAAGCTTCATCTGAGGGTTGCCTTCAACAGTGTAGTGGAGTTTATCTTAGTATCTTATCTTACGTGGTTAGTTCTACTCCTGTGCCGCGGCAAGCTCCCTCCCTCCCCCCCCCCAAAAAAAAAGATGTAACAATGCATTGGACAATTTTAAATCGGCTGACTGCTCCCGACTTCGCCACTAAACGAGCGATACACATTAAGCGTTAAAGCGGCAGGGTGGTAGTGACCACGATACCAACAGGTTTTATGTATTTAAGTATTATTCAGTAGTCGAAGTGGGGCTATAAAAAGGCTTAATAGTTCGGTTTGTTGAATAATATATGTTTGACGGTTTGAGATACCCGGTTTTTTTTTAGTGCACCAGAATTTTAGTTGGATTTTTACCAGGCCTGATACCTTTTGGAGAAGAAATAGTGGGTAAGGTATAAATGGCGGACAAGTAACGCCAAGAAAAGCGAGTTTGTGCCCGACATGTTGCACAGCAATTACAGAATGGGCTGAGGGCTGAGCGGCAGGTAAAACATCTATTACCTAGAATTGGCGGCAGATAAGCGGCATGTGTGGAACCGCCCTACCGTTCATGTCTGTCGTGAGTGTTCCCCATAGGTACAACACATACATTAAACTTTTAAGTCGTCACTGATCCAACGCTCACTGCTTACCACTCATATTGCGGCCGAGATCTTGGTTGGTTTATGAATTATTGCTCCTCGTTCATGTTCCGATTGGGCATCGGATTACATAAGTTAAAACAAAGAAAGTGATGTTATATTTTGATACCACGGTCACATCCAAACCTCGACTCAACCTGCGTTTACACTGGCAGAAAATTGCAAGTTTTGTGTCTGACTGTAAAAATCGTGTCTCGAGTGCAAGAGCTCTAGTGAGCGCTGCAGCAACTAGCGACGGACAGTTGTTTGCAAGAACTGGAGATCAGTCTCGACTATTAAAATTTCAATTATAAACATTGCCGAGATATCACTGCCGTGTGTGAACAGGCTTCGTATTGACTCCCGGAACAACAAGCGATACAACTGTAGCAAGTTGTATTAGTGCCTGCTATAATTCTCATGAGTAAAATTGTTTATCTTGTTCACATTATACGCCAGTAGTTGTGCAAATTTTCTCGCAACTTTACTTGCCAATGTAAACGTAGCTTATGTTGTCGCCAGTATACAAACGGACAGCCGACCGAATCAAACAGGCATGTCAATTTCGTCGTCAGAGCGGAATTGGTTGGACGACGGCTGGAAATCCCATAAGTTCTCCAATTAACTATTTATCTGAACGACTTCCCCGCACACGTGTTCGATCGGTCGGACGATTTGAACTGTTCACACCAAATAGTCCAACGTGTATAAGGAGCCTTATGTCATGTTGTTCCGTAGTCCATGACTATAATATAACGAACATGTGACGAACCAGAGTTTCGTGCGTTTATTTACTTTGTAGTTGTGTTTTGTCATGATGGGGTGATTCTACTCTTGCATTATATTAAAGGCTGACATAAAATATTTAGGAGCCAGTAATTGATGACGTGCTCGTATTCTTGGTGGAACTGTAGAAGGTATTGTTCTGTACTGGTGTATATATACTTATTCAATAGATCGTGAACTAACTGCACTTCGGTTAACTTCCGTGGCAAATCACTTTCTGATGCATTCTTCATGTATTGGCCGTCAATGGGATATATATTGAGAGCCACAATACTTTCGTGGGACTCTAACCAGGGACTCCGGGAAACACACGTGAATTTTTATAGTGTCTCTTGAATTTTTAGTAGAGATGGATCTTTTATGATACTTCATACCGCGGCTCTTTCTACTCGATTACGATACTAACAGAAGTGCTTAAATACGCTTGAAAAATCACGAGTATTTCACTAGTATTTATTCACAATATACTACTCATATGGGGAAGCTGAATCTCGAATCCAAACAATTCTATACCTGGGTGACTACTGATCGGGAGTACGCAAATTCCGATTGCTTCGAAGTACGTTCATCGCAGATATCTGACCCGCAATGCTGGACTGTAGTCTGCCCCATGGTAGCGCTGTGTTGTTATTTATTTGTTGTCTTTGTTTATTCTGTACTGAATATATGTATTTTCCAAACGTCACAGAAAAGAGTTATTAGATATATACACGATGATTCATCAACACATTGAGAAACACAGGGATAAAAACTAAGGAGCTTGAAATGGGTAATAGCGATAAGTCGTCACTGAATTTCTCGCATATCGCTAGCGACAAAATGCTAGAGCACCGCAAGCTTTGTGTCATTTCTTGCAAATACAGCTGGTGACAAACCGTTACCGTTGAACTCGGCGTAAGGTTTAAATACAGTATTACAATTGTTTATTTGGTTTGAAAATTGACTAGAGAATCGGAAATTTTTGACCGGGAAAACCAGGAATTTGAAAAGAGGTTTTGAGTGGCCATCTTGAAATACCACACTCTTAACTTAAATCAGCTGATCTCATTTCACCTACCTAGCTAGGTAAATATAACCTTTTTGAATAACTCCATTTATGATGGTAGAAGACAAATAACATTCTGCTCAGAGACATCCAACTTCCTTGTCAAATGATCATGCATAACAAGAAACTAAGAACGTTCTCCTCAGAGACAACCAACTTCCATTACAAATGATAATGCACAGCAAAAAGTCAAAGTACTTTCTGCTCAGAGTCAGCTAGCTTCCATGACAAATGATCATGGACAGCAAAAAGACAAAGAACGTTCAGGTCAGAGAGCCATTTTCCATGACAAATGATCATGTAAATAATCCCAACAATTAATCAATACACTAACTGCTCAAGTACAGCTAGCTTCCCAGTAAAATGATTATGCACAACAAGAGGACTAATCACTTACTGCTCAGAGACGGACAACTACCATGACAAATGATAATGCTCAATAAGAAAACAAACTACTTTCTGCTCAGAGACAGCTAACTTCCATTTAAATGATCATGCACAAGAGGACAAAGCACTTACTGCTCAGAATCAGCCAACTTCCATTCAAATGGTCATCCACAACAAAAATACAAAGGTCTTTCTGCTCAGAAACTAGCCTCCATAAAAACATTATCATGCACAGCAAAAAGACAAATCACTTTCTGCTTACAGACAGCTCATCACAAATGCTCATCCATAATAAGAGAACAAAGTACTTTTTGCTCATAGGCTTCCATGACTAATGATCATACACAGCAAGTAGTCAAAGCTGCTCAAAAATACAGCTAGTTTCTCAGTAAAATGATTAGGAAAAAGTACTTTCTGCTCAGAGTCAGCCGATTTCCATGTCAAATGGTCATGCACAACAAGAGGACAAATCACTTTCTGCTTAGATACAGACAGCTTCCATGGTTATCCAAAACCACCATGGTTTATTCAAATGGTTATCCACAACAAATGATCATGCAAAATAATAAAACAAAAAGTACTTTCTGCTCAAAGAGAGCCAGTTGCCATGACAAATGATTATGCACAACAAGAAGATAAGGAACGTTGTGTTGATATACAGCCAGCTTCCCTGACAAATTATCATGCACAATAATAAGACAATGTACTTTCTGCTTTGAGACAGCCAGCTTCCCTGACAAGCGATCATGCACAATAATAAAACAAACCACTTTCTGTTCAGAGACAGCCAGCTTTTACTCAAATTAACATGCACAACAAGAAGACAAGGATCCTTCTGGTCAGAGACAACTAATTTCCATGTCAAATGGTAATGCTAAATAAGAGGACAAATCACTCTCTGCTCAGAGACAGCCAGCTTCCATGACAAATAATAATGCACAATGTTAAAACAAAAAGTACTTTCTGCTCAGAGAGAGCCAGTTGCCATGACAGATGATTATGCACAACAAGAAGATAAGGAACGTTCTGTTGATAGACAGCCAGCTTGCATGCCAAATGATTATACACAACAAGAAAACAATGTACTTTTTGCTTAGAGACAGCCAGCTTCCCTGACAAATGATCATGCACAATAATGATATAAATATGTTCATAGACAACCAGCTTCCATGAATAATGATCATGTACTTCAAGAGGGAATGTTCTATAAAGACTGAAAAATATTTGTGAAAGTGGTATGTATGGGTGTAGTGTACTATGAAACAAAGAGAGAAATAAACTATATAGAACTGTAGTCCAGGAATACAGTGGGTAAGAGTCTAGAGAGACACAAAAAAGCCAGTTGCCAAAGTGTAAAAAACTGCGTAGAAGGTGGTAAATTTTTTTGGATATAACAAAAACGATTGATTTACAAATGATTCTATTCTCACTGTTAGAATGCATATTTCTGTTTGCGAAATGTCAGAACTAAAGTTAAAACTCATTTAATACATATGTAATTAATTACATAAAATTCGTATGTGTTGTACAGTTTTTGAACCTTTTGGTCTAGATACACGTGTTGATGACTTATTTGTTTTGCCGTCTGAACAAGTATTTGTTTTACAGCCAGTGGTGACGGGAGGGTTACAAGGAGGGGCTCAGACCCTCACCAGTATCAACACTCTACAGACACTTCCTCCTGTCCGGCACAAGGTCAGTACACTCACTGTCGAAATAATCTGTTTCTGAGGAAAAGTGACCAACGCACAGGGGCACTTGGCCAAAAACTCAAAAGTTTTTGGAGAAATGTGAGATTAGACGTTGTCACGTTGCACCATTTGACTCCCAATGTTCAATTCCTGCAAAACTATTAAGAAATATTGTTGAGTGTAATAAGTCCTCTGTCCTCCAACTTTATAGTCTTCACTAGCCCAGAACTCTTACTGTAAAGAGGGTTTATTACTTTCTTCATTCGGGTTCGGTTTTCATCATTTTGTGACCCAATGTTCAGTTCCTGCAAAACTATTAAGAAATATTGTTGAGTGTAATAAGTCCTTTGTCCTCCAATATTATAGTCTTCACTAGCCCAGAACTCTTACTGTAAAGAGGGTTTATTACTTTCTTCATTTATATGGGGTTTCCATCATTTTGTGACAATTTTAGGAACGATCCAATGACCAAAAGCATCAAGCATTTGTAGCCTGATTCTCACGAGCTCAGTTTTTTGTTGTTGTGTCTGGAATCGTGGGACACCAACAAGTAACAAATCATACAACATTCAAATCATACAAAATTATTTGTACTCCTGCAGATCCAATCCCTACTGAAGTTTTGATCATAATTTCTATCCTCTTCAATCATATCTCTGACATGATCCATATTTTCCTGAGTTATAATGGAATGCAATCTACCTAGACGTTCTCCATTCTGTAGAGAGTTACAACCTCACGCAATTCAAAATACCACTGAATCACAATTGCGTAACACACTTCAACACTTACGTAAGATTGAGATGTTCTGCTCGCTCCTCTTAGTATAAACAGACTTTCTGACCTTTAAAATTGTAGAATATCTTAGCCTGAATATACTGTCTTGATAAAACCATGACTTGATGACTTTGAACTTGGAGTACAGACAACACAGATAAACTGATGAACCCACTGTGCTGTTGAGTAATGTGACCCTTGGACAATCAGATAAAATTGATTGCTGAATGCACAGTTTACCCCTATCTCAAAACCTCGAACAATCAGATAAAATTGATTGCAGAATGCACAGTTCACAAGACTTTTTTTGGTGTAATAAGTAAATACCTAGGTCCTTTGGTCCATGTGATATAACAATGTAATATACTCGTGTTGAGATATTTAGCCATTCATTTAGGTGCCTGGTAATATTCTTTCACTCAAGGTTACACAATTAAATAAATGCTTATGAATACAGTAGAGGTGATTATTTGAATCCGTTTGAGGAAGGAGGGGACAAGTTTAGATAATCAAAACACTGATTTTCCAATATTCAAAAAGTAATAAATAGTATTAACCATAATCTGTAATGTAATTTTTGATGGTATTAATAGTTACGATACAATAGGGACAGGTCATCCCAGTCAAATGATTATCTGCAAACTAGTTATTTGAATTCCAAGAGAGGTCCTAATCCCAACTAACAATCCCAATTTTAATTATATGTAATAAAAATTAAAATACTGTTTGAGAACTGATATTTGTCACCTTCTTCAGTTTCAAAAACCTAAGACGAGACTAAGCCTGCACAAAAATTTACAAATAAAAAAGAATTGTTAATTTTTGTGAGTACTTTAAATATGAGATTTTAAATTTTCACCTGAAGGAGATACATATCAGTTGACACCATTTGAAAGGAGGTGAAATGTTGATAAATGAGGTTTATAAATCACATTGAGGTGTGCCAATTTCTGTCATTGATGAAAAATGTCAGAACAATCCGCACAATTTAATTCGAATATTGATCATGTACAGTAAGTAATCCGGAATGAATGGAACTCAGTCAAGTGTATTTTGTCGACACAATATAAAGATTAGCCCTTTGGAGACCAATGTCCAAGCTGTCAGACAGTCTTACTGTATGTCTGAAAGAAAATTACCAATCCATTTGATAGTTAAACATTTTTCATTGCAATATCATAAAATAATTATTTTTAACATAAAAGCATCTGTAAAAAAAGAGTTATTTATATACTAGTTTACCCAACTATAACAATATCATCAATGAATGTATGTCTAGTTACAAAAGAGTCATAAATCACTTTTATATTCCAAGCACTTATCATTGGCTGCTGTCACCAGACAATGACTGCACATAACCTGTTCTTTGTTCTATTCAGTTATAGTCAATTAGTAAGAGTAGTGTAGATAACAAAAGCACAGATGAAGTTAACTGTAAGTTAAACAAACTTTTCCTCATAGTGAATTAGAAATATCTAATTTTCTTAATTTACATTTTATTAAGGAATATCTATTTTTTAATTTTTATTTTATTTCCTAAAGTTACAAAAATAAAAGTTTATGAACAGCTTGTAATGATATAAAATAAAGTATAACTTCATAAGTAATAAATCAACATTAAAATTATCATTCTAGAATAAGCATTACAGAGTTACAATCATATTGGTAAAACTATACAAAATGAGCCCAGTATTTTTGGCTAATAAGTCTAATTTTTGGCTGGTCTCTAAAGGGTTAAAAAGGATGCTATAAAATTTGTATTAAAAGCTCTCCAGTCTAAATTTTATTATGGACAAACTTCACTACCTCAAAACAGAAATTATACAATTTCGTTTTCAATTATAAACTTCAAATCAAGAGTCTATTACCCCACGATTATTTTTGTTGCCAAAAACAAAGAGAGGATATGACAGATAAAATAACAGTGTTTTTACTGTGTGGAACAGGTGAAGAACCTGATAAATATGTAACATTTAGTCAGGAAACTGAAAACTATCTTCCCAAAAAGATTTATTGTGACTGGACATATTTTTTCCAGTTAACATAACTAACTGATAGAATTCAGAATTGGGTATACAATTGCCTAGTGAGGAAAATGTATTCTTTGTAAGCATTGTCCAAAACTGCACTAGTTCTAGGTACCTCTATAAATAATTTCTTTTGTTTATTTTAGATTCATTCTTTGAGTCCTATGAGGTTCAAATTTCACCAAAATATAGAAATGCTAATTTAAGGCTACCTACTTGGATGATGCAGTGGTACAGAATAGTTTGTGGAACGTCTTGTTTAGTAGGGAGGAAGTTCAGCACAAAGAAAGACTTATTTACCAAGATTTTTTGCTTGTGTATATCGTTGTTTGTAGATCATTATTCTTTTCTCTTAAGAATAATGTTCACCAACTGCGGTTTCAATTTCGTATCTAGTGATTACCCAGTTTACTAGAACTTTTTTCACCTACAGCTCTTTCCAAGAAAAAAGACTATGTTTGCACTTTCTTCCAAGTTCAGCAGGAATTAAGATATATATATATATATATATATATAATTTGTTATTTATTATGTTGGCCGTAGCTCTGCTACATTTGCATCCGATGTAGTATCTTTCCATGGAGTTTCAAGTCTTGTTTTATACTTAATCATGAAAAAATAAAAGTTGGTCCCTAGCCTTATCTTTTACTCAGTATTGATTGTCTGTAACAGGTCCATGGGAGTTCTATGACGCCTACTGTATCTGCTAATGTAACGGCAGCACAGCAGCAGCAGCAGATACAGCGTCTAAAGGTTGAGGATGCTCTCAGTTACCTTGACATGGTCAAATTTAAGTTTGGAGACCAGCCTCAAGTCTACAATGACTTTTTGGACATAATGAAAGAATTTAAATCTCAGAGGTAAAGACTATGTTCAGTAGATAAGACTACTATTAAAAATACGTTGATTTACCATTATAACTGGAAAAGTTTATCAATATGATTACTAATTTTAACTGTAATCTATTGAGCAAATAAAATAAATTCTTGGTTAATAGCAACTGGCTGATGAGAACAGAAATATAGGCCTATTATTGATACACTAAAAGGTATATTTTCCCATTCTATACCGTGTTTAATAACGTTATCGTAATGTTTTCTTTGTTGTCTGTCATGTAAAATATGATTGTAAGAAATATATTGTAAATTTTAAAGTTATTTCGGGAATTACCCATAATTGATGTTGGACAGTAGTTATTAATATTTTTAAAATCTGTCTTAGAAACAGGTCTAATTTATTTGTGTCTGTCCAAAGACGTCTATTTTACATAAAACATTAAGTAATTATTAAAATTCTCGGTCCTGCAATTTTATTTACAGCATCATTGATTGTTATTTTATTTGCACAATCTATTGGAATAGTATTTAGACAAAAACCAATATGAATAATAAATTACAAAAACCACAGTTCTCAGTTTCTCTGTAGACTGGGAGAGTCTCTGCTCCATTTTGTGGAACTTGTTTTACATTACAATGAGACATTGGTAACAGCAAATTTAAAGTCATTAGTTCCAAGTTCAGTAAGTGAATATTTTAGGCAATTCTTCATTTAATTGTATTACATTTGTATATTTACTTACCACTAGCAAACAAAACCCATAATTTGTGTGTTTCTAACCCTAGATCTGTGTAATATTAAACATTCAATATGATCAACCCATATCCTGCACTCTGGAAGCTGAATTTCCAAGTTCATAAAATTTCCATCGCTAAGTTCATAAAACTTACTCTATTTTATATATTTTTTATTATGAAATGTAGATTACTGTTATTTAATGTAAAATAAGTAACGAATTAGCTCAAATTATTTTTTTACATGTGACCAATAAACATTTTGTATAGTTTTGCATAATCCTGGCAATCCTTTATAGGATATTTACACCACACATGAAAATTGTGTGTTTTTTATCATCATATCATATTATTGGTGTTGTGTAAATTCAAATAGAAACTAAGTTTATAATTTTTTATTTAGTATTGATACGCCTGGCGTTATCGACCGTGTCTCAAGTCTCTTCAATGGGCATCCTGAGCTGATAGTGGGATTCAATACCTTTCTTCCTCCAGGCTATAAAATAGAAGTGAAGACAAATGAACAAGTGAGTGTTTGAATAATAACATAACAAAAATTTTACTAATTTTATAAATTAGAAAATTGGTGTCTCAAATTGTAGATCATACAAAATCTCTGCATTAACACTTTCACTACCAATATCTGGTTTTCTGGAAATTCGCAAAAATAATTATGAAATATAATAAAAGTTGTTTCAAAGTGAGCACTGTGTTTAGAATTAAACACTCTATACGTAGATAATTCTTTTGTAGAAAGAAATTGACATATATTCGTGCAAATGCAGAGAGAGTTCGCACTAAGTGCTATCCTCTTCACTTCTGCTAAATGTTTGAAGGTCTGACTTGTAGATATGGTAATAGTTTTAAATAAACTGTACTTTTTTGGTACATAAGTTTGATTTGTTCATATTTGTTTTATAACAGAATATCACAGTCTATAAATTCAAATTCTTTATTGCCAGAACATCTTTACAATGTATAGCAGTGTCAGAAACAAATTCAGCATGAACTATCATCTATGATATACATTGCCTAGGCCTAGTAACAAGTGTCTATCCAATTACAGCATAATAATCACTGATGTCATATCGGCTGATATTAATCAATAGCTTTTTTACACTTTTCTTGAAACAATTAATTTCAAGAGATTTAAGATGAGAAGGAAGAGAGTTGTAGAGTTTAATGCCTGTTTCAGCAAAACAATTTAAAGTGGTTTTAAGACTACATTGAGATATTCTCAGAGAATTTGAGTTTCTAGTCATATGGTTATGTACAGATCTATTTGTAGGTATGGCATATAAATTTCTTTTTGTATATAATAGGCAATCTAAAATATAAAGTGCAGGTACTGTAAGAATACCATACTTTTTAAATAAAGGTTTACAGTCTTTATGTTCACATTAGCTATAATCTTAATAGCACGTTTTTGTAAAATTACGTAACACATCTGTTTTATGTTGTATAACATTTTTTTAGATTGTGAATATGATCTTTGTCTGAGTTTGAAAGGGCTTAAGTTTTTCAGAAGATTGATTAATTTAAATGTATCTGCTGATAGAACTTCTTATTCAAGAACTCTTGAATTTTGTTGAACTTTTACGTGTTTAGTAAGGTGATATTATTCTAGGGTTACTCGTACCAAGTCCAAGTGAATATGCCATCACCGAGTGCTGCCACGACAACACTAGTCCCTGCGGCCCCACCAGTACACCACACGACACAGCTACCCAGTACGGCACTGCCCACACCAACAACAGTTGTTACAAAACCGCTTATTTTGTGAGTAGTTTATTTGAGATGTAAGCGATAGTACAGTATAATGGTTGATAATTAAGTTATAAACTAGTGGTTTGAACGGAGATGCTATCTTGTGTTTTGCATCCTATTTAGTAAATAGATTTCAAGTTAATATAATTGGATCTCATGGCACCAATTATTATTTTGAATGGAAAAATATTTAATATGGAATTCCTCAAGGATTGAAAGATGGTCCATTCTTTTTTGTTGGGTTTATTTGTGACTTATTTGATAATGTTGAATTCAAATTAATATTATTCAGAGACAAACTCCATCAATTAGGGCAAGTAGTAGGAATGACACTATTCTGAAAACAATTAATTTATATTGTTTCTAATATTTATCAGTGGCTAAACTCAAATGATGTGCATTAAAATATTCTCGAAACTAATTTATTAAAGTTTTGTACTGTTCATAACAATGACAAGGAGCCTCCATTGGTTATAATAAACCCTTTGGGAACCATGTGGCTATATATTTCTGCTGTAGAATGTATACTAAAAGGATCATGTGGCAATATTTTACTTTTGACAATTTGGATGAGAAATTCATCTATTGCTACATTATGGCAATATATTGCCAGGCTACATTTATAGTATATAACGCTTTTACATCATACAATATTCAAATTGAAGTGTTTCAATATTCAAATATTGAAATTAGGGTAGCCAATAATTTTGATTTGCTTCAGTATTATTTATTGATTAATTGGAACTGTAAATTTAGTATTTTTCAATATATAATCAGCTGATTGCATTCGTTGTTAAGTAACAGACATTTAGGCCTTATTGTGTTACCTGGAAGAAGATGTAGAAAGAAGTTTTAAACTCTTTTCGAATAGGCAATATAATCTGCTTACATGGAATGTGGATGGCAAAATACATAGTAAAAATATATTTTTTATACTATATATATTTTTGTTTTAATAAGACTATAATTCAATTTAGTGAACATTATATTCATTTCTCATAAAAACTAATGAAGGTATGAATATTTTTCTAGGCAGCATCCAAATTTTCATTTTCAACCTGGTCTTCTTGTTTAAATTGCGGTGAAAAATTTGCATAGTTCAAAAATAATGTCTGGTACTTGAAGGATTAATTTGCATAACCCTTGAACAGTTAAAATTTTTAATTATTACTCTACATAAACTTGAAGTGGAAGATTCACAGACTGGTGACGCATATTCAAAACTGAATAAGCCACTTTTTAATTACAGAACAATGAACAAAATAGGCAACATACAAATTTATCGTTGTCTATCTTGATTAAGTGTTGTCTGCTTAACGATATAGCTTTAAGTTCTGTGAAAATACAGGGAGAAGTGAAATAATTTTTAATCATCAAAAGTTGTCAGTCTGTATAATTACCAAAGCACATCTAAGACAATCCAGTACATACAATATCAATTATTCACAATTCCTTCTCTGTATTTCTATGATTTAGTAATTTTTGCGAAACTTAATTAAAACTATTTTGATAAATGAAGGATTAGACAAACTACAAGATATAAACATTTCTTATAGAATCTCTGCCATTGGTTATCATTATACCCATTATTAAATTACATCATATCTTGCCCTACGGCATGTAGGAAGAGACTAATAATATTAATCATTTTAAGAATATTCTATTTAAAAGCTTAGTCTATCATGTAAATTAGATAATATTTTTGTAAACTCTTGAGTGATAAAGCGAGGTTGCCTCTATCAGGTAATTTTAATAGACAATAGACAATAGACAATAGACTTTATTTTCATATTCATCAAGAACAGAGACAGCGTCAAATCTTAAAAAGTATAAGTTAAAACATTTTTGTTAACTTTTATTAGTAGGTGTTGATGGTCATAAATTCTTCTAGGCTGTATACAGTCTTTTCCACTCTAGCCACTTTGAACATTTTCCTCTTCAAAACTTGTGGGCCAAGGTTCTTAAGTTCTCCTGGTAGCATGTTGTATAACCTGGCACCTGCATAGGTTGGCTTCTTGGCGAATAGAGCTGATCTGTGGGCTGGCAGATTGAAGTCATTGCCATGTCTTGTTTGGCGTTCATGGATATCACGGTTTCCTCAAGCAGTTTTGTCTGATAGCCAGTAATATTACCTCCGTAATGTAAATAGACACCACTGTGAGTATGCCCAAGTTCTTAAAAGCATCTCTACAGCTTTCTTGAGGATTTAAATCAGCCATGATTCGCACTGCACGCTTCTGCATAACTAGGACTCGCTGAAGGTTGGTGATAGAAGAGCCCCCCCAAAGCACTATTCCATAGCGAACATGTGTCTCGAAAAGCGCAAAGTAAGCGATTCTAGTAGCTTCTGGTGTGCTAATGTGTTTAACTCTCTTTAAAACAAAAAGAGCTGTTGCTGAGTTTTGAACACATTATGTCTACATGTTGATTCCATGAGAGACGATTGTCAATTGTGACACCCAAATGCTTTGCAGAGAGCACTTGTTCTAGGTCCAGTGGCAAAGGATACATAATCTTTATGTCTTCCCCATATGATGCATTTGGTTTTGGATGCATTGAAAATCAGATTGTTGTTCAGGCAGTAGTGCTTAGCTCTAGTTATAGATGTGTAGGTGTCAATTTCCAGTGCCTGCACCGACTTGTTGTTTGTGACGAGGACAGTGTCATCCGCGTATGACACTGGATAGCAACCCTCCCCCAAGTGCACCTGAAGGTCTCCAATGAAAAGCACAAACAGTACAGGCCCCAAGACAGATCCTTGAGGAACACCTCTTTTAAATTTCCATCGGTTCGGATGTTTCAACTCTGATATTTCCTCAAGAACCTGTCTGATCTCCACTATGTTTCTTCTAACCCTGCAAGTAACTTTCAAACCACTTTAGTGCTGTACCCTTAATGCCTAAAGAGCTAAGTTTTGTCAATAATAATCTGTGGTTAAGGAGGCAATCGAAAGCTTTGCTTAGATCTAGAAAAAACACTACAAACATTTTTTCCCTCCTCAAGGTTGTCAATGAGGTGCTCAACCAAATCAATGAGGGCACTGGTGGTTGATCTTCCCCGATATGAAGCCAATGTTGTCTCTCTGGTAGGTTGCGATTTATCTCCAAATGCTGTGTGAGACGTGTCAGTATGACCTTTTCCATGACTTTTGACACTGTAGGAATTAAAGAGATGGGCCTGAAATTCTGCACTTCCTTTTTATTACCTTGTTTGTGCAGAGGGTACACTTTGGAGGTTTTTAGATTCTCAGGACATCTACCCTGAGTTTAGGGATTTGTTAACAATACTGGTGATTGGTATACAAACTTCATTTCTGCAGAACTTTTAATATTTTGGAATTTATCCCATCTACTCCAGTGGATGTTTTGGATTTCATAGAAGAAATAACTTTCAGTACCTCCTCTGATGTTACCAATTGGAATTCGTTGATTGCTGTTTCGTAATGATCTCTTGGCTCCTCGATCACTGAAGTTCTGGGAGAATTGTTATTGGTCAGAATATCCTCCGCTGTAGTCGCAAAGAATTCATTGAAGTATTCTGCAATTTCTTTCAGGTCTTCAACTGTATTACCATTGATATTCTTAACTGCCAGACTGTTTCCGAGTCCTTTTTTTTTCGCTTTCCTTTCACTGTTGACAATCTCCCATACAGCCTTACTTTTGTTACTTGCCTCAGCTATTCTTTGTTCAAAACTTTGTTTTTCTGAGTATTCGCAGCTTCATATCATATTCCTTCTTCTTTTGAAAGCTATATATTTGTTCCTCTTCCTTTTTGCTGAGTGCACATATTTTCATTAGCTCTTATGAAAAGTCTGCTCGCAGTTCATCTACTTCTGTGTTGTAAAGCGTATGTTTTCTTTTGTTAATTCTTGATTTTTTAAGGGGGCATGTGATGTCTAGTGCTGTTGTAATTGTACTAATGAAAACTGAGTATGCCTCTTCTACTGTAGGTGCTGACTCGACTCTTTCCCAGGAGTTTAATGCAAGAGGTTTTTGATAGGTTTGAGAGATTGTGAAAGTTGAAAATTCGTTCTGGTCATGTTAATAGGTCTTTTGCTTCACAGTCTACTTCAAGTTTGCAGAGCTGTCCTGTATGATCAGAAAGTGAGGTATGGATAACCTCAACGTTAACATTCCCCAAGTCCAGATCGGTGCATACTACATCTATTGAAGTAGCAGTGGTGGAGGTTATTCTGGTTGGGGGCAGAGGAATCCTTGTTATGTTGAAAGTGGCAAGCATTTCACTTACTGCAGTTTTTTTCTCTTGATTGTGTCAGACTATCAACGTTAAGGTCCCCCCAGAATACAAATTCCATTGTTGTTATTTGGAATTTCTTCCAGCACTTGAGTCATCTGTGTAAGGGCCTCCTCACAGTAAGGCAGAGGGGGGTCTGTAAACACCCAGCACATATAAGGTTTCCTTTTTGCTTAGATGTATTTTTTATACCTGCAATTTCACATAATAACTCAATACTGTGTTTTTCTGAGAGGATACTTTCAACTTCATTAGCGAGGTTGTCTTGCTTGAATATAGCTGTGCCCCCTTTGAGATGATTTTCTCCTACAGAAAGCAGCAACCAGAACATAGTTAGTCAAGCAAACATTGTTGAGTATTAGGGAATTTAGACCTTGCTCAGTTAGTACAACTATATGTGGCTTGTTTATGTATAGAAAGTGGTTTAATCTATCAATCTTGTTGCTCAGTCTGTCCATGTTTTGGTGAAAGATTACTAATTTATTTTTTTGTTTTTGGTTTGAGACTGTTTTGTGTCTGGTTTTTTTTTGTCACGTTTTGTTCTAAAAAATTATCAGCACTAATTTGTGAGTTGGAGAGTTTTGAGAGCAACCTGGGAGCCACCCCAGGGATATCTTTGTACTGATGTGTCATGTAGAGATAAACTTGTTTGTAGACGTTATGTGTAGTTTGTATTCATCTATGTATCGGTTTAAAAAAATTCATCATAACTTTCACCTTCCTTTCGAAACCTTTGCTAGTGCTGGTGGTGTCCTGTGAGGCAGTGAAATAACGATAGGAGCTTTAGTTTTATCACCACTGGCAGTGTAACTTTTTGTTGTGAAACTTGAGAGCGTGAACTGGGAACAGTTGTGATAGGTTCTTGGCCGTTGTGTGATTGGGAGATTAGTAAGTATATCTGAGCCTTTCTGATCTGACTGCTTCCTTGAACCCCCACACAAAAACTTTTTACAGTATTTTTTGTAGCTTCCGTATGCTTGGCAATTTGCAAAGATACACTAGACATATTACTACTCTTAGTTTTTCTAAATACTTTGGTTTTATGTAAGCCAGAGTTTGTGTTTTGTTGGTAAATGGGAGGTTTATAAGAGCCTTGGATTTTAGATTCTGAGACTTTCTGGGCCAATTTCTTTAGTTCATGTTCCAACATTTGTTGTCTTTCTTTAAGATTAGTTATCTCCCAAGCCACTGTCAATGGTAAGGACGTCTCTCCAACAGGTGAGCTCGTTTGAGTACAGACATCTCCATTTATGATTTGACAAATTGCTCCACCACTCTCCACTGCATGTGATTGTATAGTAAGATACTTGGTGACATCGTCCCCAGTAAAACTAGTGCTGGTTGAGCAGCTGCCACACTCCCAGAGTTTTGAACAGAATTGTTTACTGATCTACCATTCGTGTGCTCCTTGTGTGCTACATTGTAAGAACTCTTTGCTATCTTTGTAAGTGGTTGGTTTTGAATTTATTGTCATTGATATTAATTGTTTCAGGGTCTTATACTTGCTAGTATTGTTATATAACATTGATCCAATGTGTAAACGCTTAGTCCATATATCAAGTTTCATCAATATGCAAGTTTAGCGGTTACCTGTTTAGAAGCTTTGATTATATTTGCTATTATAGTCTCGGTTATCAAAAGCAAAAATACTCCACAATCTTCGGAGTTGCTTTGTTGAGGGGTTACACAATTTTCAAAAATCAGTAGTTTCTTCCAAGTTCATATATTTTAATAAGTTTATTTGCAATGATACTTGCTGGAGCTGTATTGCAATTTTCCGGCAGAGTCAAAGTGGAGAAACCTTTTTTTATCCTTTAACATACATAAGCAGACTCCAGTGCGAACCTCTTGCTTGGTTCAGAACACTCTGTGTACCGTCTACAATCACATTAGCATTATTCACAGGCACTAAGATATAGGATCTTTCACACAAATTTAGTGCTTGTAGGTCACTTGAAAATTTATCAGTACATTTTATTACCAAACTCACAGCAGGGCTGTATAAACAAAATAGAGTGTTTCTTGTCATGAAATGATCTGACTCTGCATACTAATTAAGTATCATAGCACAATTGAGTTACAGTTAAACTTGACATGGCATACATTCATTACTGTAAATCAGTACTGTGTTTGAAGAATAGGTGATAAAATGGTCAGTAACAATACATTACAATTTATTATAGGTGATACGTGATTCCATTGAATTGTTATCACAGTTTACCATTGTCTAACTATCCATTGTTAGTAAGTGAAAATAGTTAACGAATCCAAATGGATTTTAATAAATACTGCTCAAGGTCTTAAAAAAACAAAACCTTCTACATAAGTTGTTCATTAGTGCCAGTGTGGGTAGGTTCGTTATATTGAATAATATTTATTTTTTGTTTTTTGCTCTAGTGCTGTATAAAAAACATAAAACCTTCAACACAAGTCTGTTTATTAATGCCAGTATAGGTAGACTCATTATAATGTAGATCGCTAGGCCCAAATTTATAGTTAGGGAACTTTTGGAATCATATTTAATTATTAGTTAACAATATTCTCATCAAAGCTGGTTAGGTCTGGATAGAGGAAATCCAGTGGCGGATCTGAGGTTGATCCAACTCATCCTGTAGAGAGGTGTCCTCTTCTGGTCGTGACGAGACGAGATTGCAAATATTGGTAGCACGAGCCGTCCGCCTCAGATTCCCAGCACTATTCCTAACCAGCATTTAATTCAAAATCACACCTACCCGTCCAATCTTTCGTATTCGAATAACCCTCCATCGGGCGCTTAAAATTAGAAACACCATCAGGCGCTCACGGAGGTTTCCTCCAGGTTGGCGAATAATGGATATCATAGTCGTTTAAACTGTTTTTATTTGTTTAAATATTCATACTGATTTAATTACAATGTAATATATTCATTTTTAGAAATTTAATAAAAATTACACTCTTATGTAATGAATTTTCCAAATAAGAAATTCAAAATCTTAAAAAATGTTATTGTATAATAACAACATGATTAATTTTAAGGAATAATGCAATTAATTGTAAAAATTTTTAACCTACTGTAAATATGTATGGAAATTAACTTAGTTTTTAACTTCTTACAAAAACAACTTACTTCAATTCTTGAGATATTATACAATTGTAATGTCAATTATTGCTCTGAAATAAAAATTTATTCTTTACTAAAAAATTTTTTACACACTGCACAAAATTTCAAAACATTTTCCTTCTGGTTGTTATAGCGACAATGTTCACTCCATAATCATTACTGAAATGTTCCCTAGCACACTGGTACTGTACTAACAAGTCTCTCGTCTTCATTCTCCATTTCACAAAATTCAAATAAAATATATAGTAAAATTTAAAAAGAAACCATCACAGGTCACACATTTAGGCGCACACGGATTATTACAACATAAAAAACTAAACACAATAAGGCGCTCACGGTGATTTCGTCCAAGCACTACAAACACACCATCGGGCGCTCACGGAGGAATCGTCCAGTCACGCACGGAAGTAGACCTCATACTGACACATTTTGATAAATAAAAGCGGGAGGCTATTGTTTCGTTTCCCCGAAAGATGCTCGTGAAGTACACTGCGGGAAACGACTGCCAACATCAGAAAAGTAGTACTATTTTTAATAATAAAACATACACGGAGGAAAACTCCGTTTAGCGCCCGATGGAGGGTTAATATACCCGTGGTGAATATTCAAACAGTGGAGTAAATTACCCCAGGGCAACGACTCATTCCAAACAATGGAGTAAATCACCCCAGGGCAAAGACTCATTCCAAACAATAGAGTAAATCACCCCAGGACAACGACTGATGCCAAACAATGGAGTAAATCACCCCAGGACAATGACTGATGCCAGGAGAGAAGCAGCGACCTTCACGTATATGATCAGATAACTAATTTAGTTGTAGTCATTTAACCCTACATCGGGCGCTAAACAGAGTTTTCCTCCGTGTGTTTTTTATTATTAAAAATAGTACTACTTTTCTGATGTTGGCAGTCGTTTCCCGCAGTGTAATTCACGAGCATCTTTCGGGGAAGCGAAACAATAGCCTCCCGCTTATCTTTGTCAAAATCTGTCAGTGTGAGGTCTACTTCCGTGCGAGACTGGACGATTCCTCGTTGAGCGCCCGATGTTGTGTTTGTAGTGCTTGGACAAAATCTCCGTGAGCGCCTTATTGTGTTTAGTTTTTATGGAGTAATAATCCGTGTGCGCCTAAATGTGTGACCTGTGATGGTTTCTTTTTAAGTTTTACAATATATTTTATTTGAATTTTGTGAAATAGAGAATGAAGACGAGAGACTTGTCAGTACAGTACCCGTGTGCTAGGGAACATTTCAGTACTGTTTATGGAGTGAACATTGTCGTTATAAGAACCAGAAGGAAAATGTTTTGAAACTTTGTGTAGTGTTAAAAAAAAATTTTAGTAAAGAATACATTTTTATTTCAGAGTAATAATTGACATTACAATTGTATAATATCTCAAGAACTGAAGTAAGTTATTTTTGTAAGAAGTTAAAAAGTAAGTTAATTTCCATATATTATTACAGTAGGTTAAACATTTTTACAATTAATTGCATTATTTCTTAAAATAAATCATGTTGTTATTATACAATAACATTTTTTAAGATTTTTAATTTCTTATTTGGAAAATTCATTACATAAGAGAGTAATTTTTATTTAATTTCTAAAAATGAATATATTACATTGTAATTAAATCAGTATGAATTTTTAAACAAATAAAAACAGTTTAACCCATTCACCTACTTCGACGAAGCCATTCCGCCGCGGGCCCTGCCATACTTCGACGGAGCGCTTCCGCGGCAGTAATAGTTCACTTTAAACTCGACAGATAGCTGCACTAATCAAACTATGTTTCGTTTCTATGGTTACTTGTTTGTTTAGAACAATATTTTTTTCATTAGTTGGCTAAACTGACGTAAGCAAAGAATAACAGATGGATTTACTCCGTATGATACCTGTTGTTGTTAGTGTCCGTAAACATGGCTGGTAATAGGTTACGTGACAGTGAAATAGATTGTTTTATGAACGATTCTAATTGTAGTGAAGAATTCAGTACCGGTAGTGATCAATCAGATGTGGAATGAGATCGTGTGACAAGGGAACAGTTTGAAAACTCCGATATTTTCGATTCAGAAGAGGAATTACCAACTCCTGACATTGGACCGGCAACTGACTTCGTAGGCCTTGTCAATGCAGATCAATTCTTATGAATATAAATATAAATATGGTAGGGTATATGAACGATTCTAATTGTAGTGAAGAATTCAGTACCGGTAGTGATCAATCAGATGTGGAATGGGATCGTGTGACACGGGAACAGTTTGAAAACTCCGATATTTTCAATTCAGAAGAGGAATTACCAACTCCTGACATTGGACCGGCAACTGACTTCGTAGGCCTTGACAATGCAGATCAATTCTTATGAATATAAATATAAATATGGTAGGGTATATAATATAAAAACGATATAATTGTGTGTAAATATACTATGAAATATACAAAACTCTTTTGGTGTGTGACTTCTAAGGACAAATAAGGTAGGCTACACAATAATAATTCCATTTCAGGTTTTCATTTTGGGAACAAAATATTGGTGGTGGGCAACATAAAATTTTATTTATAAATAAATTTATGTTATTACCGGTATGTTATAGGTAATATCTCGTAATACCTTCATCCAATTTTTTTTTTTTTTTTACTTTTTTATGCTGGGAGTTTTAAATGGTAGGTAAGCTCAAGAAAACAATGCTACAAAATCTTTTTTGAAAACAATGATTTACTAGAAAGTTACAGCTAAATATCTGCACACCTAAATAATAGGCCAAAATAATGGAATTCCTTGGCCCAACTGTGTGCTAAAGTATTAGTAGGTGAATGGGTTAAACGACTACGATATCCATTATTCGCTAACCTGGAGGAAACCTCCGTGAGCGCCTGATGGTGTTTCTAATTTTAAGCGCCTGATGGAGGGTTAATATTAGCTTAAATTATAAACTTTTATAACATAAATTAAATTAGACATTTATTTTATTGTTCATAATTTTAAACTAAGCATCAGTATTAATAGTTCAACCTTAACATTTTTAATTTTTTACCTTTTTTATAAAGTACATTTCAAATAATTTAATATTTATTAATTGAACTACTAACAGTATAAGTATCCTGTTCAATAGCAATAGTTCAATATAAGTTACAAATTATATAACCAAGTTTTCAACAATTTCAACAATAGTTTTCATTGATAATTACTCGTAACCTGAAGTATGCTCTCCAATAGCCAACAACACTGTATTTATTTAATTAATTATAAGTGTATTGCAATAGTATTATAGATATTACTTTGCTCGGATAACTTTCCACGTAACTATTACAGCTGCAAATCATTATTTCAATATTTCATAAATACACACGCATTGAAAGATTAACACATTGAATACGGAGATCGAGTATAGATCAGGCTGCGTACACAACGGCGTGCGTGCTAGCCGGACCTATACTCGGGCTCCGGTACTTAATTCAATACGTTTAGGTTTTCTGTAAAAAATCGGATTTAGTTGTTTCAGACTATTTCCTATGTTATATTGTTTATATTTATACATCTTTTTATAACAAGTAACAGTTGTGCAGCTGTAAAAATAGTATTTTCATCTATTACACAACTGCTTAATTACGTAACCAAGTGATGCGAGCATTGTTATTTATAAACAAAGTTCTACTGTTACTGAATAAAGTGATAAATGTTGGTTTAGTGATGGTTTAGTTTATTTTGATTGGTTTCTTAGTGATACAAGTTTTATTTTTCTTGACCATTGTGTAAAATGAGTAATCATTTAGACAAAATAACAATGCACATATATGATGTCAGATTCTGAAAATGATTTTGAGGAGGATGATCGTATTTTTAATGAAAATAAAAGATCATCTGCGATTCGGTTTGAAAGAATCTTGGGTCAAATTTATGATTCTGGATCGTAGGGTGAGTTCATCAACGATAATGATCCTGATCCAGATTTTGAGGTTAGGCCTAATGATCAAGACGTGAATGATGCTGAGTATGATTATGATAGGCCTCCCTTTAGTACTAACACGAATACTTTCTTTCTTTTATGTTAATTTTATATCAAAAACACATTTATAGAACATTAGGTGGTTAAAAAAACGTTTATACAACATTAGGGGGTTGAAAAATAAAACGTTTATACAAAGTTACAATTTTTCAAATTTAATTTTTTTCCATAATTTTGTTTACTTTATAATTTTGTTCAAATAATTATTTTATCATAAAAAGGCACATTGTCTAAAACTGTGTATTCTCCTCTTTAATTTGATACATAATAATTTAGGTTAAAACAATGTCTTCATAATTTAAAAAATCTTTTTAAATCACAAAAAACGGCCAGTATACTGAGTAAATTCAATGTTATAGGCTTAGGGTTCAATGTGTTAATATCTGAAGTTTGTAATTTGTGTCTGTATGTGTGTCCAAAACGAGAATTTGTCGTTCCACTTCAATATAGTATATTACGATTTATAGCTCATAATTGTTATTGTTTAAGCATTCCAAGTATAATCCGAATTAGATTCTCCTTTTATAGTCTATAACAATTAAAGTTTTCTACACTGAAGATATGTCAGTTTGCCATCCAAGCACATAATTGAGTTGGCAGAGTTACTCAGATCCGTTTTTAAAATCACTCTAACTTTGACACAACTTTAACCCTTTAAGCGTCATGAAAAATTAGACCTAATCTTTGATAAAGTTACAATTTTTTAAAATTTCCAATGTGTAAAGTTAAATTTTTTTTTTCCTTTCTGTATGTCAAAATAGAGTTATTTAACGGTGAATAAAATTTGTTTAGCCCTTTTTGGATTTCCTAGGCTAATTTTTAACTTTTGAGAATATCGTAGAATAGCAGTGTAGTTGTCACCAATATTTTTTTATTTATTCAGTAAGTATGGGAATGAAACACAGTTTTATAGATAAACATATACTATATTACAAACCAATAAAATTAGAAAAATACAAAAGTAGACAAAGAGTGTTTATTTGGTGGCGGGCTGTCACAACTGCCATTCCGCGCGTCTCCCGCAAGCCACTGTTATCACGTGGACTTTGAACCTTCTTATCGCTCGGCAACTTGTAGGACAGCCTTGCGGGGCTTGAATTATGTTTCTTGCTTTCTAATAACATCCTTATGACCGTAGTAAAATATGAAAAAGTTTGGGGTTGACCAAGTAATTGCTCAAAATTACCGAGTCTTCAAATTCCGAATCGTCTGGATTCGCCATTCACACGAATAATGGTAAAAAACACTAAATAAATACTGGAAACTG
Source organism: Homalodisca vitripennis (assembly GCF_021130785.1). Classification (NCBI taxonomy): domain Eukaryota; kingdom Metazoa; phylum Arthropoda; class Insecta; order Hemiptera; family Cicadellidae; genus Homalodisca; species Homalodisca vitripennis. The sequence continues at coordinate 24,551,964 of NC_060215.1, forward strand.
CTGTACATAATACGAATAATTTACTTTAAAAAGAATAGGACACAACAGAAAATTAGCGATAACCAAAATACATATGCGTGTACCGGACGCTTCCCACTAACTAACTGGCTAGATGCCTTGACGGGAGCTCCCGTCAATGACTTTGTGAAAGGCACGGGGCCACGCCCGCTAGACAGTGTTTGGCCAATTAGAAGCAACTGCCACTCCCATTGTAACAGAATTCGAGGCGGGGCAACCCGTCTGTATGTCGCATGACTACTAGAACCATCTAGCAGCAAAATATTCAACTAACATAGCAGTAAGAAAATAAAGAATGCAAAAACGCGGATCCACGGCAATGACGTTTTGAGCTTGTAGTGGCCCTCCGCGGATCCGCGTCAATAACGCTGGAAAAGTTAATTATTAGTCAATTCCAAGACCAGTCAACTTAACCTAACATAGAACCAACTACAGGACCAAAATTAGGAGAAAACTTGAACCCAAAACAAAAACATATTTTAAAATACCTACTGCAGCAATACCCGGACACCATAACATCCTGTCTCGAATAACAACCAAAAAAAATTGTCCGTTCAAAACCTTTTCATTATTCTCCACCTAAACTGAAAGAGCTAAACAGTCATATTAAAGACCTACTGAGTAAGGGTGTTATTCGTCCAAGTGACTTTCCATATTCAAGTCCGGCGTTTTTGGTCCTGAAAAAGAATGGTAAAAGTCTCATCATGGTGGTGGACTACCGTCTCGTAAATAAAAAAGTAGAGTTTGAGAACATGCCTATGCTAATGGTGGAGTCGGCATTCCAGTATTTAGGAAAGGCTTCTCATTTTTTCCCTCCTGGAACTTGTAAGCGCTTATAATCAAATTCCTCTTGATGAGAGTTCCAAAAAATATACAGCTTTTGTCACAAGCACAGGGTTGTTACGAGTATAACTATCTGCCCTTCGGCCTAGCATCTGGTGCTATGGTTTTGGATTAAGCTCGATTAAGGAATTTTGGTAGACTTTTTACTCTTGGACTTATTAGAGAAGAGTTTTTATCTAGAAATATGGCTAAATATTCAATTATTGGACAAAATATGTATTCACTTACATATGTATACATTGGTCAACATAAATGTGGGTGTATTTACATAATTTAAACCAGTTGAGTCCGTTAAATTTTCCGTGGACAAGACAACTAGTCAATTAATGTGTAGTAAATTTACTTTGTAAATTCAGCCCTTGATATTGTGAATAAATTTGTACTATACATACTTACTTATTTAGATACATCGCTACAGGAATCTTTTGATAAATACATGTAATCTGTGTTTATGAGCAGAATGAAAGCAGTAATAGATTACTTTTCTTAAGGCTATTTGATGATTTTTCAGGACAAACACAACGATAGTAACGCATGGCAATAGTGCGTCAGCATCGGCTGCTGTGACAGCAGCCGCAGTCGCGGTAGTTCCACCTACTCCACATCCGCCTGTGCCGTCCACTCCACCACCTCACTTTACTAACCACACGACACCCTCCATCACCCAGGTACAGGCACATCAGGCTGTGTCACAGGCCCTGAGTCATGTCGAGAGTTCACAGACCCCCAGCCCTCAGAGCCAGCCTGTTGAGTTCAACCATGCTATCAATTACGTTAACAAAATCAAGGTGTGTTACCCATCAAGTTTTTCTTAACCCTTTTAACCCCAGCAATTTTTCCATGGACTTGCCAGAAAGCCCATGGCGATAAGGGACCGTAGTGCAGACTTGAGGTAAAATACATCTAGTTTTCTTATTTTTGAAGATAATTTTGAGGTTTTTGTTTTAAATTGTTCACAAATAAGTTTACTTTTAGATGTAATAGTTAAAAAGTACTTTTACAGAATGATTTGTTTTTTAGCGTATATATACATACAATTTTTTTGTTTTTTATAGTTTGGACATACATAAAGGGCAGAAAAAAAAATTGTTATAGCCCCTGAAAAATGAACCAATTTTGTTATACACATATTTCTTACTACACACACAAAATTTGAAGAACTTACCTTGATAACTGCAAGAGATATATCCAATTCATTGTATTGCTGCATAAGCATTTCTTCATATATTTCCACATACATGTCAGTAAAAGTATACAGATATGTATACTTGTTTTTGCACTTCTGAAATAATAACAATTGTAAAATAACACAAACTAATTGTAACAATTGTAATTGTTTGTAACACTAAAACTTGTTTAATTTTTCAAAAAAGTAAAAGAAATAATATAATGTTTACAATATTGTAACGTGTCTATAGTAAGGTTATCTTCTATAAACCAATTACAACTATTTTTGTTTTAGTATAAGAGCGAGTGTTTTATAGTGTTCTGAACTAATAACCCTTTATTTTAAGAATGCACAAGTTCCAATGGAATTCAATAATTAAACTCAGTATAAAATAATAGTAATTTTAATACAATTTAAAATCAATAATACAGCAACGCCAAGCTATCTTTTTTACTTTGAATTTATTCTCAATTATTTCTTATTTTTAACCCATCAAAAGTTCACAAGTCCAGTCTTAAAATTAACAATCATTCAATAATTGTGTCCTTCAAGTTCTCAGTGCTAATGTTTTCAACACAAACTCAAAATAAAAATCTTCATTAAACTTCAAAATAAAATAATCTTCTTCAAATGTAAAATGAAACAAATAATAAAATAAGACTTCTTCTCAAAATAAAAATCAAACAAATAAAGGTAATATTAATATTTAATATATGAACAAAGACAATGTCCAACCAGTTAAGCTCAAGTTGTATCAATTTCAAAGTACTTATTTTCTGTAAATTTCCAATTTACAAATTATTGAATTATCCAGAATTGTCCGCTTGGCTTTGAATGTTAAATTTAGGAACTTGTTAAAATATATATAGAATCTCAGAACATTAAATAAATTTTCTTTTTTAGTAGGCTATTCCTGATTAAACCAAATTGATGTTGTTTATATACATTTTATATAAACAACTCAGTTCATTGTCTTAAAAAATAGAACCTTCACCACTAATAATATTGTTTATCAAAGTGTTTTCACTTACTGGTGACTTTTCTCTACGACGTTTACTCATGTTTTTACTAATAATACAATAAATCACACGAAAAACAACCGCTTTCAATCACGCAAACTAATTGAGGTTATAACTCGGCATACAACAACAAATGCAACTGAAGTCGTCTGACGGCTGACATTGACAAATAAACTACGCTCAACGACGACGAAATACAATGCCAATTGGAAGGTTTATTGTTTTTGCATGTAGCCCGTTTCTTCACCGACCACTATACCGAAACTGATGGCATTTGGACATATTATTAGCCAGCTACATTAAATTATCGAGACGTCCGGTATATCGGACGTTGGGCATTTTAGCTAGACCACCTCTGTCCGATATATATCGGACGCCGGGGCTAAAAGGGTTAATGTCGCAAAACTAGAGTTACATTTAGAGTGTTATAGATGTTCTATTGCTTCAGAGAAACAAGAGATATTTAAATTGTTTAATAACCTGGCGTGGGGAAAGATAACAATACATAGAATGTTATTGCAAGAACTGGAGGAGAAGGATTGATTCTAGGTGAACTCCTGAGGCTTTCTAATTGTATATTATTGTCTATTCCAAGTGCTGGTTCAGATGCTCTAGCATAAAATTATATGTTAGTGACATATCACATATTGTTAAGACAACCTAATTAATTGAAAAAAAGTTTGATTCACTTTCAGTAAGTTGAACAAATTATATTTGGTGTGCTTTCAAGATTTGGGTTATGTTGAATAATGTGTCACATTAGTTAGACTATTAGCCGAAGTGGAGAACACATGCACCAAGAATTAATGGCTTCTATGTCAATTTTACATTCTTTATTATTTGTATTAGCAAAAATTCTAAACTGGATGTAATAACCAGCATATGGGTGACGAGTAATACACGGCTGTGACAATGTAGTGGATCAGGTGTACAATGATTGTAATTTAAATAAAGCCATTAATCTATTTGTACCTGTGCCACATAGTGGGGGCAAACCTGTAACAAATCATTTCAATGTGTATTTAACCTTTAACTATCTAATTAATGATGAATTAGTTGTAAAAATGTGACAGAGAAAATATACTTACTCTGTAAATTGAGCATTTGTATAAATGTCTACAAACATATATCTCAGAAATGACATACTTATCTTCAAAAATTAAGTTTTTTGTATTGGTTTTGGAAATATTGTGAATCTTGAATTTTGCACATGTCATAAGAAACTGAATAAAACTGTATGTTTACCTGTTGTTATGATTAAAAGTACACAATAAAACACACTTACAGCTTACTTCAAGATTTAGTCTTCTAGTTTGAATAGTTATTTCTCTGGAAGAAAATTTTGAATGCACCATAGTAGAAATTTCAGAATTTAAATACTATAGTAAAAAATAAATGTATATTTATGGTAATCTACAGAATCCCAGATGATAACAACTTCACAATTTTTCTCAAATGTTTTGATAAATTGCTTACTAAACTTGTTCCTGCTGAGTATAAAACAAAAAATATTTTTATCAGTGAAGATTTCAATGTAGATTTTTAAACAAAAGTGACTATAAAGCAATTTCATTGTTAAGTTTATTGACTTCACATCCATATTATCAAACAGTGACTGACCCCACAAGAATATCTAGATTTAAGTCACTCTGCATAAATAACGTTTTAAAAAATCTTTCTTTAGATTGCTTAAGGCCTTTTGTTGTGGAGTATGGGCTTTCGGATCACAATACACAATACCTTGCCACCCTCAAAATAGAAAACAAAAAACAGAAGCTAAAGTTTGTAAGAAAACAGATTTTTAATAAACCAAACAAAAGATATTTTTATGAATTATTATTACCAGAAAAAATTGGATAAATTGTTTTGGTTTATCCTTAGGTGAGCAATGTAACATTGTATTTTTCGGACATTTTCTTGATGCATTCCAAAACACTTTTTAATATTAAAACATTCAAAATTTCAGAGAAATCGACCAAAAAGAAAGAATGGGTAACACAAGAAATTGAAGATATGTGCAATCATAAACAATTGCTAGCCCAAGAATCAATGTTTAATTTTTTATAAAATTTCAAATTATACTTTAAAGTGTTTAAAATTAACTGTAAAAAAGAGATAAACAAGGAAAGAACTATAATGAGAAACTGTTGGCTGACTCAGATAATTTAATGAAAGGGACATGGAGGATTGTCCAGCGTGAATGTGGAAGACACCCTAATATTGGTTCCTGCACTGAGTTAAATATTGGTAAGAGGGAAAAGCTTGTAGAACTAAAAAAATAGCTAAATATTTTAATGATATTTTTTTGTAAAGCTGCAGAGGAGGCTGCTAAGGGAGTATCACTACCTAGAGCCCTGGCATTGTTGGATAAATTGCCATTTCAATTAATTCCAAAGTTTAATTTCCAACCAGTAGCTGAATCAGTAGTTTTAAAAGTAATTAAACAACTATCAGTCAAACCTTCAACTGGTTGGGATGAAATTCCCACAGCAGTTTTGAAGGATGCAGCCCTCATAATTTTAAAACCCTTGACAAAAGCAATAAATATGTCATTACTAACTGGTTATTTTCCAGAAAACTTCAATATTCAACTTTGCTTCCTGTATTTAAAAAATCTGACTAAACCGATCCAAATAACTATCGTCCTGTAGCATTCCGGTTTATTTCAAAAATATATGAATGTATTGTATTGAACCAAGTTCAAGAGCATTTTAATCAGTTTTAATGAAATATCAGTTTATTTTTAGGAAGAATTGCTCTACTGCAGATGTGGTCTTTAATTTGATTAATAAAGCTCTGCAGGCTAAAGCTTGGATAGGTGGGATGGGTGTACAGTTGTATTGCAACATTCTATTGTGAACCTATGTAACAAATAAATAAATAAATATAAAAAACTAACACTTATAAGTAACTTACATTACTTATGTCGGGTGGGGAATGTTTAAAAAAATATGTAAAATTGTTTACACATTTTATATACGGGTACTTTTTGTAGGTTTAGTCACCTTTCTTACAGTCAGAGGATTGAAAGACATTTTGTTTATTTTCTTAGCGTTTTTGCGGATGGATGATTTGCAAATTTGTTCTAAAAAATAAATTAGCACGACTCAGCACAGAGCCTAATGCTGAAGGGGAGAACTGTCTACTGCCGTTATAACTGTATATATTTCTCTAGAGTAGGAACAACATGGGGATTTTTGTGGGTTATCTACAACATTATAAAAAGAATATTCTACAATATCACTGACTTTTTGTGTATTGGAGTAGAGTAGTAAATACTCATAATATGTAATGCATGACAGTTATGATGCAAATCTAACCAACTGTGTCTGATACAAAAACTGACCAACTGCACTGCACAAGCAACAGTAAATCCTATGTGTCAATCGATATTCCTTTCAAAAACACATTTGGCATTCATAACTAACATCTAAGTTTACTGGTTCTCAACAGATGTCATACCAAGAATGCGTTGGCTGAAGATGGCCCTCCAAATTATTTAAAGAATTTAATTGTGTAAGCAGTGAACTGAAAAACTTTAATGTTAGTTATTACACCATCAGTGTAAGCCTGACAACAAAAATTTGGAATTCATGATGTAACATAAACTTAACCATTCCAGCAGTGCAGTTGCTTTTATTTTTAAACTTTACTTATACACTATATGGTTTTAGAATCGATTCCAAGGACAACCTGATAAATATAAGAGATTTTTGGAGATATTGCACACATACCAGAAGGAACAACGGAATTTGAAGGAAGGGGCCGGGCCTGGCAGTCAGTCCACTGGCACTAAGCAGCTGACAGAGGCAGAAGTGTATTCCCAAGTCGCCAAGCTGTTCGAGCACCAGGAGGATCTGCTGGCCGAGTTCGGCCAATTCCTGCCTGACGCGACCAATCATCAGACGCAGCTGGTAATTACCTATGGAATCTCAACAGAAGGCATCCTGAACTTCCCGTCCCAAGTTCCTGTCATTTTGAGTGCTGTGCAAAAGATTTTGAAGGTTGAAGTACACTACAACCCTACCTGTTTTCCTGACTGTCCCTTGTCTTGTTGCTGGAATCTCAACAGAAGGTAACCTGAACTTCCCATCCTAAGTTCCTGTCATTTTAAGTGCTGTGCAAAAGATTTTTAAGGTTGAATTACACTACAACCCTACCTGTTTTCCTGGCTGTCCCTTGTCTTATTGCTTTACAGTTTAAAGGGTCCACTTTAACAATACTCATGTACGATTGACTACCGTTGTTGCTCTTACATTAGCAGAAACATCATTTTTATTCCTTGGATGTTTTTTATCCACATGTACATGTGGGTTTGTGTAAGATGGTTTACCATCAACCAGTTAAGAAGTAACCTCAATCATTGGGTTGACACATCAATCAATAATTACTGTACCCATCTGAAATAAATAAATAGTCTGGTTAACACTGAAGTGGTTGTGAACAAATAATGCAAATTACCACTGAAATATTTTTTAAAATTTGTCTTTGTATATTTTGCCAACAGGCTCGTCGCTGTGAAGAACCGTCAACTTTGAATCGGAAGCCAGCAGTAAATGTGAAGATGAGTTCGACATTTAACAACAATACGTCAGCAAGTCCAAGCCCCAGCCCAGTCTCTACGGGTACAGCACCCCCAGCTAAAATGTGTAACTTGGTGCACACTCCCACCCCTCCCTCTAGCTCTCCTCATGTGGAACCAGCTGTACCACAGGGGCTGAAACGGTCTCCATCGATGACGCTACACCACAACTCCCCGTCCACATCTCAACATACTACCCACCATCCACCTGCCAAGAAACACAAGCTGAGCACATCTTTCCGGGATGTATCCCTCTCAGACGCTGCTAAGTACGGTACACTCACTGACTTTGCATTCTTTGACAAGGTGAGATACAGTTGCAATTCAGCTTTTAAAAACAAAATTTCTAAAAACAGAGTTCACTATAAAAAAGGGCAATTATTTGGGCCTTAATGTCAACCCCCCAAGGTTGCTGTGGTTGTCTTTACAAGAAGGCGTTAGTTGGAGGGTATTGGTCCATTCTTTTGAGATGCTCTTACATTGAATTAAAGTCAAATACCTTGGCGTAATACTTGATAGGGTCCTGAACTGGAGGGGTTATCCATCTGGAAAGGGTTATCGCTAGAGGGAAATGGTCTTTGATGTAATGGAGACGTGTGATAGATGGGTCTTTAGTACTTAAGATTGGCTTTATGTCTCTGTGGTTAGACCTGCACTATTGTTTTGGGCTGTTGTCTGGTGGCCAAATACAGAGACCAAGATGGCAGTAGATAGTCTGGCTTCCCTTGCTATCACTGGGACTTATCAAAGGGCACAGCTCTAGACTGTTGTCTCAACCTTATCTCCCTAGACATTGTCATTCGCGCTAGTGAGGCACTGCAGAAATAATGTCCTGATTCAGGAACATGCTCTGCACATGATGTCTGCTCAGATGCCACAAAGATTTTTTCTTTTGACAAACCCATTAGGATTGTTAAACCTTCTAGGGAGGATTGGTCAGAGGGAAGGAAACCTCTTCCACCAGCGGAGCTTGAATGGTTTACAGATGGCTCTAAAACAAAAAGTGGCACAGGCACTGGAATTGTGGGAATAAGACCATGTAGAGAGCTGGTGCTCCCAATGGACCCTTATCCCACAGTCTTTCAAGCACCTAATCCTAGCTATAATGGAATGTGCTCGTGAGAATCTTCGTGTGCGGTATAGGAGAAAGGTGATTAGCATTTTTACAGATAGCCGTGTAGCATTACAGGTGTTGAACTCTTGTGTGTTTAACTCCAAACTTGTCTGGGATTGTTATCAAGTTGTTTCCGGTCATTAGGGGATTTCTAGGAACAAAAGAGCTAATGCCCTGGCCAACTTGGGCCCAGCGTCTAACACGATGGGACCTCAACTGTATTGGACTATTCCTAGGTTTCAGTCCTTTAGGCCTTTAGGGCTATCTCGAAGTGGGTTCATGCTGAAAATGAGAGAAGGTGGAGGTTGCATCCTGGTCTGAGAATGACCAGAATGGTTCTACAGTCGCCTTCCCCTAGGGTGGCGTCTGCCCTTCTCTTCTTAAGTAGGTGTCTTCTCGGGTTATGGGTCTGATTACGGGACATGGTCACCTGAGAAAGCATCCACTCTGTAGAATGTGTGACGAGCAGGAGGAAACTGCTGAATACGTCTGTCCTGCAATAGCAAGGGAGCGCTACGCCATCTTTGGTAGTCTGGACAAGGGTGGTGAATTTCCCCAGGAGGATCTGGTCAGTTGTTTTCAGCAGTTTGTAGAACTGCTGAAACCGTAAAATGATTGGTCTCATGGTACACTTCCGGGGTGTGTAAAAGGCCCTTGCTGATTAAGTGCATGGGAATAGGCCGCTCCTTAGAAGAAGAAGAAATGAGTTAAAATACAGTATTAATGAGTTATACATTTTGTAACATATTACGATGGCAAATGTCCGAAATCCTGTTATCCTTTCAAATCTTCTACCATCAATGTCTTGTCAAATTATAGATTTCATGTGACTTTGTAAACAGACTTGATAACAGTTTTAACCATTGAAAATGTGTTTCATATAATATTTAACTTTTTTAAAGTTAATTTTTGAAAATGGATAATTTAATTAATTATTACAGGATTTGCAATTGTAATTTGTCACAAACAGAAATACGTTTTGATAACTTATTAAAATTCAATTTTGTGCTGTCAACTTTCATCACTATGTTTCATTTGTTTAATTTCTTGCATGCTTTTTACTTTATGTTTTGAAATTCAATACGTGAATTAGAAGATAGATTCCAGTTTTCAAAATGTTAGGTTTATGTTTTTCAATATGATAACAAATGTCCTGATTAGTTACTTTTTGAACTTACTCTTAACTTGTGTTGTTGTTAAAGGTTCGAAAGGCATTACGTTCACAAGATGTATATGATAATTTTCTGCGCTGCCTCAATCTTTACACACAAGAGGTTTTGTCGGGGACGGAACTGCTACAGCTGGTGACGCCGTTCCTTGGTCGGTACCCGGAACTCTTCCGTTGGTTCAAGGAGTACACTGGTCATGCGGACGGGCCCCCAGTCCATATCTCCACTGGTATCAACTCCCCCTCTCACAACTCCAGTTTGTCCTGCGACTCCATGCTCAACAACATCAACCGGCCTGAGCGGCCTGGAGGAGAGCAATCAGAAATTGGTAATGATAAAGAAATATTTTTGCCTATCCATCTCAGTTGTTGAACACTCTGAAATGTATAATCCCCCTTCCCTCTCCTGTACTAAACATGGAGAATTTTTTCTTGCAAATCTGAAAAACATTTTCTCAAGATTTTAAAGTATAAAGATAGATTATAAAGTTGGGTATTTAAGATAAAAAATAGTTTTTAATGATTTTATGAAAGCAATTTCAAGTCCTTGGTGTAACTATATAAGGGTATCAATCTGTCTGTAGATATTGTAGAGTGTTCGTTAAAACTCAATTTATATTTGGCCATGTTTATTGTAATGTCAGGTGTTCATTTTGGTTTTTTTAAAGTTATTACATTATAGTATAAACAAATTTTATTTTATTTTGAAATTGTACACTTCTAGGCACTTTCGGAAAGTAAGTACTGTTTCATTGTAATGCCACAATAGCGCAGAGTTTGCACTATGCACATGACACTTGTTTCTTTTAAAGGATATTTGAATTTTTAATTGCAGAATTATTTGATGCACTGATAATCCTCTACAACAAATATCTGAAAAACGGTGGAAAAATTGTGTTGAAAAATAGTTAAACTCCAGACTCGCATGTAAAAATTAAATTTTCCTTAAAATTTGGTTTCTCTTTTTTATTTCAAAGGGGTACTTACTTTCTGGACTCACCTTGTGTTTGCCACTGAACAATAGTGAATGCTCAATAATGCTGTAAATATTGATACACTCAAGAACTACAGATAGAATATAATAGGTAAAAATTCATAACTTTAGTAAAATCCTCAAATTTTTCAAACCCTTTAGCTATGATTTTTGACTTTTTCTCGAAGCCAAAAGTGCTACGATATTTTAGTTGCTACTGAAAATGTAAATGTTTTAAAGAAACACTGATATAAACTTCATTTATAAATTTCATTTTACTTTGTTGTACTATTAAATACGCAATAGTTTATTCATTATGTAACAACTGTGAACAGTTATGTTTGGTAAAACTATATTTTTTCTGGAAACATGTCATGTAAATTTTCTTTTTAAATGTTAAATAAACATAGAGCTTTTCATCATTTATCTTTAAAAGCAAGAAATCTAAATATGTAAAATATATGTATGTTAATCTTTTAAAAAGCACAATATCTTTACCTGTTAACACTATCTATACAAATACAATTTTCAATGTACAAAACTAGCTCTTAACCCTTTGGTCACTTAAAGCCCAACTTGGCTTTGGTCTCATCAACAACAAGGCTCTGTGCTCTTATTGCTTTGGTCTTTGCATTTGGTGCCTTGGTCTTTCTTTATATATTATTCTCACAACTGTGTCTTTGCTGCATCTATTGATACATGGTTTGTAGTATACACAACTTCCTGGTTTGTTTCCATTTACAATACTGCAATGAATTAAGGGACGCTCTACCCCAGCGCTCAAAGCCAAAAGCAAGGGTCTAGGAGATTACTAATCATGCCCTTACTATTTATAATATAAACTTTTACAATTTATTTTGACCTTTCTTTTATTGACAACTTTTTCATGTATAGAATAACTTATTTTCTGACCAAATGTGAACACGATTTTACATAAATATGTCTTTGCTTAACCTAGAATTGTTTATAACTGTGCATAGCAACTCAGAAATAATTTTAAATGACAATAAAGGAATTGATTTGTTTTGATTGGAACAAGTTTTTATAAATAACCTGAAAATACGAGGGCTGTTCAGAAAGTAACCTCCGGTCGATTGAAAAAAATACACCAAGTTAAGTAAAAAATATTTTAATATATACATCTTACAACTACATCTTTGCACTATTTTTCGACATAGTCTCCATCACGATTGAGGCACTTATCGTATCTCTTCACAAGCTTTGAAATTTTTTCTGCATAAAAATCACCCGCCTGTGCCTTGAGCCAGCCTGTGACCGCATCTTTGAGCTCTTCGTCGTCATCAAACCGCTGGGACCCGAGCCATTTCTTCATATGCATGAAGAGGTGATAGTCGCTTGGCGCCAGATCTGGGCTGTAAGGTGGATGGTTGAAAACGTCCCACTTGAAGGACTTAAGAAGGGCTGTTGTTCTGCAAGCAGAGTGAGGACGGGCGTTATCGTGCAAAAAAAACGATACCGGAAGTCAGCATACCACGGCGTTTGTTCTGTATAGCCCGTCGTAATGTTTTTAGTGTTTCACAGTACACGTCTTGATTAATGGTCGTCCCACGTTCCATGAATTCAACCAACAACACCCCTTTGGCATCCCAAAACACCGTTGCCATCAGTTTTCTGGCAGAAAAATCTTGCCGGGCTTTTTTTGGTTTGGTAGGCGAATCTGAATGTGCCCACATCTTTGATTGTTCTTTTGTCTCAGGGTTTACGTACTTAATCCAGGTTTCGTCACCGGTCACGATTCTGTTTAACAATGGTTCTCCTTCGTCCGCATAACGTGACAGAAAGTCTAATGCAGAGGCCATTCTTTGAGTTTTGTGGTGGTCGGTAAGAATTTTGGGCACCCATCGTGCACATAACTTACGGTAACCCAATCTTGCTGTCACTATCTCGTACAAAAGAGTCTTAGAAATCTGTGGAAAATCAGTAGACAACTCCGCCATTGTGAAACGTCGATTTTCACGAACTTTTGCATCAACTGTCTGAACGAGTTCGTCAGTCAGTCACCAAGGATGGTCTACCACTCCTCTCTTCATCATGAACGTTTTCTCGTCCACTTTTAAATAAACGTACCCATTCACGGACAACTCCTTCACTCATAACTTGTGGTCCGTACACGGCACAAAGCTCACGATGAATAGCTGCTGCAGAGTATCCTTTGGCTGTAAAAAACCGTATAACAGCACGCACTTCACATTTGGCGGTATTTTCTATTGCAGCACACATTTCAAACTGCCACAAAAACTAAACTAGCGCAGGTACGATGTTCACTCGACTACAGCTTGATGCCGACTGACCTGCTTAGTGCGTGAATGCACAGATGGCGCGCTACTCCCCTCCACTACCCGCACTGTGACCAACCGGAGGTTACTTTCTGAACAGCCCTCGTAATTCCATCCGTTTGATTTTCAATATAGTTTACGTTTGAAGCCACAATCAAACATAAAATGTTTAATAACCTTTAGGCGATACCGTTTAAAATTTTTTTTTGAAATTGTTAAATGATGTGAATAAGATCTGAAAACAAGCAATGAAAATTGTGGCTCAGCAAAGTCATAGGCTTAGGCACAGACAAAGCTTATTTGTTTCTCTGTAGACAAGGTTGTCGGAACAGTGTTGAATCACAGCAGATCGCAGATCGCAGGTGCAGGTGCAGACACTCGTCATACCGCATCTTTCATGTGGTCCAGGTCGGCGCGTACGGGCTTTCGGCACGTTCATATTACCTTTACTTTTATTATTCTTTATGTGGGTTAGCTCTGAGTCACATTTAGTAATTTGTTATCTAAGGCATTAAAGGTTTCTATGATTCAATTGTTTTTGCAAATCAAGATTGAAATGAATTAATCTAATTAGGCTAGGAGTGCTGTACTATCATACAAATCTGAAGAGTGCTTATTTAGAGAAATTTGCTTCAATTTATTGTGCAATCATTGTATTGTGGACCTTCTAAAATCAGCATAAACAGCAAGCAAATATCATGAGTAACCGTTACTGAAAAAAGGAAAATTGTAATTAATTTTACTAGTTTTATGCTGTCATTTATGTTTGTGTAGTGGTATAAAATAATACAAAAATACCCAATAAGGTGTGTGCCAGATGTACGAGGACATACAAAATAAGAATAAAAAGGAAAATTGTGTCTTTTTCAAAAACAATTACTAGCGTATGTGCTTGAAAAAACTGAACAATGTTCATAACAACAATGTATTACATTTCTTGCTTCTAATGTGTTTTTTTATTGCTTTTAGATTTTGCATCTTGCAAGCGGTTGGGAGCAAGTTACTGTGCGCTGCCAAAAAATTACCAACAGGAGAAATGCAGTGGCCGCACTTCTTTGTGCAGAGAGGTCCTCAACGATACTTGGGTTTCCTTTCCCACTTGGTCAGAAGAATCTACATTCGTCACTTCAAGAAAAACCCAGTACGAAGAATATATCTATAGATGTGAAGATGAGAGATTTGAGGTATGCTTTCCAATTGTTGATTATAGACAGTAAAAATATTTTGGTGAAGGGAACAAGCATGTGTAGTGATAAGAATTAAAATTGTTCTATTCAAATGTAACTGAGGTTGAACTTTTATTCAAATTCCAATTTGGGTCATTAAAACTTTTTTCGTCTTGAGGGAAAGAGACTATGAGCCTCATTACTTATGTTTACACCCTATGTTTACAGAAACCAATAAAATTTGAGGACTCCTGTTCTCTGATATCCTTGGGGCTGATAAGATACGCCCATACGAATTTATCTTTTCCTAATTTTAGATATAGCAAGACAGTTTAGCCGAATGTGTTTCGCTCATTCTTCTACTTCTCTGCAGAGTCTGCATTCATCAGTCTGACTAAGACCCACCTTCATAAGATGTTTCCAGAGGGAGACATGTCCTGTCAACATTCCTAATATCAATCTTATAACCTCCTTACTTTGTTCTAGGAGAGCTGCCTACCCTTTAGCATAAGGAGAGATAAACATTTTAGATTGTCTAGTGCAGAGGCCCTACTCCAGTTTAAGGATCTAATCCTCTTTTCCCAATCGTTTATGAGAGCTTTGCTGTAGGAGAAGGCTACTCCACAGCCTGGCCAAGGACCTACCATAAGGCATTTTGTACCTATTTTGGCAAGGGTATCTGCTTTTTTGTTTCCATCAATGCCCTTGTGGCCCAACACCCAACCGAGTGTAACTCTGTTCTTCTTTTCCAGTTCTACCAGACTGCTTTAGAGTCAAACGAGCAGGCGTCAAGTGCCTTTAGTGCAGCCTGGCTATCACAGAGGATTAAGTATTCTGCCGCTTTTGTTCTCATTTGTATGAGTCTTCTGGCTCATGATTCTGTTACCATGACTTCCACTTGGACTTCCAAGGGTAATCTTCCTTATTGCTCTATTTTCCCTACCTTTAATAGAGATTAGTTATGGTTTTCAAAGGAGTATTTCTTAACATACTTTCTGTTATGTAGGTTATCATTTTAACCTCAGGAAATTCCAGAGGTATTTTCAATTGCTCTTCTGAGGAGGCAGGCTTAATCACCTTTTTACTCAGAATCTTCATTGCATTTAATGCGACTGTCTTAAGAGGAGAGTATTCCAGAACCGCTTTAAGCACCAGAGTTGGACAGGAGCTCATTGCTTCAGTGATACTTACGCAAGCTAACCTTTGAAGGCTCTGTAGCCTCTTGGCAGCTGTTTCTTGTTCTACTTTCGGCCACCACACTAAAGCAGAATATGTGACCACTAGTTTATTTTTGGCTTCGTAAATCCAATAAATCATTTTAGGTCCAACAAGTGTTTTACAAGACCTGGTGGCCTTTGAACTTTGCTGTTACTTGTCGGCTTTATTGGAGGGCACCTATCCACTTGACAGGATTTGGAGGTCGCCAGGTATCCAGGGATCAAGCTCTCCCTTGACCACGCAGCCTTCGGCATATGCTGTTCCACCTTGGCTTGGAAAGACAGAGAAAATAAATCATTTGTACAAAAGAATAGTCGAAGTAAGATTTTTGGGAGGAGATTTTCCCGGAAGCTGAGGGTAGACTGAAATGAAATGAGTGCTTGCTAGATGATAGAAAAGAAGCCTGTCAGTTCAGTTCAGCCTGATCGTAATTTTTTAGAAGACATCAGGTAGTTCCCAGGTGCATGCGCACGGAAGTAAAAAAAAAAAAAACAAAAAAAAAACAGTATTACATGAAGAGAGAAGGGAGAAGGTGGCTCTGATTGGGCTTCAGCGACGTACTGACTAGGCTTATGTGCTGGGCTCATTGTAACTTGTTTCAGCTCGATGTGGTTTTGGAAGTGAATGCAGCAACAATACGAGTGTTAGAAGGTGTGCACAAGAAATTGTGTCGTCTCACCACAGAGGAAGTGGCCAAATTTCATCTGGATGACTGTTTGGGTGGGAATTCTCCCACAATTCATCAAAGAGCTCTTCTAAGGTGAACATTTTATGTCTTGTCTAGTTTAATTATATTTTGATACTGTAAAATGTGTTCAGATTCGAGGCTAAATCATTATGCTTTAGTATAAGATTATCTGCTAAAAGAAATTTTAGTTAAATTAAATGTATTTACAGTTTTACTACATGAATATTTTAATTTTTAAATTAATAAATTAATTAGAGTTCAAATGGAATTAAATAGCGCTGTGTGGGCATTCTGTTCTGTAAAAATTTTGAGGATCCGCTGGGTGTCATTTATAATATGTATTAACTACATGTATGAAAGAACACACATTTATAATTTAGCTTCAAAATTTGAACAAGGCTCCAATTCTGGAGATTGAACTGTATGATTCACAACTGAACCCAGCAGCGGAATATTTTCATGAGGCTTCAGAACGGTTGAGGTTATATTGTAGAACAACTATACTGTGTAATCTTCAATCCACTTTTTTTCCAAGAAAAATATGCTTTAAAAAGTGGGAATGATTATCTTCATCTCGAATATACTTGCAAATCATATCTGGTTAATGATTCTGATATTCACACCTCTAGTTATTATCCAACTCTATACAAAAACATTAAATTAAAAAATGTATTTTCCAGTGAAGAATATTTTAATTAGAAATACAACAAAAGGAACATTTGTAATGCCAAAATCTATGAATTGAGAATCTAGATTGGTGAATGCAGCAATCTTCTGTGGCTTCATCATCTGAACATAAATATTAATTTCGGGTTAATACCAATTATTTGAAGAACTGTCATATTCATCATGTTAAGAAGTTTTATTAGCAGGTGCTTTTCATGTTGATTTTCCCCACAATCAATGCATAATATTATTGTTATTTACTGGATTGCACGAAATTGTCACTAAAAAAAGCCAGAAGTCTCATCATTTTGTATGAAAATGCCAAGCTTTCTGTGGCTAACACCGCAGGACCAAAATTGGTTACATTAGGATCCACGTTATAGCCCGGACTTGTCATTTTGTTATTTTGCTCTTTTTGGACTTTTCAAAGAAGCACTTGAAAGCCAGCATTAGAATTTTTGTAAACGAATCCTGTTTAATATTTGACACCCCCTCGTAAAGTATTAATTTATGGAAAAATTAGAGGCAGGGATATTTTTGTTGATGGTGTTTTAAGTGACTTTAATAATTTTTAGGATTCTAGAAGTAAGTTTGAAATCAAATAATGCAATGTATTACAAGTAAACATCATATTTCATTTTTGGCTTTCTCTGTGATTAATTATTGATTATGCAATGTTGTAGAGTTTATGGAGACAAAGGTCCTGATATCATTGATGGATTGAAGAAAAACCCTGTCGTGGCAGTCCCTGTAGTTTTAAGGAGATTAAAAGCAAAGGAAGAAGAGTGGAGAGAAGCACAAAAGGTAAATTAATGATAGTGCTTATTTATGAGCTTTATATGTATGTTAGAAGTAGTTCAGAAACAAAACTATCGAATAATTCTAACCAATGGTTAAAACCAAAATAGTGTGCTTGCGTACACAAAAATATTTGTACATGTAAGATAATACCGTACTTGTCAAAATAAGCTGTTGTTAGCTTCAGATGTTTTACGATTTTTTGTCTCTTCTTGAGGGCAAGCACAAAAATAAGAAGAAATGATCTCCTGAAATCACTGATATTTCAGTTCATAAAGGTGTTTAATGAACGATAGGTTGTTCTCGAATTCTAGCCAACTAAAAAACCCATCATAAGTATTGCTGACCTGCTGCTTGTAGTTTGTGACATTTGACACAAGGTCTAAGTAGCCCACGTGACTTCGCCAGAGTGCCGATCACGCGGTGCGAGAATACTCGACAGTAGCAGTGATGGCAAGTGATCTGCACGTGCGTACACTCATCTACAGCAGTTAAAGGGTTAATCAATATTTGTGAGAAGTTGTAAACGAGCAAGTAATTTAATGAATAATACTAGTTTAAACTCTAAACTGAAACAAGTTATTTTTATTTCAACTGTTTCTTCGATTTAAACTGTTGACAATATAAGTGTTGAGTTCCTTTTCATTGTCAAACGTTGTGGATATTAAATTTGAAGTGTAATTTACCTGGATTTTTCAGAATGTACACTAACAGATCAATGTGCACAAATTGATTACTGTAAAAATTTCCTGAGCTACAAAGTGGCACCTACAGTGGTCTAAGGGGTTTGACATAATTCTTGCAGCTTTCATTTTAACAGTTCAAATTTCTTTTTTCTCACCATTTAGTACAATTTAGTATGAGACCATGCCTTGGAATAGGTTGGAAGTAGGAAAAGTAAGCAATTACGCAACTTTTATAATACATAACACATTGTAATAGATGTTATTTTTGACAATATTTAAGATATATAATCAAAATGTGTATGCCAATACAGTTTATTATCAATATAAACCCCTAAAATGTTAACTTTACCAATTAAATCTTCATCTTCAATATGAACATGTGTATACTGCCTGATTCAGTATTTAAATATGTCTACTCCCCTTATTTTGGAAATAGGCTTGTTCATTACTTACTGATTAAATCTTCATCTTCAATATGAACATGTGTATACTGCCTGATTCAGTATTTAAATATGTCTACTCCCCTTATTTTGGAAATAGGCTTGTTCATTACTTACTGATTATCAGATAATCCAGCTTCCGAGAGCATTGGTTTTAAGAATAAGTTGTAACTTGGGATATTAAAATAATTAATCCACTTCATATGTGATTCTCACAAATTCCTTAGATATACGGTCCTGAGGCTATAAAGGTCACCACAGAATAAATATTCAATATTTAATTTTCTGTTTTACTCATAATTCTTGTAAAACTATATTCAAATTACATAAAAGTATATATTAAGTATTATTATTGTAACTTCATTTTTTGTGCAGAAATAAATAATATCTATCAAACTATGGGTAACTAAACTTCAACAATGATAAAGAGAATATGCTAAATCATGGTACCACAGAGTTACCAACATCTTTTTCTATCATTTTTATTTAATAGCATTTTTTACAATATACAAACATTTCTCGTTTTCTTAGTTAGTTTTAGATTACAACAGGAATGGACAGGTACTAAAAATATTTGATTCTGAGACTGATAACAAAATTGTGATCTTGATTCTGAATTCGATAAAGACTTGGCGTTATATGTTGTAACTAAGAATATAGACAGATTCTAACAAAAATTACAATTTTTAATATGACAGTGTGTAGATTAATCCTAATTAAGATACAAACTTAGTTACACAATTTTACCACTTCAAAATATGTAACCCTTTCCATGAAATAATTTCTTTAACCATAATATCATTTGGGGCTTTGGCCTTACACATTAATGAAAACAACTAAAATGAAAACCATCAAATAGTTAAACAAATTAGTTTAGCATCACACAATTGTTTCCTTCTGTTAGTGTTGAAGCGAATTCGGCCAGAACAAACCTAGCATTAGTCATCACTAGCATGCTATATCCGTCAATCAACTACAACAGGTCCCAGTGGTAAATTCATATTTTAACTATCATATGAATATTGGAATAGTGACTTCTTTTAACGATTGTTCTTCTTTCTGCGGGGTATTTAATGTCAGAAATAAGAAATTCTTATTGATAATCTTTAAGATTACAAGTAGCGTCAATTAATGAAAATTTACACAGGTATAAATATAAAAGTAATGTGTAAAGTTTAATGTTTTTAGCAACTTTATTTATTACAGAATGTAGACATATAAACTGAATGTTGTAACTTCCCAACTTTTTTTAAGCACTTCTGTTAATTTTATTCATTATTTTGCTATAAAATACTTTTAAACTATTGGTATCGGGATCAAGTGAACAAAGCAGCAGTAGTAATATCATGAGATGTTAATGCTTTGATACCACTAACTATGGAGATATTCAGGTATTGACCATCGGAATTCCATTCCTGATGTTTAACTTTCATATTATATTCAAAGGTATTCTTACAATCTAAAAACATTTATAATTTTATTAGTTATTTTAGGTTAAAACCATTTTATAGGTCAATTAAGATTTTACCATCACTTACAGAACTAATATATGTAAACAAACAAGTTTGTCGAGTATTAAACCGTTGTTCGTTCAACATTTTAGTAGTTTGCCCCATTGGTGTTTGTTATTAGATTAACTTTCCTTCAGGTATAATGGCTTTTTTTTAATATTTGATCTCTTGATCTTACTACCTCATTCAACTTTGTTTTACTGAAATTGTTTTTCCAGGGTTTCAATAAGATCTGGAGGGAACAAAATGAAAAATACTATCTCAAGTCATTAGATCACCAAGGGATAAACTTCAAACAAAACGACATGAAAGCTCTTCGTTCCAAGTCGCTGTTCAACGAAATAGAAACATGTTATGATGAGGTAAGTAGGTAGATAGATTAGGTAGAAAGCTTTAATATTGAACATACCTGATTATGGAATTTAAATGGTAAGCATTTCAAAGGTATCTGTTTTCAGCATTTATACTAAGCATTTCATACTAAATTCTAGGAATAACTGCTTCCTGTTCTAGTTCGTTTTCTTAAGTTCCCATTTTACACTCAATTCAGATTCTAATTTAAATTCAGTATTTGATATAAGATTGTTTTTGATGATGAAGAGTTTGTGAAGTAATTATTTCCTGATAATTTCCTGAGTGAAACAATAAACAGGGCTATACGTTTTGAGAACTTCAGTTAAATAAATAACACTAAGTTAAAGTGAACAATTCATACCAGTTGTGTTGTAACAGGTAGAAGTAAATAATTTAAAAAAAAGAAAGTTGCATGTCAACCACATGCACACCATCTCTAAAACACGCATGTCATAAAATTAACACTACTTATTATAAATATAGGCCAAAATATATTTACTCGCAACAGTTAATGACTGGCAACAAACCAGTGGTCAACAGACAGTGGCAGTGGTCACATGAGGGAAGTAAATCGAGGAATGAAGATGGCTCTTTTTTATTTGTTCATTTGGGATGGACGAGTTGAACTCATATTGTGACCCCGCATTGACTTATTTCAACATTTTATTGTAAGAAATTGGTGTTCTTGGTGTCATTGGTTTTTCCTCATCAATACATTTAATTCCAGCTATTATTCAATGTGTAATCCTAATTGAAATTTTTTATTTGCACCCCACCCGCTGTTTTGGGAGAGAGGCCGGTAACTTTGGAATCCATAAAAAAAATTCTAAGTTAAAGCTTTGCCCCAAAGGGGATTTTGAAGTTCTCAACCATTCAAAAGTTAGGTAGGCCATGATACTTTTGGAACACACTGTTTATTAATTGATGATTTATAAATCCTTTTCTTCTGATTTCAATATATTAATAATAACGTCATATGAATTAAAAATATCATAAGATCCCTCACTTGGTCCTGTAAGGTATTTGTGAATTGTCAGTATCAGTTATTGCAGCAACAAGATTACAATTAATTAAGGTATTTCTGTGCCAATCATCTGGCATACCATACCATAGAGGTAATAGAGAATATTATGGGTTACAGCGACACGAGCAAGCGGAGTCTGGGGAGCTAGTGATGTTACAGGGTCCCCATATGACACTCCCATACAAGGATAAATCTGTACTGGATGATGCAGCCAATTTGCTGATTCACCACGTCAAGCGGCAGACTAGTATTCACAAGGAGGATAAGCAGAGGATCAAACACATGCTACGTCAGTTGCTGCCGGATTTCTTCCACCATCCACGACAGGAGCTGAGTGAGGATGAGAGAGATCCTCCAGGTATGTTCCTGTTTAATAAAATAAATTTATAAAGTTAAAACAAGGTGTAGGCTCATTTTAGAATTGCTTTTTCATTTATAAATCTCCAATACAAGTATAGCAAAGACTTTCATATCCGGCCCTGAGATATTCAGGACACTGTGACAAACGATAAAACATGTAACTGTGAGGTTTAAAAGCAAAGAATGCCACATGAAAAGCTTAGAACACTTTCTCCTGCGCACCGGCCAGTGGAACGGTGGTAGTAGAGTGACGAGATAGTTGTTTATTGGTACAATAGAACATTTAAGTTTTATATGCCAGTTAAGATACATTGTTACATTTGTAAAGAAGAAAAATGTACAAACCCTAAAGAAGTAAAATTATTTTTCATGAGACATCTGTTTCATTTTGCCTACAAGCTTATCACTAAAATTATCATTACCTTAAGTGATATACTTATCCAAAGAACTGTAATATAAAGTTACTAAAACTTACCTCAAAGTCATAGCGAGCTTTTCAATAGGTTGTATACAATTTCTGAATTGCGTGTTTTGTCGCTGAAGAACATTCTTCAATTTCCAGTGCAATTCATCAAATGAGGCAACTGACATACGAAAGTAGTTAAAAAAACTTTCGGTCGTCATTTCTCAGGTCTTCAAATAATACGTAGAAGGTTCCGACTTCCTCACATCTCTGATTTATTGGATGAGCCCAGAGTTGATTGCGCCTTTTTCTTTTCCGCCGACGATACAGTAGCCATAATGCAATAACTTGCTCACGATCTATATTAATAAGATGTACAGTCAACAGAACTGAAGTGTTTTCAATTTGTCTCATTTTCTTTTTCCTGCTCAGGCGGAACCGTGCAGTGTGAAACTCAACCAACTACGGTTTAGAATCGTACGGTTTTTCCCCATAAGGACAGAATCGTGCAATGTGCAAGAAGCCTCAGGGCTCAAAATCCAAAAACCGAGAGCCTCAGTTAAGCCCTCCCTACCAAGTGGCTCCTTAGCTATGATTTTAATGTTCAAATAGATTTTACTGATTTATTTCTGGGCACTAATAAATTAAAAAAGGCATTGGCACAAAATATAATAATTTTAAAAATAAAGTCAGTTTGTATCTGTGACGTATTAACCCTTTGAGTGCCAACATCTGATTTTACCGGACGTCAAAAGTTAGCTGAAAAGTACGAACGTCCGATTTTACCGGACGTTCGGGGGGAAAAACACTAAAAATCGAAAACTTTATATTTTTAAACTAATATATTAAATTGTTCATGAAGAACTATTCTTTTAAAAATAAATTGTTATTGTACACTTCCGATTAATTGACACGAAAATCAATCTAGAAGGCACTAACATCACTGTCAACAGATTGACACATATTTCTCAGCTACTTAAAAGTTGTATAACTCGCTCATTATTGAAGATAATGCTATGAATTTTTTCAATATTTATAGACAATTGAATACTCTTTCCAGTATGGACAAAGAAAAGGATATGCATTTTTTTGGTGATGATAATTTGGTTGAAAAATGAAATTCATAAATAAATTCTGGAATTTGTTTAGGTAAATCCATTTTTGGTATTCCTAAATTTAATTTAATAGTAAATTTGTTATTTTATGTTAATTAGGCAGAGGTTTCAGAGAAAAATAAAAAAAATGTTGATAGCTTATTAAATAATCAAACTGTGAATTTTGTACTGAAACCTTGCAAAATGCCTTCAAAAGGGCTGGCACTTTTAGGTACACCCACTAGAAAAATACCTGGCACTTTCCAGTATACCCACTCAATAAATACTTGGCAGTCAAAGGGTTAAATTATTTTGTATCCTGGGGCTGTATCCATATTTCAAGCGTGAAAAGGCACCTTAATTTTTAAAACACATCACTATTCCATGAATAAGGATACCGGGTATTGTTAGAATGCCACTTGAACGGAGGTAATCCATACAACCAGTCCCAGACTATCCTGAGACCTCTCTTTTTTAGGGTAGGGACGGAGGCTTATTGTCACTTACGACAACCTCAGTGATTGAACAGTAATGTTCAAATATCGTACAATTACTGAATGTCTCATTAAAAAATATTTGTATCTATGCCCTTTTGTAATGTGTTTTATTGTTATTATTGATTAGTTCAGTTTTTAAGTTTTAAATAAAATAAACACGTTTCCTGTATCATAAATAAATACAATTTCACGGTAAACAGTTCCAGTATAGTATTCAATGATTTCTATTACTTGGTGCCTTAAAAAATGTAAGCATGCAACAGCACTAGTGTATTTACTGTAAATAACAAGTTTTTATTATTGCTATTCCATAGCCGGCTTTAACAATATCTGACACCCTATCACCACATAAGCTGCATGTAACAAGTTTTACTATAATTTTGATAATTTAAGTGTATTTATGATGATGCTTTTAATGCATTTGAATTGGCCGGTGAGTCAACATGTTCAAGTGACTTTCTTCGTGCAATGATTGTTGATGATTTGCTTGTTGGAATGTTTTGTACAAATCACAAATAAACATAATTATATCTCTCTATCCTTATGTTTTTCTCACTACTGCATGTTTGCAAACTAAATTTACAGGAAATACAGTTTTTAGACAATTGCAAAGCAAGAAACATAAGTTTGTTCTATATATAATATCACACATTTTTCTATCTTGAAAGAAGTAAAATTTATTTATTACTACCCATTTAAAGGAGTTAAAATTATTTCATTTTGATAATAATTGCAGATCTTTTCATCACATGATAATATGTACTTATAATACAAATATATAGCTATAGTATGTTTACCTTTTGTAGAACTGCTAACTCCACAATACACAATATACACATTATGCAGATTGAGTATTTTTACAAATAACATTCAAATAAAGTGTCTATAATTTTATTAAGTTTAACAACACTGTAGATCTAGAGTTAATGAATAATAGACAATACCATGTGCAGATGACAAGAGGAGTAGCCCTAACAGCCCAATTGACATTGATGTTGGCCCAATTAAAAATATATCAGATGATAAGTTTAAAGAGGATGACAACGAAGACACAAAACTACCTTCACACGCCTTAGCGACTCATCCTGTAAGTATTGCTTGTCAAGTTTATGTTCTGAAATTCTATTGTCTATTTGTGTATAAAAATATGGATGGAGGATGATTTTACATTTGCAATAATTGCGTATTATTTGTACTGATTATGTTCTTTGTTTATTCCTAATTTTATGCACATTTGACTTATCTACCATTATGGTTATTTACAAAATATTGGGTTACAGATAAACTTTGTTAAAAACAGCTCGCAAGTTTTTTCTATTCTGTAGGATTTATACAAGGTTTTTATTGATATGTTATGTGTATTCCTTTTTTATTTCTGTCATGTGTTATTTGTCAGTATACTGCTGTTTTCAGAGAAATATACATTTTACAGAGGTCTTTATTTCAAAAGTTGAAACTTTTGTTTTGATTTGGATTTTGTTATGTTCTCACTTATAATTTTATTGATATTTTTCTCTCTTGCACATTTTAAAGACGACTTCTAATCTTTTCTGTAAATGTTATTAATGTATGTTACTAATACATACATCATGTAACATACATACATGTATGTTTGTAATACTCATTACATCAGACATTTTTAGTTGTATTATCTTGTATATGTCAGATAAGCTTATATTTTAATTGAAACTTAGATAACCTCAACTTAACTTCTTTAGAGGTCATATACCATATTTATATATAGGGTGTAATAAAAGTAATTCTGTGTGTGATTCTAAGCTAAAAATGAAGAATAACTTGTTTTCCAATTTCCACTTTGTTTAGCCGCTAGCCATCATTTTGTACTTTTTATTTACAAAATTACTATCTCTAAAACTATTAAAGTAAAAAAAAAACAAATTTGGCACATAGATTTGAATAAGTAGGAGGAAAATAAAAATAATAATTGTGTCATTCTCTTTAATATTAACAAAATTGTGTCTTTTGAACATTTTAAAAGTGAAATAACAAAAAACAACCATTATAGTTATAAAACATGTACTAGACACCAACTATTTGGAGAATTTTATTGGAATTCCAACAGTACTAGTTTCAATGGGATCTGTCAAGACATAAGCGAGCACGACCACTTAAAATGTACGCTTGCACTAGATGTGAGCAGCAAAACATTTTGTCAAAACACAGGTGTTGAAAAAATTCCTACTAGAGCTGGACTATGGCAGCTAGCGGCTAAACCAAGTGGAAATTGGAAAAAAAGTTGCCAAGTAGAAAGATAATATTTATTTATCTATCCAGATATAAATTCATATCTCATTAAAAGTGTTGTTTCAGTAAAAGGTTGAATTTATCTGCTTGACTTAGTCTTATGTGTCATAAATGTATTGAATAACTACCTATGTTAGAGTCTAGAAATAAAACGTATGTGTGTTTGTGCTGCAATAAAATGCTAACTTAAACTGTTTGTTGATGATTCAGGATGAGGAGTATACTCTTTTCTTTGGCAATGGCAACTGGTACCTGTTCCTACGCTTGCACCAGATCCTGTGTGATAGATTGACACACATCTACGAGCATGCCAATACTCTGGCGCAGGAAGAGGTCAAGTTTAAAGAACTGCGTTCTGAGGCTGCAGCGACAACGCTACGACTCAAACCTAAATGCGAATACTTGTGTAAGGACTGTTTGTGGAATTTTTTCAACACCTGTGATTTTATCCAAGGAGTTCAGACATCAAAAAAGAATTTTTTATATTGACTTAAACTTTCAAAAATGCGACAAGGAAAAAATATTTTCCCTTTAAACAATATTATTCTTTCCTTCTATATTCAATGATTTCTACTTATTTGACCATGAGCATGTGTGCAAATCTCGTGTCCTACAACTCATACAGGTCCTAAGATGAATATTGCTAAATTAATGTAAAGGGTGATTCAAAAAGAGCGCCGGTTTTGATATATCAAATTAAGAGATTTATTTTAATGAAAATCTGAAATCTAATACATAAATATGTTCATCTAACCTTCCGATTTCATATATGAAAAATAATGTCATGCATGTGTCCTCCTCTGCTATGCTGGCACGCAACAACTCTGTTCATGAAATTAGCCATGACTGCACAACAAGTTTCCACTTCAATTTGTCCGACAACCCGTCGAATTTCCTCCTTCAACTCATTGATGGTTCAGGGTTTATTGGCATAAACTAATGACTTTTAGATAACCCCAAAGATGAAAGTCACAAGGTGTTAAGTCACACGATGTTGGTGGCCATTGATGGTCGGAATTATGAGAAATGACGCGATCCTGAAATCGGTCATGGAGCAACACAATTGTTTCACGGGCAGCGTGGCAGTTGGCACCATCCTGCTGAAACCACAACTGGTCAATGTCTATGTTATCCAAATGAGGCCACAAAAACTCCCTAATCATCGTACGGTATCGGTCTCCATTCACTGTCACAGCTTGCCCTTCCTGATCTTCAAAAATATAAGGGCCGATGACGCCGCCCGACCAAAAGCCGCACCAAACTGTCACTCGTTGTGGATACATTTCCCTTTCGTTAATCATGCGAGGGTTTTCTGAACCCCAGATACGGCAGTTCTGTTTATTAACAAATCCATTCAATTGGAAGTGCGCTTTATCACTGAAGATGATATTCATTGCGAAGTTTTCTTCCTCCTGCGAATTTCTCAATACCCAATCAACAAACTTTCGTCTCTTCTGGTGATCTGCCACTTTCAATTGTTGCTTCAGCTGAATTTTATAGGGGTGATATTTGAGATCCTACCGAAGAATTCTCCGTACAGAAGAACATCTTAAACCCAATTGTTGAGAACGGCGACGTATTGATTTCGCTGGGCTAACAGCCACACTGTCACGAACCACCTCAATGTTCTGTTCAGTTTGGGCAGAACAACGACGTCCAGAACTTTTGAGGTCGACTGTTGAACCCGTTTCTTGAAACTTTTCATTCGGTGCTTCATTATGTCCTAGAGTACCGCGAAGTCGCCTAACAGTAGCCGCATAACTCTCTCCACTCTGATAAAACGTTTTCACTATTAACACTCGTTGCGCACAAGTAAACTTCTCCATGGTTAGACACAGAATGCACTAATGAGAGAAATATCAGCTGTGTCAACATCGGAATGTAGTCAGAAATAGAATCAAGGTCAAACATTGTTGCCAACCGATAAAATAAAATTTACCGGTCTTTTCAAAACCGGCGCTCTTTTTGAATCACCCAATATGTAACATAGGATTGTCTGAACCCCCTAAACCCCCTAAATCCCATCCCGGTTTTTGATGTAGTATGACGTTCTTAGCAATTGCATGTTTGTCACTGATTTAGTATTATGCATGGGTATATTGTTGCTGGTTTTAATATTATATAATAAGCATTTCTATGACAACTGTACAACACACAAATAGTTCTGGCTTGTTATACTAGATTTCAGCGCTTCCTCGGACCTATATGGTAACAGATCAATATGATTCAAATATAAATTTAAAATAATTCGTGGCAAGATCGGTAAGCGGAAGTCGTCGTGTGTTACAAACACAAGATTATTACATGTAAGACTAAAATAATTAATAAAACAATCAACTTTCTGTTGGAATAAATTTGAGTTATTTAATTACTATAATTACTAAATAAATTTAAAATCTATTGGCGATATTAACGAACATTAAGTCGGAGGCTGAAAAGCTCACAATTTCCTGTGTGTTGACCCGGCATCTGAAGCGAATTGTCCAGCCCATTCTTGGTTGAATGGTGAAAGAGAATGGACGTGTGATAGTAATCCTCGGTTTTATTGTAACAGATCAATATGATTCAAATTTAAATTTCAAATAGTTCGTGGCAAGATCGGTAAGTGGAAGTCGTTGTGTGTTACAATCACATGATTATTACATGTAAGACTAAAATAATTAATAAAACAATCAACTTTCTATTGGAATAAATTTGACTTATTAAATATGATAATTACTAAATAAATTAAAAATATATTGGCGATATTAACGAACATTAAGGTAAAACGTACTTGTGTTAGTTTGGGCCAGAGGCTGAAAAGCTCACAACTTCCTGTGTGTTGATCCGGCATCTGAAGCGAATTGCCTAGCCAATTCTTGGTTGAATGGTGAAAGAGAATGGACGAGTGATAGTAATCCTCGTGTTAGAGAGCACATGTGTCATCAAATTTGATTATGAGCAAATTTGTGGAGTGGCAATAGGAAATTATATAATGTAGTGAGATTAACATTAAAATTATACTTGATTTGAATGATTATGTTGTGGAACAACAAGCATTACACGTATCATTTAAGTCACTTGTTCAAGTGAATCAAGGCGGTGAGTAGGATTTACGGTAAAATCTCACACCATAACGTAATTCAACACCGACATCAGACAACACTTACGAGAGGCTGCTATCTGAACATCATATTACGCTGAACCATGACATTATGGTGACCAATGATGCGTTATTCAAAAGACAGCAGATTTGGAACCACGATTTATGGCGTGCCAACTGAAAGGCCACGATCGACTGATTTCTAAGTTAAGATATTAACTTTGTTATTGATTTTTATGTGTGCATTTTGTTTACTGGTAGTTATTTATTAATAGATATGTTAGTGTTAGCGGATATTTACTAATCTAAGTTGTAAACATAGACATGTCTTGAATTGTTAATATTTTTGAAGTGGGTCATTGGAACAAAATATTGAATAGCTGCTATGCGGAAATAAAAGTAAACTTAACCAACGAGTCGTAGACTAAACCTAAAATAACTATTAATAGGCTATTAAATCAAACACGAATATAATATTAAATTAAATCAACTAAATGAAAAAAAATCAAGTTAAATTAGAGAATTTTTTCTTTTGAAAAATTTAAAATGGAGAGTAAGGAAAATGAAATAAATCTACGTAATATCAAGTTTTGAAGTGGCAGACCTTATAAAATTGTTAAGCCTCATTGGCATCATTGGTGTTGAAGACGTTTTCCCACAATTCCAGAGCTAAGTGACTTTTCAGTAGATTTAAATTTCTTAAGTTGGTGTTTCTTCTACAGGAAATCATAGATTTGTTAGCCGAGGTAGGCAAACTCAGTGAGCATAATTGTCCGGTATGATCTGAGATACCAGTCTGCATCACCTGCACTACTATTTAGTTTAGGCTTAAATTAGTACACAATCAAGAATCAAGAAATCTTTATTGTCTTTAAGCACTTGACAATGCAATGGACAACGTCACTTTTTATTATATCTAAAAGGCTACCTACTCCTATCACACCTTTAAAACCCCATAATACAAGTGTAATGATTAGACTGTAAGTCAAAGTAAATTTTATATGAACATGTGAATAACGCCACAATTTAGTCATTAAAAAGAAAATAAAAGTAAAAATGGTATTAGCAGCATCTCGTTAAATATATATAACATATCTAAAACATTATATACAGAATAAATTAAATAGTAAATAAAACAATAAATATATAACAATAAAACAATAAAAAGTAACAATAAATAGATAAAAATGCAACAAATTAAAATTAACAATGAAATAGATTTAACAACAATAAATAAATAACAAGAGATAACTATCAACAAAATCATAACTATTAAAAAATTAACGTACTAATATCACAGGTTAAGTAGTCATTTAAAGAATAAAATGTGTTATCAACAAGCCAATTACTCACAACATTTTTAAATCTATTAATAGACACATGCCATGCTTTTTCAGGAAGTTTATTAAAAAGTTTAATCTTCATATAAATAAAAGTGCCTTTGGTTTTCTCCAATCGAACATTCATCTGTTCAAGCATATATTTTTTTCTTGTACAGTAGGAGTGTATTTCTTGTCTACTAATAAAACTATCTAATTGTTCCTTGATACTAAGTAAAGTACAATAAATATACAGGGATGGAAGGGTCATAATTCTAAATGTTTTAAAAAGTGGGACACAAGAAACTCTATTGCCAACATTTGCAATAATTCTAATTACTTTCTTTTGCCAAATGAAAGCAGTTTTAGCACTAGTACTGTTTCCCCAAAGTGTTACACCATACCTGAGCTGGGAATGGAAAAAGGCATAATATGCTGTGACCAACATTTCAGTACTGATATTATACTTTAGTTTCCTGATAAGGTATGTAACCCTAGCTAATTTTTTACAAAGAAAACTTACATGTGCATCCCAATTTAATTGATTATCCATGTATATTCCTAATAGCTTAATAGGTTCTGTGTATTTACTATCAAGGACACAATTTCCATCAAGAGTAAAAATTAAATTTTCTGTTTTGCTATTATTTACTACCAAAAGGTTGGCTTTAAACCACTTAATAGCTTCAGTCATTGCCTGCTCCTGTTCTAAAATTAAAGTTTCCAGATGTTTATTGCTATTTAAAATAGTTGTATCATCTGCATATAGAACAGACCTACAAGGCATATTAAATGAAAAATCATTTATTGCTACTACAAAAAGAAAAGGACCGAGTACTGAGCCTTGTGGTACTCCTAGTAAAACATTTTGGAAACCAGATACATCTTTATTTTGTGAAACCATCTGGCTTCTATTTTGTAAATATGATGAAAATAAACGTAATTCATTATTTTTTATGCCATAAAAATGTAGCTTTTTTAAAAGCAGGTCATGAGGAATGCAGTCAAAAGCCTTACTTAAGTCAATTAAGGTAGTAGATGTCATTATTTTGTTTTCAAAATTCAGAATAACCTGTTCTGTTACAGTTTCAACCGCTTTTACTGTGTTTAAACGTGGGAGAAAACCAAATTGGTCCGAACAAAAAAGATTATTTACAACAAAAAAGTTATACAATTGTTCTTTGATACAAAACTCAAATATTTTACTAAGAATAGGAACTAATGAGATTGGTCGATAGCTAGAGGGGTTAGTCCTATCTCCTTTTTTAAAAATTGGCACTACTTTTGTTATTTTTAAAGCTTGAGGAAATGTTCCTTGGTCTAGCATCTTATTAAATAAATAAGTAACTGGCTCTAATATTATGTCAATGATGTCTTTCATAATTGCATTGGAAAAAACCATAATAATCCTCACTTTTTGAGGTACTCAACCTAGATGTACAATATAAAACATCATTTCTTTCAATATTTTTCCATTTAAAATAATTTTTTAATACACCCTTATTTCTTATGTAATTTTCTAAATATTCAAGAGCAAGGTTATTGTCATTCTGCTGGTCAGAAGTATTAATTATATTAGAAGGTGAAAGTGTAAAGAAGTTATTAAAAGTCCTAGAATCAATAAAAGTTTCATGATTTTTTTCTTCAACCTTTTTTTCTGTATTAATTATTTTCCAAGCAGCTTTACATTTATTTTTTGAATTGGTAATATATTTCTCATTAAATAATTTTTTCTGTCTTTTAATTTCAGATCTATACAGATTTTTTGCTCTGGTGTACACATTTTTACATTGTAGTTCATGAACTGTACCCTTACTGTTTTTAAGCTTATCATACAATGCAACTACTATTTTCCTAATATTTTCCAATTCTTTTGTATACCATTTACTACTTAACCTATTAGTATTGTCACTATTGCCTAATTTAATCTCTTTAAAAGGACAGCACACATTAAAAGTGCTTGTCAAGACAAAGTTAAAATAATCAAATGCTGCATCTACATTAGTAAAACGTTGTAGCTGTGACCAGTCTACATGAGTCAAGTTTTCCCTAAAATTTTGAATAGCGTATGGCGTTAATGTTCTAATGGTTTTAATTGAAATACCTTTTTTTATACCTGAGTTTGGAGCACCAATAGTGTGAAAATTTGCATAAACTGCTGCGTGATCTGATAAATGAGGTTCAATAACATTACAGGTTACAGTACCTTTTTTTACATTAGTAACTATATTATCAAGGCATGCCTCACCCCTGGTGCTTTCTAGATTTAAGCAATGCATGTTATGGGAACGCAATAAATTGAAAAAAGAATCTACCTCAACATTACTTTTTTTTATATTGATATTAAAATCACCTGATACGATCAACTTCACATTAGAATATTTTTTATTAATATAACCAAGTAACTCATCAAAAAAACTTATGAAATCATTTATGGGAGAATTTGGTGTTCGATAAATTGTTATAATGATAGCATTCAAACTAACTAAAAATATACCTGAAACCTCAAAAACGAAATCTACACATAAATGTTCTAATTCAATAGTTTTATATATTATATCTCTTTTAACATATATACTACAACCCCCTCTTCTAAGGGGAGGCTTCCGGCAATAAACACTACCTACACAAAAACCTGCTGGCACATATAACAAAGACTCTTCTGGACAAAGCCAGTGTTCATTTATAGTTAAAACATGTATATTTAACTTATTTGACCATAGATTTAATTCTTCTAATTTATTTCTTATGCATTGAATATTTAAGTGATAAACAATGAGGCATGAGTCCTTAGATTCTGGTGAGCTTCTACTTGTGCACTGTAGTTTTTTCCAGTTGGTAGGCAGTTCCCTGTCACATCACATGTACCTGGAGGAGGAGGTTGCACATCTCGTAGGCCCAGCCTGTGGTCAGGGTCCTTCTTGGCAGTAATGGCTTTTGCTACTACTCCAGCTAACCACTTCTTTCCCCAAAAATTTAAGTGGAGACCTTGACGGGTGTGTAAAGCTCTCTCTGCTTTACTAGATTTCACTAGTGTAACATTGGAGTACTTGCCACTAAGCTCTTCGAGGCGCTTATTTGTCTTTGCAACTTCTTTGTTGACACAGGACCAACTAGCCAGGTCATAACGGTGTGGGAGGTCTACTAAAATGATGTTTGTATTTGTAGCTCTGTCCAAGGTTTCAGTTATTAAAGTCAATGCTTCATTTGCTTCATTTTTTGCCACATCATTTGTGCCGCATACCATCACCAAATAATCGTTTTTATTTAAATTTACATTTTCTATATTTTTATAATTTAAAATTTGTCTTGTACGCCCTCCAGGCCTCACAAAACCTACTGCTTCATGATCTTTATGTATTTTATTAAGGTGCCAGGCTAAATCTCGTCCATGACTATCAGCACAAATGAGCACCTTATTCATGTGTGTCTCATTGTGGCTTCCATCAATACTGAGATCACTAACATTTGAAGTCTCATCTTCATCAACTTGTAAAACCTCAAACTGGTTCCTTAATTCAATGGGATTTAGGTTCCCATTATACGTCTTAGGTATAGGTTTGGGTATATTTTTTTTACTTTTTATAACCATTGAAAAACTCTCCAGCTTTGTTTTTTCAGGGCTCCATAAACTTTTTTCCAGTCCAGTGTTATTATGGAAAGGTGTGGAATTCAAAGGAGATAGACTATGATGTACACCTGAATTTACTTTCTTGATTGTAGAGATATTCAAATTTTCTTTTTGGTTCAATTTAGTACGTAATCTATTTACCTCTTCTTCCAGCTGTATAATTGTTTCTTCTTTTTTTATTACTAAAGTTTCCAATTGTATATTATGATTCTTAAGACTTATAATTTCTTTTCTTGCTTGGTTAATGTCATCATTAAGTGAATTTATAATTTCATGTTGATTTATTAGTTCTTGTGTTACATCT
Source organism: Homalodisca vitripennis (assembly GCF_021130785.1). Taxonomy (NCBI): domain Eukaryota; kingdom Metazoa; phylum Arthropoda; class Insecta; order Hemiptera; family Cicadellidae; genus Homalodisca; species Homalodisca vitripennis. The sequence continues at coordinate 24,586,652 of NC_060215.1, forward strand.
TGATTGATACCTATAGTTTCTTTTTCATGTTCCAATTGGAAATCAACAGATGTACATTTGTCACAGAGCCATTTTCTTGGTAACTGTGCTATGCTTTTATATTCCTCAAGAGTTAGAGAAGTACATTTTCTGTGGAACCATTTAGAACATGCTCCTGTACAAAGTATAGCATGACAGCCTTTGGTTATATTTTTAGAACATTTACCACATGGGTACTGTAATTTTTTCTTATTCATTTTATATAAAATTGTTAGAAATTATCAGTATGAATTCAGGAAAAGAAACTGAAAATGTATTTGTATATATAAATACTGGTTACTTAATAACAACAATAATTAACTTTTTAAGCAAAAAAAGTAATGACAACAGTTGGATTTGAACCCAGAACTTTCAGTATAGAAGTCCTCAACTATATCATTGAGCTATCAGATCTGATACACTGGTCAGTTACAGGTGCATAACAAAATCATTACAATGACATGTGAGATAAGAAGTTTGTCAACAAACAATACAAAGGTCAGTTCTGGTCACTGCACTTATCAGTTCTTCAGGCCTTATCTCTAGACCCTTCTTATCTGCTTTTAAGAGTACAGACCAAATAGAAATATGAAAATAATTGTATAAAAAACTTAAATTTGGCACCTTCTTGTGAATTGTTAAAAAATACACTATACAAAAATGTTGAGAATTACTTACTGATCACTTTAATGCAAAATTTATATCATAATACAACGAAAAAACCAATTATATTCACTGAAAATGATAGAGCAGATCCTGCATACAACTTGCACACTCATTCATTCACTGTGTCGATAGAGACACTCATTCATTCAACCAATGCGTCGATAGAGACAGCAGAGGTTGGGGTGGTCCTAGTTGGAGGCAGTTTGACTCTTTATTTTAATAGATGCATTTCATTTAGCAGACTCCTTACAGATGAATCTATTAAATCGTCAATATTTGTTTCCAGTGATTAGAATATGTGAGTTAGTTGTTAGAAGTGAGTCAATAATGTCTGCAATAATGTCTAGAGCTTGTTTGGAGATGGCTAAGCTGTTTGTGGGTGGACAATATATCCCTAATGACCTTAGAATTACTGAAACTAAGTTTTATTCCAGCAAATGAGGGGTATGCTAACATTTTCGATTTCCAGATTTACAGTTTCATTCCTTAGGTTATTATTTCTGTTATTGCAACTCCACTTGGTAATGCACTGCTACCAGTGTGAAATCGATGAGCTTTGTGTCTTGTATCTTTTTAGAAGATTCATATTCTGTTGAGACAGTCAGGTCAGGGTACAGATCTTGTAGAAGATGATTCATTATTTCAATTTTTTCTGTAATCTGTCAGCGTCAAGGAAAATCAAATGGGAAAAAGAACATTAAGAGTAGGAGAGGGGTTAGGTTGAAATGGGTGAAAGTTGATATAGGCGTACATGGAAAACAACTGCTCAGCCAATGGAGCTTAAGAAAGGAATGCAAAACTGATTTCAAGGTAGCAGATGGTAGGAAGAAGGTTAGGCCTACTATAGGAAACCTAACCTTAAGAAAGGATGATAAGGGAGTTAGGAAAGGCCAGGCCCAAAAGAAGCAAAGTAGACCTAAGGGAGAATAAGAATATTAATGAAATTTGTAAAAAAGTTGTTCAGAACATAATGCTTTTTCCAAATTAAACCGTGATTGATTTTTTCCTCCCCTAAACAAAAATAAAACAAAAACACAATTATAATTTAATATAATTCATAATTCAATAACATTTATTATTCAATTAAAATTTATTACAGAATTGTACTTAAAGGGTTATAATAATGAAATGAAATGATTTATGAAATGAAATGAAATGAAATGAAATGATTTATTAGCCCAATAGAACATTACAATGTTATAAGGCTCGTCAAGAAATAATAACACTAAATACTAAATAACAATAAAAAAAAAAAAAAAATACTAACTACAACACAAGTAACATATAGCTAATACTAGGTGGTATGATATTTCACATCTTAATTATTTTCTGGTGAATTCGGACGAAAATCGTCAAAAGTATAAATTTCAGTTTGAAGCATGTATTCTTTAATAGTTTTTTTGAAAGCCTTTAATGTAGGAATCTCTCTCCATGCTAAAGGTAATTTGTTAAAAAAATGCTGACTATTGTAAGAGAAAGATGTTTTAAAATGGGTTGTTCTGTGTATAGGAACAGGTAGAGAATAACTATTACGTGTTGTGTAGTTATGATGGGAGATAAAGGGATTGGACTGTATTCTTTTATATGTTTGAGTTAAAACTTCCATTATGTAAATACTTCTTACTGTTAAAATTTGAAGATTAAAAAAATGTCCTCTACATGATTGATTAAATTTCAAATTTCCTAGAATTCGGATTGCTCTCTTTTGAGTTTTGAAAACCTGTTCAATAAATGGTGAACTTCCCCAGGAAACAATTCCATATCTCAACACAGATTCGAAATAGCCAAAATAAATAGTTTTTGCTGTTCTTAAGTCAGTCAAGTCTCTAATTTTACGAATAGCATAACATGCTGAATTTAGTTTCCCATTTAACTGACTGATGTGATTTTCCCATCTAAGATTGTCATCTAAAGTAACACCAAGAAATTTACAATTTTTTGTAGAAGTAAGTTTACTTTGGTAAAAAGTTACTTCAAGTTGTTCTCTAAAGTTTCTAATAAAGTGAAAATTAAGTATGGATGTTTTGGAAATATTTAAGGATAGTTTGTTAGCTTTAAGCCAGTTAAAAATCAAACTAATGTTATCATATAATTTTTGAGATAGTTCAGTTTTATTGTCAGATTTAATCAAACTAGTGGTGTCATCAGCAAAGAGAATTAATTTGTCACATAAATTGAACTGCTTGGGTAAGTCGTTTATAAAAATTAAAAATAATATTGGACCTAAAACTGACCCTTGGGGTACGCCTGCCTCCAAATAGCGGGCAGGAGATAGATATTTATGGACAGAACCAGCACTGTTTTGAACTATCTCTACTACCTGGCTGCGATCCCTCAGAAAGCTACTAAACCAATTGAGAGCAACTCCTCTGATGCCATAATACTCCAATTTATTTAACAAAATTTCATGGTCTACACAATCAAAAGCCTTCTGGAGGTCACAGAACAGGCCACAGGTCGACTGTCCCTGGTCCAAGGCAGTTAGCACATAATCAGTTAAACTTATGATAGCATCTGAAGTTGACAAATTAGATTGAAAACCAAATTGATTTTTATTTATTATTGAGAATGATTTTAAAAAATTTTTAAGCCGTAATTTTACAATAGTTTCTAATAATTTTGAAAAAACTGAAAGAACTGAAATAGGTCTGTAATTTTCTGCAAGATTTGAATTGTTGTTTTTAAATATTGGAGTTACTCTGGCTACCTTGAGACATTCAGGGAAGACTCCGTGAGTCAGGGAGCTATTCACCAAAGAGCAAAGAGGTTTTGACAGGATGTGGATGTGTTCCTTCAATATCCTTGGAGGTATTCCATCCAGGCCTGGTGACTTACTTGATTTAAATTTACTTATAACTTCAATTATCTCTTTTTCACAAACAGGATAGAGATAAAATGAACCATTAACAAATGGATTTGGCAAAAAAATTTTCTGGATCGTAATGCCTTGAATTCAGCAAGTCAAGTTGGTTTGAGATAATATGAGGTACACTTGTGAAGTGCCTGTTAAATGCTATTGCAACATCCATTGGCTCAGTAATATCTTGTCCATTAACAATTAGATTAATGTTTTTTACAGAAGCGAATGATTTAGTCTCTGAATTAATGATATTCCAGGTTGTTCTTGGAATATTTTTAGAGGATTGTATTTTATTTACTAGGGGTTCTCTTTTTGCATAAAGGACTATTTTCTTATGATGTTTAAGGTAGGTTTTATATTCTTTCCAGCTATTTTCTGTGTTTATTGACTTGGCTCTGGCAAACAGCTCCCTTGACAGGACAGCACTTGCCCTAACCACATCAGTTACCCAGGAATATGGACTTGACTTAAGTTTTGTTATTGTTTTTAATGGGAATGCTAATTCATAATATAATATCAGCTTATCAACAAATTTTGAGAAATTTGCATCAACCGATTCACCAGAAATCACATCAAACCAGTCCTCCTTTTGCAGAAAGTCATGAAACATTCTATGACCCTGCTCAGAAAATATCCTATGTGTAATTATTTTACTATTTTCATTTTTTAGTAATAAATTATTGACATTTATTTTCAAAATTTGAGAAAAATTATGATCTGAAAAGCCAGAGTGAAGGTTAAGACTTGATAGCAGATTCTGAGGTATGTTACTAACAATATTATCTAAACAAGATTCAACATTTTTGGTAACTCTAGTAGGTTCATTTATAAAATATCTAAAATTATAACATTTTAAAATATTCTTAAAAGCTAAAGACTCTGAGTTATGGTTTAATAAATTAATGTTAAAATCACCTAAGACAACTAAGTACTTTTTCTCTTTCAAAGCTAATTCAAATAACAATTGCAACTTGGAAATGAATATATGAATATCGGAGTCCGGTGTTCTGTAACAACTAACAGTTAAAATATTTAATTTATTAGAATTAGTTGAAATTAACTCTATAGAGGAACATTCAAAAACAAAGTCTTCACTAAATTTACAAATATCATTACGTTCAATAAATTGTATATGATTTTTTACAAGAAGACAAGAACCTCCCCGTGTCAAACTAATTCTACAATAAATTGAGGCTACAACGTAATTTTTTATCTGAAAATATTTTAAGTTTTTTGCTGACAACCAATGTTCACTTATAGCAATTATATCTACATTTACATCATGACTCAGATACTCCAGCTGTATAACTTTATTTAGGATACTTTGAGCATTTTGGTGTAATAAGGTTAAGGTTTTTATATTATTAATATTTGTTTTTTGTGAATCTATACGGTTCTTACAGGTTAAAGAAGTATTGTTTTGTGAATGTGATATACAGGCTAGGTTACTGTTAATATTTTCTTGCGCTGGATGTTTTTTGGTTTATTTATGCATTTTGCAGAGTTCTCATTAGGTGTTGATGCATGGATGTTATGTAGAATAATGTCAGCTGATGGATCGTTAGTTGCCACATGAAGTGTGAGGGGTTTATTGATTAAAAAAGTGGAGTTGTTTTCCGGTGAAGGAGCTTTGCTTTTACTACATGTTTGTCCTGGTGTATGGATGTTTTTTTGTACAATTGTGGGTTTTTTCACCTTTAAAGACTGATGAATTAGTTCGGCTAAAAAATGTTTACCTGATTATGAATTGACTAATGACTAATGAATTTTCTTTACTTTTTAATATTGTATGTATACATGAAACATGTTTAGATTTAGTGTTATATATAGGGTGAATATTTGTGAAACTTTTGTGTAATAATTGCTGAATATTGTGTTGTATTGAGGAGTAATGTGTAATAGGCATTGTGTTATATTTTATATAATGCTACCACAGATTTTCTTTATTATTGCTACTTGTCTTCGGATTTGTTATATTTGTTCAATACATATTGAAGCAATTTATATGCATACAATTTTTGTATAACTTTTTTACTTTACTGTTCAAAAATTATTACGTTTTATCAAGTCAATTGTGTATTGTACAATGATTTTGTCAAGGAGATGAGAATTAAAACTATGTTATAAAAAATGTAATGATACAAATCTTGGATAGGATTTTAAGTGGCAGGGAATTATACCAATTTGGTACAAATCAAATGCAATAGTGGAGTGTATTTATCAGTTTCTTGTCCATAGACATCTAAAAAGACAAATGTGTGACATTATTTATTGAAGATGTAATATTTTATAAATAATCAGATTATTAGGTTAGCTTTGCCAGTTTTCTATAAATAAAATATATGTTTGTATACAGATGAGTGTTACTATGTTTTTAATGTAATTTTTTTATCACATTGATTATGAAAATATAATACAACTTGATGCATTACTAAGATTTGTACAATGTTATTATTTCAGTTGATTGTGATTGTTTTGCTGGACGAATTCCATTAAAACCGCTTATATATAATTTTTATTAAGTAAGCAAATTTATTTGTGTTTCGTTTGAAGTTCATCTTTTATTATACTTGTGTTTTGATTCACTAATATAGTATTTGCTTTATAACTGGATTTTTAAGTGTAATCCTGTTTGAACAATGAATTAAATATTTTTAATGTGGTTTTCAACGTAATTATCTCATTTTGTTTACATAATGAAAACTATCAGTGGAAATGATGAGAGAATTTAATTGTTTATTAATACATTTTTCTCAGATGAGACCAATTTGTAATTTCTAAATAAAAACTGTAGAAAACATTTCATTGTGTGAGTAATAATGTTCACTGTGGACAATCATGTTACTGTTTTCAGTGCTTATGTTTGTGTTGTGTGTTAGATATTTGTAATAAGGTATTTACATTTTATTTGTGAGTTCTATGGTTATATTGTACTGAATTGTATTGTATTATGTTGTGATTGTTTATTGTATGTTCTACTAATGTACCAATTTTATTTCCTCTATTTCAAGGAAATGTTTAATTATTTTTTATTTAAACCAAAATTCATAATTTTAATTATTGTTGGAAGGGAAATATAAATTGATAACCAGTTATGTGATCAATTTATATTTGGGGTTTGTGTAACAGATCAATATGATTCAAATTTAAATTTCAAATAGTTCGTGGCAAGATCGGTAAGCAGAATTTGTCACATGATTATTACATGTAAGACTAAAATAATAAATATACAATAAACTTTCTATTGGAATAAATTTGAGTTATTTAATTATGATAATTATTGAAGAAATTAAGAATCTATTAGTGATATTAACAAACATTTAGGTAAAAGGCAGGTTTGGGTCAGAGGCTGAGAAGCTCACAACTTCCTGTGTGTTGACCCGGCATCTGAAGCGAATTGCCTAGCCCATTCTTGGTTGAATGGTGAAAGAGAATGGACGAGTGATAGTAAACCTCGTGTTAGAGAGCACATGTTTCAATGAGCAAATTTGTGGAGTGGCAATAGGAAATTATATAATGTATTGAGACTAATAACATTCAAATCAATCAATCAATCATCTTTATTTACAGTAACATTAAGAAACTTATTGGCGTCAAAAATATTATACAATCATGTGAGTACAAATTACAATGTTGAAATTATTTCTCTTTACTGATGTGTAGCGTCAAAGAATTCTTTGAATGAATAGAGCGGTCTTGTCTTGAGCCAGTTGTGAAGTCCTTTTGTTAGTAGTTTCCCTCTGAGTGCTTTTAAAGATGTGGGCAGAGCATTGTATAACTTGCATCCGATGTAACTTGGTTTTCTTTGGAACTGGGCTGTGCGATGAGATGGAAGAGAGAAGTCGGTGGCATACCGGGTGTTGTAGGAATGGATGTTTTCACCTCTTGTATGTAAGTCCCGATCTTATGTTTGAAGTATGACAGAATGTAGAGAGCCACAACTGTTAATATTTCAAGAGATTTGAAAGCATTCCTGCAGCTGTCTAGTGGTTGCAAGTTCGACAAAACTCGAACGGCTTTTTTCTGCAGTACTAAAATACTATTAAGATTGCTCTCAGAAGTCCCTCCCCAAACAGCTATACCATAGCGGGTGTGTGATTCTACCATGGCATAGTAAGCAGTCTTTGCTGCATCCAGTCCTGCTGCCCAATATATTCTTCTGACCACATATACTCCAGTGCTGATTTTTTTACAAAGGCTATTAATATGGCTTGTCCATCTGAGGCCAGTATCAAGAGACAGACCTAATAATTGTGTTTCTTCTTCGGAGGTGATGTTTGGTAAATCTAAAACAGGTTCTGCTAGTCTACTGAAGTTTAAGTGCACTGTCTTGGATGCATTTAATGCTAGGTCATTTTGGCTGCAGTTGTTAATTACTTTGTCAAGTGTGGATAATGAGTCTTCATAAAGGTCTTGTGCTTTGTTGTTTCTCAGAAGGAGAGTAGTGTCGTCAGCATACATGATACATTTTGTGTTTCTATTTGCTTCGATGATGTCTGGCAAGTCATTAGTAAACAAAATGTACAGTACTGGCCCCAGGACTGAGCCTTGAGGTACTCCTCTTTTCATGGGCTGCGGCTCAGACATATATGCAGTCTTTGTGCCTTTTGTGATATGTTGGACTTCTACAGTCTGTGTACGCCCTTCAAGGTAACTGGCAAACCACGCACTTTCTTTACCTGTTATACCCATGGCAGCTAGGTTTTTTACTATTAGTCCATGTCCCAGGCAATAAAAAGCCTTACTGTAGTCTATAAGAATTGCCGAGACATATTTGCGGCAATCTAACTGATCGATGATGAATTCAACAATACAAGTAAGTGCGCTATTAGTAGATTTACCTTTCAAGAATCCGTGTTGATTTTCACTCAGGAGTTGTTCATGGTTAACCCTCTCCCGGGCAAACGCCTCGAAACGCCTCGGCAGGGCGCCTGGCGCTAAAGTCCAAACGCCTCCAATCGCCTCCAACTGCTTTATCAACGCTCTCTGCTTTGTGCTGCTTTCTTACGATTGTTTGGGGAACTAATAATGGAAATATCTATTGGCAGTATCATTGTTGCCTTGTTTATTCATAGTTTTTATGACTAGAGACGCTATCTAGGATTAATAATTTGAAACGGTTTATTCACTACTTCATTGACGGTGCTCTAGTTGTTTAGTAGTACAATTCTTTCTGACTTGTGCTGCTATCTTACGTAATTTGATTAACTATTTGGGACTTTTTATAACCAATTATTTACTGAAATCATTTCGTTGGTTGTATTCGCAGTCTTTTCACTTGGTTCTGTACTTTATAGATGGCAGGTTCAAGGTCGTTGCGTAATAGCGAAATTGATCGCGTTTTTGACAATGAAGTGGTTGATGAAGGTGATTGTTTCAGTGACGATGAAAGTTCCATGAATAGCGATGTATTTAGTGATGAGGAAATTCACCATTCTAACCAAGAAGATAGGGACACTGATGACTCGCCACGTAATCCGGCGCTGCCCTCGCGCCGCCGACACCGCGACTCGTGTCCAGCCATTGCCTCACGCCTCTGGTACCGCCACTCGGGTCCCGCCTGTCTGGTCTAGACAAAGATAACACTAGACAAAGTCTTAGTGTTATCTTAATTTTTATATTTATAACCCTTTATATATGATAATTTATACAACAATTAAAACAAGATTTTTCATGTAAGTTTGACTTTTTGTTTGATTTTAATTTAGGTACCTCATAAGGTTGATATATTTTTTTTTTAATAAATACAACGTTATTATAGAGGATTTAATCATCTTTGTAACGATGTACTATAAATAATAGTTTTATTAAAATAAAGTTCTTAGTACGTAGTAAAAACGCGAATAAGTGTGCCCTCGCGGCAGAGCGGGCGATTTAATTCAGCCCAGTAGCGCCAAAAGCGCGTCGCGGTAATTCGACCGGGAGAGGGTTAAGGTAGGTTAATAATTGAGTCAGGACAATCTTTTCAATAATTTTAGAAAATGGAAAAATTAATGAAATTGGTCTATAGTTTCTTATTTCAGTGCGTGAGCCTTTTTTATGTAAAGGGTTAAATTTTGGCAATTTTTAGTGAGGCTGGAAACTGGCTGAGTGCAAAAGACTTGTTGGCTATGCCAGCAATAGGAGTAGCGAGTTGCAGAGCGCAATGCTTTACTACTTTCACTGGTATCTCATCAATTCCACAGGAGAGCTTAGGTTTTAAGGAAGCTATTGCATCTTGAGTATCTTTCTGAGTGACATGTTTAAATCTAAAAGGACTGGAATAGTTGAATGTAACTGGTTGCTGAAAATTAGGTAAAGTGGGTTTAGGTTTCTGTTTCAGGGTTTCTTCAGCTACTTCAGAAAAGAATTTGTTGAAATGATAAGCTATAAACTCAGGATCACGTACAGTTTTTCCATTTAAATGAATTTCAAGTGAATTTGTCTCTGATGATTGTTTGCTGTGTCTCTCTTAATTAATAATTTGCCACAACGCTTTAGGTTTGTTTTGAGCTAGTGTTATTTGGTGTGTAGTGGCATTGCGCTTGACTGTTCTTAGTCTCAGATCATAAATTTTCTTTTTCAAGGTCATATTTTCCTTATCAATTTGTGTACCACTCATTTTGTACTTGTGTAGGACTGTTATGTATTATGTATTTATTTTTGTACTCGATAGAAAGATGATCATAGAGTGGCCTTGAGGTTTTTCTAGTTTTCGATCTTGATTTTTCAATGGGGCATGTGTAGTCTAGAGCTCTTCTTAAACCATAAAAGAGATTGTACGCTTTATCTACATCTTGTTTGGAGTGAATTTCTTCCCAGTTTTCTTCGTGAAGGACAGCTTTTAAGGCGTCTAAATTTTGCTTGCAGAAGTTTCTTCTGTGAGTTTGAGTTTGTGATAGATTCATATTTAAATTAAAATCAATTATACAGATTTACCTAGTATGGTCAGACATCCCCGCTTCAAAAACCGTGAAATCAATGCGATTTTCTTGGATATTAGTGCTTATCATGTCAATAGACATAGCTGTAGATGTTGTGATGCGGGTTGCTGGAAGTGGGAGTCTTATAATATTTTGTGTGGATAATTCTTCATCAAGTTTTCTATTCTCTGTTGTGTCTATAAGCCTATCTATATTTATATCTCCCATTATGACTATTGATTTATCTTGAATTTGAGTTGTTTCGAGAATGTTACCAATGATTTGAACAGCTGCCTCAACTGAACCACTGGGTGGACGGTACACACCTAAAATGTTTACGACTCTGTTTCTCTTTTCTTTTATTTGCACCATAGCAGCTTCACACACAAATTTTGTGCAAAATTGTGAGATCTTAATAGCATTTGCACTGATGTTAGCTGAGTCTTTAGTGTATATAGCAACACCTCCGAGTTTATGACCTTCTCTGCTATAGTCAGTCACAAGAGTGTATCCAAGAATCCTTGTATTTCTAAGGATTTCACTGTTCAATCCATGTTCTGTAAGTATTAATATGGATGGTGAGGTTGTGTTTAGAGTGGTTTAGTCTGTCTAATTTCTTTGCTAATCGCCTTATGTTCTGATGCATCACAGTGAGTTGAGTTGGAGCATAATTGGTTGACTGATAAAAATTTTTGAAAGCCTTGAAAATTCAGTGTTTTTTTAGTTTGGAATTTATGAATATCTTGGGATTGTAAATTTTTTGCTTGCTTTCTTTCCTCAGGTGAAGTCCTAAAAAATTGTCCATCTGTCCTGATTTGCTGTTTTTTTCTTCACTTAAGTACGTTGGTTTTTCGTTTGGATGGCTGTCAAAAGGAAACCTAGATGTTGTTTCTACCTTACTCTCAGCAATATTTCGTACAAAAAAATCCTCATAAGTTTCCCCTTCCCGCAGTAGCTTAGCAGAGCATGGAGGCTTCTTATTAGTAACAGTCATTTTTGTGGGGATTCTGCTTGTTTTACAGAGGTTTGTAGCCCAAGTTTCCTCTTTAGCTGACCTATGCACTTGTGCTACAACTTGAAAATTATTGTTGGTCTCTCTTTGAGGTTGTGTTGAATTATAACATTAGCCTTGAGGTAGATGAACGGTTTGATTTTTCTTACCCCTCTTGTGTTCAAGTTCTTCCAAATTATACAAATCTGCCTCACTTACTTTCTCTATATCTAAGGCTTCTTGTCGTTTAGGACTGGATTCAGCAGACTTTGCAGGATACAAATTATTTTCCTTTATCTTTTGGACTTGTAGAGAAACACTAAAAACATTTCTCATTTGTCCGACATTAGGTTTCCCTCTTGGAGTTTTATTAAAGTTACAGGACCTATTTGCTTCGCCAGGGTTGCCTTTGGTGATTTTCATTGACTTTCCTCTATTTATAGTACGAATTTTCTGCCTCTAGATCAATGATTTTTTGCTCCAATGCTGTGTAGCTTTTCTTTAAAAGACCTACTTCAATAACTAAGGGTGTGTTTGCTGCATGGGAAGTTGAAAATGGTTCAGTTTGAACCTCTGTATTTTTTTAGACTTTTTCTCCAATTAGGCTGCTTTGACACATGAGTAGGCTATTTTTTAGAGTTAATATAATGTTTTCTTGTTCTTTAATTTTGATTTCATACTCCTCTAAAAAAATTGCTTGCTTCCTATCATTTTCTTCGAATACGTTTTGTATGTCTAGGACGTATTCTTTGTCCTTAGCTCCCTGCAGTTCTGCCTCAGCAAGTTTATGTTCAAGTTGTTCGACTCTTTGTAAATAAATTTCTTCATCTTTTAAAAGATCTTCAATTTTGGCTTCCATGCTGTTTGCTTGGGCAATTAATTTGTTTTTTCCTTTTTCAGGATTTTATTTTCTTCTAATAATGCTGAACCTATTTTGGCTGCCATAATTAGGCTATCTTCATGGGTTCTTGAATCAGTTTCAAGTAAACTTTGTTCAAGTTCCTGAATAGAATTACTTAATGAGTTATTTTCGTTTTGAATTTGGAGGATTGGTAGAACTGACTCTAAACTCCAGGATTCACAGGATTGATTCCCTTCAGGGAGCCCTTGAACATGTACCCCGCTAGTTTCATTACATGTGTGAGACGTATCCTGGTTAAGTACAGACTCAGCTTCTTTAATGGCTGCGTTAAAGTTAGCGTTTTTGAAATTCGCAACTATGAATTGTCCATATTTATTCTTATTTTCTTTATATAGACAGATGTTACATTTTTTAATTAGGGCTGTCTCTTTAATGGGACCAAAAAAGACCACATTGTACTTAGTTGAATTTTTAGTCTTCTCAACACCGCTGATTTTTGAAGGCCAATGTGAATACCCACGCAAAGTTATCTTTAGTGTCCATCAGTGATTGTGCCATAATATGCAGTTTTGATGGTCTAGAATTATATTATATTTTATTTATTTTAGGTTAGTTAGGTTTGTAAAAATTATTAAAAATAAACTTTTTTTAACTGTTTTTAATATAACGTGGTTTGGCAGGCTCCACGTGGTCAACGATTTATAAAATTCAAAATTGAAAACTGTTTTTATGATGAGGTTTGGCAGGCTCCTCGTGGGTAATGGTATATAAAAATCAAAATTAATTCTTTTTAAGCGTCAGATTGTTTAAAACAACCAAGGCGAGAAGCAAGACTGTTAATTGCTGACGGCTGTTTGCACAATTGAGCTGTTGTCAGTAGGTCAGGTGGCTCTGGAATGTGACTTTCAGCACAGTCAGCAAGCCCAGTTACCAGTTGTCACCATATGGTTTAAATTTATTCAGTGATTTTAATGAAGTCTTCTTGGTTACATAAATATAAACTTTTGAATATACTTTTTGTGTGGATAAGCTTGTTATTATGATTTAGTAGTTAATCTTTTAAGTTCTTTAAATGCTTGAGATTAGTTTACATGTCTTAAGTTCCTTGAGTTACAGTTTGTTTCTTATCATGATCTTAGTTTCTTGAGTAGAATAGTTTTCTTGAAGTTTTATGGTGAAATTGACTTACAATAGCTCCAGGTAAATTGCTGCACAGGTGAGTAAATATTTGTTGTTGAAATACACACTTATGTACACTTTTAACTGGGAGCCACTTCACTTTGACTGTAGTCAGTCAGCCATCTTGTTAGGTGTACTTGTGAAATGAAGTACAATTCAAATTATACTTCATTTGAATGGTTATGTTGTGGAACAACAAATGGTACACGGATCATTTAAGTTGCATGTTCAAGTGAATCAAGGCGGTGAGTAGAATTTACGTCAGAATGCAATAATATAAATTTATATAAGCGAAATACAAGGAAATTATTAACCTGGGAATCACGAAAGTGGTGAGTATGACTGAGCTAGGACCTTCATTGAAATTACTTTGCAACCAGTATTATTATTCATCATCATCATCATCATCATCTGACGTTTCCGTTATCACGGGTCGTCGTACACAGCCTCCTCCACTTTTGTCTGTCATTCCAGGTCTCCTCTTCCTCCACCTGCATTTTCTGTTATTATTATCTATCAGTATTTATTGTCATAGTCAATACACTTTATTATATAATATGTACATCACTACAATAATAATATTAATAAAACATATATTGATAAGATATTATTTATTTAAAATGAATTCTTATTAAAAATTAACTGGTTAAAAATAAAGTTACTGGTATACTGTAATATTCAATAAGCATAAACACAGCTAGCTGTACATATTAGTGTTTGAACAGTTTTTATTACATGTTGTATGAGAAATCTGTTTACACAAGTAGGTACATTTATACAGCAGAATATGTGTTATACAATCAATACGTAAAAGACCAGAGTTGATTCTTGATGATCAAACATGAGCAATTAATTTATAGATATTGACGTCAATCTATTCCTCTAAATCTACTAATTCAATCATTGACTTTGTGATAGAAACTGCAATGCTAAGTACATGGAACATGTTATTGTTACTCTGCAAAAACATTTCATAAGAATAATAAAATTTAAGAATAAAATGGAGAGTTCAGCTCCAATTTTTAGAGATTTAAATGTGTTACCGATAAAAAATCTGTATATCTATAAAGTATTAAAATCATTTTATAATCAAAGCAGCAGTTTTTACAATGCAAATTCACATTATAGTCAGAGAAGAATAAACGTTCAAGTTCCGAGACCCCATCTATAAACCTTGTTTAAAAAATTCTATCTTTTTTTAGGACCAAAGTTTTTTAATTGTTTACCAGAATATTTAAGAAAATGTAAAATCAAAAATAAGTTTGTTAAAATGCTTCGGCATGTTTTGTTATTGGAGGAAGATGTAGACAGGTTTTACAACACTATAGTATGATCATTACACTTTTAAATTGTAACTTTATATTATAATTTACTTGAAAATCTGATCAACATTTCACATATATTTCCGTTTTATGTTACTTTTTTTAGAAGTTAATCTAGTTATAGTTGTTATAGAGTGTATCATTACGAGGATCTGGTAGGGCAGTCCTTTTTTTTTCGAGTTGCTGTTTCTTTATGTCTACTAGTGTAATTCCCGAACAGGTATTTTGTTACCTCGGGCTTTATTGTTGATTTTAGTTTAAGATCTACTGTATGTAAAATGTACAACTGACAACAATAAAGAAATTTTTCATTCAAAAAAAAAAAAATATATGGAAATGGAATTCAAGAAAATTTTATATTTAGACAGTATTTTTAGTACAAATAGTTTAACAATACTAAGTGAATATTCAATTCATTTCAAAATTCTTTATTCATTTTTATGTACATGCACATACAGTTAATGGTGTCAAATGTCTATACACTACTAAACTAAAAACGATTACAATTGAAATTAATATTTTCAATAATTACAATCTCAATTCAGAAAATACAATTTAAAATAAGAGAGAGGTAGATAGTTCCTTGAGAGAGTAAAGTGCTTTGTTGAGTAAGTAATCTTTGAATAAGATTTTCCATTTATGTATGTTTTTTTTGTTAAAAAAACTTCATCATCTATTATGTGAATCTATTAATATCTAATGTATTTGTTATATTTGTACAGTGGACGTTGAAGTGGAAGAATACTATACAGCTTTTCTGGACATGGTAAAGAATGTTTTGGATGGAAATATGGATGCAAATGCTTATGAAGACACTCTCCGAGAAATGTTCGGTATCCATGCTTATCTTGCATTTACTCTGGATAAAGTTGTTATATATGCAGTGAGACAGGTGAGAAGTTTTCTGTTAATTTTGCGTCTCTTTGATCTTTACTTTTTAACCCTTTATAGTAGACTTAAATTTATCTGTCTCTCACATTTGAAAATCTTGTTATTCTATACTCTTTGTGCAAGAAAATAAATCACCAAACTTCAATAACAATAATGAAAAAACTGAACTCTTTATGTAGTTAACATATCTGTTTAGATTCTTGTAACAATTGTTTTAGTAAGGAATAGCAAATCTCTTTTTTATCCTTATTCAGTCTCTGCTCACATGCCTGTCCCTGTGGATCTTTTAAATTATTATACTCAGAGAACTGTTGTGGTGTTGGAAAGTGCTTATAATAACTGATGCTGCCACAGATAGGATTTTAGAGTTTGGACAGTTCAGATGTAGAACATTTCAGTTCAGTAAAATTGCTGTACCAGCTGGGAACCCCTATCTGTATATGTGATGGGAGAAATTGCCACAATTTCTAATATAGTGCCACAATTTATATATATCACTGATGTAGTGATATGAATTTCAGCACTGCTAAGAAAATTGTTGTAAACAGGGTCACCAAAACTTCCGGTTCCTGACTTCCTGTTTATCTTTTTATTAATTTCTTAGTATAGATCATAAGTACCAAGTACAATACAGATTTCAAAGAATTTTCAGTGTACCGACAGATTTTGTACTGACAATAAACATTAAACGTAACGCACAATATATGTTTGTATTGTACAGCAACAAACTAAAATGTTTCATGACTCATTTGAAACTATTTCAGTAGATAGAATTATTTAGTAGTTTGAATAGGATTCAGTCCCAATTATTCAAATTTGCAGGATTTCCTGTATAAAATTTTATATGAAATTCTTTATTGCCATGAAATAACGTAAATATTACAATTAGCTGTATCACGTAAGTCATCTTGGTTAAAAATCCAGTATAATATATAGTGATGAGCTGTTAAAAAAATGTATCACCATTATCCCTCTTTTATTAAGAATTTGTCAATACAAAAGAAACCATTATTTTGTAATTAAATATTTTGGAAACATTGCATTGTTGATATCTTGACACCGCCAAGAATTAAGCATCAGAATCGACCCACCCCTAATTTCATATAAACATTTTATATTTATATTAATCAATGAAATTTTTGTCCAACTTATTCAAAATTGTAAAGGAAAGATATTTTTGTTAAATGAATTATAGCATAGTACTATAACATAAATAATAAATGACAATCCAAAATGTATAATTCAATCAAAACATATACTAAAAATACTATGAAACATTATTAAAATTATTTAAGTTTAATGTATAAATATTTATATTGTAGTATGATTTTTAATATATAAACTATGTGTTATATATTTTATTATCCTTTAATTATAACGTGTAAAATTGACAAAGTGATAAGTCTATAAAAATATTAATGTTATATACCGTCATTTCATTAGGAATACCAAATTTAAATGAGTGAAATAGTAATAAAGTGTAAAACAGATAATAACTTAAATAACAAATAAAACATGTTATGTTAATGTTAGTTATCATGTTACATTATTTTAGTGTTTTAAGTGTTAATCATATTTTTTTTTAATTACATAATTTTTGAGAGAGTGGTCTACCAACAGTTTTCTTCTTATCTTAATAATTACAATATTCTAACCAAATTCCAATCTGGATTCAGATATAATCACAGTACCACTACAGCCTTATTGAAGATTACTGATAATATCCAATTGGCAATGAACAGTGACAATTTTGATATTATTTGATTTCTCCAAGGCCTTTGACTGCATATACCACCCCCTCCTCCTTATCAAATTAAAGAAGTATGGTTTCTCCGATGGTTGTGTTAATTGGGTCGAGTCTTACAGACCTGTTACACGGGGGATCCCACAAGGCTCTGTACTTGCGCCTCTCTTATTCTCACTTTATATAAACAACGTCACTTCAATTGTAACACATTTAAATTTTCATCTTTATGCCGACGATTTGCAAATATACGTTCACTGTTTACCAAATGAACTAGCTACTTTTATATCTCTTCTCAACTTGGATATTGAGGCGATTAACTTTTGGGCAATACAACAAGGACTGAAGCTAAATGAAAACAAAACGCAAGCAGTGATAGTTGGTAACTCTAGAATGGTAAACCGAATTAATCTTGATACTGCACCGAAACTTAAACTTAACAGTTGTGAACTAAATTACCAAAACAAACTGAAAAATGTTGGATTTATTATGGACACA
This sequence comes from Homalodisca vitripennis, assembly GCF_021130785.1. NCBI lineage: Eukaryota > Metazoa > Arthropoda > Insecta > Hemiptera > Cicadellidae > Homalodisca > Homalodisca vitripennis. The sequence continues at coordinate 24,604,585 of NC_060215.1, forward strand.
AATCTCAAATGGACTGACCAAGTTACGATAACGTACTGAAGAGTCTTTGTTGGCATCCATGGTTTGAAACGGTTTGCCTTGTACCTGCCATTTAATGTTAAGGTGATGCTCGACTCTTATACTACCACACTTTGACCAATGTGATGTCGTGATGGTGACATGACCGTTGAGCAATCGGACAGACTCCAGTGTGCTCAGAACTACTGTATAAAATTTATTTTTAATCTCAGACGTCATGAGCACGTTATGCAATATTTTCAGTAATTGTCACTCATGAAACTTCATCAACTACGTAAATTCCACATTCTTTCTATTCTACATATAATTATCAAAACCAAATATCCTGTTTATCTGTCCGATCAAGCACATAATAAGTTGTTTATTATGACAGGAGACATAAATATTGACAGATTAAAACCCAACCACCCTGACCACATTATGCTTGACAACGAGCTGGCAACACAAAACATAAGAAGGCTCCCTTTACCACCAACTCGCATTACACCTGACACAAGCACTTCAATTGACTATATATGCACTAATATTCCAGATCATGACCTTAGTGCAACAATTTTACAAACTGGACTATCAGATCATACAGCTCAAATGTGCAGTGTGTATTGTAGTAAACATTATACTAATACACAAACTCTATGGCAACAAATGGGAAGGAGAAACCTCGACCAGCTCAAGTCACTGCTTTCCATTAAAAACTGGGATACTGTCCACAATGCTGAAGATGCAGAGTCAGCATTCAATATATTTGAAGGAGTTCTGTGAACTGCCCTTGACATCGCTTGCCCTCAAAGGAAGAATAAAAGTAAGAGTAAACCAATTCAACACTATGACCAAGAATCAGCCGAGATGAAAGCTGCCTATTTAAGAGCTCTAAACACCTATGAAATAACTGGAAAGGCGCAAAACAGAGAAACTATGGTAAATATGAAAAAGATGTACAACAATAAACTAAAAGCACTACAACAAAATAAAAATACCCGGAAAATAATAACATCTGACAACAAGTCCAAAACTGTATGGGACCTAATAAATACAGAGAGCCATGTTAAACAACCTAGTAAAACCTGTCCTAAGCTAAACATTAACAATGCAGTGGTAGACAACCCTATTCAGGTAGCTGAACAACTAAACACCTATTTTACTCAAATAGCAGAACTGACGATACAGCAAAACAACCAACAATCGGGAGATTGCAGACTAGGAAAGGATCTAAACACCCCTTTAATACAATCATTTCATCTGACTTCCACTACATGGAAAGAAGTAAAACAAGTAATAAACACCCTAAAAAATAAATCATCCAGTGGTACAGATGAATACTCTTCAAAAAATGTAAAGCATTGTGCAGAAGAATTAACTCAACCTCTTACATCAATCATAAATAAATCGTTTTCCCTAGGCCAATTTCCTACAAAACTTAAAATCTCCAAGGTATATCCCAAGCACAAAAAGGGGCTAACAACTGACCCCAAAAATTATAGACCCATATCATTAATTTATACATTTTCAAAAATTATAGAAAAAATTGTATTGAAGAGGCTAATGACACATCTTGCAAAACATGGCCTAATTACCGACTCAACATTCCAAAAGGGAAAATCAACTTTATCTGCCATCATAAAGCTTAGTTGAGTCCATAATTGACAGTATAGAAGAAGGACAATTTGTGACTGCATTATTTCTAGATTACAGCAAGGCCTTCAACTGTTTGGGACACAATCTAATCTCTAAAATAACTTGCAGCCTTGTAAGAGGCTTAGAAAACAAGTGGTTTGACAACTACCTAAAAGGAAGGTCACAAGTTGTGGAGATTAAGCATAAAACATCTAACCTCACTAGCATGTTCAGATCACACCCTAAACCAACTACAAGAGGAGTTCCACAGGGATCTGTACTAGGACCCATCCTGTTCATTCTGCTAACAATCTCCCAGCCCTAATTGAAAACAACAGTACCAGCTGCATAATGTACGCAGATGATACAACTCTCCTTTTAAGAAATGGCTCAGCTGAAGAATTGTATAATAACTCTGTTTATTCTCTACAAAATGCCATCGCCTACAGCAAATTAAATTACTTGGCGATAAATCCTGACAAAACTACACAAGTACACTTTAGAAAAAAGTCCTACCTGCAAGCATCCCTAATATATCAGTGCTTAATCAGATTAAGTTTTTAGGTGTAACTCACAGCGGCCTCACCTGAACAGATCACGTAAACAACATTTGCAGAAAGATCACAATCATCGACATACGCTGTTAAACGTATCAAATGGGTTGGCACTCTGGAAGCGGCAAAAGTAGCCTACTATGTATTAGTAGAGTCTCACATTAGATAAAGCCTCATAATCTGGGGAACCTCGTTAGGGAACCTTAAGAGAGTGCTTGTACTAAAAAAGAAGGCAGTCAGGACCCTTGCAAACCTTGAGCCGCTGCAAAGCTGCCGACAGGCCTCCTAGACCCTAGGCATACTTACAGTACCTGCACTCTACATCTATGAAACGAGTCGACAAATTACACCTGCAGACTCACATGGATGTTCACAATTACCCCACACGCCATGCCTCAAGGCTTATCCTTCCACAACACAGAACAACCCTCTTTGAAAAAAAACCATCATACATAGGTCGAAAATTTAAAAACCTCCTTCCAGACTTCCTCCGAAACCTGACAGGCGACAGACTGATGAACTCGCTTAGAGAATTTCTGCTTAAGAAACCTATTTACACTATAGAAGAGTTTCTGGAATCTGCAAATGCAAGAACTACATGACCTTCACAACTCACAACTATTATATTACAATTGTATTATAATAACTTTGTATTATAATCTGACAAATTACTGTTCTTAATGATCATGTGATAAAGATACTTTGACTTTGATCATTTCAACTTTATCTCTGATATTAGTGAACAACCTACAAGAAGGGGAGCTACATTACTATCAATTCCAATTCATCTTTCAACAATTGTTAATAAGTCCTTTACTGTTCAGGCTTGTCGCCTTTGGAACGCTCTCCCCGATGATATCAGATGTATTGTGGACAGTGCACATTTCAGGGCGGGGGTTAGGGGCTTGCTGCTGTGAGGGTGACGGGTGGTGCTGCTTGTTGCAGTCATGTGGTCAGTCGGTGTGTAGAGTGATTGAATGATTCTTGCTTCTTGCTCTTCATTTTGAATTATCTTGTATTTATCATAAAATGTATAAAGTTTCTTTTTTATGTTTCTTTTTTGTATTTTTTTAAGTATTCATTTTAATACATAGATTTTTACTTTTAGATAATTTAATTTTGTTTTTTCTATTTAAAGAATAAGTTCATAATTTACCACAATTGTATTAAAATATTGTAAATTTTCTGTATACATTATGAATTTTTTATTTCATTTCATTAAATATTTGTTAGTATTTTGATAACTCCCTACACCAGTTTGTCTTACTGGCTTAGTTTTGTTTAACAGTGACACTATTAAATATGGCACTTCTATAACAAGTTTGTGTACAGTTAAAATGTTAATAAAGAACAAAACTGAACTTTAATGGAATTTGATGTTGTATGTGATGTAGTAATATAAATTCACATTGTGTCTGTCATATTATTCCATCAGATATTTTATAATCTGGTGGATGGGGAACAAAACAATTGCTGCCGACTTCCTACCACAGACCACGAGACCAGCACCTTCTCGCCTTTCGGATGGATTTCAGGGCTTCAGCTCTCCAAATAACGAAGAGGAAAAACAAAGACATTTTGGTAGTAATTGAAGAATTTGCGAACAAAAAATCTTAAGCAGTCATGTTCTTGGAAATTCTGCTGATGCTCTGGGGGGCCTCCTGACTCCACTATGTTGGTTGAAACAATTTAAGCGAATCCTCAATGTAATCAATGCTTGTTGTTACTGTAGAGATTCAACAATAAAGGGCAGTGTCGCTTTACTTTCAAACACGTGTGAAGTGGAGGCAGGTGGTCATCCCGGCAGTGACTGGCCTTTTAGAAGATAACAAATTTGAATGTTGTGCAGTGGGGTATTCTGCTGGAAATTATAAATTTGTACTAGTAGGGATATATCGATCACCCATCATATCGATCATATATACATTAATAAATATTAATGTATTAATCGATTCTAAAGAGCACCTAAACATTCTAAAAAGCCATGGTATGAATTACTTAGTAAATTTTCCTACAAGAGTGTGTCCCATTCCACATCAAGTTTAGCCAACTTTCTGACAAGTGTATCTCCCAATCAGTTAAAAATTGAAGGCATTGTTGTGATGCAATACAAATTTATCTGATCATCATGGATAACTCCTAGAGTTACCCTTTAATACAAGCTGTTGGAAAAATCACAAATAACACGTATAAGTCAAAGAAAACATCAATAATTTTATTAAAAGTTTGGAAGAGGAAGATGGGCTTAATGTTTACTTATCTCCCGTTGATAAAAAACATGATGAGTTTTTACAGAACTTTATGCATTACTTTAATTTGTCTTATCCAAAAAACTTTTTTAAGCTGGATAAAAAATGTTGGATAACAAATGAAATTAGAGAACAAAAGATAAGTCTTATTGACTTAAGAAAACAAGCGATGTCAACAAAAAATACATCACTTTTATCAATTTAAAAAATAAAATCTAAAATGTATAAAAACAAGTCAATATAACTAGTCTTTTTTTATAAGCGGATCTTGAATTCAGATAACATTGCTAAAACAACTTGGCAATTTTTAAACTCAGATTGGAAATGTATACAAATATCAAAATTACTTTGGATGGGAAAACTATCTCAGATCCTGTTAAGATAAGTGCTGCCTTTAATGACTATAGACTCAGTTAAGTAGCAGACCAAGTCAACAAAAAAAAGCACAATAGTACAAATAACCAGTGTCACCAGCAAATATTCCACTGTAAACCCTTTACTAAACATGATATAAGTGGTATTATTAATTCTTTCAAAAGTAAAGTTTCCCTCAAGTGGATATGATGAGATCCCAATGACAGTGATAAATGCAGCTGTAGTGATTGTTCATTTGGTTAATTCTTCTCTAGTGTCAGGCACATTTCCTAAGAAACATAAATTATCTAAAATAATACCTATAGACAAAAAAGGCAATGAGAAAGACATGACAGATTACAGGCCAATATATTCGTGTCCTGGAATTTCAAACATTTATGAAAAAGCCATGTACATACCATTTTATGAATACTTCGAAAAATATCATATCGCTGACATGCATTTCGCCAAGGGCAGTCAGTTTTGTTTGCAACAATTTAGAACCATTTTTAGAACCTTTAATAGAGTCTTTTGACATACACTCCCATATATATTATGGTATTGGCTTATTTGGGGTAACTTCTAAGGAAACTCTAAATAAAGTTCTTAAAATTAAAATAAAGTATTGAGAGTTTTCCTTAACCCTATAAGTGGTGGTCATTTGTGGTCTCAGTGGCGGGCCGTTTTCGGGTAAATTGCTGTGATCATTAAACTTATTTTTAGAAAATATTGTCTAAGTGATAACCTAGCAACATTATATATTTTCATTTTTCTATAACAGTAGAATAAGAATAAATATAATATTTGGCTCCTTACCTTTATTTTCAGATGAATATCATTATAGATGTGTAAAGTGTGTTTACACTTTTAGAAAAAAATAATTTTTTAGTTCTACTGTCCATCACTTTGAAACTACTGGAGCTACAAAATAATGTCAAATACACAGAATATACACAATTTTATTCTAAACAAATTACTTCCTATACATTTTTTCTATTTACAAGAACAAAAAAGTTAGATGGGAAAACCTAAATCTATGTACTAACTGGTTTTTGTACTCCGAGTCACTAGAAGGGGCTTGTCTTTTCCTCCCAGTAGTGTAGGGCCTATAATAGTGGCTTAGTTTGTCATAGCACAGTGGATGAATGCCACAGTTGCAGCCTGGGCACCAGTATACACTTTTCTTTCTTTTTACTGTGTCTTTTGCGCAAATTATGCAAACCCTTTCTTTTTTTCCTTCTAAATGAACAATTGCATGTTTTTTACTAGGGCCTACTTGGTGTGGACCTGCAACCAAACTGTCAGGAATGGTTTCTTTTCTTACTAATTCTTGAACCACTGAATCTACAAAATCATCTCTTGCCATTGGCTTGTTTGAGTTTTGGAAATACAGTATGTAGGCATTGAACATCGCGATGTCAAGCATATTGAAAAACATCTTTTTCCAATACTTCTTGCTTTGTCTTGCGCAAGAAAGGTGATAGATACTCTTGTCACTGCTGTCCACACCGCCCATTTTTAAGTTATATTTATTTATAACAACTGGTTTTACTGCTTGCAGTCCACTTTTGCTGGTAATTAATTTATTTTCAGCGTGACAGCCAGTTGTTAATAAATATACAGGTTTCCTAGATTTTGTTGTTTGTATTTTACAAGCAAAATTTCACCTTGCCTATAGTAAATACTTTCTTGCTCCCCCAACTGAGCAGCAATGATATTCTTACACAATTCTTTAGAATTTTTATTTATTGTTGCAGTCAAAAATGTTTTATTACTTAGTAATTCACGGGCCATTGGGAGTTTAGTGTAGTAATTATCTGTGAAAACATGATGACCTTTATTTAGAAGGTTACAAGAAGTTAACTGGTCAATCACAAATTTTTGTGTGAATGGGCCTGGATTTTGTATTAAAAAGTCTTTTCCAGTGTACAATGCCACATTCAAAACATAATTTGTGTTGCTATCACACATCTCAAATTTTTGTATTTCATACCGGGCATGTTTTTTTATTCGGCATGTACATTATAAATACACAACGGTTTTTCATAGCTATGAGGGACTCGTCTATTGCAAGATTTTGCCCAGGTACAAAATGCTCTTTTAGTTTTAAATTGAAATAATCATAAAATGTCCTAATTTTATTCCATGGATCAAAATTTGGATTACTACGTTGTACATTTTGAGAGCGGCTTACATGAAACATAGAGCTAATAAGTTGAAATTTTCTCAGAGTCATGTTCTAGGGAAAAAATGGATGGTATCTATTACTTTTGGTACTCCAGTAATCAACTATATTTTTTTGTCTTACTAGTCCCATATATAGTATCAATGCTATAAAGGTTTTTATTTCACTTACTGTGAGGTGAACCCATTCTTTCGGCCTAGAAAATCGTCTAAGCTCACCAGAATTCCTTTTGTCTCTCATAGTTTTTGCAGCATAAAAGTTAGTTTTCGTTTGTTATCAGATTCCATAGGTGGTTGGTAAAGAAAAGGTAAAAATATTCTATAGGCCTAGAGTTTCTGGCAAGACAGTCTGATGCCAGGGTTTCTTACGCTGAACTCAGCTTCAATATTTCTGTCTGGCTCGGGTGGAAGTACTTGGATCCAAGTACGAGGTTGTGGGGATTGTGGAAGTCTAAGTACAAGGGGGGTTTCAGAGTCAGATGCACTTGAATCTTCATCACTAAGTTGGTTTTCGTCTTCACTGCTTGACGAAAAATCTCGCAACGAAACATTATCCTGTATTTCATCAGCGGGTACATCACTTTCCTCGTCAGAACTAAAAGTTTTCTCTTGCAATAATTCAAGAATATCACTAGAACCAACATTTTTCCATGACAAACGAATAACTTAAACATTTACTGGTAACTTAAACAACGCGATAAACAATAATATACTGACAATAACAGTACGCAAAGTCGCCAAACAAAACAGTGACGAGACGAGTAGACAGCTGTTCTCTCGTCTGCCGCCAGGTCAAACGAAAACTGTTGGATTCATTTAAGCCAGCAAACATTAGGAACATGAATACACACTATACTATATGATATGTATAGGAAATTTCATGGAGAATACAATAGTTTAAACTAGGCCTAAAAATAATGGACGGTTGCGGAGCAACAGCCTGAAATGTGAAGCGATGGTTGTGACGGCGCTTGCCACTTATAGGGTTAAACTTAATTGGCGAGATTCAGTACAATACAATATGATAAAACATCCATATGAGACTATAGGAAAGGGAAAATTGAATATTTTTAAAACACCACTTATGCTGGAAATATTTTTTTCAAAAATTACCAAATGATTTAAAGAATATGGCTTAAAGAATTTAAAGGAGCATTTAATGGAATTGGCATTATATTCACTTGAGGAGTTTTTATGAGTTAGTTAACTCTTTTGGGACTCATTAAAATGTACTGGTTTCTCTATCTGGTTGTATTAAATTTTCAGTGAAAGTACAGTGTTTTAAACTTAACATTTTTTATTTTGAAAAATTGGCTAATGCATAATATTTTTATGATTCCACATTAAATGTAGAATAAAACTAGGTATAAAACAATGGTTTTTGTTAAACCGTGCTATTTTTACTTTATAATTTAATATTTAAAAATAATATTTTTTCTTGTTTTCAAACAAAAATCCTAAGTTTAATATATATTTTAAAGCTGTTGGTGCATCAAATCATATTTTCTTTTATTAAATATGTCTATCTTGACTTATTTCTTTTGTTTGGAATATATTTGTGTATATGATTAAATTTAATTGATGTACTAAAGATATATTGAAATCTGTTTTAGCTGCAGCATTTGGTAGCAGATGAGCCCTGCACAGAATGTGTGGATCTGTACATGAAAGCTCATAGCCGTGGGGGAGCTGGGGGTCTCTGCGCCACAGCGAACACGAGGGCCCATGCTGAGGCAGCTTATCAGCGGAAGGCAGAACTGGCATTGGCTGATGAAAACTGTTTTAAGATGTTTATTGTATGTATCTATTTAATCTGGAAAACTGTTTTAAGATGTTTATTGTATGTATCTATTTAATCTGATTTCACTGCATTGAAATAACTGCATCTAGTGACTTCTTAAACACAAAATCAAAATCAAGATTTGTTACTCTATAGCCAAACAATTTTTACAATAAACACATTGCAAACAGTATTAGCTTTTTTAATTTCCAAAGAAATTTTATCTTAATTAAATTTTATACCATTAGGGAAATGGGTAACATTGTATTACTGCTTCTGTTTAACAACAAAAAATAAAAGGAATACTTGCTGAAATTGAAACCGGTAACGACTATTTGAATGGACTGTTAATAAAATTCACATTTAACCTTTTCAACTCAGTCAATTGTAATATTTACTACTTTTAACTCCAAACTGTTTGGACAAGACCCCACTAGAAGAACCCCAGGGCAAAATCTGAATATAATGTCACCTCTTCAGACAAACCTTCAGAACTTTTTCTATTATTTTTTATAATTTAGATAAGAATAAAGTTTATTACACATAATATTCTCTCTGTACTCTCTATAAAGATTACTATCTTGGATTAAATTATTAGATCCTTCTTTTTTCTTCATACTTTGGTCAGACGGTGCAGTTGCCTTTACACACTTTTGGTTTGCTCCCTTCTCTCCATCTCAGGAAATGAGATACTTCAGAAGTATACTTAAAAAATAAAAACTCTGTGTAGCTAACCCATGTAGTGCTGTAAACTCATACAAGCACAGGGCTGACCATGCTCTTAAACACTGTAAGCGCATACACATACAACATGATAGTTTGCCTTGTTTTGTAATGGTAATTCCGAGTTAGTCTGCTAGAGTGTGGGGAAGTATGTTTCAGTAGGTTATAATGTGCTGCATACCCACACAGGTTAAATGAGAAAAGTGAATTTGGTCAGAGGTTAAATGTAAGAAAGGACCATATGGTCCTAATTTCGCCTCAATAAAGAAGTATTTCTTTATTTCATACCATGTGACCGTGTCTGTACTTATCGATCGATGCTAGACCGGTTTGTATCTCACAGGCGGTAGATTGGCAGTACTGCTCAACGCTGCAAGTGCATATATGCTTACACTACTGCCATGCCTAGAATAAAAACTCTGTGGAAAAATAAAAGGATAAAAAATACTTTTATTCAGTTTCTTTTCCTTTTGTTACATAGAAAAGGACAATAAAATAGGCATGAAAAAGTATAGTATTCAATTTTTGATTGTTAAGAAGCGTTAATACAACATTAGGCTGCACTATGTGGCGCTTTAAGGGTTAAATCAACTTCATTTCATAAAAAGAATTTTTATTTTATTTTTATTATTTAAAAGTTAATAGTATGGGTTATTTTATTTGGTACGTGTATAATATTAAGATTTATTAACCCATTGTCTACCATTGATGTATTTTACCAGTCACCAGTTAACGTCAGCACTCATGCAAGTTCGTAATTTTCTAGTCGAAAAAACATTCCCGATATTGATTATTTTTGCAATTGTTTGTACTATTATATCAATGGTCATAACATGTTCGATTTTGAAGCTTGTCGCCTCTCAAAATCGTTTGTTATTTTTCGTTTTATCTGTTTATAGTTTGTTTTAATTAGTCTGAAATGATGTCGCGGTAAAATGACATCGTTCTTTTCTGAGAGCTTAAGAAACTTTGGGGAGAACATACTCAATGAAGGTAAAAAATAAAGTGAGTAATGGTAACCTTGATGAAATTTTGAGTAATAGTAGTGATGAAATTAAAAAAAACACATGTGACAAGGCCTAACCTTCAAACTTGGGAGTGGCCAAGGCAAGCTAATGGTCCATATTATTTTATTTTTAGTGTAAGATCTGGTATAAATCTAATTGTTGCTAGGCAACTAAACACTTAAGTTATATGATACAAAATTTGAATGTTAACATTTTATATTTCGTCATTTAATATTTTTTATTGAGTCTTAACACCCAAATAATGATTTCCATTGCAAAATGAAAAATTAATTCAATATCTGAGGAGCAAAAACATATTTGGATTTTAATTGGTAGTCAATGTTTTAAAACACCATGATACGCTAACTTGAAAAAAATTTTCTAAAATTAAATACTGTTATTTTTGTTTCAGTATAAAGTGGATTGTAAAATCACAATTGAACTTTTGGATAGTGAAGGAGATGAGAATGAAGTACCTACTCGAGAGGTCGAGAAATGGTCGGCGTATGTCGATAGGTACTCAAAGAGTTCAAATAAAGAAAAGGATGAGGTAAGGGCTAAATCCAGTTAAAAAATTCTAAAAGTACAATTAGTTTAGTAATTTTGGTGTGGTAGTAGATAACACTTAAAATTGCTTTCCTTCCACAGCACTGATGTCTGGGACTCATCCATTAACATCGACAAATACAGATTACATCCCCTCTTGAAACTTTTTGCCTGCACTACTCTATATTGTTCCAGAGGGGCAGATTTATATCCCAAGGCATGTCAACCTTTAAGAACTTTGGTGACCAAATAATGGTGGTCAAATAATGTGACCAAGACGTATGCTTTGAGGTCATACAAAAGACACCCACATCTTTTACAAGTTTGGAAATACTGATATGTTCTCTACCATTTCCCCTTCTTACCAGAGATTTTGACTAAAAGACTATTCAGACTATTCCTGGCTATTGTCTTTTCATGTATAGACCAATAAGCAGGAAATTGAGTAAGCTGTCCAACAAGGCAATATGCTCCAGGACAGTTAGCCATTGCACTTGTGATGAGACAGATAAGTGTCTGTGTGCTTGAGTCTCTTTATCGCTTCCAGAGATTTAATCTTGAGCCACAATACCACAGTCCCAAACGTCATGGCAGTTCTGAACACAGTGCAACAACTTAGGTCTCAATCCTCAAGTGCATCCTCCACCATTTACAAACATAATTACCCTATTTGAACTGAAAATGAAATTTAATTTAGTATCTCTGAGGTAAGTTACGGACACTGAAAAAACACCCTTCTTTGCACTCTAGTCTATTTCGCTGCTCAAGAATGTACAATATTTGACCTCCAAAATGGTGATATTGGTCATATTCTATTGGCCAGATCTACACATGAAGACCACATAAGAAGTTGAGCTTTTTGTTATAGTTTTATATATTTATTCCTCCTTTTGACTGTTAAACACGTGCGTGCGCACACATACAATTTACCAAGTCAAACCTTCAGGCCATTTACATTTAGCCAATCGACTAATTTATCAAGATGATTGAATTCTCTTATTAGTCGTTTTCATGACACAAACACGTGAGTTAGTGCCGATATAAAATGGCTGTATTTCAATAATAAAATGTTAGTTAATATTTAGTGAAATAAATTAAGTATTGGTTGGATGGTATTAATAATTCATTTTTTTAATTGTCATAAAATAACAAATTAAATAAAATTTCTGTTTTTAAATCGTCTTCTTTTATTGATCAGGCAATTTAAGAAATAACTTGTTTTGACGATTTATGTCTTGTCATTTTATGTCTGTCTCAGATTTTCTTTGTTATTCAAATCGATATCCGTCTCCGCCACCATAATTCTCTCTTGGCATCTTAATTTCTTCATCTTATTACTATCCAAATTCAGAAGATTAATTTAAATTACTTCTCATTAATCTTTCTTACATATTCCAACCATTGCCTGTGTGTTTTATACTTTTTATCTTTCAGTCAATAACCACTACAATAAAGTATATTCTGTCTCCTTGTAAGTTCTCTGCACATTCTAGGTGTTACACAGGACATGGGTGTAATATAACTGTGTGTTGGTTGCAGACAATGGACATCGATGAGGATGGCGAGACGGAACAAGATCGGCGACTCTTCGGTAAAGCCATTTTTTTACCAAGAAACGTACGACTGTGGCATGAGAGAGTAGGAAACAACAAGAGCAACATGCCCAAAATAGATTCTTGTGACGATACTGAGTGCAAATTCAATCTAAACTCGTACAAAATGGTTTTTGTGTTAGATCGTGAGAGTTACCTGTACAAGAGACAAGCTCTGCTTCGGGCTCGGAAGGTATGTTGGTACTTTCGTTTTCATTTAATATTTTCTTTAATAAAATTTATCACAATTGATTGAAGTCCTTGCTTGAATTTGGAGAAGACATTATCTTGTAAATGTTGAGTTAAGATCCAATTCATCTTACATTTTGGAATTATTGAGATTGATATCATAATATTAACTTTTTGCACTCCATAGGCAAACTGAGTCTGACATCGCAAATTTTCTGTTCCTCTTCAGTGCCAGACTCAGTCCAACATTAGGTTATAATACGTATTTTCAATTCTAAATCATCTAACTTCGTATTATTTTACTCTATATGAATTGCTGTAATCTTTTAAATGTTTATACTTTATAATCTAATTTGCAGCGTTTTTAATTCATGTCTCTAAAGACAGCTGATGTTTTGTTTATAACCATGACGTCACACGATGGTGCTGGGATGTTGTGCAATCTACAGTTGTGTTGTGTTTTGAAGCAGTGCTTGTTCAGATTTATGTCTTAGTATTCCTTTTGAGATATAAATCTTTTAAGATAAATCTCACTGTATTTGTCCAAAAAAAAAAAAAAAAAAAAAATTTGTGTCTTACAGATATATTACACTTGTACTGTAAGTTATCAGTAATTAAGTGTTGTGAAATGGCGGATCGGGAACGTTTGGATAGCGCTGACATAGAAATTATGTTCGATCTGGAAGATGACGATGATTTAGATTCAGACTTCATTTTATCTGAAGATGGTCGTGTTATAAGTGACATTGATGATAGAGACGACGTTGATGTAGGATTAGTTGAGAAAGACAGAGATAGGCTAAATGTCAATGTTAGGAATAGGTTAGCCTGCAGGGCTACGCCTAGGCCTGATGTTACAGATGATGATAGGGAATGGGAAGACTGCTAAGGCAACCATGCAGGATTTGTGCTTGAAAATTTTGATTAATCAAAGTTTCAAACCACCATTAGGCCAATCACCCCAAAGTCAATTAGATTTTTTTCCATTTATTTTTTACTGTACAATTGTTTACACAAATCACAGATGAAACTAATCGATATGCAAAAGAACAACATTTCTGGAATACCTCCTTTACGGCAATTTTCTATTTGGTGGAACTAGAAAGATATTTCAGTGACATAACTAAATGCTCTTCGTGGTATTTAATTTAATACGGGGAGGCAGGCCAAACAAATAATACAAGATTTTTTTCTCTGACAACTTCTGACTCATCTACATTCTTCAAAGATGTTTTTTCAAGAAGGTGGTTTTTTTCCAAATTTTTGGGCTTTACATGTGTCTCCACCTGACCAAGGGCACACTAGAAGGTCCATGGAAAGCAGGGTCAGTCAATTGAAAAATGTAGTTGAAAATTCAAAGTTCTGTGAATTACATTGGCTTAATAAGTTTCTAGCTGCTGATGAATCAACTGTGAATTTCAAAGGGCGAGTCAAATTTAAAATGTACCATCCCAAAAAACCCACAAAGCGGAGATTGCGTCCGTATGTTTTGGCAGATTCATTGAATGGCTATGTATCTGTGATTATACCTTACTATGGATCTCACAATACAAATAGTTTGATTCAACCAGAGCTGCCATTCACATCTGGGATTACACTACATATTAATAGCATATGACATTCCATAAATATTTTATAACTTTTGAAACTCGTACATTTTTATTCAGCTGTGTATAACATGTGTATTTTGTTCTGGTAGACACACAAACAGCTGAGTCGTCGCATGAGCGTCAAATTTCATGAATGGCATCAGAACTGGAGTGAGAATCACCTGAGTCCGCAGCAGTATGAGTTTGCCAACGAGTGGATGATGGGTAATCTGTCTGACTATAAGGTGAATCACACCTCCATTCTCACAGACAACCCTTTGGACAAGCCGCCTTACCGTGTGTATAACAGGTTTAGGGTTGAGTACAAGTAGCCCACTTGTTTTTCTTTGATTTTCCTTTAAATCCAGGGAATTTATTAAGCTTTTTGTTGTGTTACATAATACTATATTTTGTATATTATGAACTGAAGTATATAGTAGATAGGAGGTAATCATAGGAACTGTTTAAAAGATTTCATTCCTTTAAGTTATTATAAAAATATTTTTACATTTATGATGTTTTTGGAATGTAGCCATTCTCCTTTGCCAACAAAGAATTGATTATTGGATTTAAATTATTGACAGAACCATGTTGTTCGAATATAGATTATTAAGTTTGCCCATTACATGTTAAAGAATTATGGAATAGTATTACTGTTAATACTGTTACTGTCATTTTTGAAAGTATTAATACTATTGTAAATCTACAGGAAGAATGAAATAATTTTATATGCTTAAAACTCAATTCAGTTTGGTTTTAAAAATGGATCACCACAATTTTGTAATCATTTAATTATCTGTTCTATTATTAATTTTTAGTTAACATTATTTAGAAATCTACTATCACTGGTAAATGAAGAAAAGCTTATCAATAACGAAGACGAACCTATTCAAAATTCAATTCTACTCTCATCTTAATTGATAAAACAATTTAAATGTAGTTCTTTTTAAATATTTTATACCGGCTAATCATATTTCCAAATCTTTTACCATATGTTATTATAATGTCCATTATTTAGAAAAATGTAAATATTTGTTCATTTGTGAAATGCCTGATGATGGAATCATTGATTCCGAAAAGCCTTATGCAATAATAAAATTAATATTGGAAAATGTTTTATTCGTTTACCAGTGATTGTAAATTAAACTTTTTCCATTGCTCCAAGATTCTTCATTATTTAGAAAGTTTTTGTTTTAACTATTGTTGTCTTAGCTTTCATATATATTTACTTAGTTTTATCACAACAAACTAATCAAGACTAAGATCTGTAGTCAATGAATAAATCATTTCAATCAGTGTCAAATCAGTGTATCCATTATTTGGATAATGTTTTTTTTTTTTTTGAAGTTTGTTTTTTACAATGTAGGGATTGTGAAGGAAACAGAATTTTTCTGTACATTTGCCATCGTTTAGTGATACAATACAATCAGTAAAACTGTTTTGAGATCTTGCAATCTGATTTCTTCAGGTAAATGACTACAACCTAGGTGAAAGTAAACAAAACGTACCAGAGTGTTGTGACACGCCTGTCTGGAATCACTATAGGTCTACCCTCATCGGCCAACCAAATAGAACTTACCTTAGGCCAATAGTAAATGTGATTGTCACGGCTGAAACAAGATGGCGGCATAAAAGTGAC
Source organism: Homalodisca vitripennis (assembly GCF_021130785.1). NCBI lineage: Eukaryota > Metazoa > Arthropoda > Insecta > Hemiptera > Cicadellidae > Homalodisca > Homalodisca vitripennis. The sequence continues at coordinate 24,620,623 of NC_060215.1, forward strand.
CTGTATTTTGTAGTTGAGTTTATAATTAGAGTTTAGTTTTAATTAATAATTAGTGTTTAGTTTTTGTTAAGTGCTACGTGTTATACATACAACATGTCCGGAAAAAACCTATTTCCTTCACAATATATTTTACTTGTTGCTTTGCTTTCTTTCATGTTTTGTATCATATGTTACGTGTGTGTGTGTGTGTGTTTTGATGAGTTAAAGAGGAGCATAACGTGTGGCATTGTTGTCTTACAAAAATATTCCAATTTAAAATAATAGTGATCAAAAATGTGATCTTCGTTTTGTTCAGGAGAAGAACATTTAAGAAGTATCGTGTAGCCTTTGTCTCATTTGATGCTACGCACGCTGTAACAGTGACATACTTGAATACTTACTTACTTACTCCCAGGGCCATTTATATCGGAGGTGATATTTAGCCGCACCAACAAAGCTCCTCCATCTTGAACGGTCCTCTGCATCTTCCTCTGAAGCGCCCACCTTCTCCATATCAGCCTTCACCTGGTTCCACCATCTCACTTTCGGTCTCCCACGGGGTCGTCTTCCTTCTGGGTTACCGTACATTACCCTCCTCAGTTTGCATTCCTCTTCTCTTCTCAAAACATGGCCTGCCCAACGGAGTCTTCTGCACTTTATTTCTCCTATTACATCCGTACTATTGTAGAGCTCCCTGATTTCTCTATTATGTTTTCTTCTCCATACCCCTTGTTCATATGATGGCCCATAAATTTTACGTAAAATTCTATTCTCGAAAACTAGAAGCTTTTTCTCATCCTTCTTATTTAGCCTCCACGTTTCGGATCCGTACAAAAGCACTGGACATATAATTGTTTTGTATATTCTAGTTTTAGTTTTGTGAGAGAGAGATTTGGTTGAAAGTATCCTATTGCATGCATATACACATCTATTTGCTGAGTTGATCCTATTTTGTATCTCTGGACATACTTGAATAACTTAGAAAAATTGAAATAGTCAGAAAATCAATAATCTCTACATCCACTGAGAACAAACTTGCTGTAGGATCTGTTACAGCCAAAATACCTCTCTCTCCGACATATAACACCACTGCAGTTAAAATTAAACTTGTATAACAGTTTCCATTTGAATTACAAATTTAGATAGGGTGTAAATTTTAATATTACATGTTTTATTGTCTCTTTCCGTGATTGAATTGGGGAAGTAGAGGCATTGGTTTATGTATAAAAAAGTATCATTATTAAAATACTTTTGTGGATATTTTTGGAGAGAACAAATTTCAAAGGGGGGGGGGAGTGAAAGGGGGTAACTTTAAATTTTCGTATTGCAACCCCATCTTGTAACATGTCATTTTAAAGGTCTATTCAATAGAAACACATTGACACGAAGAAAATATCTCTATGGCGTTCGTAGCAAAAGTTGTGGACAAATAATCCCTTAATTGTGATGGCACCTAGAAAAAATGTCTAAGACACCTCTTACCAAAACTATGCACACTAAAATTAGTTACTACGTAAAAGGATAAGCTGGGAACCTCTTACTTGCTATCCTCCAAAAAATCAAGAAAAGTATTTTAATAAGGATGGTGAAGATTGCATATCTCAATCGTTTGGATTATACCCTGGCCTATCAGGAATTAATTTACCCCCTGTATACAATATATATATAATTTATAATATTTTACAAATATATTTTAAGGTAGGTTAAGTTAGTGAACGCAATTATGACAATGCCAGTTATGCTATTGTATAACTCAAGTGTCGGATGTACTTATTGAACCACAAAACCATGTCATTCTTCTAATCCCAACCGTGGAGGTCACTCCATACTTTTACAGTAATGGAAAAACCTGTAACACTGAAAGTGGAGCTACATTCCCCTACTTCTTATGCTATTTTGGAGTTGAGCTTATTCAAACATGTGCTATTTCATGTTAGAATCTTTTCAGGAAATACAATTTTATTATGTATCAATGTTATAAGTTAACAAAGACAAAAAAAAATAAACATAAAATATTTCAAAATTTGGAGAGCCATTTAAGATTTTTGTTTGAGCTTGTGGGGCACATAGTCAAAGAGAGGAAAAAATTAAGATCATGTTTAAAAAAAAATACTAGAAATATAAGTGAAAATCTAACATTTTTTAATGACTAGTAAAGTCATAGAACACATTGACACATTTTCCTTTACTTTCAATTTAAAAACCTTCTATAACATATTTCCTCAAAATAGTCAAAGAACATTACAAAAATAAGTTACATCTCCATATCCCGAATTTATCTCTGTAAACAAATTTTGAAACTATGTTTAAGACCTTGGTGCCTGATGAAAGTTACGGTTTTAATCACAACATTCATTACGTTTTCAAAACCTATTATTCTGTCACAAAAATTTTGTATTATGAAATGAATTTGGTTTTTGAGATCAAGTTGTCGAGCCGGTTTGTAACATTTTTAACAATTCAAAGCCCCATGTGGTTCCTTTCATCAGATGTAAAAAATTGGGTGTTACATTTTTATTATATTAACATTTTTAGGCAAGTCAAGGACTGCAAAATAATAATCTGCAGGCAGCAAACATTGCCAATCTCTGCTCTCAGAGCTATGATATTGTGACCATGGCCCATTTATGCAATTTTGTAATGCTAATGCTGGGATCACACATTTGAACATGCTTTACATTGTAGTTTGTCAATAATGAAAAATTCAAATTATATTGTACTATTATAAATTTGTTGCTCTATCGAGTGTTACTTTGTAAGTTGGTGACTTTACTACTAGCACTTTCTAATGGAAGATACAGGAGACTATGCATGAGCATTGTGTATAGTTTTACCCAATAAAACTGTTGCTTTTTCATATGATGTATGACTAATAACTAAAACTCAAATGATATAATTACCACAACACTTCAAACCCTGATATTCATTATGAAAAATCTGTTATTCTTTATTAAACATTGTTTAATCAATGATATTTCCAGAATAAATTTAAGATTGATGTGTAGGGTAAATACCCAACATAATACCAGTAACAGATTTCAATATAAGTCTAAACACATCTCAAATCAGGAAACAGGATTTTTTTTCGGACATTTACCAGCGTTCAGTGAAACAAGAAATCAGTAACACTACGTTTCGAGATCTGCAATCTGATCTCTTCTTCAGGTAAAGAACTAACTTAATACATAATTACAAACTAGGTTAAAATAAACAAATCTTACCTAAGCGTTGTGGCACGCCTAAGTCAGGAATCACAACCTACATGTTGTTTGTCAACTTCACTAACTCTATAAACATGCACTTAATAAAAAAACTATACAAAACACTAATCATTAAAACTGAATTACGGCACAAAAGGTCTTCATTCGTCTACTAACCACCTACGACTGACTATTCTTGTTTCACTGAACGATGGCAAATGTCCGAAAAAATCCTGTTTCCTTCACAATCCTTCCATCGTCAAAAATAACCTTCAAACAAAGAATCTCAAATCAGCTAAGTTCCATGTGCTCCATTTAACTTAGAGAGTTAAATAGTCGAGTTGTTTATCGTTTTAATACAATTCTGATACTTGATTACACAATAGCATTAATAAAACAATTAATTTTTGAAGGTCATGTAAACAATAGTGGACATTTATAGATTTTGTATGCTGTTAATATTAAACAATCACATCATGCTGTTAATTTTATTCATAATCTTCACACAAGAGGCAAATTAAAACTTGAATTTAGAAAATTGACAGTTTAAAATTGTGTATTAAAAGTGAGTTACTAAACAAAATGTTTTTCTTTTTTTTATTAATTATTTTATTTTAGAAAGAGAGAGAGAGAGAAAGGGATCAAAAAACGCTTTTAAGTGCTTATTGTCATAATGTGTACAAATTTTGTTAGTTGTTGTTTTGTTTTAACTTTTTTTTACTTATGGCTTGTTTCATAATTAATATTTAGTAGGTTAAGGATATATTTTAAAGATAGGAAAGTACCCGAGTGTGGGCACGACGGTAGGACCGACCAAACTGATGAACATTTCTTAGTTTTTATGGTTTATCATGCCAGTGTCTTCACTGTCTTTAGTGTACCATGTCAACACAATTATGTCCTGATGTGGAGTACCATCTACAGTCAGATGTCAAACCAGAACTGGAACACTTAGTTTCAAGTTTCATTTTGACATTGAAGGATTTGTAAAGGTAACAGGATATTTTCAGACATTAGACTTTGTGAAGTGGAACAAAAACAGTAACACTACATTTACAAATTTAAAAACAAACACTCCAATAATTTCTTTTTATTTTTATTTTACTTTATGGATTTGATACTGTGAGTTATTTTAACCTTTCATTTGATATGATTGTTTTGCAGTGTTTTAACAAAGCTGTAATTGATGCAATATATTGATTTAAAGGATTCTTCTTCATTCTACATAAGGGCCTTCCTTAAGCATGTTTTGTACTCTTGAGTAGTTATTCACTTTTATCTAATATAACGACTGTGTTACTTTTATCTGCTTTTAGGTAGAAAACTTCTTTGTTTTTTAATAATTTTATTATATTATTTTTATTTCTAAATACATCTTGAGGTAATTTTGAAATATTTTGTGTACATTCTTTCATTTTAACTGTAAGAAGAGCTGAATTTACCTAATTTCTAATAGCGTTTCGTTGGCAATTATTTAAGAATTTGATATTTGATTCAACATAAAAAATACATCTTCCTGTTCATTAAAAGGTTTTATGTTGAAGTTTAAACCGTTATTCAAGATGGATAACTCTGCAACTGTAAATGTGTTATTACAATCAATATCAATACTAAAAGTAATATCTATAACGATAATAATGACAGTAATCATAATAATACAATAAACGTTATAAAAACCATAAGAACTATTAATGTAAATATATTGTATAAGCATTAACAAGAAGAGATTGTGCAACAGGTAATAATAATCAACAACATTAATCATGCACAACAACTATCCATTGTGCACAAGGGGCATCCAAGTCCAAACAAAATCAAAGTTATTACAATCAATATCAATACTAAAAGTAATATCTATAACGATAATAATGACAGTAATCATAATAATACAATAAACGTTATAAAAACCATAAGAACTATTAATGTAAATATATTGTATAAGCATTAACAAGAAGAGATTGTGCAACAGGTAATAATAATCAACAACATTAATCATGCACAACAACTATCCATTGTGCACAAGAGGCATCCAAGTCCAAACAAAATCAAAGTTATTACAATCAATATCAATACTAAAAGTAATATCTATAACGATAATAATGACAGTAATCATAATAATACAATAAACGTTATAAAAACCATAAGAACTATTAATGTAAATATATTGTATAAGCATTAACAAGAAGAGATTGTGCAACAGGTAATAATAATCAACAACATTAATCATGCACAACAACTATCCATTGTGCACAAGAGGCATCCAAGTCCAAACAAAATCAAAGTTATTACAATCAATATCAATACTACAACATAAGATAAATTTGAATCCAGATAAATAAATCCTTGTTACAAAGTCAAGTATGTTTTTACCATGTTACAAATTACCATAAATGTGATTATTCATCTTTATTTAGATATAAGGAGTCAAAGCCTCAAACTGAATATCTTTCTCCATTTCTGTTATCCTTCATGAGAACTTCTGAATTAAAGACGATGCAGGTTCAAGTCCTGCCTGAACCTAAGTACTGTTAAATGGTACAATCAATCAACCTTGTCCTGTACTGACTGGTCCATTACTCTGCTACTTTGTGATTGAATAAAGTGAGCTTAAAAGGAGAACAGCCGTTCCTTTTTATTAAAAAAATAAACGATAAATTATACTGATTTTTGTAAAATTATAAATTAAATATATTGTAACATTTTTTGTAAATGGTTGGTTGCCCAAGATATCATTACAATAGTTGGGTATTTACGGTATTATCACATATTTTTTTCACACATGTTGTTTATTTAGATGTTATTGCAGGAAAGCAAATTTTCACGGCTCCTTATTTTCTGCTTGTATGTGACATTTCTTTGCGTTCAGTAGAAAATTATTTTCACTTCATTTTATTCGGGTTGTATTTGGTTTTTAATCACATTCTTTGTACAAAGGGAAGTGTTGCTTCTTTATAAGTTTGTTTAACATATTACTCTTACGGTGTACCTTTTTATGGTTGTATTTGTATTCAATTTTGCATTTTTCTGCAGTGAAAGAAATTTGCTCCACTATAAAAATTTTACAAGAAACATCCATATATGAAAATTTAATGGTTAGAAATTTGAATGCTACACCATCAGTTGGCAAATCATGGAGAAATGCATTTTGAAGAGTAGCAAACCTTGTTGAAATTGTGTTTTTAAGTGTAGACTTTTTTTAGTCATTCTATGCAATTATTTGATCAGAGCTTTTTGGTAGTAATTTAATTTATGTGGAGTTTTATTCAATCAGCAAGATTTTTTACACTATAAAAAGGCTGTGAGCGTAAACTCTTCTTCATATGTTCATTAATTATTATTATTATATATATATATAATGATTTGAGAGTTTATCAATTGAAAAACTATTTTCAGTTCTACAACATAATATTTACTAGTATATTTAATTTAGTTTTATGTATTATTACATATTAAATAAAAGGATAATATTAGTTAGTTTATTTCAGCCTAAGAATTATTTTACAATAAGTTCTCGTGCTTTAAGGATAATATTATACTTATAATTTCTTATTTATGCATTTTTTTATTATTTGCACATAATAAGAATGTAATAAATAGTTATTGTAAAGTGTGTAAATCTTTTTATTCATGAAACATTACCTTTGTGTCCTGTTAGTATTAGTATTACTTACTTACATAAAAATATTGATAACCCATTCGTGCTTTATCATTGAAAAAATACTACATTTTACATTTCACATGCACTTGAAAATTATGAAAGTTATACATGTTGGAAATGTTGAGTTGAGCTCCAGTTCACCTTCCTCTTAGTGCAGCGTCTGGAATCTGATGCTATCACAGACTTTTAACTCTTGGAATCATAAGAGTCGCCCAGATTATATAATTTTTATGAACATCTAAATTAGGCTAGTAATCACTAGCCTAACAATAATCAGCCAATTTCCAAATCAATTTGGTTCTGATTTTAATTCCTAAAAAATAGATTACTGAAATTGTGTTACTAAGTAATAAGAATAGCCTGATTCAAATAAGATTCTATCATAATTTTTATTAGGGTTGGGCCAATAAAAAAAAGAATATAACAATCTTTTGGCAATACCAAAATTTTGTCTCACTTGTGAATTATACAGATTCCTGCATAAATAATAACTAAAGAATTTTCTTAGGATAGAAAGAGCAGACTTATCTTTACCAGACTCAAAGACCATTTCTTTACTATTTCTCTTCTTTAGAGACATTAGAAAGAACACACTCTATGAAGAAGAAGAGTAATATCCTGGTGTAAATCCTCTGGTATTTTGTCCCATTCAATCATAAATAGTAACTAAGAATATTGTGCAATAATGGTTTTGTTACCATTAACAGAAATCTGGCCAGTAGCAGAGACCAAACAAAAATCTCAAACAATCCTTAGCCATAATAAACATTTTAAGATATAAACATACAAATTATATATGTATAGAGGATGTATTTAAAGAACTATACAAATTACAAGAGAAAGAAAGTTTCTATCTCGTGTCCGGTTTGGGAAATTGTAAGACATCAATGGACACTTGAAAATGTAACACAAACATTTGAATTATTGTTACGTGAGATTCATTTAAAACATCTTTAATAGAATTAAGTTTATTGCAAATTTGTTTTCTATTGTTAGCACATATGCACGACTCAAAAATTTCAATTAATAACTAGAATTTCAAGTTCTTAAAAATTGTTTACCGCAATCACTTGAATACTGTTATAGTTATTATATAAAATTTAGCACCTGTAGTTCAATATTTACGTAGAAACAACAAACCAAATAAATATATAAATAAAGTATGAAATGATAGCTTCCACTGCTGGTTAAACTTGGACTGACTCTCACAAAGGAGTAAAGAAACAATGTAACTGCCAGGGTTGTGTCACATTTAAATTTTAAATAATAAAATGTTTTGTAACAACCTGAATTACTTTATATACACAATATGTTATGTCATTAACAGTATATTCTATTTTAGAAGATGTTTTATTAAGTTTTCTTTATCAAAAACTTACAACAGGTTAATGAACGCCTGTGCCACCAGAAGTGTCAAGAAAGAAAAATTGCCCGATATCATCATCAATGCTATCCATAAATACCCCAAAGTTTCTCTCAACAAAGTACTATATGAAGAGTGTGAGATGGTACATGAACATACCTTACCTTAATGAGTAACGCAATGCATCTGTACAACATGCTAACCGGAAAAAGGAAGATGTCACTCTATAACTTCCGCTTGGCCGTGTTAGAATACATTTCTCCTCAGGCTCAGAACCCAGGGCACACACCTGAGCGCATTAGGCAGTGGAGACACAGTATTGAGGTTGGTGGGGAAAGGGATAACAAATGCAGAATTAATGTGCTATTACAGAGGAATCCAGAAAATAACCCTGTACTACTGCAGTCAACTCTCTGTCCAACAGAAGGTTTCAGCTATTTCCATGACAACCTGTAAAAGGCAATAGATACTGGTTGGTGGGCGGACATTTAAACGTGTATGTAGAAGAATTGTTTTAATTTTCTTGACTTTATGGATAAATGTAATATTAACAATACAGTTAACTTTAAATGGACCATAGTAACACCAAATGATATTATAAATGCTGTCAAGGGAATAAGTAATTCGGATAGTCTTGATGTATTCGTATACAGTATGTCCAACAATTGACTGAAAAGTATTATTGTTGGTGTGGCTGAACTTTTCGCAGTGTCCATAAATGATCTGCTTCAGGACGGTGTTTTCCCCGAGCAACTAAAAATCTCAAGAGTATGTCCAATTTTTAAAAGTGGTCCTAAGGACCAACCTCAAAGCTACAGACCAGTTTCTGTAATTCCTGTTTTAGGTAAACTGATTGAAATATTGGTTTACAAACAAATTACATCTTTTATTGAAAATGTTAATCTTTTAAATCCATTACAGTATGGTTTTAGAAAGGACAAATTAACTTTTAATGCTTTGGATTAGCTTGTTAGACAGGTACACTCACCTTTTGAGGACAAGGACTTTGCTCAGGTTACATTCTGTGACTAATTTCATCACTAAATTAAAATTTTCTGGATTGAATCTAAATTTTTTTGAATCATATCTCATTAATCGTAGACAATTGGTAAATGTCAATGGTAAGTGGTTGGAGGAAACTACCGTGGAGTGGAGCGTTCCACAAGGCTCCGTTTTGGGTCCCCCACTTTTCTTAATCTACATAAATGATCTGCCTTTGTCTGTTAATTCTTACACCATTTTATATGCAGATGATACAACCGTCTTTAACGTCAGTAAAAATTTTAATGATCTTGAATTGTTGGCAAATGATACATTAAAAAGTGCCTCAAATTGGTTTCATTCAAATAGGTTGTTGCTTAATAAGGACAAAACTAAACGAATGTTATTTAATCTTAGGCACAATTTGGATTCATTATATGATGGTTTCTCAAATATAGTAAAGTTCTTGAGTATTAATATAGACAAAAATTTGACATGAGAAGCACACATTGATTACTGAAATAGAAGACTGTCACGAGTTATTTGTGTAGACTGAACGATCTAATATCAGTAAATTACATTAGAGCTGCATATTTTGCCTTCTTCCAATCTGTTTTTAGATATGGATTAGTACTGTAGTATTGCTCTAGGACTGAAGAAATATTATTACTGCTGAAGAAGGCTATTAGAGTTCTTAAAAAATGTGAGCCTAGAGAGCATTGTAAACAACACTTCAAGAACTTCTGATTCGAAACTGTTCTGAATTTATACATATACGTATATATATATAATGTGGAATCTAACTCGACGATACTTTGTGGAATATAATTAAATGAAATTGTTCACTACACATTCATTTAAACAACTTTTCTCCACAAAACACTTTAGTACATCAATAGCTTCTCTTGCGTCTTTTGTTGACAATTCAGGTCAATCACTCTCCACCTATCCATCCTCCTCATCTTCATCTTCTTGAGGGTTGAACAGAAACCAGTATATCATCCGTTAGATCTCCACATACTGCTACATCATCATTGAAGTCAACACATTCTTTAAACTCCATTTCCTGGCTCCCAGTACTTCGCTGTCTTTGCTCCAGTCCTGAAGAGGGATGGGTAGGGTGTATGAGCTGCGATTTCATGTCAAGATACGTGTTTGAATCACTGTTTGTTTTGAAAAGTTAGTACTATAGAGGTTGAGAGCATAAAATATTCGTCCTGTAGAGGTCGCATTCATCTTGTAGAGGTTCTGTGCTAAGATTTTTGTCTTAGCCCAAATCACGAAAAAATCCGTCTTATAGAGGTTTTATCTAATTGCTATGTTGTTTAGAGGTGTTTTTTAGCATTGCATGTTACAATTGTTTCAAGGGGATTTGAAAAAAATTGTCTTATTGAACAGATTTGTACTAACGAGGTTTGACTGTACTGTACCATCGACAGAGTGGACCGTACTCTTGTTAGTTATGAGCTTTCATTGCAACCAAATGGTACATCCTCTTCTGTTTCCTCATGGAGAACCTGGATGGGGCCCAAAGATTACTTACAATGGACATTACAATAAGCCTATAAGGAAATAAGATAGGCTTGTTGTAGACCCATACATACCCGTGTCACATCCATACTGTAGTATCTCATTTTTTGTGATATTGGTGTCACATATGCAGAATATTCTTGGTTTAATATTTTGTAATTTGTTCATTTTATTGATGTTCTTGAATAAACTGCTGAAATATGTTTTTGAGTGATGAATATATTCACCAGTCTCTAATCCTTAACATGTAAAACGTAATTTTGTAAGCCTATCTTATTTCCTTGGCCTTTTATGGTCATTGTAAGTAATTTTTGGACCCCATCCAGGTTCTCCATGAGGAAACAGAAGAGGATGTACCATTTGGTTGCAATGAGGGCTCATAATTAACAAGAGTAGGGTCCACCCTACTCTTACAAGTTGTTTAAATGAATGTGTAGTGAACAATTTCATTTAATTATATTCCACAAAGTATCGTCGAGTTAGATTCCACATTGGATATGGCAATCATTCATGCAGGTAAACAATACAAAATTGATGTCTTTTTTAAGAATTAAGTGCAATTTTTTTGTGGAATATTGATTTGTTATATAAACGTTTTTAAAACCATATGTACCAGTGATTTAATACATACATGGATACTGTATTTTTTTTTATTGTTGCAGTCTTTTTTGACATAGTTCTAGATTGAAAAATATCTTCAGTTACGTTAACAATGATTTGTATTATAAAGGTTGGCCACACCAATTTTTGTTTTATAGAAGTTATCTCAGAGCGAGGAGAAACCTTGATAAAACAAACCTCTTTATTAAGAGTACCTCGATAAGACGAATTTTTTCCGTAGCCCTTGAAATCCGTCTTATAAAGGTTTGACCGCACTACATGATGGTTTTGTGGCCCTCATGCCACTGCAGTGTTACTACAAGCCCTACGTTTGTTGAACTGTTTACTATCCATTGATATATTTTGATTCAACGTGTTTCTAAGCTGTGGTTTTTGCCCTTTTTGAGACACACCTGAGATATGGCCTTGCAGCCTGGGACAACTCATCAGGAAGCAGTCTACAGAGAGTGCTTATCCAGCAGAAGAAAGCAATAAGAGTGATGGCTAGAATGGACTTTAGAAACTCCTGCAGAAATGCTTTCAAGGAACTGTGCATATTGACAGTTGTGGGGCTATATATTCTCAAAACCATCTATGCAAGAATAATCAGCCTTGTAATACGAGGCAGTATTCACCACTACTGAACCAGGAATGCTGGCACTTACGACCTACCTGCCCAGCACCCTAACATCTCTCCAAGAAAAGCCATCATACATTGGTACAAAGTTCTGGAATTCGCTGCCAGCACATGTCCTCCAACTGGACATCAAATCCTTCTGAATCTGACTTATGAACTGGCGGATGGACCACCCATTCTATTCGGTGCAGGAGTTCCTGAGGTGGAAGGAGGACTTCAACCCCTAAACTGGAGAACAAAAACATCAATCACTCTAAAAACGCTAAAAACACACATAAATACACTATTTCCAACAAATACTTAAAAAATGACATTGGTACTGATCTTGACGATTATGTTCAAATAAAAAGTATCTTATGGTCAATTGCATCTACTGTTTTTTTTTTTTTTTTGTATGATTGTGCGTATTAGTTAATAGTTATGTTCACTTGGTTCATTCTGTTGTAAACGTATATTACTTGAAGTTTAAACTGAGGTGGTAATGAAATATAACTGGCTATTTGAGGGTAAGTCGCCATTTAGGGCAATAAATTCTGATGTATTCATTGGTATCTGTACCAATGAATTTGTACTTGAACTTTAAAATAATAAAGTGAATTTTCTGGAATCTTTCGGTTTAGTATAATGTTAAGCGAAAGTCATTATTCTGTTCTGTTGCCTTACATCCTTTATCAAATTCAAATTGTATAAAATTAGTTCTTTCAGTTCATCGCTCAGTTTTGATAGAGGTATTTGAAGTATTAGTCCATTGTGACAACACGGGTAAAAATGTTCATTTGTGACCTCCTCTGTGAAATAAAATGTGTCTCAGTTCATGCAAGTGTTGTTAAAAAGACATAGATTATAAAAAAGTAACACTTATTTTTGAATGTGAGTAATCGGTCTAAGCCATTATGTGGATTTTTTGAGAATTTTAATTTAGATCTGTATTCTGTCTGTCGTTCGAGTTTCTAAACGTCCTCTCACTTCTTGTATCCCTGTTCTGCCGGGTCATCAACATTAAAATGTGAAACAACAAATTTTTAATGCCATTACATTATTGCAAATTTAGTCTACGATAAACAGAAATTAGTTTATTATCTCTACACAAATTAATAAAAAAACAAACTCATGTCTTTTGTCAGTAAACTACATACATACTTTCAGACACATTTGTACTGACTTCAAATTCAGTTCTTCATGTATCCCATCATGAAACCATCAGCAGAGTAAAATTCATTAGACACCAACGGAAGAGGTAATGGTGTGAGCGTTGCCAGGATGGATTCTTCATTTAGTATTACAGTGGAGTCCCACTAATCCGAACACGTGTAATCCGAACGTCGGTTAATCCGAACAGGTCCAGGAGGAATTATTTATAACGATAATGAACAGTTATAGGAACTAATTACATAAAAAATGAAAATGGGTGCATCATTTCGTACATAAACAAAGAAAACTTTAATTAAATAGACATACAGTATTTTATTAAGACAAATTGTGTACAGTACAGTACATAAATAATGGAGAAAAATACAGTACCAAATTGAAACTTATAGGTTAAGTATGAGTTAAATTACTGTATTAAGAAGTGAAATCAAACAAAAATTGGACGTACAGTACTGATATTATTATTGAGCACAATATTAATTGTTAAAAGACATAAATTCAGTTATTGTCTTCTGTTGCATTAAAGAGAGTCTATTGGATGACGCGTAGTTTCGTACAACTATTGAACGCGTGGACCCGTACAATATCCAGTACGCTCACATTGCTTAACAATAGAACTCTCACACTAAATACGGTAAATGTGCTTAGTATTCGCAAACACGTTTATTTGTCAAGAAATACAATGCAACAGTCAGAAAACATGTTTTAATAAAAATGTTGATAATTCTATAACAAAATAGACCCATTCTCAAGTTTAAAACCGTATTTTTCTGTAATTCTGGCTAATCCGAACAATCACATAATCCGAATAGGGCTCGGTCCCAATTAGGTCGGATTAACGGGACTCTACTGTATTTATTTAATACAAAATTGTTTATAACACAACCATGAATTATGTTATCAACTTATTTACAACAATGGAACAAAGCGTGCAATCTGTTTCATAATAATAGCTTTTTAAGACAAATCTTAGAACTGAGTATTACAAAATAATGGAAATTAAGTATGTTGATAATGAAAAATATATTTTTATCTTATGTTATGGGTAAGATCCCCATTGTATAATAATTACTGAATATTTTTTATCATGGGGCTATGCCCCCTTGATTCCAGTTAAGTTGAACAACAAACTAAAGATTTAGATTTTTATGACAAAATGTGGTACTAAATTTGACATTATCGGACTTAACACGTTCGCTACCAACCGGCACATATATGTGCCGGTAGGTCCATCAAGATAGACCACCATTGTGTGAGTTGTGCACTTCTCACAGACCAGCTCAAAGTAGTGTGGTCATTACCGTAGCCCAAGAGTACAACTTTGTTCAAATCAATTTATATATCATTTTATAGCCTTAGGCAAACGTATAACTTGATTCCACATCCCTTTTTTTTACGTTGTATACATTTTGGCTAGTGGCACATATATGTGCCGGTCGGTCTGTAGCAAAAAATTAGGCTTAGGCTAAACCTCAAATATAAGCTTTTTCTAGTTGAAAGTCAAGTAAAAATTGCCATAACTGTGTTAGGACACATTGGGAAAATAATAAAAACTAGTGTTGACATGGTAGTTATGTGTATTGTACAAACTAAAACAAGATCTTTGGATAAACACTTTGGAAATATCAGAATATGTTATTAAAAAAAACTCACACAAATGTCTCTTATTTATAACTCCATTTATGTAATGAGCTACATTTTATCTTTGACATAAAACAGTTAGGAAATAAAAATGTCTTAGGTAACACACATTTTGTTTTAGTTTTTCACTTGTGAAATTCATTGAAACACTCTGGCATGCAGAGTCCGAATTTATTGTCCTTTTCATCTGTGCAGCTGGAACATGTGAAGAAAGTTGTTTTCCGCTTTTTCTGTCTTATTCTACAAACATGACACCGTAGCCTCTTGTTCAATTTGACTGGGTCATGGCTTTTTTGACCTGAGACCTTGAACTGCACCAAGGAAGAAAAAGTGAACATACCGAGAGACCAAGCGGCACAAATATGTGCCAGACATCCCTGTAGACCGATATGAAAGAATGAAGTCGAAAGAATAGACCGATCGTTACCACAGCCTTTTATTTAATAATACTACACTGGCACAAATATGTGCCGTCGGTCCACTGGAACTGTACCGAGCGGCACAAATATGTGCCATCGGTCTAAAAGAATCAACTAGCCGGCACATATGTGTGCCAGCCGGTCCATATTAACGAAAACGTTTTTACATTTCGGTAGCGAATGTGTTAAAGTACGGTTGCTATAATATTTAGAGAGTGAGAAACTTTGAATTTTTTCCTGCTTGTCCAGTGTTAGGCTTCATGACGTCAGGGTGTGACAAAAAGGTTGAGCTGGCTATGCATATTCTGATTCTACGTGTGATTCTAAGCTAAAAATGAAGAATAATTTTTTTCCAATTTCCACTTTGTTTAGCAGCTGTACGCCAAATATTTTTATTAAAACAATTTTATCTTTATTGTTATCTGTATGATTGTTAAAAACTTGGTAAACGGGTCTATGACAGAAGGTACTATATCAGAAAAAAATGTTTTAAAATTATTTTTAATATTTTCAAAACAGCGGTCTTAATTTTTTGTTTTATAACATTTCTAATTAGCCACTGTTTTTTTTTTATCAAAATTGTAAAAGACACAAAACAGTTTTTAAATCAAGTTTCCTTTCCAAGAATACCTCATTTGTAAAAATCAGTTAAGAAATAACTATTTCATGAAGGTTTTGTATAACACATGCAAACTAAATGGCCCATAATTTAGCAGTATTTGAACAGCTGTTGTGTAAATCAGTTGTTACTGTTATTAAAATGCAACACTGAAACTGACTATTGAACCTGTAACACCTAATAAATGTAAACATAACCGAATTAACATGTTTGTAAGATCAGTTTTGCAGTTTAATAGTGTTATGGAAAATAACTATTTATTAGATTTAAAAGGTTTAATAGTCAGTTTCAGTGTTGCATTTTAATAACAGTAACATGATATTCATCAGGTGCATGTCTTGAAAAGAATAGACGTTTTTTATGGTAACTTTAAGTATGTTTTTATCTTGACCTTTCATTCAATGACATTTTTAGAAATAAAAATTTAAAAAGTTAATATGCTTTAGAGGGATAAAAGCTATAATTATAATAACAGTGGGTCTTAATCTATAACAGAGGCACCATATTTCTGATTGATCCTGCATTCGTAGTGTATTTATTTTCATCTGAAAATATGGGGAGAGCACGGCTCATTGTCTAAAACAGCAGCAATACAATTATTTTTAAAAAGATAATGGAATCAATAATGAGGTTATTGAATGTATAATATATTATTTTATATTCAACATAAATTCAATTAAAGGAGACTTTACATTACTTATATTCATGTTAAATACATGTTCTGGTTGCATACTCTAAAGCATTAATAGATTTTTAAATGTAGATAGTTTAGTTGTATTTAAAGGTTTGCTGGGTATTTATTACTCGTTTCATTTGATTTCATTGGTCTATTTATTGGTAACAGTATTTGCTCAAAATTTCACATAATCCAAATATCAAACATTCTTTTTTTTAATTTTCTTAAAATTAAATTTTTTCAAATTAGATCCTTTGTTGGGCTTGGCTACAATTACTGTTGAGTGAAACGCCAGTAATATGCGTGAAGCAAGCTCCACAAGCCTGAAACAGACTGTACTTAACATTGTGAAACTTGGCATTCTGTACTCCTCTTAAAAATTAAAATTAGTGATTATTATTAACTGCCTCATTAAAACTGGAACAAAGGCTGGAATAGACTGTACTTTTTGTTATGAAATTTTACGTTTTGAAACTGGTCGTTTTTTAAATACTAACTATTAACCACAATTTAAGTTTTGATCCTTTACATTATACAACTCACTCTTTTTACAACATTATAAATTTAAAATTCGAGGTTTTGAAACTGTACGATTTGAAATTACAAATGTACCAAATTACAATAAAAAAGAAAATTTATATTTTGAACCTGGGTGTTTTGAAACGTCCCTGTATTGAACACGGAGTAGACAAGGACTGACAACAGTGGTGGCAGGCTTCTATTCCAGCCCTGAAAACTGTGTCATCCAGTGGCGTAGCCAGGAATTTTATTCAAGGAGGGGGTCCAAAACTAGGGGTATTTGTGGGTATCCTCCCCCCCCCCTGGAAAATGTTTGAACAACAGTGTACTAAATAGAGGGTTTTTAACTAATTTTAACACTTTTTGTAATTGAAAAAACTTCATTTTTCAACGATTTTTTAAACTCAAGATTTTAAAATATTTTCATTTCTTGATGAAGCAATGTAATTGTGTTTTACCCAAATAAACATAAATATAGTGTTGTAGTTTGTCTAGTACTTCCAAATACTTTCAAATCGATGAATAAGGCTAGAAAAACAACAGTGTAGAGCATTATTTGAAATATATTTATACTATTTTAACATTACGAAAATGAATAATTAACAAAATAACTATCTCAGTTAGTGGACTAATCTCCTATTTCCACTTCTGACCATCTCATCGATAACTTCGTCGCTGTTGGATGGAGCTGGATAGTGAATTGACAAAAGAGCAAGCCCATTTAATCGTTCATTACTCATAGAGTTCCTCTGGTAGCTTTTAATTCTCTTGAGAGATGAGAAGGATCTCTCTACCTCTGCTGCTGAGACTGGTAATGTAACAAGCATCTGCAATAGAATCGTTATTTGCAGTTATTTCTAATCGATTTCTTATAGTTTCAACCTGAAATCAGTTAGGGGTTATTTTAATTTTTAAAGCTTTATTTTCAATAACTATTTTCTTACTATTTATATTTTTAAATGGTTTGATTTCAATATTTTTCACTACTGTATCTAAAAGAAACCATGTTAAAATGTGTATCGTTTAAACAAACAAAAGTACCAAAATACAGTGGCATGCGGTGATTGTGTAAGTGGGTGAAGCAGGCGGGGGAGGGGGTCTGGGGTCCCCCCCAAGCTGTAGGGGACACCCCCCAGAGAAAATTGTTCATATTTTTAGACTAAAAGCATGCATATCAGTGCAATTGAAGTGTAAGAAAACAGAAATATCATATGTTTAGTACATCTTATGTTAAATTTATATAAAAAGGTAGAATTTAAATAAAAAAACGTTTTTATGAATAATTTTATATTAAGATAACAAAATGCTTTTCAGTAAAGTGTGGGTTATTATTTCTGCATACTCTTCAATGTAATAAGATAAGGAATAGCTACTGAAGCTCCCAATTTTTGGCATTGATATTAACAGTACTTGGCAAATAACACAAAAATTGCAATAAGTTCCATCCTTAGTCGTAGAATAAGCCAGCCAAATGAGTCTTTTTAGCCAGGTGCTCTGAAACTTTAATTTTTTATTGTTAATGACGGTTACTGGAAAAATAAAAATCTCATCTGGATAAAGTAAATCGTTCAGCACTTTACTTTTCAAATCTGTAGTTTTACAAAACTCTGTTTTGGAGTGAAATACCTGTTCAGAAACTATGCCAATATCGGCAGAAGTTAGGCCAGTGCTTATTTGAGAATCTGTATGCCTACTAGTAGTGGATTGGTCGCGAGACGATGAAAAACACGGAGTTGGAGTAAATGTATTGTTTTCTTCTTTTAACCCGCCAACAGTGCTTTCTTCTACATCAAGATTCAAGGTTATTTATTGACCATACACAATACATGCAATGAATCGTCAAATGTAGAGTACAATAATAAACTATTGTAAGGTGCTACGTTAATTAGACTATATAATGTAAATTTGCACCAAAGTATTAAACTATAAGTATGGTTAAAATTACATAGAATAAATTAGTAAAGTAAATAAATATTATGTCACGTAACAGGTTAAAAGAGTAATAAATAAACAATAATAAAATCACACAAAAAAATTAAAAGAGCTAGTTTTAACATGAAAGTTATTAAAATTTAATAAAAAGTACTCAACAGTAGAATAAATAGGGTTGCTAACCAAAAAGATTTACTGATGTTTAAACCTGTCTCAGGTAGTTTTCTCGTGCCTACTGGTTTTTTTTCTGAAGAACTAATATCTTATTAACAGAGTGATGGTTACACCACAGCATTATGCCATAAGATATATGGCTACGTATGTGACCATAGTATACAGTGATAAGGGCATTTTGAGATACATACATGCTAAGTACTCTTAACATGAAGATCCGTTTTGACACACTCCTCACAACAGACTCAATATGACTTCCCCAGCCCAAGTGAGGTTCAAGCGTAATACCTAAGCATTTTACTGGTTTATAATGTTCATATGTTCTTGTATTGTGAGTAAATATGATTTCAATGGTTTTTAATATCATTCAGACTAAGCCTATCAGCATTACACTTATCCTGTATAGTGTTAGAACAGTGGTCAAGTTACAGTTCCAAGATGTGATCACTTTTACCAGTTACGGATAGGGCCGTCATCAGCAAACAGGTATGGATGGCTCACTCCATCCATCACTACAGTGAGGAGATCATTCATATTAATGATTTAAAAAATTGATCCCAGCACAGGACCCTGTGGAGTACCGTGCTCAACTAACTTAAAACTAGACATAATACCATGCAATAGTACAGCTTGGTATCTATCATTCAAATAAGATGCAAGAAGCTTAGAACTCTGGTCCAGAATTCCATAAAAGGACAATTTGATTTGTAAAATACCATGAGACATAGCGTCAAATGCTTTTGTAAGGTCATATAATCTTCCAGCAAGACTCAGCCCATTTTCAAGACCATCAGAAAATCTTTGTATAAAGGACAGCACAGCATCAGTAGTGCAATGTCCAGCTCTATAACCAAGTTGGCAAGTGCTAAATAAGTTATTTTTTTAGCACTTGCCAATTTGGTTATAGAGCTGGGCAAGTATCTCGTGGCAACAGTGAAACTAAGACTTTGTCACTTGATTTCGAATCCGTTTTAAAAGTTCTTGGTTTGAAAAACTGATCAGTGGTTCTCTTACTCATTTTTAAAAGAAGCAGTAGTGAGGAGTACAATACAAATTCGAATCCTTGCGTTAACATAAAAAATAACGTAACCCTCCCTAGAAAGTATTAATTAGCCGATAACACGACAAAGGTTACTATCTCAACTACACTCAAGCAAATTGTCAACTGTAATCGAAATGGCAGACAGCGGTAGGTGGGCCTGACAGCTGATAGGGTGGAACAATAGATCTGTGCTTCCCCTAGCGCATGCCTGTGGGTACGGCTGCCTGGCAAACTAGACAGTCCACAGTCGAAGCTCAGACAGCTGTACAAACATCGCCATTACACTATCCAAGCGATAGAACCCAAACGTATCGTTTGATAATTTATTCTTTAATTAATTATTTGTAGACAAGAGTAATGATGACTCTCCTTTCTCTCCCCTGCCCCATGCCTATTTTATTTTTTAATGTGTCTTAATATTTCGGGAGGGGGTCCGGATCGCCCGGACCTCCCTGTAGCCACGCCACCGGCGTCATCAATTCTTAAAGTATTGTGATCTTAAAGAATAACACGCCATATTTCATTCAGATTCATACAGAGAATTCATAACATTTTACATTACAGACATGCGTAATGGTACTGATGGCGAGAGAAAAGAAGAGACCTGGATTCTGGCCTATCTGAAATTTGCAGGCGCTACTACTAGTATGTTGCCGCGCCTTGTTTCGTAATTCCATTATTGTTTCACTGTTCCATTGCTAGGATAAAAAATACGCAGGGTTGGCTGTGGGGCGAAGCGCCTGAAATTACCGCGCGGCAACACACTAGTACACAGCTGTGCGCCGGCACGGGCCAGGTCTCTTCTTTTCTCTCGCCATCAGTATTCAGGTGCGGAAACAATTGCTTAAAAGCATAACGATGGTTTCTCCCAAACCTTGACAATTATAAAGAAAAAACAAATTAGGTTTTGTAGTGTATTATCTTGAAGATAAAAAGTAATAACTAAGAACCGTTCAGAAAATTCATCAACAAATTAATGTATATTAAACTTTTGCATTATTCTCCTTTATTTATTTCTCTGTATAATGCAATTAAACAGATGTGATAGCCTACATAAGCAGTCGTTTAGAGTGCATTCGTTCTATCATCGAATTCTGATTCATAATATAATGTAGGTAACTAACAAAAACTGTCATTTGATTATGGTCAGAGGTTAAAATTTAGTTTATTTATAGAATAACAATAACAATAATACAAATTATACGAAATAAGTTGTTTTTTTAATCTATAGTGGAAATAATTTAATAATTTTGATAGATCGGAGCCGTAGACGGGCAGACTGTAGGCCTACCGTTTTGTTGGGGGGGGGGGGGGGGGGGGGGCTGTCGCGCGGCGTTGTCCTGTAATATGATTTATTTACTCCTTAGCCGCTTTCCAAACTCGACATTACCTCTAACCATGTAAATGTTTAAGTTTATAGAAAGATTATAAAATGTGCTACAACTACTATTTGAAGAATTTGTGTCATGGTGTACGAGATAAAAAAGTTATATTGCAAAATAAACGAAAAAGGAACTTGTTTCTCAACATCGATATGTATAATTTAAAAAAGTTAAACAAAGAGGAGAAGCCGATCCCCTTTTAAGCCTTATTCTGCCCGTCCTCATGGGCCACTGGCCTGTGCGAGGATCTTATCAAACAAAATAAGGGGGAGAGTCGATACAGTACAAGGTCAATGGTACTGATAAAAAGTGCAAGGGTCCCAGACAGGATTCGAACCTGCGCTATCTCTAACTCAGACTCAAAGTCCGACGTCTTAGACCGCTCGGCAATCGGCACTCCCAGTGCAGTTAATGTTAGGCCTACTTTTGATTGCACGAGTTACACAATTACTACTGTGTAACTAACACAATGAAAGGTATTACTAATTTAGGTTGACCCCCCCCCCGCCGCTTGCTACGGCCTTTTCCATCCATCACAGATGAGTCATAATCTGTAAAATTTTATTCGAAACAGTTGTAGAACTGGCTCAAATGTCCGATATTGAAAATAACATTTTATGTCAATTGTTTATTATTTTTGGAACGCCTTTCAACAACTACCTACATTTTTACAGTTTCACAAATCTATATTTTCTATGCACAGGCAGTTCAATTACTAATCACAGTTTTAACAATTTTCAATTTGTTTTTTTAATAGTACAAAATGTTTTATAAAAAATAACGTCGTTTTTGTTTATTTTCAAAATAATCACAAATCCAATATCGCGTATTTCGATGCAAAGAAAGTTATCTACAAAAATTGAACGATCGCACTTTAAGTATTAATTGGTTAAGAAACTAATATGCTACTATAGTTAATATATGTATTTATATAATTCATCGGTCAAATAAAGGAAGAATGGCCATATACTTAATTATATTATATTATAACTAAATTGACCTCAAGCGTTCTAACATCTATTGAAATATACATGTGACGCTTGCAACACAATTATAAAATTGTAACAAATGCAATAAAGAATTTATTATTATTACATGTTCTACTGTATTACAATAATCTAACCAAAGCTATAGAGATTTTAATAATCAAATATTTAATATTGGAGAGTACAGAACGTAATTTGATTCAGTAACAGTGAATGGTTAATCTATTGTCACGGCTACTAATATCGTATTCTATACTACTTACCGGAAGCGTTGAAAACATGATTTACTTGTACGGTAGTTATTTGATTGTGTGAAAAGCTTTGTTTTAGCACTATCGCCGAGATCGTTGATAGCGTCATCTAATTTTCTAATTTTCAAGCAATAAATAATAGAGGTATGTACATATATTTTTTATTTGTTATGTTTCATATTATAACTTAAAGTAGTACTATATATGATTTGCCGTATTTATCAATCAAATAGTTATAAACATTATCAAAAGTTTAAGTAGCCTAGCCTAGGACTAGCAAGCTTTCTAGTCTTGTATTTGTAACTTGAATAGCCTATTCTGTCTTTGGTTTGTTTTATTGTCAAAGTTTACAGATACTGTAGTAAATGGCTAATAATCACTTAAAGTAGTACTATATATGATTTGCCGTTTCTATCAATCAAATAGTTATAAACATTATCAAAACTTGTAAGTAGCCTAGCCTAGGACTAGCAAGCTTTCTAGTCTTGCATTTGTAACTTGAATAGCCTATTCTGTCTTTGGTTTGTTTTATTGTCAAATTTGACAGATTCTGTAGTAAATGGCTAACAATCATGCATATTTTCAAGATTTACTTAATATTAATAACAACCTAGACCTCTAGTTACGTTATGTGTAGAAAACTCGGTTGCTCCACCGCGCTCGAATATCGTGTTTAAAACATCGTAGTGCGCTCGATTGTGCGCCTGATGAGACATTGATAACAACTCTTAACATCTAGATTACACTATATTTTGTTGTTTAGGTGTCTCTAATGTCAGGACGATGTAGATGGTTCGTTCTGAGATTCTTCGTCGCCGACTTTTTTGGGACATATTCAGATGAACATGACTCCAGATTCCATAAGTTAATAAGTTCAGTAGGCTATGACAAGAATGTGTAATTATAAACTAGTATGCCACTTGGCTTTAGCATAAGAATATTTTGCATGTTCCGTTTAGGATTTTATTTTCAAGCATTTTCTGAAAATAACTAAATGTAAGTCCCTAGGCCTAACTTATCCTAGGCTTCTTAGGCTTGTTATCCTAGGGTTATCATTTGGTATAATCCTTTTAACGCCAAAGGAATTTTTCAAGTTGTGTCTCACCAGTGCCAAACATGTATTACAAGTGTATCTGCCAGTGTAAGAGGATTTCTATCTGATTTTTCAATGTGTTGGTGAATAATTTGGACCTAATTTAATAATTTTTTATACATAATTATTGATAAAAAGTCAGCCTATTTGAATAAAATACTAAAAATAGCCTTATTCAAATAAAAATATATTTCATTACAGGAAAATTTACTTAGGCGAAAGAGTTTTTCGGTTTTTTTCATTTAGACGTCCTTATGGTGATAAAAAGTAGCAGGATATATTTAATACTTTACTGTAAAGACCATTGCGTTTGAACACTCTGTTGAAATTTCACATTAAAATGTTCACAAATAAATATTACGGCAGACAACAGAATAAAACACGAACAAATAATGATTAATAACAATGATTACGTATCTTCGTCAAACAGTTCTAACTGTAGCCATACACCACTATAGTTTCGACTTTTAATAAGTTATCTTCTGGTGTCAGTCTCTATAATAATGTTAAAAGCGAGGATTATCCATCTGGAGTCGTATTTGTACTGTGTTTGTGAATTTTTAACGTTGACGACTCCAGATGGATAATCCTCACATTTAATATTTTTTTTAAACCGACACCAGAAGCTGACTTATTAAAATTTGAAACTATAGTAGTGTATGACTACAGTTTGAACTGTTTTGACGAAAGTACGTAGTTATTGTTATTAGTCAATCCGCAGTTCAGGGCTATATAATATGGAAATTAATGTAATAGTGCACAATATCACGTCAATAGCACTCTTTAACGTAATCGCTATGAATTTAATACTATGTCAATAATCTCGAACGGGTCAATGAGGATGAAGTATAAATATAAAATATGGTGAAAGGATAGTGGTAATGAAATGTTGCGAAAAGCGCTGGAGATAATTATTTAACATAATAATGAGATACTTGAATTGCCAAATTGCAGGAGAGGTGTGGAGTTCACAATGCACCCCTCCCATCAATAATCATCTCTGCAGAGATGTTGTCAACTGCAACATCACCACCCTGCAACATCCAGTACGAAGAATCACAGATCTGTTATAGTAATAGGCCTAATATTTAACCTCTATAACGTACTACGGAGAGATTTTTCATTAGTTCAGGAACAGTATATACTATAATTATATGCACATACAAATTTCTAAATCTTGACTATCCACTCGTACCTCAACATTTAATTTTCTACAGTGTCCAATGTATACAATAATCCCCCCGTGTAACACTCTTGGGGATTACAAATAACACTATATGAGAATGTTAGTGATAGATTTCAAAATCACAACAAAGTGGGTAAATACCAACAAAGTGAATGGTCAAAGGAATTAATGAGATGAAACTTACAATAAAACAAATTTCATACTGAATTTGATATTATAGGAATTACGCAGCCTGTAGTATGGTCAAACAAACATTTTGTCGAGAAACTTAAGTTACAGCCGATATACTTCACTTCCTACACGAGCCATTATGTTGCCTACCACATGTTGTAGTGTAATAAACATTTTAAGTTGTAGGCAGCATAGTTCACTTCTTATCAGAGTAATTGTGTTGATGTTGCAGTGTGATGTTGCAGTGTAATGAAACAAACATTTTGCTGTGAATCTAATATTTTTGGCAATGGCTGTTGCAGAAAAATGTCTGACAAAGATCAACAAATAAAAGATTTGAATTCTAAACTGGAGGCTTTAGAACTCAACAACAAACATCTAGAAGAGAAAACAAAGAGAATGGAGGAGGTGTTGGAGATCGTGAGCGGTGATCAAGGTGCTCAGGAGCAGATGAGGTCAGCAAACTTTTCTATCTAAGAGTTTCTGAATTTCGTTTATTTATAGAATATACCATTAAGCTAAAATGTGTTTTATTTTTGTACATACTCAGTTTTATTTTAGATTTTTATGTTCAAAAATAAAAATCTATACAAAATATTTATTTTCAAAAACAGGAATTGTAATTTCAGTATCCACTTACATGGCTAAGTACCCAGAGAAACAATATATTAATAGTAAACCACTGAAATAAATTAATAAAGTAAATATCACATTTAATTTAGGATTTCCTAATATCAATAATTTCCTTTAAAACTCTGGCCGTTTCATCACTATGGAGGGTGTATCTAACATTAATGTTTTTTCTTTAGTCTAGAATGCGTTGATTTTGTTTCTTCTTCATTACAGTTTTCTAACTAACTTAGCTATAATTTTAAATGTAGGGTATTATTTTTTATTCCATTCTAACATATCGCCAAATAATGCAGACTGTTTCTATCTAAACAAGTTTCGGTGCACATGTTGCGATAAAAATTTGTTTAAATGGAAACGTAGTTCAACCGTTGGTAATTAGTATTATAGTGTATATTTTTCAAGAAGTCTTACTAGGGACTAATCACTCGTGTTTGTTACAGAAAGGTCATCGAGTTGTATGAAAAAACAGTGCATGAGCATAAAGCTGAAGTTGTGGATCAAAAAACACGGTTCAAAGCTATCAGAGATAAACTGATGGAAGAACTGACCTCGATAAATGACAAAGCAGATGAGACAATCACTTTGTGTGACAACATTGACAAGTAAATTTAATATCTCAACACAAAAATCAAGCCCTGATAAAGCTATATAACGTTTTGTTTGTAAAAATCTGTTATTATAGAAACCTGTTGAGAACTAGTGTTTATATAGTAGCTGCTGACCACATTGCCTAACACAGTTTGCAGACAGTGGTAAAAACATGTGTAATTTTTTTGAATTTTTGTAACATCTTTTTAGTTTTAATAATGAGAAAACAAAACAAGATGGTTTAAGTTTTTCCGAAGGTGCATTCTTTTATTTGTAAGTAGTTCTTAGAACTGACTGCATACAAGTTTGTAACTAATTTGTGTTTTCTGTTAACTATCTAAAGATAGTCAACTTTCCTGCATCAGGAAAGTGACAGTGTTATTATAGGGTAAGTCCTATGAATGCTCCTTCAATTGAATCAATTCAATTTTCTAGTAAGCTGGAATACTGCAATGTAGTATTCAAAGGACTTGGAGAAAATATTGCTGCGTTGGAACAGAGCAAGGAACAACACTTGAAGGCACTGGCTGCGACAACATCAAATCGCAAGATCATAACACAACATGGAAATGAACAAATGAAAAAGTAAGTACGATAGCACATACAATTTTATATTTATTGTGTTTTAAGTTTGTGGTGAATAAAGTCTAACAGCACACTAATTAATATTAGACTGTTGGCAAAAGTTATAAACTGCATATCCAGTAAAGGTACTTAACATTCAAAAGTAAAAAAGAAATTACATGAAAAATTTAGTTTAAGAACTTTTTTGTTTTTGGGTGTTCTTAAGGAACTTTAACTCGCAAGTTAAAAATATAAATCTTAAAATATTTGGTAGATTTTGTCATTCTTTTTAGAAATGTTTGTTTGCCTGCATAATTTATTTATTCATAATCAACATAAAACTGTATTTCTGAATACAAAACTTCCAAAAATTTTCTGGGAGAGGCTCCTTTATTAACCCCTGAGATATAGAAACCTCCCCCGAAATTTAGACCTGTGTATGACACTTAATGTTGCGGTTTTTAAACACATTCTAATTCCTATTTTTAGACTATAATCTATAATACTAGCATAATAATTTATTCTTTAAAAAATTGAGAACAGAAAAAGTGATAAACATCTAAGTTTCTCTTGATCACGAAATTACGAATGGTTTCAACACAATTCCATACACTGCAGTTTTTAATGTCCACATTTTAATTGATTTTTAAATAACTATCCAGTAGCAATAAGACAGGTCCTTCATTTCATCTGGGAAATGTTCAGTTCTGCTTCATATCTGTAACAAGAATAACAATGATCCGAGTAGTCTACTAGAAAATCTCCAGTATCGTCCATTCGTTCAACAACACTGGCAGCGGTGTCCAAGGAGTGGGCAACCGCGTAAGCGACACGAATGTTCATTAATTTAACCAAATTTATGTAAAAATCACCACAATCCCGAACATGTACCTAAGCAGGGTCTAAAGCAGCACTAAAAATAATTTTAAAAAACAGAAAACCACAGTCACATTATTATAATTACAGCAGATTATCAACTATGACATTTTTATGCATTATTAAAGTAATGGATTTATGTAAGAAAATAATAGTTTTGGGTTGAAAGACAATCTGCATTGTATAAGCAGCAGACAACCGGATTTTTTTGAAAGTGATGCAGCAATTAATAAGAAATAAATCAATCGTAAGGCACTAATTTTGGTGGAGGTCAAAATGGGAGGATATCGAAAGGGTTAAAAAGAGAAATTTGTTTTGATCTTATTATTCTTATGTACACACCTAAAGCCAACAATCACATATGTATTTATCAATGAATTGTTAATTATATTTATAACTTCTTTTAATTAGGATTAGTATATTTTAAACTATATTGACGAGTCACCTGTTCATTGTAGATTTTATCTACTACATTTATGTAACGTTACGTGACAATAAATTTCTGATTCTGATTCTGTAATATATGTTGTACCACGTACAAGACTGACTTTCAGTCTCTCGATCTGGCTCCTTTAATTTATTGTGTAAGTTTTAATCTTCGTATAATATTACTCGCACACAAAACATTTCTGTTTGGTTGTGAAAATAAAGATTGATTCTTGGCTCTTAAACTCAAGGAAACTTAAATTTATCTTGAGCAAAACTTCTCAAGTACACTATTAAAACATAATAGAGTTTCAACAGAAGATTTAGCCACGAGTTGCTGCAAAACTTGTTCCAAAGAACTTGACAGCAGAGCGAAAGCGGATGAGGCTTGACATTTTTCTTGATATGTTAGAATAAACATAACAGTCATAACAGGCGATGAATCATGGGGTATAGGTATAAAGTGCGTCTGCCTAGAGGAATCACGCAACGGTGCCCCACTCGGAAAAAGTCAAGCTCAAAGCAAAATCAAGGTCATGCTGATTGTGTTTATTACCTGGGTAGAGTCATTCATCATCTGTTGCATCCAAGGTTCAGACTTCCGCTACAGAATACTACTCAGAAGTGTTTACATCACCTACATGATGCAGAGCGTCGGAAACATTCTTTATGGCATGGATCACAAAATCTTGGTAGCTTGATCACAACATGGCATTTTTTTCCCACCATGTTCAAAACTTTTTTGCAAAACACAACCCCCCCCCCCGTATTATGTCAGGCTTTCTTCTTCGTTAACGTGACACTGTGCGATGTCTGGTTGTTCCGATGATTTGAGACCAATAATTAAATGATGCGAAAAGCGATGATTCAACTGAAGTGGAATTTCAAAGTGGTCTTTGCTTCCAGAAGTGACAGGAGCAATGTAATGAGTGTTTGAAGTCCCAGGGAAGCTATTTTGAAGGAAATCACTTCTTGATGAACTTGTTAAAAACGTCTTGATGAACACTTTTTTCTAGATTACTATTTTGAACACACCTCGTAAGTCACTAAATTTTCTTCTTTTCTGTTCTAATTCTCTAAATCTTAAACCAGTTTTAAACTGAATTTCAGGACACAGCAGTTTTTAAAATCATTAATTCCTCTTCTTTTTTTGAACTCAAGACTACATTTCCATTTACAGCAATAAAAATATTTCTCATCCAGTTAAATGCAGATTGTAATTTGTATCATTTAACAGTTTCAAGTAAAAGAAAATCACTTTTGAAGCATTTAATTAAAAATAAAATATTCACTTTCTGGACGGAAGTGTGATACTAAAAAGCGTATGATAAAAGATTGAGTTAATTTTGGTTGTCTTGGGAAGATTTTATCAGATATAGAAGTTCAATAAAGCGCTCTGATAATTCTTTAAAACACACCGTAAATCCCATCTGGGTCAATTCTGTTAAAAAATTACATCAGCAGATCCCAAACCACAGCAAATCTTTAAAAAGATGTTCAATTTCTACAACATGCAAATGCCTTCTACCAGAAAGACACAATAGTTCCTTTTAGAAGGATTTTCAACTGCAAAGAAGATGAAAGTACATAATTTGAAAAAAAAAAACCAATAACTGTTTTGTTACTGCCATTACCATTTGTAATGGTAGCACTTTGGTACTTATAAAGTGACCTAAAATTAAAAATATTTTTGTACAGAGTTATATAACTGAAAAAATATAAAGATTTGTACTTGTATAATTAACTAATCAACATTGGTTTGTTATAAAATGTTCTGTCCTCTGTATACATAAACGATCTAGTTCGAGTGATTCAAGGGTCATATCTTCTGATGTTTGCAGATGACACTAAAATATACAGAGAAATAACGTCGTTTCAGGAATGTCACTCACTTCAATGCGACTTGAATGCTATTGTGGAATGGTGCTGCCGGAATGATATGGTCTTAAATGACACAAAAAGCACTGTGGTGTCTTTCCATCGTATCTCCACTCCTGTTTTGTTCGCTTACTCTGTGAATGGCACCTTACTGGCTCGCTCTCTGGTCGTCACCAACCTTGGTGTAACTTTTTCGTCGAGTTTGAACATGGAAAGTCAAGTGTTAAAGATAACCAAAAAAGCCAATGCTACTCTTGGTTTCATAATTCGAGTCTCGTCTCTAGAGATGGGTTTTCTCCTTGGGCTTTGAGGACATTGTTTGTGCACCTGGATTGTTGGAATATTGTTCTCCCCGTGTGGTCCCCTTACATCTCTGGACTCATCAGCCTTATTGAAAGTGTACAAGTACGTTTCTTGCGTCTTGTTGGACTGCGTCTGGGCTATGCGTACCGAGAAGTGCCCATCGAGGAACTCCGACAGCAGCTTCATCTTCCTACCTTGAGGTCCAGACGGCTGGTTGCTGACATCGTCTTCCTTCGGGGAGTTCTTACTGCGGAGATCGATTCAACAGAGTTGTTGAGTAGAGTCAACCTTCGTTGTTCTCGCCCGTCACGCTCGAGGGACTTGTTCGAGAGATGGCATCACTCGATGCAGTACGCCTTCAACAGTACACTGCCAAGATTACACCGTTTGGGGAACAGTCTCCCACGTGGTTTGGATTTTTTTAGACTGAGTTTGCCTGCCTTTAAAAGGGAATTGTTCAAACTGTATGCCATATGAACATTTTTATTGTTATTCCTTGTGCATTTTAGTAACTCCTTTTTTATTTTTGTTGTTGATTCTGTCAGCTTGGAATATGGATTGTGGTGAGGGGGTTCTGATATTTAATGGTTTGTAATTGTTGCTGTTTTAATCACTCATTAAAAAACCTGTTTGATCTTTTCCTTTTATATGAATGCCAATAGTTATATCTATTCCAATATTGTCGTAAATATTTGCATGGCCTTATGTTTAGCATGGATTTCCACTTAATTTATTATTATTAGCTTGGGTTTGTTTGTAATTTTGGTTATCTTTGCATGTTATTTATACTATAAACAATTTATATTTATTTATACTATCATTGCATGTTACAATCGCCTGTTAAATTTTTGTCATTCTATTGTACATATTCGCCATATACTTTATTGTAATTACTATTGTTAAAGGTGTTGACCGC
The DNA here is from genome assembly GCF_021130785.1 of Homalodisca vitripennis. NCBI lineage: Eukaryota > Metazoa > Arthropoda > Insecta > Hemiptera > Cicadellidae > Homalodisca > Homalodisca vitripennis. The sequence goes on from NC_060215.1 coordinate 24,651,995, forward strand.
TGAATAAATAAAATAAAATAAAAAAATGTCATCAGGTGTTTAAACTATTTTATTAGATATGAACCTGTAAAACATGTAAACAGACCTTTGCGTCTCGTTTGCAACCATTTTTTAAACCTTGAACTCAGAAATCAATAAAATATTTGAAGAAATATTTGAGTAATAATTTGGAAATTTGCAAAGTGAGAATATTACAAATGAAATTAAACTAATACAAAACTTAAATAATTACATTTAAAGATGTAACAGATACATACATGTCTTCTTATGACTTAGCCCACAAAAAGGCTACTGATTTGTGGACCACAATATTTAATTTTATTTATTTTATTGAAGTTATGAAAGAGCAACATAATCACTATCTTAAAAAGCCTTTTTTCAATGCTACTAACTGTATGATCACTATATCTCATGTTTTAGTATTTAAATTTATAGTACCATGATGTATTAGGAGGAATGCAATTTGTAGGAAATTTTCTTCCAGTTCACCTTAGGAGTCCGAACACTTTCGAGGTTCATTAAGTTGTGGAATAGTCTGTACTTAATTTTTGCTGTAGCGAAATCCTTACCTGTAACAAAATCAGAAGTATTATGCTTTGAATAACTGATTAAATTTGGCTCAAAAATTCTGTGTAACCAAAATATCTACATCTGCCTCGATCGTACCAAGAAATGCACAAATGTAATTCTCTTTTCGAGTTGATTCTGTGAAAATGTTCACCTATTTGTTTGTATTAAAAATTGTATAACTAACCCGATCTAATCTCATTTCACTTATATTTTATTGTTCTCAGAGCCCGTGATGATCTAGAAAACATCCGAGAAAAGAACAGCGAGGAAGTCCTACAGCTTGTTGCAGCCCTCAAATTCACTGAGGTGTCGGTGCACACTCTGGAAAATGCACTCGAAAAAAAATTGATAGAGAACTATATGCTGCTTGACAAGTTCGAACGATTGTATCTCATGGTCCATAATCTGGACAGAGAAACTCTTGACAGCATCGATATATAGTTATGTATCATGTTGAGCCCAAATTTGTTTGTTCTTTGTTCAGTTCTTTGTTATCCAGTAGTTGAATACTACATATTTAATTTTATCTTTACTTTAATACATTAGTTGTGAATTGTTAAATAAAATGAGTAAGTACGCACAACAACATTTCAAGTTGTATGTAAAGTTTCTTTGTTGTTGGCCACTGAAATAATGTGGTACATTTAGTTCCTATGTAAGAAATGTTTGTTCCAATACTTGTGTTCTTGTACCAACAAGAAAATATTTTCTTGTATGTTGATTCCTAATAATTCTGTGATATAGAAATAAAGTGAATAAGTATGCACAACAACATTTCAAGTTGTATGTAAAGTTTCTTTGTTGTTGGCCACTGAAATAATGTGGTACATTTAGTTCCTATGTAAGAAATGTTTGTTCCAATACTTGTGTTCTTGTACCAACTAGAAAATATTTTCTTGTATGTTGATTCCTAATAGTTCTGTGATATAGAAATAAAGTTTTGTCTTTAAATTGTGTATTAAAATCATTAACTTTGTGTTATCATCCTTGTGTTTCACACCATCTCTTTCTTTTGTCAGGTTACTATAATTGTGTTCTTATTAAGTTTTCAGGCATTTACTGTTTTCAGGTGCATCTTTCAGTGATCAACTACAGAAAAAATTTTAAAACAACATTTCTATTTCACACAGTCCTCTTTTTATTTATGCAGATGAGGATAAAACAACACAATGTATTATGTTTCAAAGCCTTTATTCATTTTTCTTCTTAATACACTTACATCCTTTGGATTTTAATTTAAAATGTAAAAAGTGTGAAATTTGTTCCTCTATTTAACTTCAGAAAAGGCCAAATTGAAAGAATGTGTAAAATTCAATGCATAAAGTTTTGATGTTAATTTATGATCAGTTTAATATGTTTTCTAAATGGAATCTTTATTATTCATTCACCAAGTGGGAACGGGCTAGAGTTTAATGCAAAGTATCAGGCAGATACTCATGTATACTACCTATACTACATTGCAATTTTGTCTCAAAACTGGAAAGGTATCTTGAAGTCGGGGGCATAGTGCTTGGTGTATTCAATGTAGATGCAAGAAAATACCATATAAGAATACAATATTATACCCCACATTATTATTATTGTCCCACATACAATATTATTGAAGAATGTGGGTTTCCTAAAGATGGTGTTCTGTCTCTGCTACTCTGGTACCTCGTTTTAACAGTGGAATGTACAGCCAAGGATGTGGAGGCGATGTTATTATCCTTGTTACTGGAAAGTTCACCTCTATGATGCTGACCTCTTATGCGAGACAGACAACTAAAGACTGCCATATCGCACCCCCAAACCTATCACCTTTGGTAACGCTATCGTGTGTGAGCAACTTTGTCACAAAATGCTCACTCACAACTGAAGTGCTCAGGTTGCGCTCTGTTTAGCGGAACAGAAACAGAAATTATAAATAACAGTTGTCCATGAAATCTCTAACAATTTTTCTAAATGTTTTTCCTGGACCTAAATTATATATTCAAACTTTCAAAAACTCAAGAATTACCCAAACAACGCAATTTATGTTTTTCACTTATCAAATATTTATTTGAGAACGGCTTTTTGTAATTAGTTGAAATGTTTTATACAGCTTTATGACCCAAATACTAATTAAAAGAAACATAATGTTTTACAAGCTTCATTTTTTAAAAAGCGGATTCTTAAAAACCTCCTGCTTTTTTCTAATCAACCCAAAGCAAAAAGAGCAGCACAGCGTTGTTCCTTGGACAACGTTATTAACACATTTAATAGGTCACCAGACACTGCAAAATGTGAAATAGAACTGGTGTTTTGTGGCAAATGCTCTTATCACTCAGGCCCTCGTATGACAGTGTGCGATGTCAGTCACGGAGCGGGTGGTCTTAGTGATGATTGCAGTGTGTAAGAGATCTCGCATGGGTGTCCAGTAGATTCATCTTTAATCTGTAGTGTGACTTGATATACTTTACTATACTGCACAGAAGCCAGCTGAAGGATAATTATCAAACCGTAGCAAGAGCCAAGTTTTGATACTAGTAGAGAGACTGCAATTTCGGTCCCGTATTCATTGTTTTGAAAGTTTCCTTGTAATAAACTTTATCTCTTTCTGTTGAACTTTATTTTTTAACTAAGCACATACATGGATCTTGTTACATGGCTGATGGACTCACAGAGAATCTATCAAATCATGCACAAACAAAACTACATCCTCAAGAAAAAATTGTTGTCTGTGTTCTTATGTGTACCATGAATATGTAAAACATGAACCAGCTTACCTGTTTAGATGTTAAGGTTAAACGTGCCAGGATTAGTTCCTTAACTGAGCCACCATGGAGCAGCACCAAAATGAAACAAATTCATTTTTATGTGTTTTCCCTTAATTTTAAACCGATTTTATTTTTTAAAAGGGTTTTTAAACTAGATCATAGATTTTGATGTATGGAAGCAGAAAAATTATGTTATTTATAATAAAAAAATTACTGTACGGAACTTCTATATAAATTTCAAAATTACAATTTTTAGGTAGTCATGTTATAATATTTTTCTATGAATTTTAACTTTTAAAATCGTAGAATATATAACAGTCTTTGGCCGAGCTGTTCTGCAGCTGTTCTGATGGTATGTTATCTATTGTGTGTTGTGTTATATTTATGTAATTGTCGATTAATAATTTGTTGATAGTTTCATTTCTGGATTTGAGAACTCACACTTTTTGTGAGATATTGGTACCAACAATGCCTAAGCCACCACCTGACCAACTTCATCTTCAATTTTTTCCAACAGTATAACCAACATGCCCTTGAGAAATAATGCAGAATACAATGATTAAATTAAAATTAATAAGTGGATGTTAAGTTATGATATTGTAAAGTTAGTTTTAAGAATAAGGTGAAATATTTCAGGCTATAAAAAACAAATACTTTACATTAGATTGAAGTTAGACAGCCAAAATTAATAGACAGTTATGCAATAGTTATAACAAGTATTATAACAAGATATAACAAGTAATATTTAAATTTAATGCAATAAATAAGAATATACATACATAACGAGCGAAAAATACCAAGCAATAAATAAACTTCAGGTAATAAAAAGAAAATAAATAAATACATATAACAACTAAAATATAAACTTCAAGCAATTAACAAGATTATAAATATAAATAGCAAACAATAATAAACTTTGTTAAATATATAAGAGTATAAATAAATATAATACACAATAAAGATGCTGTAAATAAGTTAACAAAGGTAACATAACAATAAACTTGCAATAACTATAATAATGAACACCAATAATAATAATATATCAACGTATAAGTAAATCAAAACGAATATCAGACAGCTTGATAGTGATGGTTAGAGCTGTGACAGGAAATGCAGTAACTTCTGCGTCAATGAGTAGAAGGTAGAATTACACAAGTCCAGATCATCCAGTAAAGTAGTCCCGGAACGTTGCAAAATGTTCCATAGTACTGTTGGTCATGCAGGAGGAAGACAATGTGACCCTAGCGAAGAGAGCCTTCCATTTTGTGACAGAAGGAACTCTCTGGTTTATTCTTTGAAGCAATTCTGCACAGTCAAATTCTGAGTTTATAATCTGGTACAAAAAACAGATGTCCTGAATTAGCTGTCTTGATTTAAGTGATGATAAACTCAAACATTTTACCAACTTCCGTGTACGAACCAAGCCCACCGACCAATTTCAAGAACTGTTTTATAACTTATTAATTTCAAGATATTAGCATGCATAGATAAAAGTATGTACGTAGATCTGAACTAGACACAGAGAAATAGTTGGCTATTCAACGGCGTGGTTCCGTTTTAATACTGGTTAATTTCAAGATATTTGCATGTACAGATAAAAGTATGTACGTAGATTTGTATTAGACACAGAGAGATGGTTGGCTACTCGACGGCATGGTTCCGCTGTATAACTTGTTAATTTCAAGATATTTGCATACAAAGATAAAAGTATGTACAAATATCTGTACTAGACACAGAGAAATAGTTGGTTACTCGATGGCGTAGTACTCTTTTATAAATTGTTTATTTCAAGATATTAGTATGTACAGATAAAAATATGTACGTCGATCTCTACTGGACACATAGAGATGGTTGGCTAATCAACGGCGTGGTTCTGTTTTAAAACTTGTTAATTTCAATATATTTTCATGTACAGATAAAAGTACGAGTATGTACGTAGATCTGTACTAGACACAGAGAAATGGTTGATTACTCGATGGCGTAGTTCTCTTTTGTAAATTGTTTATTTCAAGTTATTAGCATGTACACATAAAAGTATGTACGTAGATCTGTACTAGACACAGAGAAATAGTTGGCTATTCAACGGCGTGGTTCCGTTTTATAACTTGTTAGTTTCAAGATATTAACAATTACAGATAAAAGTATGTACGTAGATCTGAATGAGACACATAGAGATGGTTGGCTATTCAACGGCGTGCTTCAGTTTTAAAACTGGTTAATTTAAAGATATTTGCTTGTACAGATAAAAGTATGTACGTATATCTGTACTGGACACAGAGAAATGGTTGGTTACTCGAAGGCGTAGTTCTCTTTTGTAAATTGTTTATTTCAAGTTATTAGCATGTACAGATAAAGGTATGTACGTAGATCTGTAATAGACACAGAGAAATGGCTGGCTATTCAAATGTGTGATTACGTTTTAAAACTTGTTAATTTCAAGATATTTGCATGTACAGATAAAAGTATGTACGTAGATCTGTACTGGACACAGAGAAATGGTTGGCTACTCGAAGGCGTGGTTCTCTTTTGTAAATTGTTTATTTCAAGTTATTAGCATGTACAGATAAAGGTATGTACGTAGATCTTTACTAGACACAGTGAAATGGTTGGCTATCCTACGGCGTTGTTCTGTTTTATACCTAACTAATTTCAAGATATTTGCAAGCACGTATAAAAGTATGTACGTATATCTGTACTGGACACAGAGAGATGGTTGGTTACTCGAAGACGTAGTTCTCTTTTGTAAATTGTTTATTTCAAGTTATTAGCATGTACAGATAAAGGTATGTACGTAGATCTTTAATAGACACAGAGATGTGTTTAGGTACTCAACGGCGTGGTTCCGTTTTAAAACTTGTTAATTTCAAGATATTTGCATGTACAGATAAAAGTATGTATGTAGATCTGTACTAGACACAGAGAAATAGTTGGTTACTCGAAGGCGTAGTTCTCTTTTTAAAATTGTTTAATTTCAAGTTATTAGCATGTACAGATAAAAGTATGTACGTAGATCTGTACTAGACACAGACAAACAGTTGGTTATTCAATTGCGTGGTTACGCTTTATAACTTATTAATTTCAAGATATTTGCATGTACAGATAAAAGTATGTACGTAAATCTGTACCAGACACATAGAGATGGTTGGCTAATCAACGGCGTGGTTATGTTTTATAACTTGTTAATTTCAAGATATTTGCATGTACAGATAAAAGTATGTACGTAGATCTCTACTAGACACAGAGAGATGGTTGGCTAATCAACGGTGTGGTTCTGTTTTAAAACTTGTTTATTTTAAGTTATTAGCATGTACACATAAAGGTATGTACGTAGATCTGTAATAGACACAGAGATGTGTTTGGCTATTTAACGGCGTTGTTCCGTTTTAAACCTTGTTAATTTACAGATATTTGCATGTATAGATAAAAGTATGTACGTAGATCTATATTAGACACAGAGAATTAGTTAGCAATTCAACGGCGTGGTTCCGTTTTATAACTTGTTAATTTCAAGATATTTGCATGTACATATAAAAGTATTTACGTAGATCTGTACCAGAAACAGAGAAATAGTTAGATACTCGACGACATGGTTCAGTTTTATAGCTTCTTAATTTCAAGATATTAGCATACACAGATAAAAGTATGTACGTAGGTCAGAACTAGACACAGAGAGATGGTTGCCTATTCAACGGCATGGTTCCGTTTTAAAACTGGTTAATTTCGAAATATTTGCATGTACAGACAAAAGTATGTATGCATATACGCATATCTGTTCTGGACACAGAGAGATGGTTGGTTACTCGAAGGCGTAGTTCCCTCTTGTAAAACTTGTTAATTTCAAGATATTTGCATGTAAAGATAAAAGTATGTTTGTAGATCTATATTAGACGACAGAGAGATGGTTGGCTATTCACCTGCGTGGTTCCGTTTGAAAACTTGTTAATTTCAAGATATTAGCATGTACAGATAGAAGTATGTATGCAGATCTGTATTAGACAAAGAGAGATGGTTGGCTACTGAACTGCGTGATTCCGTTTTAAAACTTGTTAATTTTAAGATATTTGCATGCAAAGATAAAAGTACGTACAAATATCTGTATTAGACATAGAGAAATGGTTGATTAGTCGATGGCGTAGTCCTCTTTTATATTTTGTTTATTTCAAGATATTAGCATGTACGAATAAAAGTATGTACGTAGAACTGTAATAAACACAGAGATATGTTTGGCTATTTAACGGCGTGGGAACTTCTATGTGTTCATGCAAATATCTTGAAATTAACAAGTTTTAAAACGGAACCACGCAGTTGAATAGCCAACCATCTCTCTTTGTCTAATAGAGATCTACATACATACTTTTATCTGTACATGCTAATATCTTGAAATTAACAAGTTTAAAAACGGAACCACGCAGTTGAATAGCCAACCATCTCTCTTTGTCTAATAGAGATCTACATACATACTTTTATCTGTACGTGCAAATATCTGTTTTAAAACTTGTTAATTTCAAGATATTTGCATGTACAGATAAAAGTATGTATGTAGATCTCTACTAGACACAGGGAAATGGTTGGCTATCCAACGGCGTTGTTCTGTTTTTATACCTAACTAGTTTCAAGATATTTGCATGCACGTATAAAAGTATGTACAAATATATGTAGTAGACACAGAGAAATAGTTGGTTACTAGATGGCGTAGTTCTCTTTTATAAATTGTTTATTTCAAAATATTAGAATGTACAGATAAAAATATGTACGCCGATCTCTACTAGACACATAGAGATGGTTGGGTAATCAAAGGCGTGGTTATGTTTTAAAACTTGTTAATTTCAATATATTTTCATGTACAGATAAAAGTATGTACGTAGATCTGTACTAGACACATAGAGATGGTTGCCTATTTAACGGCATGGTTCCGTTTTAAAACTTGTTATTTTCGAGATATTGGCATGTACAGATAAAAGTATGTACGCAGATCTGTACAGGATACAGAGAAATGGTTGATTATTCGATGGCGTAGTTCTCTTTTTAAATTGTTTATTTCAAGTTATTAGCATGTACACATAAAAGTATGTATGTAGATCAGTAATAGACACAGAGATATGTTAGGCTATTTAACGGCGTGGTTCCGTTTTAAAACTTGTTAATTTCAAGATATTTGCATGTACAGATAAAATTACGTATGTAGATCTATATTATATAAAGAGAGATGGTTGGTTATTCAACTGCGTGGTTCCTTTTTAAAACTTGTTAATTTCAAGATATTTGCATGTACAGATAGAAGTATGTATGCAGATCTCTACTGGACACATAGAGATGGTTGGCTAATCAAAGGCGTGGTTATGTTTTAAAACTTGTTAATTTCAATATATTTTCATGTACAGATAAAAGTATGTACGTAGATCTGTACTAGACAAATATAAATGGCTGGCTATTCAACGGCGTGGTTCCGTTTTAAAACTGGTTAATTTCAAGATATTTGCATGTACAGATAAAAGTATGTACGTAGATCTGTAGTGGACACAGAGAAATGGTTGGTTACTCGAAGGCGTAGTTGTCTTTTGTAAATTGTTAATTTCAAGATATTTGCATGTACAGACAAAAGTATTTACGTAGATCTGTACCAGAAACAGGGAAATAGTTAGATACTCGACGACATGGTTCAGTTTTTATAACTTATTACTTTCAAGATATTAGCATGCACAGATAAAAGTATGTACGTAGATCTGAACTAGACACATAGGGATGGTTGCCTATTTAACGGCATGGTTCCGTTTTAAAACTTGTTAGTTTCAAGATATTAGCATGTACAGATAAAAGTATGTATCCAGATCTGTACTGGACACAGAGAAATGGTTGGCTTACACGATGGCGTAGTTCTCTTTTGTAAATTGCTTATTTCAAGTTATTAGCATGTACAGATAAAAGTATGTATGTAGATCTGTAATAGACACAGAGATATGTTTGGCTATTTAATGGTGTGGTTCCGTTTTAAAACTTGTTAATTTCAAGATATTTGCATATACAGATAAAAGTATGTACGTAGATCTGTACTAGACAAAGATAAATGGCTGGCTCTTGAACGGCGTGGTTCCGATTTATAAATTGTTAATTTCCAGATATTTGCATGTACATAGAAACGTATGTACGTAGATCTGTAATAGACACAGAGATATGTTTGGCTATTTAACGGCGTGGTTCCGTTTTAAAACTTGTTAATTTCAAGATATTTGCATGTACAGATAAAAGTATGTACGTAGATCTGAACTAGACACATAGAGATGGTTGCCTATTTAACGGCATGGTTCCGTTTTAAAACTGGTTAATTTCGAGATATTTGCATGTACAGATAAAAGTATGTACGCGGATCTGTACTGGATACAGAGAAATTGTTGATTACTCGATGGCGTAGTTCTCTTTTTAAAATTGTTTATTTCAAGTTATTAGCATATACACATAAAAGTACGTACGTAGATCTGTAATAGACGCAGAGAAATGGCTGGCTATTTAACGGCGTGGTTCCGTTTTAAAACTTGTTAATTTCAAGATATTTGCATGTACAGATAAAAGTATGTATGTAGATCTATATTATACAAAGAGAGGTGGTTGGCTACTGAACTATGTGGTTCCGTTTTAAAACTTATTAATTTCAAGATATTTGCATGTACAGATAAAATTATGTATGTAGATCTATATTATACAAAGAGAGATGGTTGGTTATTCAACTGCGTGGTTCCTTTTTAAAACTTGTTAATTTCAAGATATTTGCATGTACAGATAAAAGTATGTACGCGGATCTGTACTGGATACAGAGAAATTGTTGATTACTCGATGGCGTAGTTCTCTTTTTAAATTGTTTATTTCAAGTTATTAGCATATACACATAAAAGTATGTACGTAGATCTGTAATAGACGCAGAGAAATGGCTGGCTATTTAACGGCGTGGTTCCGTTTTAAAACTTGTTAATTTCAAGATATTTACATGTACAGATAAAAGTATGTATGTAGATCTATATTATACAAAGAGAGGTGGTTGGCTATTCAACTGCGTGGTTCCTTTTTAAAACTTGTTAATTTCAAGATATTTGCATGTACAGATAAAAGTATGTATGTAGATCTATATTATACAAAGAGAGGTGGTTGGCTATTCAACTGCGTGGTTCCTTTTTAAAACTTGTTAATTTCAAGATATTTGCATGTACAGATAAAAGTATGTACGCGGATCTGTACTGGATACAGAGAAATTGTTGATTACTCGATGGCGTAGTTCTCTTTTTAAATTGTTTATTTCAAGTTATTAGCATATACACATAAAAGTACGTACGTAGATCTGTAATAGACGCAGAGAAATGGCTGGCTATTTAACGGCGTGGTTCCGTTTTAAAACTTGTTAATTTCAAGATATTTGCATGTACAGATAAAAGTATGTATGTAGATCTGTATTATACAAAGAGAGGTGGTTGGCTACTGAACTACGTGGTTCCGTTTTAAAACTTATTAATTTCAAGATATTTGCATGTACAGATAAAATTATGTATGTAGATCTATATTATACAAAGAGAGATGGTTGGTTATTCAACTGCGTGGTTCCTTTTTAAAACTTGTTAATTTCAAGATATTTGCATGTACAGATAAAAGTATGTATGTAGATCTCTATTAGACAAAGAGAGATGGTTGGCTATTCAACTGCGTGGTTCCGTTTTAAAACTTGTTAATTTTTACAAGTTTTTTATCTACAAAAAAAAATATATATAATAGAATAGTAAAATTATTAATTTTCTTGTAAATATGTACAATAATAAAATTATATAAACATCATTTATACCTTAAGCACAAACATTGCTCCTTAGTTGTAGACACAATTGACATGAAAATAAAAATACAACAATGTAACTTTTTGTTAAAGAAATATGAACATGTCTTTTTTATATTAATACAGGTAAGGTACATCAATAAACAAAACTCAAGAAAACAAAATAGGACCTCAAAAGGCAAGGAACTGCCTGTGTAGAGGCTCCAACTTTCTTAGAAAAACAAAGAAAACATCACTCAAGCAAATGAAATTAACAACTAAATTCAAATACGATAAATCTTCCCATTTAAACTAAGCTTTAATAAAACAAATTTGAATAAAAAACACATTATATAATTTTCAAAGTCTAAAGCTAATTCAGTACATAAAATGTCATAAATATAAATTATAACCATATCCAGTTATTATATCTTCCATATAGACTTAACGTTTGTACAGACTTAACCAACAATAAACTTAAAATTAGTTATCAACTATTTATATTTACTAGAAAATCAACACTTTCAAAAGACAATAACCACGTTTTTAATTTTTTTGAAAATGATTTAGAATTATTACAATTTATTATTGCACTTGGCAAAACGTTGTAAATTTTGGGTCCTAAAAAGATGTAACCTTTTTGAAAAAAAGTTAAGTTAGGCTTGGGCACAGTAAATTCAGGTTCATTTCTTAATTTAGAGATATAACTACTATAACTACAACTCTGAGATGTTTTTTGACTTTTATCTTTTTATCTTTTTTTTATCTTGAGTATGTACGTAGATCTGTACTAGACACAGAGAGATGGTTGGCTACTGGACGTGGTGGTTCCGTGCCTTATACATATATGATTGCGATGTCGGATAAATGTTTAAAGTGGGAACTGGACTTTGTAATTAGCAGAGGTGTTAAATGTACTGAGTGTGGAGAACTTTACCACCTGCAGTATTTAACCGCCGAACAAGGGAAGAAGGCATCTCGCAAAAATTGGAAGTGTGAGGTTTGCGCGTCTAAGATGTCGTCTACCAGCAGCAGAGCAGGCGAGGGCTGACAGTTACTTGTGTTACATATCATCGCTGCCTTCCGGGCCGAGGTGTCAGATTTCAGGAAGGAATCGAGCGAGAAATTTGATCAGTCGTGGGAGAAACTGATTCAACTCCAGAGTGATCTCAAGAAGGTTACAACAGAAATCGGTAACTTAAATAGTAAGTTACATGTTGTGGAAAATAGATTTGATGAAGCATGCGGTGATATTGTGGCATTGAAGGGAGAGAATCAGGCCCTGAATGAGGAGATGAATGTAATGCGGGCTGAGTTGGCGGATTAACAACTACACACAAGGAAAAATAATATTTTAATATCCGGTATTCCTTTGGCACAAAAAGAGAGCACAACACTATATATATTCCATACTCCACAGACTTGCAGATGTCATAAATGTGGAGTTCCTGCGATCGGATATATTGTATCTGTTGCACATAGACTTCAAGGCAGGAGGAGTGACACCCGGCCGCCGTCTATTGTTGTATCTTTCGTTTCGCGGTCAACAAAGACGATGTGGATAAGTGCTGCACGCATGAGGAAGGGACTGTTGGCCAGTGACATCCATTCCTCTTTTTCCATCGGACTCGAAGATGTTCATCAATTAACATTTGACGACACAAACCAGACAGCTGTTCAACGGTGCCAGGGAGCTTGTGAGGCAGAGGCTGATGTCATTGGCGTTGACCAACGACGGGAGGGTGCTGGCCAAGTCGACCCCAGGAGGTGCTACCTTCCGTATCCAGCATAAAGATCAACTGGATCAGATGAAGCGGAGGATCATGGAGCTTGCGACACGGGTGGATGGGGGCTGTAAGGTTTTGTAAGTTTGGTTTAGTTTAGATTAAGGTTGTGAAATATTATAATGTATTGTGAGCATGGGCTGCTGAGAGAGGATTTAATAATATGTTAGATTGGCAATACAACACCCTCAAATGAACCAACACATATTTTATTTGTGACAGCATCTCATTAAATTGATTAAAATTTTAATTAACAATTGATAACGTCAACCGACATATTAAGCACAAATTTTAATACCTTAATACTTTGAAGACATGTTTAATATTAAATTATTCATTACAATTTATTTTAATTTAATTCACTATAACATTTACTAGTAATTTTGTAGTTTTGTAATAAATATGAGTTCATGGACTAACGTGAGAAACTTTCTTTTAAAATATCTAAAAATATTACATATAGTTTACATTTTATTGTTGAACATTTGCTGTTTTTTAATTGCTGGTTGTTATGCATTATTTATAGTTTAATAATGTTAAATTGATGAAAGAATTTACTGGGGTACAGGTATTGGGTGATACATGTCAGCTTTGGAATGTTGGAAAACTTTAGTGGTTAGTTGTTGCAACCTTGGCACTCTTAGACTTGTTATAGTAGTGTAGTGGAGTTAGAATATATATATATATATATATATATATATATATATATATATATATATATATATATATATGTGTGTGTGTGTATTAGTGTAGTAAAGCTTAGTGGGTATATTGTGTGTATTAACTGTAATATGTGTATGTATAAAATCTGCAAGTACAACCAAAATGGACTGGCTGAATATGAGATTTAATTTGTATTAAATAAAAATATATTGTATCCCGCACGTGCTATTGCGCATGGGACATGTGAAATATTGTAAACAATGTATTTTTTTGAATAAAGCATTTTTGAACTTGAACACACACACACACACACACACACACACACACACACACACACACACACACACACACACACACACACACACACACACACAGATAGATTGGCATTTAGGAGTGCTATGAAGCATGCTGGACGGCACTCACTTATATTTATATATTTATCATCAAATAGTTCAAAGTTATAATGAGTGTAATATAGTTCAATGTTTAGTATTTAATGAAATTAGTGATTTTAAGACACGTAGCATAGGAGTTAATTAAAATTAGCGGCTCATTTTTTACTATAATCCAGCAGAATATTCGGAGCAATAATAACAATTTTGATGAGTTTTTGGTTGTGTTACAAGATTTAGAAATTAAGGCTAATGGTATTATATTTTAACTGAAGCTTGGCTAAATACTGGAAGTAATTTAATGCATTTGGATGGTTATAATCTCTATCGGTCGCAGAATAGCCTGAACTAGAGCGACGGACTTGTTGTGTACATAGATGACACGTTGCCAGTGACCTGTAGTGAGCTCTGCTTGGGCGGGGTAGCCACGAGCTTATCTCTTACATTCCAATGGGCCGGAACGCCGTGCGAGCTGCTTGCGGTGTATCGCAGCCCTAACTCAAATCCTACCCGCTTCACTGAGGCAATTAGTCGTCACTTTACTGACACTGCAAACAACAACCACCTTCTCATTCTTGCTAGTGACATTAATTGCGATATTCTAAATACTAACCACAATTCCGTAGAAGAACGATATCTCGACGTCTTATATGACAAAGGTTTTGTTGCAGCAGTGAATCTGATGACGCGGCCGAGTAGTCAAAACTTACATTGATCACTTTTTTGTAAAGTTTGCCAGTTGCACCGTGGCAAGTTCATATGTAATAAACACTGCGATCACCGACCACAGTTTATTGATCATGCAGATTGGCCTAAATAATAAAAATAACAATTCCCACAGCCCAGAAACATTCTACTTCAAAACAGACTGACAAAAAATTGACGAGGTTTTAAAAGATAAAAAGTAGGATCATATCATTGACAATGGGGATTTAGATACTGCTACCGAGGGATTTATGGAAAGTGTACGAGAGATGATAGAAATTTACACGACAAAAATCAAAATCACATCAAAATTTAAAAAATTGAAACCGTGGATAACTTTAGGTATCATTAAATCAATCAGGTGTAGGTATTAATTACATACTCAATTGAATAAGAAACCTTTTAACGTTAATCTGCGTAATAGATATTTACGTTACAGAAACACTCTCCACGCAACTATTAAACGGGCTAAATACAATTTTTATCAAAACAAAATGGCGGAAACTGCCGGGGACGTTAGGAAGTTTTGGGCTGTGTTGAAGAGGTTGCGGGAAGCCCTGGAGGAAAGGAATGGTTTCCGATTGAAGCTTTTTGTGCGCGCGGCGCAATGATTACATAGTATAAAACCTAGATAGGCCGTGGACTCTAAACAAGCATTAAAGCAGTTGAAGCCAACGCCGCCATCTTGGTCAAGTATGGAAGAGTCAAATGCAGTCTTTACACGGAGAAAATTTTAATGGGCGCTTTTCAAATACACTGTCGTTTGACCGACTTACAATGAAGTTAAAATTTCGAAACTTCGCATGCAGACAAAACATTAGTGTTGGACAGAAACGGTGCAATTTAAAATTATAAAATAATTTTATTACTAATTAATATTACAAGTTAAAGTTAAAACTGTTGTATGGTTTTTAAATGTTTTTTTATTTTTTGGGTAGAGAAGTTTTGTAAGCGACAAAGTTGTATATAAACACTTGAATTTAGCTTATTTTGTCATAAAATTTTTTTACGAACTACACTCTGGACAGGAAGGCAGGTTGAAGGTAAGCGTAATTCAACACGGCCGCGGCACTAGTCGCGTCAGGATTGCACTCCGAACCTGGCCACTGCTCCGTAGGCCGCTTCCTATCATTGTAACCAAAACTCTTATTATTAACTATTACATAATTATTTAATACTTAATTACAACACTACATGTAACTGTTCATAATTTAAATATTTTGCAAAACAGGTACTTTTCGTCCTGTATATTTTATTTTGTATAATGTGTTTTATATTTGACACATTGACAACATTTATTAAAAGTCTCAATACGACTCAGGAAACTTGGTCAGGTACAAATAATAAAAACAACTCATTTCAGTTTCAAATACTGTACATTTAATGGAAAAAGAACATTGTTAGATAAATGACAAAAGATTTAAACCTAACTCAGGAACTTACTGTTGCTGAGTTTTAATTTACTGTCCTAAAAACGTTATTACTTTAGTTAAATGGCTTCTAACTTTATTTTTATGTAATAACTCATTAACATTTTTTGCATGCTTGTGTAAGCGAACTGTGAAATACTTCTTACACAACGCTTTCATTAACAAAATAGTATGGTTTTGTTCCGGTTCTTGGTCAACACTGTGGTTTCCGAAAAACAAGTTAATGTCAATACACTTTCTCATAACTTGCACAATCATTACTAGAAGCAAGTTTTTTGTTGTCATTAATTTATCGGTATTTACATAGCTTTTGAATACTGATTCACAAAGCAAACAAAGTTTAACCATACTTTCAGAGGGTTGAACCAGTCCACCCCTGTTCTTAGAGTGAATTAAACTGTTTGTCTTGGTAATACTACTTACTAACAAACCGCAACAACTCGCACATACTATTTTAGACCTCAATGACCTAGCCACATACTCGACTATATCACGTCCTATTTATGTCTTAGGCCCTAAAATATTTACAATACTTTCATCATCATCTAGCAGGTCGAAGTTGTTGGAGGTAGCTCGATCGTCGTCCTCTAATGACCTCCAGCTATGTGTGAAGAAGTTAATCTCATCAGTTTCGTTCTTGTTTTTTTTTTTTTTTTTTTTTTTTTTTTTTTTATTACTGGGTTGCTGTTGCTGGGCCCCGGACTGGTTAAGCGGGTGGCGTTTGGCGCTCGCTACTAGGGTGAGTCATGCTCCGCGCCGCCATCTTGGTCTAGGTTCGGGCTGTCGAGGCTGCTTCACCGAGCGCCTCCCATGGCCTATCTAGGTTTTATACTATGTAATCATTGGCGCGGCGGCCCTGCCACACTTCAAGATGTTAAAACCATATGTGACGAATCTACTGTTTATTTTGTCTCTGTGGGGTCGCGGTTGGTGGGGGAGCTCAACCCTAGTGGGCCTGCTGAGGTCGAGGACGCTGACCACGCTTTGGATGCCGTGTTTGAACTGAGGCCTGTCACTCAACAAGAGCTTTTCAGGGTCATAGATTCTTTAAGAGCGCGGTCGGCTCCAGGTTAGGATGCATTTGCAACAAATTTAATTTAAAATCATATTTGCATATTGGCACAACCCCTACTCCACGTAGTACATTTAAGTATACGACCCGGAAAAGTTCCTAACGCTTTTAAAATCGCTAAAAGTCATTCCTATCTATAAGTCTGGTAAAAAAATCACAACACAATATTTTAGACCAATATTGAAATCAGTAGATAAGATTCTCGAGAAATTTGTAAAAATTCAGTTAACGAATTACCTAAAGCATTTAACATTGTAGAATGTATGGAAGGAAAAAGTACATCCGATGCTTTAATTGAAGTTAATAAGTTAATTTCTCATAAAATTGGAGAAAAAACACGTTAAAGTGACATTCATAGATTTAGCTAAGACTTTTGATTCCGTTAATAGAACCAATCTCAGTAAAAACTGGAAATTATTGGAGTTAAGAACAACGCTCTAGATTGGTTTAAAAGTTATTATAACAATAGAACCCAAATGGTTTCAATCAATAACATTAGTAGTGACACCATACCTGTGAGTTATATGGTGTAGTCCAAAGAAGGTACCTTAGGCCCATTTCTGTTCACATAAACAACCTTGTCAAAATTGATTTAAAAGGAAAACTATTTCTGATTGCGGACGATACGTCCTTAGTTTCAGCTGGTGACACTTGGGAGGAGGCATATGACCACGCGTCCTTGGATCTCATGAGAATTAAGAATTGGTTTGACCACAATGTGCTGAGCGTAAACGTTGACAAAACAGAACACCTTCCGATTTTCATGAAGAACGATCCAGGACCGAGGATACTGAAGGTCACCACTCCTGCGGTGACCACCGTGCGATAGCTTGCGGCTGTGGCACTATTGAATGTGTGGAACAATACAAGTGTTTGGCTGTAATTATCGATCGAAAGTTAAGTTGGGTTCCACACGTCTAGTATGTGAAAAAAAAGAAGCTTCGAACCATGATTTATGCATTCATGCAGCTGGCGCAGGTACTGTCTGCTGGTCAGTGTAGGGAAGTTTACTTCTCCTATGTACAGTCGACGCTACAGTACGGTATTCTGGCGTGGGGAGCGGCCTCTTCGTCTACTCTCGAGCCTCTGGGGGTTGCTCAGAGATCCATAATGAAAGTTATCCTTAATAAAAACAGAAGATATCCTACGGAAATATTATTTGAGCGGTTTCCTGTTCTAAATATAAGACAGCTTTTTTAAGCCCCTATTAATATATATGAGCAATATATATTAATAATATTAACATTGTAATAAAAATACAATGTTTCAAGAAAGTCCTAA
Source organism: Homalodisca vitripennis (assembly GCF_021130785.1). Lineage (NCBI taxonomy): Eukaryota > Metazoa > Arthropoda > Insecta > Hemiptera > Cicadellidae > Homalodisca > Homalodisca vitripennis. Next base: position 24,670,416 of record NC_060215.1, read on the forward strand.
ACATATTTAACAAGAAATTTTTGTATTGATATTCCCAGACCGGCACACACTTTGGAAATTAATAATTCGTTTTATTTATCTCACCAACTTCATAGGAATCTTCCAACTGATGTGCTGCAGGCCGAGGGTGGCGGTGCTGCCGTGTACAAGCGAAGGGTGGGCGAGTGGTTGCTCAGCCTGGGCTGGGCGGCGGAGGAGGCGCTCATTCAGTCGCCGTACACATATTGGTAAACTGCACACTCTTTATAACCACTCCCTCACAAGCACTTACACATCCTTACACACGCACACACACCCTCAGGTCAATTATGTTTTCCAACAAAATCTCTGGAAAATGAAATGCCAGCATTACGCTCAACCTGTCTTCATAAGAAGACACTACAGTAACGAACATGATAACTACAGTAACATTCACAAACTCGACCGTTGTTAGTGAATCTTAAATTAAAAGTCCATCAAGTAATTATGTATTACTTGACATTATAAATTATTACTTGACATTATAATTATAAACATTACAATGCGACAACACATCATATGTTTAATTAATATAAGTACCATTTAATATATCATTACGTTTATATTACTAAATGCACAAAGAAATATTAAAGGTAACAGCACTTCTCTGTATACTGATGGGCACAGTGGTTACAACGATAACAAATAGAAAGTTTTAGTAAAAATGTACTTTTAACTGTAACTTCTAACAGATATTAAGTATGCAGTGCTTGATCATTAGTGTTAGTGAGATATCAAAGACAAAGTTACTATCTAACTTTTTCTACAGATGTAAAATTGTTATAAAACACATTTAATTTTTAAGCAGGACTTTTAGACAAACCCAACCATAGCACCAGAAATACCTTACAATTAATTATCGTAGGTATTCACTTTTTGACGGAAACAGGCTTCTCAGATCTGCATACAAACATCGATCAGTTTCTTGGTTGCAACATCAAAGCAAAATAAACTTCTGTTTCAAAATGGTATAGACCCCCATTATTAATTACATCATGACTTTGTTAACTGAAAAGGTAAGAGCTTCGACTATGGAATTCCCCCACGGTGGCCTAAATAGTTTAATAATTGTTATTAAAATCGATTATAATAAAATATTGAAAAGAAATTCGAGTTATTTCACAGCATTTTTAAAAACTGTTTCACTCTCAGAATTGAGGGCCCAAAACACTGCTCTTTAAACATAAATCTAAATTGGTTCAGACGATTTGAATATTCTTCAGTGATTACCTCCTAACTCAGGAGTGTAGATTGTCACTTAAAAGAAATATGCCCACGATATTCTAGCATATTCTAGCATTAGGAAATTGTGTGCGAAGCCACGGGTTTATTATATTTTATTGCTCTTCATGTTCTTAACAATATAACAATCTAGATGGCTACATTCCGTTACCCTAGGTAAGACTAATTAATTAGTAACTGTTTACTGTGTCAGGTAAAAATTCTGACACTGCTGTACAAATCCTATAAATAAAAAGGAATTGTTAAATGTGTTGCTAAGTGCTAATCTCGATATCGGCGAATTCTTTTTGTAAAATATACGTTGATATCCGAGGAACATCTATAAGAAGATAAAAATAAGAAAAATAGCGCAGCTCAAATATTCGAAATTCTGAGAAATGGTAGTAATTATTTTTCATAATACAAATTTAACTGACACTAAGCCGCTGTTAACACTTTCAGATGTAGTTGGATAAATAAACTAAAACATCTGTTTACATTTAAATTTTATAAAATATTAATATTACAATAAGGCATTACATGAGTAATGTAATGGAGATAGCAAATACAAAATTAATATTCCACTTTTACTCCAGATTGCACAAGTGACGAATTTAAAATATATAATACATTGTAACCCTGTAATATAGTATTAAAACCCTGTTATAGAACCAACCTTAATGCACAAAGCAGTAGATGTTTCCACGTACAGTACTCCATATTCTAACTGTGTCTGGAGAAAAATAGAGAAATTAACAATGACATGCCTCAACGATCCATTCTATCCCAAACTACGACTCCGAAAAACAAGACTTCACAACGCACAACTTTACGAACGATTATTTTGGAAAGTTGCATGAACTTATCAAGAATTTCTCCCTTATACCGGAATTAAATATGATCTACCCCTAGACCGAAATAGGTTTACGCATGTATGTGTATGTTCTTCATCGGGACAACAAGGTTAACGCTACTATGGCACTGGAAACACTTTAGATCGAAACCAGATTATAAGAGCTGGAGGTAGTCGCTTTTAATCAAAGTAGATTCTTGAGAGCTTTACATGCGCTTATAATTTGTTGATCGAGCCCAATAACACAAACTCAACTGTGGTACGGAGCTAACTAATTTTATACGATCGGAAGTAGACAACTTTTAACCTAAGTAGGCTTCTCAGACCTACGTATGTACATATTATTTTTTATTCCGTTGGGACAAAGAAAACGCTACTACAGCGCTAGAAATATCTTAGACCGCAAGTACATGACAAGGATTGAAGTAACCGTTTTTTGACCGAAGTAGGTTTCCGAAACCTATGTATTTGTATTTTTGATCCGGGCAACAAGGCGTGCTCAGCTGTGGCGTTGGAAATATAATTAAATCAATCCAGAAATGCTCCTACACATGCTATACGTTATATAAGTCAGGTTAAAATCTGTTACTCTTAGACATGGACACTGGAATAATCAAATCAAATGAAATTATTTCATTTGTTTCATAATCATAATGTACAAAAAAGCGAATTTAGGGCCATAAGGCCCTGTCTTGAAATTAACCCTAATACAATGATATTTATGTTAAGTAAAACTACTACAATTGAAAAATCTTTATATAATGAAAGTCTGTCTAAAGATTTAATACGAATAACTCATTTATAAACTGATTCATTACCACTCCTTCCTTCCTCCAAGACCTACCCCAACTAACTCATCGCTGACATCCTTTCTAGTAATTGAGCTTTCTGTTTCGACTCGCAACTGACTTAATATGGTTAGGAAGGGAATTTCATGCTCGGCAAGCAGTAACGACAAATGATTTATTGTAAGTTGAGATTCGGTGGCGAGGGATAAGAATCATTTTATGAGGCCATTCTTGTCTTCTTGCGCTTGTTTCAGAGATGAATTTGAACTTTTCAACCAGATATATGGGCTCTCCAGGGTTAAGACTAGAATATACCAATTTCAGAGTTTTTTATAATCCTATACCAACCAATTTAGAATAGAATTTTGAATGTGAATATGCCAGATATGATTGTCACGATGCGAAACATAAACAGAAATTGTTTCAATAGCCGCAATTTGTTAGCCAGATCCACAGTCATATCATTGATTACAGAGTTACAATATGAAACGTGAGGAAAAATCAGTGTTTTTTACCAGTGAAAGTTTCACACGTTCTGGCAAGAAATGCTGCATCCTCTTTAGTGAGTGTACTGATGTAAACACTTTCTTACAGATACCCACAACAGCCTCACACCATCCAAGAGTTGTGTGAACTACAACAACAAGAGAGCGTGTGTCTATGAATAGTTAGACCCAAATTTTTCACTTTGTCACAGTACGGAAGAGAAACGTTGTTTACAGTAATTTTGGGCATATTATTTGTGTCTATATAGTGGTTCTCTTAAGTCGTGAGTGAGAGATGATAATAGTTTGTGTTTTGTTTTCGTTAAGCTTCAGTCCGTGTTTCGTTGTCCATTCCACAAGTTTTTGAATGTCAAAGTTTATGTTGCGTATTGTTGTGTGCTGATCACGGATGCAGCCGCGGGTAACAGCTAGTTATTAATAAATATATACTAACTAAATCGTGGGATAACAATTTTCATGAAATTCCACCATGGCATGAAATTCCAACAGGGCCAGGTGGACATGTCACTGTCATTTCGTTTTTGTTAGTAACCGTTTACTGTGTTGGGTACAAATTCTAATACTGCTGTAAAAGTTGGTACTAAGTGATTATTAGATCGTGGTATCATTATTTCAATGATATTCCGACATGGGCGGGCCAGCGATATGGACATCGCCCAATAGCCCGGTCAACCTCCAGCCGGAGAGAACCAGGATTATTGTTTTCAAAGGGGTACTGAGAACTTCATAAAGGCCAACCATAAAAACCTGCAAACGAGATACTAATATAGAAACGTTTGTAATCCATTGTATGACATTCATACGCCTCAAGTCCATTTATATTGTTAATGTTAGGTTCAACTCTGTATCAATCGGTAACAATATTTAAATTATTTTTTAAATTGTGGCCATTAAATTATGTACGATTTCATGTTTGATAAACTTGTATTATACTGACCACGGACAAGTTTTGATGTATTTAAAAAGTTAAGTTTAAGTGTTTTAATTTGTTACGAAAATCTTATATTAAGTATATCAATGTAGCGAAACACGAGTGTTCCCAGAAGAAAACGATTTTTAAATTTCTTAGCTTAACCGCGTGAATTCGAGAAAGACCGATATACTTTTCACGTTATCATATTCAGAAGCATTAAAACATTTAAAATAAAAGGATTTGGATCCCACATATGCTCCAGGGGTACTTTTACTAGGCGTTTTTGTATGATTCCATAACCAATCGCGAGAACTGTATTTTTCAGTGTCATGAACAATTGTTTCTAACTTTCCATAGAATAATGTTAATACAAATTTCACAAACATTGATAGCAAGAATTTATTGCGATCAAACAAATAATTAAAGTCCTTGATTAATACGAAATAATTTAATAGGATAAAAATGAGAGTAAAATTGCACTCAGTTATAATAAAATCATTCTATTTAACTTAAAATAGTACAATAATTAATTTTTCAGCAAACTACAATCAGATAAAGATTGTGCAAGAAACTGTTTACTGAATAATTGTAAAGGTGGTTCTAACGAGCCACAATGACTAATCAGGTATGACTAATAGTTCCAGGAGCTATATTCGTGGAAGGCGATACATAAACTGTTTCCTTATCGGAGCTGACGATTGTTAAAACATCTGCGGAATACAACGTTATAACTGTTGCTCTGATAAAATATACGACTAAATATACTGTTCCAATTTTTACAAATTGTAAAATTGTGAAAGTTTTTGTGCTAGTCATTACGGGAAATGCAAAAAATTTATAATTGAACCAATTAAAAATACCTCATGTAACTGATAACATGTGCGATTAGTCTTTTGTCTGTATTATAAAAAAAAATATAAAAGTACATGAAGCCATTAATAAAGTTTCTTAGTAAAACTAAGATTCAAAACAAAGCTCACTTTGAATTTACAAAATTTTAGTCAAGATTTACTAGATTACCTAAATAAAATCTACTATAGAATGAGTGAAAATTACAAAATGCCAGGGTTATTGATTAAGAAGAATTAACTACTTGATTATTGCATACGCCTCTCCGACATTGTGGTTTTAATAAACGATAGGAGTGTTAGATAAATAAAAAGAGTTTTCTATCCTTAAATATTAGTTTGTAATGATAAAATGGTAGCCTACTTAATGTACCCAAGACGGAGTTCATACATTTGTATTGTAAAGGCTCCAATGTTCTGAATTTTTGTGTGCGCTCGGTAGATTCAAATGTGGTCCAACCATAATGGTGGTTGATATTATACTAGATGGCGTTTACTCATAAAAAATATCTAGGAATTCATTTAGATCGAACTTTAGCTTGGAGTGCTCACGTAGACCACGTCTGCTCCAAATTAGGCATTCATGTTTTGACACCTTTAGACAAATACTGTCCTACTCAAGTTCTGAAGACGGCTTATTGTGGTTTGATTTATCCTCACCTCACTTCACCTCACTGTTGTGGAGTGTGTGTGCTTGCACCAATACACAGTTCCTGAGAGTGTTTAAATTCAAATCAAAATCAAATTTATTTCAAAATTTGCAAACAAGCACAGTACACATAATATAAATGAAATTAGTTCCACATGGGCCATAGAGGCTTGTGCGTGGTGACGAGTCAGTTTCTAGTCGCTGTGCACAGCGGTATCATACATAATAGTAAATTGCAACAACGCAAAAATCCACGTAATTGCAACATTGAAGTTCAGAGAGTAGTACAGGCCAACTGTTGACTCTACCAAGCCTCTATATTCTGGAAACATCATTATATTGTATGTCTAAATGCGCATTGACCAATGGACGAGACATGCACTCGTACCAGACTAGAGACAGGGAGAAATATCGGACTGCGAGACACAGAACGGTGGTACATGAACATTACTCTAGCTAGCCCTCGTAGACTGGAGTTAATTTGATCAACAATTTATCAAATGATATAAAAAAAATTGTCGACGCTGAAGGCTATTATGTCTTTTGAAAAGCTGTTTAGCGTCCTACGCATTTTGAAGTGAAAACTGCTTTAGGCGCGTTGAGCATTTTGGTAGAGGAGTAAAATCCTCGGTTCGCGTCACCGACATGCTAATGATACTAACCTGCATGAAAAAGTCAGTCTCGCTGTGTTAAAACTGTCCCGGCGGAGTATGAAAACAGACTGCGAAAATCAGTGACCTTTACGGCTTCCTCTCGCGATTTAAAAGTGAAGCCAATGTCGTACAATTCTGTAAGATGCGTCAAATTAAAGCTCTTAATATTGGCAATCTATTGGTTACATTTTTAAATATTAAAAAAATTTCGAAATAATTTTTGATTATTGTTTACATTTTACATAGCGTTTACAATGACAAGAAAAAAGTAGTAAGCGAGGATTTTTTTTTATTTTTTGGTCAGACAAAATTTGTCAGCGAGAAAGTTGTGTGTGAAAATAGATGAATATTTTTTTTGTAATTTATCATTTTTTATTGGAAGTTTAGTTTAGCCTGTAGTAGCGTATGAAGTGATGAGTGAACGTTTCTGCCGGAACTGTAGTTGGCGCATTGGCTCACTGATACCGTATTAACTCAATAAATTAGTTTATTGTGCAATAAAAATACCTTTACGAAAGTACCAAGTTAATTTAACTAATTTATTAGTTTTAAAAATATTGTGGGTTTAATTGTTATTGCAATTATATAGGCCTACTTTATCCGTAGCAACAACTGTATTATTTACAACGGTGTTCAACTCACTGTTGTTCACTCGGTGTTTACTCACTTGTATTCTATGTTTAACTAAACTATTAATATTGAGCAATTACAACATATTTTTATACAGATAAATGAATAATGGAAACAACGAATATATTTTTAAACATTTTTAATATTTGTACGAATATTTGTATTTAAAATTTAGCATTATTCATTTTAATTATGTTTTTAATATTTAACCTCTTCATCATGAAATGAGTATTATTACGGTATAAGATTTATCTTTACTAGCGTGGTAAAATAGATTTCTAGTTATTTGATAATATTTTTTCGTGGATTTTAAAAATTGGAAAATTAAAAACGCGTCACATTTACAATTACAGATGTACTGCTACTATAACGTATTGTTAATTACTCTCAACTTAATAGTTTCCGTTTTCACTTCTATCGGCAGTCCCACGACTGCTACTGTTTTTTTATAACGTGGACTAGTTTTTGGCAATAAACTGGGAGACCATGTAATCAGAATGATCTCGGATTGAAGTGGGACTGATTGGCGATGAATGAACAGAACCGTATTGTGGTATGGAAGTAATTGTAACATGATGTTTGCTATACAATTGTATCGTCATTCCAATAAAGATTTGACTCTGACTATTAAGGGTTCTGTTTTGTCAGCACTTATAGTTTTACACAAATCCTTGTAGTATTCAAAACAGTTATCTACAGGTAAGTGTCAAATTAATAGATAACGGATACCGTAAAAAATATTTAGGAGTATATCGAGATGTATATATGTCATGGAAAACACATTCAAATGCATAATAACAACTTAAACCAAAATGTAAAAACGTTTTATTTCTCGTGAAAATTAATTTTTGTAAGATTCCTTCATGTTGCCAATTATTCATGGACTACAAGTATACAGGACTATATGGGTACTTAAAAGTAGCTGGTACATTAGTTAAAGAAAATGTAAAACGAATTCGTTAGTGTTATATTGAAAAATAACAAACAAGAGCACACTTTTCAACATATTGTGGATTGAAAATGCAAATGAACTCTGACATTTATTGGTCTTTAATATTTTAGGAATGTTGTTTTACATTAGGAGCAGAAATAGAGTTTAAACCCCCGGCATGAAAAACGTAGTCCAACAAAAGTTTGTAAACCCTAAATTGAATACACTATTTTTAAATACTGTAACGAGCCAACCGTTTCAATAAACTATCCCTAAGCAGAAAGTCAGAATTTCGAAATGTTCTATTTTGCAGTACAGAATTTGATTTTTACAGTAAATTAAAAACTCAAATCATGTAAATTATGATAAATAAATTATGTCTCTATCTCATGATTAGAGACAGGTATGGTAACCTTAGAATTATAAATATTTTAACGTATTACATTATGAAACAGTGACTGTAGTGGGGTCCAAGTATCTCTACACCAACACACACAAGGACAGGGGATTGTATAAACAGTAGTTACCTAATCTCTTAAGTCTTCCATTCAAGATTTATAATTTAAGGTTTATATTTAAATTTCTCATTTATTTATTTTTATATGCGGCTAGGTTTCTGTCCAGCCGCAGTTTTCAATTTGGATTTTATTAAATATTATTTTGTCAAATATAATCATACGCACATTCGTGTTTAGCCTAGTTTTTAGGAATGATTAGTCCAGTGATCATGAACACTGGAAGATTGATCACTGGAATGATCATGGAACTGATCATGGAATTGATCATGAACACTGGAAGTGATTGGAGAATAATGTTATCGTGTATCTCATGTAATTATTACCATGCAGTTTTTTTTATTATTTTTATATAAAACTAGATTGTAAAAATGCGTTTTATTTCAACACAGCCGCTTTGGATGTTTTATCTTTATTTTGACATTTTTCTCTCAAATTCTTTTGAGAAATAATGTTAATAGTAGCCAATAATTTCATCAAAATTGTAGTTTTTTCTAATAACATAAGCACTGCAGAGGCAAAACCTTTTTTTAACTAAGTGGACTGAACTGATTAAACGCAACTACCAGATAACGTTGTTGACTATTTCCACATTAGTTTTTATTTTATTCGTATCTGTTAAATTAATTTTTTGAATGAGTAATTATTTAGTTGTTTTAGTCTGATTAAAGGAGATACGAATAATTTCATATAAAATACCAACTCTCTTACTTGTAAGCGTAATCGATTCAATTTCCATGTTTTCACTTTAATCTTACTCTCCATTACAACACAGTACAACTAAGTTCAGACAATGTTATGTTACCACAATGACAGTTGTGATGCCCACATTGAGGTTTCTCTTTATTAATCTTAGATTTGCTGACTCCTTTCTGCCCAAGTAAGTGTGCCAATTAATTCTATTGTTAAATAAAAAAAATTCACTGTTATTCTGTAAAGTATTATTTTCCCCAATAAATTTTAATATACGAGTCCTTCCTGGAATAGTTCTTAATAGTAGCTTTAATAGCAGAGAGTCGAATCTTATCACAAACACCTCCAAATTCTCTTTCTTAAACGTTTATCCCTACAATAAAACATATTGGACATGTTAGGCAACAACAGAGGCTGGAACTACCATGTATAATTTATATCTGACATGCTCATTTTATGGTCATTTAAGTGTTTATACAATACTGAAATTATTTATACATTATCAAAAGAACTATTTATTTATGCTTATCTGTTGACAAAATTTATTTCTCACGCTAAGATAATACACATTCTATTCCACAAAAAATATAATTAATAATAAATTATGTCCCCTTGAACCCCGATATCAACAGGAATCGTATTTCGCGGGTGCTAATTTAGAACAATGTCCAATCTATATGCTTCTGCCCTATATACTATATACTATATATTGTTAGTGTATAGTTAAAAACATAAACATGCATTCTCGCAGTGCATTGCAGAATCAAGGCGGGGCAGAGGCATATAGATTGGACATTGTTCTAAATTAGCACCCGCGAAATACGATTATATTGTTTGACTATATATATATATATATATATATATATATATATATATATATATATATATATATATATAATATATATAGACTTGTAGATAATTAGACATTATGAAATATAAACATTGAGGAATTTATATATACTCTTAATAAAATGTTAATTTATGTTATATAAAATGTGTGGAGTCTAAGACCCTAAAGTCATTTTTGTTGTTTGAATGCAATTTCAGTGAATTGTGTTTATACACTCTATCCTCAAACACAAAAACCCTACAGGAAGTAAAGTAATGAATGGTTTAGGTTAATTACTGTCCTATGATATTAATGTGGTTTCTTGGAATTTTAAGAAAGTGGCAAAAAGTTTGTATATATGGATTGAAACCAACATGGCACAGATATACCGGGTGTCCCACGAAGAGGTTTAACTTCTGATTTTATATTACTTGTCTATTTATGCACTAAACATTTTCAAACTCTACACACTTCATTAAATGGAGTTTTAAAACATTCTGTATAAATGTCAGCTCTCCAACAATTGTTGAAACAAAATGGTGGCATTTTGGAAAACTATACTTTAAAACAGTATTTTTGGTTTTGTAAAATTATTTATTGTCATATTCAAGAGAAATAAAGCATTTCGAAAAAAAATTAGAACATAGCCTATTAAACTCCTACAGTTACAGCTCACAATTATTTGAACTGTAATCCATCCACAGCGACACACTGATAACAGCGCTTAACATGAATTGCTTTGTAAGCGTTTACAAAGAAATTCTGCGGTAGCCGGAAAAGATCCTCTTCAATTGATTGTTTTAATTCCTCATTATTATTGAAGCAACGAGTATGAACTTGTTCCTTTAAGTAACCCTATAGAAACAAATCACACACAGTTAAATCTGTGAATTGGGGTGGACAATCTAAAAAATCACTTCCACAACCAACCCAACGGCCGTGAAGGTTGTCATTTAGTAATCGCTTGACAGGATTTGCGAAATGAGGAGAAGCACCATCTTGTTGCAAGATTGCTTGATCCATTTCTGGAACCGTAAAATGAGGCAAGACTTGTTCATTTAAAACCTGTTCATACCTATTCCCAGTCATTGTACTGTCTGAAGTGTCGTAAGATAGCACCCCGTTACAATTAATTGAGTATGCCAATTAGGATCTAGCTCATGAAACTCAATGATACGAGAACAAAATTCCACTCTCCTGTCCGGATCATCTTTAAGAAGATTATGGACTAGGTGACTTAGGTAAAATTTAATTTTGTTTTTCTTAATTATTCTCTGTACTAAAGACTTTGGAACACCAGTTTCAAGTACAATCTTCCTTAGTGATTTCGGTTTACCTGGAGAGCGGAGTATTGATGCGCATACTAGTACTTCTCTTTCCTCATTTGATCCTCTAGAGTACTTTTTTAACATTTCAGTTTCTAACAAAAGATTTTTCCACTTAGTTATTGTTGGATTGTAGGTGGTTCAAATCCTGGGTAGGCAACCTGAAATTGTCTAATTACTTCTGTAGTGTTGCCAAAAGCAATAAATAACCCACGCACAACACTTCACTTTTTGTTCAACATTAAAAGCCATTTATCGAACTTCAATATAAAAAAACAAACTTTAATGGAGGAGGTTAGGTTATATTTTTATAGCACAAGCAATATTCTTCAATTAAACTGCTGTTTTCAACAATGAGCGTTACTAAACAGCTGTTCTTTTAACTACAACGCAGTAACCGAATCAGGTAATTCAAGAAATGAATTTTATAGGAAGCAAAATGGTCAAATTTTCAATATGTCACCATTTTGTTTCTACAATTTTGTTTGGGAGCTTTAATTTTCACAGAATATTTTTAAAACCTACTTTATGAATTTTGTTGAGTTTGAAAATGTTCGGTGCATAAATGGGCAAGTAATATAAAATCAAACGTTTAAACCTCTTCGTGGGACACTCTGTACATAGATATAAGGTGATTAAATTATACTAATCGATAATAAGTAGAACGATAAAGCAATAGTGCTAAGAACGATTCAGTAGAATAAAATGTATATAAACTGTGCTAAATCGATAGTTATATTAACATAACTAGTGAATATAGTTAAAAATAATATCAACAGTAAGATGACAATAAACGTCTGGCAGTGTCTTAGCCATCTTGCTATGGTCCATACACTATGTAACGTGAATATTTTATGAGTTATGTGTTTTGCTTCTTATAACTAAACTATCTGTTACGTTCTCGATCACGATGAAGTTGCAGCCCTTGTATTGTCCAGGCCTGGCGTTATACCCTTCGCCTTATACCCAACATTACGTCAGAGGTTTAGGAGGGTATAGTTCCAGAGGGTGCAATAACGCTATTTCGTCTAAACCCTTACTCATGCTAGCGGATCACCCACCATCAGTCTAGTTTCTTTGTTTTCTCGTCGACTCTGTGGACTTATGATTACATTGCCAATTCTTATGACTATTATTACTTTTTTGCATCCTGGCCGTATCTTGTCCGTGAAGAATAAAATAATGGTTATCCCGACTCAGGCTATACTGAGCAGTTCATATTTATCGTTGAAATACTAAAACGTTCTTTGTTTGAAGGTTATTTTTGACGATGGAAGGATTGTGAAGGAAACAGGATTTTTCCGGACATTTGCCATCGTTCAGTGAAACAAGAAAACAGTAACACTACGTTTCGAGATCTGCAATCTGATCTCTTCTTCAGGTAAAGAACTAACCTAATACATAATTACAAACTAGGTTAAAATAAACAAATCTTACTAAAGCGTTGTGGCACGCCTAAGTCAGGAATCACAACCTACATGTTGTTTGTCAACTTCACTAACTCTAAAGACATGCACTTAATACAAAACTATACCAAACACTAATCATTAAAACTAAACTACGGAATACAGGTCACAATACGGTCTCGAAACGTAGTGTTACTGTTTTCTTGTTTCACTGAACGATGGAAAATGTCCGGAAAAATACTAAAACGTGTTTTGATTCGTATTAATCCATGTTTAAAAGGAGACATTTTCCATGACGGTAAGATAAAACATAAGACCGTAACAGTACATAAGGCTTAACATTGTTTTTCATTCATTCTGGACAAACTTCGCTTCACTACATCCGGATGTGCGGCATCTGAGGCATTGGACTAAAGTTTAAAATTACGTTAGGTATTTTGTCATTTATTTTGTACTTTTTGGTTTATAGAGCCACTATTTAAAGTAAAAAATATTTTGTCTTCGTATAGTTATCTATTTAACGTAATTTTATACAACTATAAATGTGATCTATTAGATGTGAACTAAACAGTTGTTTTAACTATTAAAAGAGTTAGTAAAACAATAAACCATCCATTTCAATTGAAGTGTACTACGAGTAACGTGTCTACTCGCATATACAGTATTATACTAACGATGGACAAGAGAAGTAATAATAGATACAAACTTATTGTACATATTTATGGTTCACTAGGATAATGCCAAATTACTCAGATAATTTGGCATTATCTGAGTATATATTTCTATATCTCAGATAATATATTTCTATGTGGAATTCGTTTAAATTTAATCTCAATTAGTAATCTATTTCATATATGATGGCTTGCGTTTTGGCTTGAGTAAACTTTTGTTAATACTTACTGCCTTAGCAGTACGCTGTGCGAATGTAGTGGAGGCATCACTGATCAGAATGAAGAATGAGTGCAGGTATAAAAAACTAATGCATGGTCAGGTTAGTTTTGAAAAGTAGGACAGTTAGTCCACGTGGACTAACTGTCCTACCCTGCAGAAAAGTGATGTCAGCCACCCTCGACAAAACTAGGTGTGAACCTTCAGTCCTATAATCAAGAAAGATTAAAATATGTTGTATATGTTGCAAAATTAGACTGCTGTTGTTAGGTCAGTTTACCTTGTGTCAGAAACACCAAATACCACGATCTATCTGCTTTTGAAACTGACATCTACTGTATACCTGTCTGGGTTTGCAATCAACCCCTAATGTTTACACCATTAACTGAAGAAAATATACCAGGTTTTAATATTTGATTCTTTACAAACGGAGATGTTAATACCAAAAGGCAGAAAACTATCTGGTTTTGAAACTAGATGACTCATGTAGATTCAGCCCTGGTCAGCAAGGTGGGATACTTTTTAAATAATAAATGTAAAACATTTATGATTCTTCAATATAAAAACGTATACATCGTTTATTAGTTTTTATAGTTGTATTTTGCAGTTGAATTGTAGTCTGAAGTAGAGGGACATGAATTACCTTGGCTGCAGCAAAAGGTATGTCAGTCCCCAGATAAAATTCCGAGAATTAGGGCGTCGGTCACTGTAGAATTCTTGTGCCTGCTTATACTCGTTATCTGTGTTTGTGCATGAGTCTTCAGCAAAAACACTGATTGCTCTGAGTGAGCTACGTATGTGAAAACCGCCATGACGCAGGTCGAACACCGCACGTCAACTCTAAGACGTCTATAATAACTTTATAAGGAATTTATTCATAACGTTAATATTCATTACATATATACAACAGTATACCAGAATTTTTTCTATTAACTTGTTCATTGCATCAGATATGAAAATTATAATTCAATGTACACTTATAGTTAAACTATTACAAAATTGCCTTGCAATCTTATTACAACGTGATTGTTTGAAAGCCGGATCCTAACATATTACAAGTATACACAAATGAAAATAAATACGTTTTAAATAAACCATTGTTACACTTCTGCGAAATGTATGCCATTAGATAACCATAATTTTGTAACGGTGTCTGTATACCTTATAATTAAAACACAAGTGGATCGCCGCCTCCAATGAGCTGAGAGGTCAACTCCTCATAATAGTTTTGTAATATTGTTATAAATTTATAATGTAATTTCATTGTTATAATGTTATAGAAAACCAAAATATATTGTTACCAACTTTAAACAGGCTATATCCTCATTTGGCTTTTATTAAATAGAATATAATATGACAATATTTAGTGAAATTAAATTGCATAAGAATGTAAAGAATAAAGGTTTCTGGTGAAGCCTATATAATTTATCAATCGCAGACATGCATGATGTAACCGGGCTAACATTGAATTTAAAATGTTTAGTTCTCATCCTCATATTGCAATTTTGTTATGATGTATTTGTAGGTTTGTACTGCTTGACTGTTTGGTTGTGGTATGAGGAAATGTTCTACTTAGATACAAATCTTCTTGTATTTTAACCCAAGGTTACTGTAGCAGTGTTTAAATGTTTTTTTATAGAACTACGTATGTGAAAACCGCCATGACGCAGGTCGAACACCGCACGTCAACTCTAAGACGTCTATAATAACTTTATAAGGAATTTATTCATAACGTTAATATTCATTACATATATACAACAGTATACCAGAATTTTTTCTATTAACTTGTTCATTGCATCAGATATGAAAATTATAATTCAATGTACACTTATAGTTAAACTATTACAAAATTGCCTTGCAATCTTATTACAACGTGATTGTTTGAAAGCCGGATCCTAACATATTACAAGTATACACAAATGAAAATAAATACGTTTTAAATAAACCATTGTTACACTTCTGCGAAATGTATGCCATTAGATAACCATAATTTTGTAACGGTGTCTGTATACCTTATAATTAAAACACAAGTGGATCGCCGCCTCCAATGAGCTGAGAGGTCAACTCCTCATAATAGTTTTGTAATATTGTTATAAATTTATAATGTAATTTCATTGTTATAATGTTATAAAAAACCAAAATATATTGTTACCAACTTTAAACAGGCTATATCCTCATTTGGCTTTTATTAAATAGAATATAATATGACAATATTTAGTGAAATTAAATTGCATAAGAATGTAAAGAATAAAGGTTTCTGGTGAAGCCTATATAATTTATCAATCGCAGACATGCATGATGTAACCGGGCTAACATTGAATTTAAAATGTTTAGTTCTCATCCTCATATTGCAATTTTGTTATGATGTACTTGTAGGTTTGTACTGCTTGACTGTTTGGTTGTGGTATGAGGAAATGTTCTACTTAGATCCAAATCTTCTTGTATTTTAACCCAAGGTTACTGTAGCAGTGTTTAAATGTTTTTTTATAGAATGAGTTCATGTTCATGCCAGACACTGAAAAGTATCATAGGGAAATGATAATGTGCTTTTAGCTATATTAACAATTTTTCTAGTTTTGGAAAATATTACACCTAAAACAATAGGGACTGGCAACTTAAACATTGATCAGAAAAGTTGATTTTTAATTTTATGCCCTAAATATACAGGTCCACCCCATCTTGTAGTTCTCTGACGTCACCATTTCCGAAAAGCGAAATCGGAAACTCACATTTATATCCGCTACTTTTACTATTGTTAGTAGTGCATACTTGTAAAGGTTTGTTGGAAAGAAATGATCTTTTCCCTACGGCTAATACTTAGAAATTACAAAGGTTTGAAATGTTTGCGATGATGGGCGAAACGGATTCCATAAAAACCATCAAAATCGGCTTGACCATTTCTTTTCTTCTATTAAGTGGTTAATTAGACATACATGTCTGGAAATAGTCCGGTCAATTTAGCCCAAAAATAGGGGTAACCTTGCATTAATTTCCAGAAAGCTGAAAATTTGCGTGGATGTTAGGGACACCATTGTTATGAAATTGTGAAAAGTCCACATCGATCCCATGTCTGCAAAATTTTATATTCAAAGTCAAATTTCGTAAAAATGGGTTTTTTGAAGTTTTGTTTGACATTATCTACAATTTTTGTTTGACATATTTTGTCATAAAACTAACCGTTTTGCTGAAAAATTCAAATAACACATTTTTACGAAGTTTTGACCTTGAATAAAAGATTTTGCAGACATGGGATCGATGGGGACTTTTCACAATTTCATAACAATGGTGTCCCTAACATCTATGCATATTTTCAGCTTTCTGGGAATTTTTGCAAGGGTCAATGTCTAATTTGACCGAAATAAAAGTCTTCTTCGGTGGCGAACTAACCGTTGTGATCGACTTGCAATCAAAGGTATTTTAGGTGGCATAGTACAGTTTGTATTGTTGCCCTGATTAAGAATATATATGTAGGTGGGTCTGGAAAGTCTACTTCTGTGAACAAGTGACTACTTCCAATCATTAAGAGATACTTCCGGTCTAAGATATATCCGGTAGTCTGTTGAGAATATAACACATATTTTCAAATTTCACCTTTCTAGGACTTGAAGGGGAGGTTGAAAACAAAATATAGTTCTTCTGTGGTTGCAACCACAGTTCAACCCCTGTGGGTGGGTGATTATCTCGGAAACTCTTTTATTTTGAAATTTAATTGATGGGGCACGCGCGTGTGAATGAAATTTCATATTTCTCAGGCAGCGGTAATTTTAAAAACTTATGGGTCTTTATAACTACTGTATGCCTTTTTATATTTCTAATTAAGTATAGAGATATGTGTGTCAAATTTTATCTTTATGGGACCTAGGGAACTTCTAATGGTTGCCAGCTCTATTCAACCCCTATAGGTGTTCGATATTTATGAAGATGTGCAGACGTGTGCCAAATTTCAATTTTCTGAGATGTCGGGAAGTTGGAGAATAAGTGATGAGTTAGAGATTGAATACTTTGCCTTTCATACATGACAACTCGCTGTTAACCGCGGTTTCACACGTGATTTACTATAGAATAACAGGTACTTCATTTGAAGGTTATTTTTGACGATGGAGGGATTGTGAAGGAAACAGGATTTTTCCGGACATTTGCCATCGTTCAGTGAAACAATAAATCAGTAACACTACGTTTCGAGATCTGCAATCTGATCTCTTCTTCAGGTAATAACTAACCTAATACATAATTACAAACTAGGTTAGTAACTTAGTTTGTAGGTTAAATCCAGTTTGTAATTATGTATTAGGTTAGTTATTACCTGAAGAAGAGATCAGATTGCAGATCTCGAAACGTAGTGTTACTGATTTACTGTTTCACTGAACGATGGCAAATGTCCGAAAAAATCCTGATTCCTTCAGGTACCTACTTCATAATCATATCCCTTTCAAATACCATAATAAACATTTCTGAAGATAAGTAATGGTCACTTGAAGATATTCCAATATCTTGATCCATTCTAGAATAATTAAATTTAATACAATAATTTAAGAATAATAAATACGTTTAAAGAGCAATTTTTTCAGGTTTAGCGCCTGAAGAAACATTTCTGGTTCTAATCAGTTATACTTCACACGCAATTGGGTTTGTTACCACGATTTATAAATACATACATCCTCGGTTTGAGAAGCTTGATTTAATAAAAAAAAACTATTTCCGGCTACTATGAGATAGTTTCCGGTCCAAAGTATGCAGGCGTAGTAGCGTTTACGTTGTTGCCTCGACCAAGAAAATGTATGCATACAGTACGTAGGTCTGAATAATCTTCGGTCAAAAAGCGTATACTTACATTTTAAGTAATCTCATTTCAGACCAAGGAATTTTCAGCGTCACAGTAGCACTTGGTCTGAAATGTCTACTTTTGTCAAATAGTAACTACTCCCGATTACTGGAATATAGTAAAAAAATGTAATGTCTTATTTAACCAGGCCAGTTAGAGCCAAGAAACCCTATCTAACAGTACCTGGGGACCAACTGCTTAAAGGTGACTTCCGAACCACCACATGTATGTGTAAAACGTTAGGTTTAAAGGTCTTAGTTTTTAGTACTACTTTTTTGTAGTATTCGTTTGTAACGTTTTACACTCGTCCTGTTACAGCAAAAATGAGCATACCTCCGAGTAGGTCACACGGACCCTAACATGAGTAGCAAGATATCCCTCAGTAATGCCGAGGTTCCAAGGAGTAAATACGTCTATTGCCAGGCCACTTTCTCAGGTTTTACTAGGGTATTGTATGAAAAAATACATGAAATACTAAAAGTTACTTGATTTTGCATTGTCATATATAATTTTTTCATAAAAGTCTACTGCCACTTTTTTACCATGCATACTTTTATAAGTAAAAAAAGATTTTTTTAATTGAACCTTTTTGTATTTTTTTGTTTGTTTTAGAGGTGTGGGACCATACCTAAAGAAGTGGTATATTTGTACTAAATCAAAATTCCAAAATATAAAAACTACTTATACATTTCTCTAGTTTTAGAAAATATATATAATCATTGACTTATTTCACGATGTTTTATTTTAATACTGGTAT
The DNA here is from genome assembly GCF_021130785.1 of Homalodisca vitripennis. Classification (NCBI taxonomy): domain Eukaryota; kingdom Metazoa; phylum Arthropoda; class Insecta; order Hemiptera; family Cicadellidae; genus Homalodisca; species Homalodisca vitripennis. The sequence continues at coordinate 24,689,661 of NC_060215.1, forward strand.
AACTTTCAACAGAGGATGTTTATGAAAATTGACAGACATCACCCTGGTAACATAGTATACTAGTACAATAATCGTTTTTCCATACATAAAACAGTATCACATCAAGAGATAGAATGACATATAGTTTCTGAATAACAAGTACAAGAACAAAATTATAATGTAAAACTCATTATATTTATGAATCCGGAAAGCATAAATTTTCTTACATGTCATACTTTATATCTTCAAAGTTAAAAGGTTCAAATTTTTGTCTCCTTTTGAATAAATAAAATTGTATATACCAACTAAACACACTCTGTATTTTGAACACAATGCCTTAATTGTTATAAAGATTTATTTACAAAAATGTACAATGATAAACCTAGTTTCCGTTGGGGCACTGAGATCTTACATTAGGCCTAATCAGATTCACCACCGCTGTCATGGTCTACTGGTTCACTTTCTAACAACTCTCTTGTATCACTAGATTTATCTAAATAGTTCCTATCCATTTCAGTTGCATATAATGTTGGTAAAACTCAACATAGCTATAAAAAAATAAATTTGCTAAAATACACTCCTAACTTGAGCCTACACTGATTACGAACAATTTTTAAATAACTTACCGAGGGCAAAGAGTTTGGAAAGTTAGTCGGCCGAATTGGAAACCGAAACTAAAAGCCAGTTTATATAACATTACTGTCTACATCTATGTATCCATGACAACCCATAGCAACTTGGTACTATGAATTTTAGTTGCTTTAAATGTAAACTCTACAATCTAAGATTTTCACCACAGGGCTGGAAAGAAGTGTAGATAGGGACATAGTTAATGTGTGATATTCGTAAACAAAGAATCAAGGAAATTACCTTTTAATTGATAGTACTATAAATATACTAAAATTTCTCCGGTAATAGTGTACTATTGTACCGTAATGTTAAGTTTTAAAATTACATTATTTATATTGTATTTTGTCCAAAAATGATAATTAGGAGCAGGTTGAACTACAAAAATGTTAACTAGACACAATATTAAGAATTTAACATACATTTGATATTGTAGTTACATATGGAGAAAACGACTTGTGGGAGACGCAAAACTCAGTAGTTTAAAGATCAAGAAACTGTTGTAGCTTGTACTTTCCGAACAGCCAAGCTACAAGGGCTTACTTCTGTAGCCCTTTGATAATAGGTAAACATTGTAACGTTACGATGAACATATATCGAACGAACATGATTATATAGAATAACTAACGCACAATTTAATAATTGATAACAAGCGATAATTGTAAAGAATTATTTAGTATTTAGACTGAAATATATGTCCATGGCTAACATTAACAAATTATGACACTTTGTTCGCTGTGACCATTTCACGTTTTGTCAAGAAGTGTCTTTGGAGGTATAAATACACTTGTGGGCTCGGCTCTGCCCCACTCTTTCTCTCCGAGATGTATGATCAGTCCATGCAGGTGGCCCACGAGGAGCTCGTCTACTACCATGCTTCGAAGGTGGGACTACTATCATGCCTTGAAGGTGGGACTACTATCATCCCTTGAAGGTGGGGTTACTATCATCCCTTGAAGGTGGGACTACTATCATGCCTTAAAGGTGGGACTACTATCATGCCTTGAAGGTGGGATTACTACCATGCCTTGAAGGTGGGGTTACTATCATCCCTTGAAGGTGAGACTACTATCATGCCTTGAAGGTGGGATTACTACCATGCCTTGAAGGTGGGACTACTATCATGCCTTGAAGGTGGGATTACTACCATGCCTTGAAGGTGGGACTACTACCATGCCTTGAAGGTGGGACTACTATCATGCCTTGAAGGTGGGACTACTATCATGCCTTGAAGGTGGGATTACTACCATGCCTTGAAGGTGGGGTTACTATCATCCCTTGAAGGTGGGACTACTATCATGCCTTGAAGGTGGGATTACTACCATGCCTTGAAGGTGGGACTACTATCATGCCTTGAAGGTGGGACTACTATCATGCCTTGAAGGTGAGACTACTACCATGCCTTGAACGTGGGACTACTATTATGCCTTGAAGGTGGGACTACTATCATGCCTTGAAGGTGGGACTACTATCATCCCTTGAAGGTGGGGTTACTATCATCCCTTGAAGGTGGGACTACTATCATGCCTTAAAGGTGGGACTAATATCATGCCTTGAAGGTGGGATTACTACCATGCCTTGAAGGTGGGGTTACTATCATCCCTTGAAGGTGGGACTACTATCATGCCTTGAAGGTGGGATTACTACCATGCCTTGAAGGTGGGACTACTATCATGCCTTGAAGGTGGGATTACTACCATGCCTTGAAGGTGGGACTACTACCATGCCTTGAAGGTGGGACTACTATCATACCTTGAAGGTGGGATTACTACCATGCCTTGAAGGTGGGGTTACTATCATCCCTTGAAGGTGGGACTACTATCATGCCTTGAAGGTGGGACTACTATCATGCCTTGAAGGTGGGATTACTACCATGCCTTGAAGGTGGGACTACTATCATGCCTTGAAGGTGGGACTACTATCATGCCTTGAAGGTGGGACTACTATCATGCCTTGAAGGTGGGACTACTATCATGTCTTGAAGGTGGGACTACTATCATGCCTTGAAGGTGGGACTACTATCATGCCTTGAAGGTGAGACTACTACCATGCCTTGAAGGTGGGACTACTATCATGCCTTGAAGGTGGGACTACTATCATCCATTGAAGGTGAGACTACTATCATCCATTGAAGGTGAGACTACTATCATCCATTGAAGGTGAGACTACTACCATGCCTTGAACGTGGGACTACTATCATGCCTTGAAGGTGGGACTACTATCATGCCTTGAAGGTGGGACTACTATCATGCCTTGAAGGTGGGACTACTATCATGCCTTGAAGGTGGGACTACTATCATGTCTTAAAGGTGGGACTACTATCATGCCATTGAAGGTGAGACTACTACCATGCCTTGAAGGTGGGACTACTACCATGCCTTGAAGGAACGGTGACCAAGGAGGAGGATTTAACTTTAGAATTATGTTTGAGAATTTAGTTAGATCATGTTTATTAGATGTGAAGTGTACATTTGGGATGAGCTGTTCAAATATCGATTTTATCATATTCAATTTATACCTAGTTTTTCATCACATCATTACATTGATTTGCTCACCTTAGTAGATAGAGTTAATAATTAACGCAAAACTAAGTTTCAAACTAAATTATATTGGTAGCCGATAATCAAAACTTTAATTAGTTTTTATTTTTTAATTAGCATAAAATTTTACAGCGAAATTTGAGGTCTATGTGAAATTATTTTTCAACCTAGGGGTTTAATTATGTATCTGCAACTGTGATGTCTTATTGATTTCTGTAATATACTCGGAAATTCATTCCAGAAATAGAGATTCATTGCTAACTAATATCTTCCAAACACTAGACTATTATAGTATAGTGTGTTAGTTTAGATTCAATGAAGACGCCGGTTGTGTTTGGTTATGTAAATGCATAAAAAACGATAGCATGCCTTTCTCGTTTATACTTCGGACACTAAACAAAACTAATTTAACAAAAACAACGTACCTTCATCAGGCAGTTGAAACTGTAGTCATACACTACTATAGTTTCGACTTTTAATAAGTCATCTTCTGGTGTCGGTGTCAATAAATATTAAAGCGTGGATTATACATCTGGAGTCCTCATAGTTTTAAATTTACGAACACAGCACAAAACGCAACGAATAAATTCTGTGTATTTTTGCTGTCACTTGAAAAGAACGTTTTCTGTTTATAATTATGATTGAAAATTATTTTTTGTGTATCTGCCGACCAAAAGTGATGCAAGCTCAGAAAAAAATATTCATTCCCAAACTATTCCTAATTCACACACACACACACACACACACACACACACACACACACACACACACACACACACACACACACACACACACACACACACACACACACACACACACACACACACACACACACACACACACACACACACACACACACACACACACACACACACACACACACACACACACACACACACACACACACACACACACACACACACACACACACACACACACACACACACACACACACACACACACACACACACACACACACACACACACACACAAACAAACACGCAAGATTGTTACTTTTGTTTAACAAACATAAAAAGGATAACAAGTAAGACTAAACCTACTATGAAATGTCCTGACTTTGCCGTCAGCTACTCGATCTGACCTCCCATTCCCCCAAATTGTCAAGAACTGTTGATCCCCTGTCCTGCACTGACAGGAGAAACCAGGGGAAATATGTGCATGTTCTGACATAGAGCAAGAAAAAATTGGACATATACAAGATCCATGTTTTGAGTCTTGAACCAAGGGAATCCCAACGATCTGGTTTGTGATGTGAACTTATAAAAAAAACAAGAACTTTTTGGGGCCACGCCCTTAAGATTGGAACTGACTTCATAAGCATGTTATTAAGACGAAGGTAAAAGGATTTGGATGATTTGTTTCCCAAACTGAGTAATGCTAAGGCAAAGAAAGCATCTTTGGAGGTTCACATATGAGGTAATCGATTAAAGATGATAAGTTTGATGTGAACCTTACAGATTTAGGATAAAAGACTCCAGATCTGTCTGTTAAACGTGGTTAAGCATTTCATAGGAAAGCATAAAGCCGAAAGCTATGTGAACAGCCTGCTGACAGCATAAAGTTATTTAATTTGGTTTTAGCATGTCTCTCACTCGGGTTTTGGCACAAAACCTGCGAGAAGTAAGTGGCAAACTTGAAGCACGTTTAAATAAAGATATTCAAGTATGACAAAGATAACAGGAGAAATGGAGTTCAAGAATGCTCGAGGACTGTTTGTGAACGCTAAATTACCACCGTTCAATGTACCAAATCCAGATGAAAATTGCTGTTAATTGGAACAGAATTTAATACTATAATTAACCTCCTGTGTCACAAAAAATCTGGACGAAAAATATTGTCATTTCATTATTTAGCATACACCTATTCTAAAGTTCACGTAAACTTCCTTTGGGGCAAACATTTATTTTCATTTCGTTGCTCATTGTTATCAATGTAATAAATAATCAGTTTTACTGAACAAAACTATTTCTTTTATACGCGCTTGTACTAAAAATATGTTACAAACGAATAAATGTTTGGAAGTTTTGTGGCTATAACATACGTGTTGTTGGTCTTGTTGAAAAATAACAATGTTCTACAACAATATGTGTTGTATTGGTGTATCCTCTTTTCATTTTAGGAATGCTGTTTCCCTCAGCAGACGTTTTACTCAGCTTTATATTGTAATTATACACGCATCCCGTCTTAATATCTTATTAGTTTGCGTTTTTCTGAAGTATGAACTGTTACAATTTTGAATTCAAGAAGACCGGGGGGTGGGGGTGGGTTATTTCCAATAAGACAAGGGTGTCTCTGTAGGCTCGGAGAGTAAGGCTGAAGCGGGTTCTAAAGATTAAGACATATTTTTTATTCTTATAATATATATTATTTTATTTCTGGCCTTGTCAAACCGCTATTCTATACTTTATTTCACACGTAATGCTTAACACTGGTTTGGTGCATTAATTTATTATGAACTGTATACATTTTGTACGGGAACAATTAAACTCTATCCGTGTTAATTGTTGTGACATAAGGAATCGTGGATTCGTCTATGGTCTTACATAAGAAATATTTATAATAGTTGAAAATCAAATCAAATCAATTTTTTATTGCCAGGACATTATCACATGTATAGCAATAGTCAAGATATTCTAAAATTAATATATATAAAATTTAAAACTTTCATTTCGCCTCAAACCACATTCAAACATACAAATTTTCAGCCACTCCACATTCATCCAGCCAATATTCCCATTTCCAGCGCCGGTAGTCAGTTTGCTAATTGTGCGGTCACCCAGTCGAATGCCATACACTCGTCAGCACTATAAAATGCTTGCGACACTAAAAAGCGTCTTAAACGAGTTTTTAACACCTTAGGCGTTGGGGCATTTCTTATCTGATCTGGCAACTTGTTGATGAACCGAATACCTGCCTGGGAGGGCAAGTGTTCGTAAACCCCCGTCCTGTGTCTTCCAGTTCGGTAGGCATCTCTGCCTCTTGTCTCATACTCGTGTATGTCACGGCCCCGGGTTAATGCACATTTGGACAAACAAAATGAGCTTGTCTCAAGAATGTAGAGACAAGGCAGAGTCAACAGTTGCAACGTTTTGAAGGCTTCTTTGCACGATTCCCGGAATTTCATTTTTGCGATTATGCGAATCGCTTGTTTCTGAATTTTGAATGCTCGGAAGAAATGGTTGTTTGCGCTGGCTCCCCATAACACCAGACCGTAAGTTAGGTGGGGGTAGATCAAGCCATAATACGCCGTCATCAGTACCTGAGTAGGGCAGTACTTGGCTAAAGACCTCAAGACATAAATGCCTGAGGACAGTCTGGAACAAACGTGGTCAATGTGAGGATTCCAAGTCAATCCTCGATCAAGGAATATTCCCAGAAACTTTGAACATTCGACTTCATCCAGCACTGTGTCTTCCAATAGTACGGCTGCACCGTCATTGAGATTTCCTGATCGCAGTGCGAAAGTCAGGACGTTTGACTTTGAAGAATTTGCTTTGAGGTTGAGGCTATTGAAGTGCTGGACACAACTGTTGACGTCGAGAAAACTTTGTTGTTCCAGAATCATTTTGGATTTGCTGGTAAAACAAAGTGTTGTGTCATCAGCATACTGCACAAGTTTCCCGTGCAGTAGTGATGAGTCTATGTCATTGACATAGATGAGAAAAAGAATTGGACTGAGAATTGATCCTTGAGGGACTCCATATCTCAGCTGCAACGGCTCGGAAAATTTGTTTGAGATTTGAACAAGCTGTTTTCTGCGGCTTAGAAATGAGCTCAGCCACTAAAGAGGCACGCCTCTGATGCCATGGGATTCAAGTTTGTCAAGCAGCTTCACGTGGTCGACACAGTAGAATGCTTTAGTTAAGTCGAGAAATACACTTAAAGTGAGATTTCGACTTTCTAATCCCTCTACCACCATTTCAACAAGACTCACAATTGCAACAATTGTCGACTTGCTCCTTCTGAAACCGAATTGGTGTTCAGAAAGAAGGTTGTGATTATTCAAAAACTGAAGCATTCTTTGTAAAAAGATTTTTTCAAAACTTTTGCTCAGAACAGGCAAAATATAGACAGGCCGATAATTATTTGCAGAGCATGGGTCGTCTTTTTTGAAGATTGGGCTCACCTTTGCAATTTTTAGGAGCGAGGGAAAAACTCCTTCTTCGAATGACTGATTTATTAATTGGACTAGTGGCTTGGCAATATGCTTGGAGAATTTTTTTATAAGCCACGCCGACATCAAATTAATGTCATTTGTTTTTTTGGGTGTGAGCTGTTGAATGATTTTCACGATCTCTTCCTCAACTACAGGAGCCAGTGCCAATGAGGAAACTGGTCCCTGTATACGCGTGGGGTTTGCTTGAGGAGGTGGTGGACAAGGATTTTGCTCACAAGCAACAGACGCGAAAAATCTGTTAAACTCGTTAGCAACCTCAGTTGCATCCTCCACAAGCCTATCCCCAATTTTAATTTTGATTGTTTTCTGTGTGTTTGTTTTTATTGTTTATGATGCCCCAAACTGTTTTAGAAATATTTTTTGACGAGGTGAGTCATCATATGCTTTCGCGGCTTGGATCACCTTTCTGTGAATTCTTTTGTAATTTCGGAAAAAAATTTAAAATCTTCATTTGAAGTGGTTTTCTGAATTTCGGAGAAAAATTTTAATTTCTCTCTCGAAACCAAAATTCCTTTAGTGATCCATTTATTGTTAGTCCTTTTGGGACAACATTTAATTGATTTTTGAGGACAGCACACATTTAAGTGATAGTTAAAACATTCCGTGAAAACTTTAAAGTGCTGTTCTAGAGGTTGAGACCAATTCAAGAATTCCCACTTTTCTTTGGAAAGAGATGCGTTGAGGAGAGCGATATTTTGTGGCCTAGTGTCTCTTATTGTTTTTGAGATTTTGGGCTCCCTTAAATTTTTTTCTCCACTGATTATAGCCTCTTGGCCATAGTGGTCTGATATTGCTGTGTTAACCACCTCAACTGCGACACTTGGTAAGTTGGTGATCACATTGTCAATTGCTGACTGTGATGTTGCTGTCACGCGAGTTGGTGTTGTGACTGACAGCATGAGGCCAAAAGACCTCAACAAATCAGACAAACGTTTTGTGGATGGGTGGCATCTGTCCAAGGCGTCAATATTGAAGTCACCCATAATGACAAATTCCTGTTTGCGATTTGTTAGGTCAGTCAGCATGGCCTCGAATTTGGAAAAAAAGTTCTCTTCATTTCCACTGGGTGACCTATAAATTCCGATGACTGCCAATTTGGATTTTGTCGTGTGAAGTTTGATTCCGACTGCTTCAAAATCTTTTTCAATCGTTTCTTTGATGCAAACAGTGTCAAAAGTGAAATCCGTTTTCGCAAAAATTGCGCCTCCCTCTCCTTTGTAGAGTTGTCGACAGTACGAATTTGCGAGCTTGAATTTTGAGATTTGACAACGGTCAATGTTTTTGTGGTTGAAGCCATTTTCAGTAACTACAAGTACGTCAGTCTGTAAGTTCTCGCACATGAGCTGAATTTCATCCAATTTGTTTGTCGCGAATTGCGCGTTTTGATGAAGCAGTCGTATTGAATCGTGATTTTGAAATGTTGAGCGCTTCTGTTGTTGATTTATTTCGTTTGTCAATTTAGTCCGGCGCTGGTGTCCGGGGTCCCTAAAAAAACAGCATTATTTTTATTTACACCATAGAAAGTTTTTGTTGTTGGAAGGGTGGACGCTCCCGCAGGTCTTTGAGTTACAGCCTCCGCGTAGGTGTTGTGGCCTTGGGCGCTAGTTGGCGGTGGCGGTGGCGTCGGCGGCAGTGGCGGTCTCGGGGCTGATTCTGCCGGCGTTCTGTTGAAGGTTCTGGGCGGGCTGTTCAGCCCCTTCACAATGAGGTCAGCCAGTATAGCCTTTCCAGCAGTGGTAAGGTGAAAGCCGTGAGCCGTGAAGTGATGACGACTCAGGTCACTAATGTCCAGGAAAGCAGCACCCTTGTTCGCATAGTTCGCTCATGTAGTTGTTGGCGAGCGCTACCTTCTTGTGGACGGGACTGTCACGAGGCAGGTCATGTCTGGGTAGCAGCGGTGACACCAGTACCTTCGAGTTGCCGGAATTTTCCTGGATGATTTCCTTCATGTGTTGGTATATGATGTCTTGTCTCCCGGTAGCCAAGTCATTCGTCCCGGCAATTAGGATGAAGCAATGGTCTTCTGGTAATGGGGTAGTGGGTTTGGTTTGGAGAAGCCCCGCGCCTGGCTTGCAGACTCCAACGATGTTTGAAACCGAGGTCCTCCTCCTCAAAATAGCTGATAGGTTACAAACGTGGCTGTCCCCAATCACAGTCACGTTGCGGAAGGGAACCGATGTCTTTGTGTGCGCGGTTTCTCTTTTGTTTTTATCGTACAAATATTTTTTTTAGAGAATTTAGGGTTTTCATGCTGTTTTTTTGTGCCTTTGTTTTTCTTTTTTGATGTTACTGTAGTAAACCCTGTGGTGTCCTGATCGTTCAGGGTCTCCAGAGCCTCGTATCTATTTTTCAGGGTTAACGAGTGCGAAGGTACCGGTATTGTATGTTTCTGTTTCAGCGATTCTACATCAATTTCAAGAGTTCTAATAGTTTCAATTAATTTTTAAGATTTCTTCTTTGTATATATGGCAGTGTGTGCAATTCTGGCTTTGAGGAAGTTTATTTGGAAATGCGTTTCTGTCTGAGTATGTTGGTGGGAATGCACTGAACTTTTTTGACTATTGGCTAAAGATGGGTGTTTCGTGATAAAAATTTCGGTCGTGTATTCGAGCAAACGTTGATCCGACTCTATTGATTGGTTTAGTACCGTTTGCAGTTTTGTGTTGAGCTCATCAATTTTTTTCTTCAATGCCACATTTTCATTAATTAAGTCGGAATGCTGGGCAGATGACTCAAACAAAGTTGATGCGGCGGCAGGTGTAGCGGGAGCTGAATGAGTAGGTGTGGCGGCGGTGACAGCAGGTGAAGCGGCGGCTGGCGTCGAGGCGGTGAGCGACGTATCAGTTAGGGCAGACCGCGGCGGCAGCGCAGCAGTGGGTGTAGAGGCCGCGGAGCCGGGTAGTGTGGCGCGCGAAGGCGGCGGCAGCGCAGCTGTGGGTGTAGAGCTGCGGCAGCGCAGCAGTGGGTGTAGAGGCCGCGGGCCGGGTGGTGTGGCGCGCGAAGGCGGCGGCAGCGCAGCTGTGGGTGTAGAGGCTGCGGAGCCGGGTGGTGTGGCGAGTGAAGGCGGCGGCGTACTGGAAGTCAACATCGAATTGCCGTACTGACCTTTGTGTCTGTGTTCCTGTTTTTCGCTTATTATTTTACTTTTTTTGTTGTCGGTTTTGACCCAACTACTGCAGTCCTTGTTAGTACATCGCCAAGATATTGTTCCGTCAGTCAATGTTCTAGTTTGTCTGAATTTAAAATTATTCACTGTTAAGTATTGTTTACCGGCACTGTTCAGCAATTTAAACGGCATTTTTAAAATACTGGTTAATAAATTACAATAGTAAATAAAATAATAAAATAATAAATAATCATACATTTAAAAAATATTTGCAATATATACAGTTAAAAATATTTACAATATATACAACACTCCCAATAATAAAATATATTGTCTAGCGTTTGACAAAAATATAGCGGCAGAGGTCATGATCGAACTATAGAACCCGGCGACTGTAGGCGGAGACCCTACCGATACAGCCACTGATGCTGGTGATTGCGGCGGGTGTCTGACAGATGAAGAAGTGCGTCTGATACTGACTCAACGAACGTGGATTAATCTGCCCTTAACGAGTCTAACCTTGTTAGCGTGATTGTTGGTTATGAAGGCTGACAATTACTTACGTGCTCGTAAATCTATGTCCGTGTTAACTTAGGGCAAGCATACATTTAGGGCAAGTTGTTATTAGTTAAAATTACGTTAAAAATGTAAGTGAGACTATTGAAAATTACATTATATCCGGAACTGATACACATACCGTGTTTACAAGGCAGGGTCAGGCCTACCAACTTTCATTTACCGGCCTAAAATGTTTAAAATAAATTTCAAAAATAAGTAAACAGGAGTAACTTCCTTGCCGTTTAAACGATCAAGCAGTCCGCCGCGCCGTTGCGAAATTTCCCGCAAGTTGCGAGGGAACAAGCCTGGACCGTGACCTTGTATTTAACCAGTTCTGTTGGTACAACTGCGGTCAACGCGCTGCTCCATCCAGGTAACATTTAGTTGCGCGCGAGTAGTGAAGTCATCAGGACCTTTTCTGACTGACATCAGTTGCGCGCGAGTAGTCAAGTGTTGAGGACCTCTTCAAACTGACATCAGTTGCGCGCGAGTAGTGAAGTGTTCAGGACCTCTTCAAACTGACACTGTTGTTGAAGAACTTGTCCGCGTGTGCTGATTCCCCTGTTTAACAGTGAACATGGATGACATTTTTGGAAGACTTATTGCATTTATTCCAGGTGATAGAGTTTGCATAGACGATATCGTCTTCAGGTGGCACCACAAGGCGTCTGGTGTTCTTCTCTTTGCATGTTCTTTAATCGTGGCTGCGATACGCTATGTCGGCTACCCAATTGATTGCTGCACGGAAGACATACCCACACAAGTCATGGAACCCTACTGTTTGACCAAAGGCACCTTCATCATATCTCAAAAACACACCAATGAAGACTTCATCCAGACGAACTACGTACCTGGATTAACGGACATAACAGTGCAATCCTACTACCAGTGGATGCCGTTTATTTTGGTGTTTGTTGGCTTGTGTTTCAAAGCTCCTCGATACCTCTGGTTGTACTGGGAAGGCGGCAGGATGGACACTATCGTGTCATTCATGAACTCTCCAATTTATGACGAAGGCGAAAAGAACGAGTGGAAGAAGATCCGTGTGGATTATTTTTACTCTAACCAGAAACGTCTTAACTTTTACGCTTACAGATATTTCTTTTGCGAATTTCTAAATCTAGTAAACGTCCTGGCCCAGATGTATCTGATGGACTCACTTCTTGGTGGTGTGTTTAAGACATACGGCTGGGAAGTATACTCTTTCTCTTCAGAGAATGAATTTGACCGCGTCGACCCAATGGCACTTATTTTTCCTAAATTGACTAAATGCACATTCCGCGGTGTGGGACATTCTGGAACCGTCATCATCAGTGATGCTCTTTGTATACTTTCTATCAACGCAGTCAATGAGAAAATAGTTCTGGTGCTCTGGATTTGGTATATAGTACTGGGCCTATCAACCGTCATCACCCTGCTGACACGTGTTCCTCTCTTCTTCTCCAAGCGCATACGTGCATTCACTCTACAGATGCTTATGTACAACTCACACCGCATCGAGGCAAGGGAAATCATGTACGCATCAAGCATTGGAGACTGGTTCATGCTATCCCAGGTAGGAAAAAATGTCGGCCCACGCATTTTCCAAGAATTAATTGTAGACCTTCATGCAAAGACTTATCACACAGCATAAGTATAAGTACAAAGAACTCTTATTGTTATTTTATCATTTTTTGCAATTCATACTATATTTGATTTATTATGTTCCTTTTACTGTCAAGTTTGATATAGTAACTTGAAAGTAGTAATGTTTTATGGCAGATTCTATTGGTGGTAAAATCTACCATTGTTAAATTAATTAAATAACAGTTTTATACCCAGACAGTACTCTTTGGTTTATTCAATACAAGATTAATTCAAACATATGTGTTTCTATTTCTTAATTTTCTATCATAAAAACTCACATTGTGTTGTTGAAGTTAGCTTTTCACTTTTGTTTAAATTATAATCTAGTATTTGATTCATATTTTCTTCTTTATAAATCTTTTCACGATAAAATTAAGATTTTGTAGTTTTCCTATACAAGGCCATTATTTATTTAAGATTAATTATCTAGGCTAAGTGTATGCATTTAAAATTTCTTGATTGTTGTGTTAATTAAAGTGCAACAAGGTATAATGTGTTCAAAAATAGTATTTTTAATTTGTTAACTGCCAATTTCTAGAGATTTATAATTTACATAATTAGGATTTTCTACAATTTTTATACAACACAATGACTTATTTTTGAAATTTTTTGCTGCCTTCATTGTTATGCATTTATTTGCTCAGTTTCATACATCAATTATTTTACACAAAACTGTTAATTGTTTAGTTTAACTTTATAGAATCAGTTAAGTGTTGTATTGTGTTTTAAAATGTGTATTTTTATATTTCACTTTCCTTATTTAGGTTTAATAGAGAGTCATGGCTCTTTTTAAAGTTCATTATACAGTAATGTGAATTATAAAAGTTCAGTTTTATATAATTAGGGTGTATATCTGTGTACCTTGGACATGGTTTAATATGATTTAAATGTTGACTGTGTACTCTGAAATATAAAACAAATTGCATTTGTGTTTATGAGATTTGTGTGTGTTCATTAAAGAGTAACAAAGTATAATGTGTTTTAAATATAGTAATTTTAACATCTTAACAGATAATTTCTAAAGGTGACTATTTTAATGAGGATTTTCTACAATTCTTATACAATACAATGACTTATTTTATGTAATTTTTGATCATTTTTTCTGTCTTCATTGCTATATATTTACTTGCTCAGTTTCATAAATAAATTTATTTTGATTTATTATTTCCTTACACGTAAAGTCCAGATTTTAAAAATGTTATGAAATATTTATATATGTTTTGTACTGAACTGTTAATTGTTTGAGTTAAACGTTATAGAATCAGTTAAGTATTGTATTGTGTTTTAAAATATGTATTTTTATATTTCACTTTCCTTATTTAGATTTAATAGAGAGTCATGGCTCTTTTTAAATTTCATTATACAGTAATGTGAATTATAAAACTTCATTTTTTATAGAATTAGGATATACTTTTTTATATAAAAAACAAGTAGTAGTAGCCTAGTAGTGATATATATTTGAGTTCCTTGGTTAAGTATGATTTAAATGTTAATTGTGTACTCTGAAATATAAACAAACTGGATTGTGTTTCAGAAGAGAGTACTTTCACAGATCTAGGAGATAGATTTTAATATTTTGATTACTGTTCTGTTCATATAGTGAACAAGCTATATAATGTATGTTTCAAAATATCAATTCAAATGTATTAATAAAGTTTTATTGTGTTTATGAGATGTGTGTATTATTTCTCACAAGACAAAACAATAATTTAATGATCCTAAAAAATTCAAAGACTGATTGAGAAACCTATTGGTGTCGAGGGTATTCTACTCTGTTGAAGGAGTTTATGATTTTAGTTTAGCCGCTAGGATGAAATTTGAAATTAATTGGTTAAATCCTTTAGTTCTGTTCTAAATTGTAATCAGCTAAAATTTTCTTGAATTGTGAAAAAACAATTAAAAAAAGATATGTACTTCTGAACCATCCATGGCTCTGAGAAAATTGTTTAGTTAAAGTTACATGTTTGTGTTTTACCTCTCCTTTAATGTTTATGTAATTAGCTTACACTTTTATGTGTCAATTAGTTCAAATCATAGATAGATGGTGGAAATTTAGAATAAAATTTGGAAAGGACCCATTTTCACAGTAGAAAGTGTTATGGATTCAGTACAGTATGAAGACATCAGGTACATAATACGCATGTAGTAATCAAAAGTTATATTAAATTGCAGCTGCAGTTACTTTGTCGACTTCAAAAGAGTTTGGTATAAAATAGAATAACGGGCAAGACCAATGAATCATCACATAGAAATTGTCTCGTTTAGTGGTATCAAATGTGGTTATTATTTAAATATTGTTTATTTCAAGAAACCAATAAAACGTTCCTGATGACAAGGTCAGGTTTCTGAGCTGTCGTTAAGTATCCAAGCACTGGTAAGGGAAAGATAATTTTCAGAAGTGACAGACACATCAACGTGAGTCATCACCGTCTTGACACGAAACTTACCACCAAACAGTTGATCGGCTGTTTCCTCTGCGCTTTGCTGCGTAGTCAGTGAAACATAAGATGGACCGGAATGGAACAACGGTGTAGAGCAGGTGTCAACTCAAGACCACAAAGGTGTTACGGGGTTGGGTTCTCTAAAGGGATATTTTCCAAAAATAAAACCTTTAAACTATGGTTTCAAATAAGTTTTAATTCAAACAAAACATGTTTTTATCTTTAATTGCAGACTATACTGGACAATTGTACTTCTGTACTCAGCGGATTATAACTTACGATGTTAAGAAAAAATGTATAGTTTCTGTATTTGTTAAAAATGGTAATCAGAACAAAATACGTAACTTAGTTATCATTTTCAACACAAAGTTAAAATGGCTATAGAAATATACCCTACCTCCTAGACTTAGATGAGTCTTAGTATTCTATGGGCTTAGTATGGGCTTTCTTCCATTTTAATAAGCTAAATAAAATTTGGTGTATGGGGATTAAATTATATAGTATTATAATAATTAAATTAATTAGTGTAATAATATCGAACCACTAAACACTTTAACTTATTATCACCGTTTGCTGTAATGGTAATACAAACTATACATTTCTTATATATAGGTACATAAACATTTTTCCATCTGGTGGTAGTGGTTAATTAGTGAATTCTTATTAATTACGACTCAGAATTAATAATTTTTTCATAATAAACGGAATACACCCTTCAATGTTATACCAACAATTAAGAACATAAAGTGAAAAAATAGTTTTAAATAATAACACAGACTGGTAAGAATCAGTAAGTTCACCTCTTGGGGTCCATTTGTTTCCCACCGGGTGGACTCACCAGGTCCAATTAATTTCAAGTGAATATGGTTGTACTTAATATTCCTTATGTACATGTCACTATAAACCAATAAATTGTAATAAACTTTTTTTCAAGGAAGAACCTTGTACTATTGTTGTAAAAAGTTAAGTAATGTAAAATAAATAAATCTTTATTGTTGTCGGCAAATAAATAAAAAACGATCGTTCTCGGTATTCACAGGTCTCCCAATGGAAGCGATGATGTTTTCTTTTCAAAATTAGAATCTTTACTGACAGACCTGACCAACCTTCAGCTGAACTATATCCTGATGGGCGATTTCAATGTCGACGCGCTGAACAACACTCATCCTACCACAATACGACTTGTCGATATGCTACGGTCCTTCGGCATGGAGTTGTTGGTTAAATCTCCAACACGCCAACAACACAAACTGCTATCGACAACGTCGTCTCCAACATTCCAAAAGTCACAGTGTCTGTGGTTAATACAGCCATCTCAGACCACTACGGCCAAGAGGCTATAATTATGGGAAAATAAATTGAGAGGGAGCCCAAAATTACAAAATCGTAAGAGACACAAGGCCAAATAACATTGCTCTCCTTGGTGCTTCTCTTTCAAAGGAACAATGGTATTTTCTAAATTTAACAGAATCCATAGAACAGCTATTTCATTTATTTAATAATTGCCTTAACTACCATCTCGATCTATGCTGTCCTACAAAAACAATCAAAGTTTGCACTAAAAAGGTAAGCAGTAACTGGATCACAAAAGGAATAATGGTTTCGAGAGAACAATTTAAATTTTTCTCCAAAATTTACCGGACTAATGTAAATGAAAATTTCAAATTTTATTTTCAAAATGATAAAAAGCCTTATAGAAAAGTGATCGAGGCGGCGAAAGCATATGTCTCAAATAAAATTCTTTCTTCCAAAAACGTTTCAAAAACTGTGTGGGATATCATTAACAATAAAACCAATACTTTCAAACAAATCAAAGTAAAAATTGGAGATAAACTAGTGCAAGATGAAGCCAAGGTGGCCCATGAGTTCAATGGATTTTTTGCATCTGTTGCTCGGCCGTCTGAGCCCCAAGTTACCCAAACGTGAGCTAACCGAAATTATCCAATAGCTCACAGCTAAAATATCAACCGATCTCAATTTAATGTCCATGTGGCTCATAAAAAAGTGTTCCCAACACATTGTGAGTCCCCCTAACTCAATTAGTGAATTTGTCTTTCCAAACAGGAGTTTCTCCCTCACTCCTGAAAATGGCTAAAGTAACTATTTTAAGGAAATATGATCCATATTTCATCAATAACAATCTGCCTGTCTCCATTTTGCCAGTTCTGAGTAAAATGTTTGGAAAACTTTTTTGTAAAAATGCTTGGATTTCTTAATAGTCACAACCAGCTCTCTGATGACCAATGGGGCTTCAGAAAGGGTAAATCGGCGGTAGACGCAGTCGTGAGTATAGTCAAAAGAGTTGTAGAGGGATTATAAAGTTGAAACCGCACCTTAAGTGAGTTTCTCGACTTATCCAAAGCATTTTACTGTGTTGACCATAATACACTGCTTGACAAACTGGAATTACATGGCATTCGAGGATTGCCTCTTTCGTGGCTCAGTTAATTCATAAACCATAGAACCCAAGCGGTTCAAATATCAAATTAACTTTCAACACCAATAGAAATGGAGAGAGAGGGTGGGAGGGGGGAGAGAGAGAGGGAGAGACTTTATTTTACAATTATCAAAATTGAAAATGGTGTCATAATTGGGTAGTTTGATACAGATGTATTCATGGGAAGTTGTTTGGCCAGTCCATATACTCTGCTATATTGTAAAAAGGTCTTTGAAGAAGCCAAGCCTGAAGATGTGCTCTGAAACTCCTTGATTTGGTTGTCTTGATTTCAGCAGGCAGTCTATTGTAGAATTTAGCACCAGCGTATGAAGTTCCTTTTGAAATATTCCAGTCCTGTGAGAAACCAGATTGAAGTCATTTGCACGCCTAGTACCATAAGAAAGAAAGTGTCCATTCTGTACAAGGTCAACAATCAATTTTTGAGAGCGTTTAAACTTCAAAAGAAAGCGATTGGAACAATTGCAAACATTAATTTCAGAGAGTCGTGCCGACCAGCCTTCAAACACTTGCAACTCTTGACTCTGCCCTGTGTATACATCCTGGAAACAGTTTCATTCTGTATGTCCAAATGTACCCTGATGAGGGCCCGTGACGTGCATGGATAGGAGACAAGAGGCAGAGACAACTAATGTTCTGGAAAAAAACAAAAAAAACAGGGTATTAATTAACTTATCATAGAAAATCATTAATGTCAACTTGTAGACCTACTTAAAAATTTAAAAATCAACATTAACAGAGAGTAATACAGTGCTTAAAATGTAAAAAACTTCATTTAAAAACTCACTTACATTATAATATGTTTTTCAAGTAACAACTCCTTAATGTTATCTCGGAATGCACCTGAATACATTAATTACTTAAACCTTAAAAGTAATTTATTGAAAAATCTTTTCCCCATGTAGGATGGTGTCTTTTCCATCACTTTCGGATGATGTCTGGGATACTGAAAATTAGTTTTATACCTAGTATTATGATTGTGTTTATGGTTTACATTAAAAAGGTTGTCGTAATTAGACTGCACTGTTAATAACGTTTTGAAAATTATTAGGCTTGATACAGTTGAAATGTTATGTTCATTAAAGATAGGCTTGCAAGAAGCCTTCCAAGGTGAAAACGTCATTATTCTTAAAAAATTTCTTCTGAATTTTAAAAATGTTATCTATATGTGTTAAAAACCTCCAGAACTCAATTCCGTACTGAAGGATTGAATAAAAATAAGCATAATATACGATTAAACGTGTTTTTAAATCTATGGTTTGTCTCAAAATAAGCATTTGAAAGCATGCTGAGTTTAACTTTCTTAAAATAAGTTTCAATGCATTTAGTCCAATTTAAATGGAAATGTATTGCTAGCCCCAAATTTTGGTGTTTTTACAAATATGAAATCTCTTATATTCAAATTCTAAGTCACTAAAATAATTATTTCTTGATTTAGGAGGACAAAATTTTACCTTTTACTTTGAGTACATCATTGTCAGTAATGTTTTGAAAATTAAACTGTGAATACTCGTGGTTTACATTTAAGCCTTCCACAAGTTTCAGTGCCTTATGATCAGAAGGATACAGTCCAATTTCATTAGAAATATTTGTGAATTTTTTATTGAAAATTTTGCAATGTCTAGAGTGTCATTTAAACATTTATCAGCTACCTCTATGTCAGAAAATTCTGCTTCAACTTTTTTACAACTCATTTCAGATTTAACAATACTCCATGCTGCCTTACTCTATAGCCATTATATGAATTGGCTATGAATTTATTCCTTGTAAGTTTTTTTGCTACATTGCTGATCTTTTTACAAGTTATTTTGTATTCTTTTACATAGTTTATAAAATTTTCATCGTTGGAATGCTTCACCAGTCTACTTAACTCTCATTTTTTTACACTAGATACTTTAATCCCCTTTGTTATCCATCTTTTTGAGAATGTTTGCTACTATAAAAATTTAAGGGAAATGCTTCATCAAATACATTTATGAAAGAACCAAATAAATTTTAATTGTTTGCTTCAAAATTATTTTCAACTGACACATCCCATTTGTTACTTTAATAATTGTAATAAAATTATTGATATTGTTATTTGAAAAAAACTATTTTTTTAATGTTTCAAACCCCCCAATTGTTTATTCAAAGTTAATTCGAGACAAATTTATGAAAAGTGCCCTGTGGTCTGAGAGACCAAGTTCTAAATTCATTAACGGAGTTGCAATCTGGGACTTAAATTTAAATATTAACATATTATCAGTACAAGTCTGTGAATTTTTTTACTTTCGTAGGCATAGAAAAATTTGTTTGAAAACCATATTGTCCTAATAATGAAAGAAAGCCCAGTATTGCAACAGTCATCCATGATGTCTACGTAAAGTCTGAAGCTATGTAAATATTTTTAGTGTTTCGCCTTTTTGCCAAGATTTTAAACATCTCCTCAAATTTTGTTTCAAACAATTTAAAATTTGCTGCGCTTGGAGTTCTATAAATAGAGACAAGTATATTTAAAGTCAAAACTTCAACACAAGAGATTTCAAAAACTGAATCCTCACTAAAAGTACACTGATCATCTCTCACTCTGTATTTCAGATTGCCTTTTTAACGAAATGAAGGTACCACCATGGATTATACCTTCTCTACAGTAAAAACTAGCAAGATTATAGTCTGGGATACTGTTTAACAAATGGACATTTTCATTCTTTAACCAATGCTCATTTAAGCAGATTATTAATATATTTGAGTTTTTAAAAATTATCTCTAATTCATTTAAAAAATTGTTTCTATTTATCCCCCTTGAATGTTCAAATGCATAAACCATTATATCTAGCATTATTATAGATTGGCCAGTAAATTATGTTTTTATTAAAAAGATCATCTAGGAAATTTAAATTATGGTAATTACTACATACAACACAATAGTATTCTAATCTTAACTGGGATTCACATTTCTGCCTTTGGAAAAGTTTTTTGACTGGAAGAATGTGTACTGATAAGTGTGTTAGAGCTGAGTATGGGAGGAGTTTTCGGGGATGGAAAACCAGATAGGGATGGTGTGCTATAAGTTTGAGACGATGCAGGAGAATGTAGGGGAGTTGTGTTGTTTCCACAGATTTATATAACATCCAGCGCAGATAAATCCGGCGGTGATGAGTGGACGGTAGGTTCAGATTCATGTTCTTCATAGAGGCTGGCCAGTAATCCTCGGCGTTTCTCAAGAAACTCTGAATGAGGAAGACCATCTCTCAACTCTCTCTTAGAACCCTCGTTGAGACTCTACAATCTACTCAATAAAATGTCCGGGTTGGATTAGATCTCTTATGCAGTTCATGGTAGAGCATGTTTAGGTCTTAAGTCCTCTTCTCTTGAAATCTTGGATAAGCTGTGTAAAAGCACTGTTATAATCTTCTTTCGTTGGTTTCCCAGAGTAGTCTTTCTTGGTAACTAAACTATAACCTGACGCACCATTTTCCACCTTTGCAATGTCAGTTTGGTATTTACATAATTTGTATTTTGAGGTCTCCCTCAATATATAATAAAATAAAATGTATTTTAATTATTTTTAAAATAAAGTAAAAATATATTTTTGTTCAGGTTTTTTTACCTACTTTATATCTTTTTGAGAACTATAAGGTAGTACCCATCATAATTATTAGTCATGTTCTTAAAACCTACAAAATTAAGTTGATGGCTTAGAAAACATGTCATTTGAAAATAAAAATGTATACTGTACAACATATACGAGTCAGTAAAATTCCCACATTTTAGCTTATAGAAGTATGTAGTACTATTTACAATGGTAAACTGTGCAGGTTTGAGAGTTTTTTTAAAGAAAGTAGAATGCTTGAAACATAGTTAGGCCTACATTAATTACTTGGGTTCCTGTTAACTTCAAAACTGAATATTATATCAGTACGATAGTAGCAAAAAAATAAGTCGTTACTATAACAATGGCTTATTGAACTGTACATAAAATTAAAAATGAACAAACTGAAAATTTACCCTATGGAACTATTTTTAAAATATACAAATCATCCTACAGTTATGTTTTGATAGGTTAGCTGATAGGTCTTCGATAACGCCTTGTAAATATGCCGAAATTGAAGGTAACTTATTTTTGGTTATTTTAAACTCTTCCACAAGATCTACAGAGACGTTACATCAAACAAATATAAGTACGAATTACTTTTGGTGGTTTACTCTGCAACATATGTCGGACTGACTTCTCTCTCTCTCCCTCCCTCCCTCCCTCTCTCTCCATCCCTTACTCTCATTCTTTCACTCTCATTCTCTCTCTCTCTCTCTCTCTCTCTTTCTCGCTCTCAGTGAGATTAAACAGTCTAACACTGAGATTACTACGTCAATGAATAAATATGGCGAATGGATTGTTGAGAACTGTAAAAGAATGGAAGAATTGAGTAATATGATTATTAAAACTGCAGCAGATATTGAACATTTGCAGCAAGAAAACAACAATTAAAAAAAATCTAACTCTGAACTTACTGCAAAAGTTAAAACACTAGAGCAGGCTGCTAAAGAAAATGTTATTGAAATCTTCGGTGTCCCATTTAAACAACAAGAAAATCTGTTTGATATCGCAAGCAAATTATTGCAGGTGATTGGTTTCAATTTTAACCAAAATGTGATAGATAACTGTTATCGTTTCAAATCATTGTCAGGACATTTTGGGGTGATTGTTGTTAAATTTGTCCGCAAATTGGATATGGAGGCATTTATGGACTTGAGATGGCAAAAGCGAGACGTTAATTCTCGGGACCTGGGTTACATGGACGGAGAATCCTCACAGATATACGTCAATGAGTGTCTTACTAAGGCCAAAAGACTACTATTGAATGCTGAGTGTCAAGTAAAAACAGACAGACAATACGCTTTCCTGTGGGTGAAGAACGGCTGAAAGTTTATGAGGAAAATTCAAGGGGATCGTTATGTCATAATCAACTGTGAAGCTGACCTTGAAAAACTAATCTGACAATCCTTATCCTACAGTACACTGTTTATTTTTTATATGTTTATTGTCGAGTTGCATGTTGTCAAATTGTTTTTTATCAATACAGTCCAATTGCTACACCATTTAAATGCATGTAAAATACTTTATTTGTACGAGGGCAAATCAAATATAAACGGTAATTTTCAAAATTATATTTATTGAATAATATTATACAGAAACTTTACCTTCAACATTTTTTAATGTAGTCTCCTGCATTATCTACACACCTCTGCCACCGATTTGGAAGCTTGAATATTCCCTGTTCATAAAAAGATTGAGGGCGAGTTGTTAACCAATCGCGCACGTGCTTTTTGACGTCTTCATTGTTTTCAAATCGTTTTCCTCCAAGTGATTCTTTCAGGGGTGCAAACAAAAAATAGTCACAAGGGGACAGATCTGGACTGTAAGGAGGGTGTTCGAGAGTCTCCCAGCCCATTTCTTCCAATTTATCCCTTGTCAACAATTCGGTGTGAGGCCTTGCGTTGTCATGGAGAAGGATGACATCTCTAATGGGCACACCTCGTCTTTTGTTCCGGTAACTGGTTTTTGCTGACTGTAGCACCTGGCAGTAGTAAACCGCATTCACTGTTCATTGATCGTGAAGAAAATCAATAAGTAGAACTCCCCTTGAGTCAACAAAAATTTTTGCAAGAACTTTTCCGGCTGAGAGACGAGTTTTGGCTTTCACTGGGCAGCCTTCATCCTTCCTTCGCCACTCCTTAATTGCCATTTTCGATTCGGGAGTGTAATGGTGGACCTACGTCTCATCACATGTGACGATGCCCCTCAAAAAATCTTCACCTTCTTCTTGAAATCGTTGCAGAAGTCTCCCAGCAATCTCCGACCTGACCTGTTTTTGATTTCCGGTCAACAACCTCGGAACCCAGCGAGCACTAATTTTTCTGAAGGCAAGGTGGTCTGTGATTGCAGACTGAACACTTCCATAGCTGATACCAATTTCCGACAAGATTTCTTGAACAGTTAACCGGCGATCACCTTCAATAAGCTGTCGAACCGCACTAATGTTGTCATCTGTAAGACTTGACCTTGGGCGTCGACCGTGACTTTCGTTTTCAACACGTTCTCGGCCATTCCTAAATTCTCTGGCCCACGTATACACTCGATTTTGAGACAGAGTAGTGTCCCCAAACTGTGCTTGCAAACGAGTAAAAATTTCCGAAGGCTTAACACCTTCATTTGTTAAAAATGTTATGACGATGCGTTGCGCAACAGATGGATGTACCTCTCGCTCGGTCATGGCTGTTCTGAAGGCAGAACACAACACTAGTGTGAAGCAAGCAGTTCCCCCCACTCCTATTAAGCATAACGACAATCGCCCACAGCCGCATCACGTCCGAACGTGTTTGGTACAGTCAACAGCAAAATTACCGTTTATATTTGATTTGCCCTCGTACAATTATCATAGGATGAATGCATGTTTTCATTGTGATGTAGGTGTCTTGTTATTTATGGAAACAAATGATATTATAATACGTAAAAATTTATTGAGTCAAAAAGAAATTAAAAGTATCACATGTGAACGTTGAACATTTAAGAGCACACAGAGAAGCCTTTCTTAAAGTATTCAGTGATGATATATTTAATATTATAGTAGTAACTGAAACCTTTTTGGACCCAGCTTTGCAATCTGTACCGTATATGATTGATGGTTATTGTATCATAAGGCATGATAGGGAAGGAAAGGAGGGGGGAGGTATAGCTGTATACTTTAGAAATAGTCTAGACTGTAAAATAATAATATCATCCAATCCTAGATGTAGTAAGAGAGTTGAATATGTAATATTAGAGGTGACATGTGAATGGAAACTATTATTGTGTGCAGTCTATCGACCCCCTAAAGCAGGAGGGCTTGTAGAGTTGTTCGATGTTTTGGCAAACCTGTTACCTATGTATGACAACTTTGTATTATTAGGGGATCTCAATACAGATCTTAGTACGAATAGAATGTTTGCTGACAAATTTACATTATTAAATTCTGTTGAGACTATAAAATTTAAATATTTAACACTAGATACAACTTACCATTTACCAAATAGTGATAATTTGTTGAACCTAATTATTGTAAATGATCTAAACCGAGTGAAGCGGCATGGACAATATCTCATATCTGGTACTTCATACCACGATTTAATATATTTGGAATTAAATTTAACAGTTAAGTTACATGTAAATAAAAATAGAATAGTCGTTAGGGATATTTTAAATGTAAATAACAAGGATTTACAAAATGAATGTTTAAATACAAATTGGAATGATGTATATAGAAGTAACTCTGTAGATGATATGGTTAATATGTTGGAGGAGAGATTGTTATATTTATTTAATAAGTTTGTACCTGAAAGAGTCATTCACAAGAAAAGAACGCCATTTCCTTGGATAACTAATGAACTAAAGGCATTAATGGTACAAAGACAGAACCCGTCATGTCACGCACTTGCTACACTTTCCAAAATTGAACCTGGAATTGGGTAGGAGGAGCTTCTCTTACCTCGGCCCAAAATTGTACAACGACCTCCCCAAAAACCTCAAACGAGTAAAACTAGATTCATTTAGAATAAAAGTAAAGGATTTTTATAAAAATAGTCATGTAGTTTAAGTTAGTTCATTATTTAGTTACTGTTAAGTTTAGTGTGTACTTGTTAAATATTGTTTGTTGCACCTATTTTAAATATTTATAATGATTGACCTAAGTTATTCTGAAAAACAGTCTTGTACTGAGAAACGCTTGGAAATAAAAGGCATTTTTATTTATTATTTATTTAAAGAGACACTAAGTATATGCATTATGTAAGGACAAAAAATAATGTAGTCTGGGAGGAGTATAGACAATTAAGAAATACAATTAAGAGATTGCTGAGAGATGCTAGGAATCGACACTTCACTGTATTCTTAGAGGAACACCAATCTGGTAAAAATGTATGGAGACTTTTGAATAACCAAGGTGCTGGTAAAGAACAGAAGAATGTGTCAGATCCCACTATAGATATAAATGAATTGAACAATTATTTTTGTGGTATTAATCATGGCATAGATGATAACTTGATTGACTATCATAGGAGTAAGAAAGGACTAGGGGAGTTTCAGAATTCATTTGTTTTTACTAATGCTAATGTAGATATGATCTGTAAGGAAATCAATGATATCTCCTCCAATGCAATGGGCAAAGATGGAATTCCTTTAAAATTTATAAAATTAGTTTGTAGCGAAATAAAGCATGTTCTATGTTTAATTTTTCACTCACCAGTGGTGTATATCCGAGTCGGCGGAAGAGATCATTGATTTTACCTTTGCCAAAGATTCATAATCCATTGGAATGTAAACACTACAGGTCCATAAATATCTTGTGTGTTTTAGCCAAAGTACTTGATAAGATAGTTTATAAGCAGGTCAGTGCATATGTTGGTGCAAATAATGTTTTGTATGAATTCCAATCAGGTTACAGACCCTATTCCAGTACTCAGACTGCCTTACAGATGATGCAGTAACAGATGATATTAGACACACCTTAGATCAGAGAAAATTAACAATATTGATGCTCTTGGATTTTAGTCAACCTTTTGAGTGTGTAAACCATAAACTCTTATTATCTGTACTCGAGTCTTATAATTTTGGAGATATTGTAATTAGTTGGTTTAATTATTATTTAACTAATAGACTTCAACAAGTAAAAACTTGCAGTGGAAAGCTATCTGGATGGCAACATAACCCTGTTGGGGTGCCTCAGGGGTCAACTATATCGTCTTTGTTGTTTACCCTGTATATTAACCGAATTGATGAACCTGTAAATTTTTGCAGGACAATGCTCTATGCCGATGACATGCAAATGTACATTCACTGCTCCTTAGATAATATTGATAATGCTGTGAACCATATAAATGCAGACCTAGTTATGTTATGTAAGTGGTGCAAAGATCATGGGCTAAGTCTGAACGCATCTAAATGCAAACCAATAGTATTAGGAACATCAAGGATGTTATCTAATGTGAATTTGAGTGCTATTTTACCTGTAACAATTAATGGTATGGTGCTTGATTATGAGCAGTCAGTTTTTAATTTAGGTATAAGAATGTGAAGATCCTCACAGAAGTATCACTTCACATTCAAGAAGTGATTCTACATGCTGTTAATACAGCACAGCTCAGGCATAGAGACATGCACCAGCACAATACTCGTCATGCTGCAGACTTCGCACTACCAACTCACCATCTCAGCCTGTTTGGAAGGAAACCCTCATACAAGGGAGCAGCATATTTCGACTGCCTACCAGACCATCTCAAACAAGAACCAGTCAAGACACTCAAGAGAAAGCTAAATCTATGGCTACAAGACAACCCTTACTATACAGAAAAGGAATTTTGTGACAATTAAACATGTTTAATTTTATGAATCCCATGACTCATAAAACTATGTATGGACTTTTAAGTATTGACTCAATGTACTGTTCTCAAAGAATATGTCATTAAAGTATAGTGTTTATTGTCTATAATCTATTGTGCAGTACACTGGCATCGACAGAACAAGTCAATTACATCCATGGAAAAGTTTATCAGAGTTTATATCGACTTAAAAAGCTTTGTTTTGAACCTAATGTGTATGTAAAAAATTGTTAGTATCTACGCTCATTTTTCCTTTTTTTGACAATGCCAATGCTGTGTATGGTGATATTAATGATGAATTGTAAAAATTGCAAAGAACAAAAAATGCATGTAATAAGATATATTTTTAATGTACCAATAGATGCACACATTACCAGATATTATAAGGAGTTAGGTTGGTTAAAAATTAATGAAAGAATGGAATATAATATTTTATAACAAATGCACAAGATTATTATGTTTGGACAACCTGATCGCCTATTTAATCAATATATCATGATGAACCATTTAGATGCAAGGGAAACAAGGTTTGGTAATGTGACCTTACAATTTCCACTATATAGAACCGTTATATATAATAAATCATTTCATTTAAAGAGTAATACGATTGTTAAATAGCCTTCATAACGCAATTAAACATACACCAAGTATAAATTTTATTTTAAAAAAGGTTAAAAACTGATTTGTTGAAAAGATATGAGTAATGTTCTATTTTGCTTTTACTGATTGCTTATTGTTTGTGTCATAATTATTGTTATATTTAATGAAAATATTGTGTTTGAGTGTAAGATAATTATTATATATCGTTATTGTAGATTGGATTGTATTAGTTTGTTAGCTCAGATTATTGATTAGTTGTCATAGTTTAATGGTGTGTAACTTCAAAGCGTTATAGTAAAAAATAAAAGTTTAAGAAGAAATTAAATAAATAAAAATGGATAAAATAATGTACAAATTTGCTTAGATGTACTAAAAGCATATTTAAAGCTTATTGTTTGGTAAATCTATAGACAGTTTGGAAGTTTGATAATAAAAATGTTACCAATATTTAGTTTAAGTAAAAAAAAGATTGTATTAGTTTGTTAACTCAGATTGTTGTTTAATTTTTATAGTTTAATGATGTTTAACTAGAAAGTGTATTGTAGTTAAAAATATAAGTTTAAGAAGAAAAAAAATTAAAATGGTAAAATAATGTATAAATTTGCTTAAATCTACTAAAAGCATATTTAAAGCTTATTGTATGGTAAATCTATAGACAGTTTGGAAGTCCAATAATAAATACTTACTTATATATACCGAAAATATTTACTTGCATTTCTTAGAAAATTTTATTTTATTAGACAACTTTGTCATGACGATGTATTAATAAAAATGTATCATACATTTGTTCATTCTAAATTAAACTATGGTCTGGCATGCTGAGGCAGTACATTTCCATCACATTAAAAAATTACAACTATTCAAAAATCATTCATCTGAATTATTTTTTGGAAAAATAGACGTCAACATGCTTTTCCATTGTTTTTTAATCTAAAAATACTTCCACTGTGGCAACATATATGTTTTTAAAGTGCTATGGTTATTTTTCCAAATTAGCGGTAATCCAGGAGTCACTGTTGATCTGCAAACAACACATGGAGGATATATTACAGGCAGATCGGCATGATCAGGCCACCGAGAGTGAATAGCTCTTTGCTGCAGAAGTCTTTTATATACCTCGGACCCAGGTTTTACAACAGTTTACCTGTTTACATTAAAGATTCACCCACAATGAAAACCTTAAAAACCCGTGTCAAGGATTGGCTCTTGAATCATGATACTAATCAATTAGGACAATTGTTTGCTGTATTAAACTAGTTTACTAACTACATTTCTCTTAAACAATGACAGTAATAACCAAAAAAGTAAGGCAATATGTTCCTCTAAAGAATAACTAAATAGATCTATTTAAAAAAATAAAGTTTTATAAGCAAATTTACTTTTTGTAAATTATTTTTGACCTCAAAAGTAGTTGCCTCAAGAAAGACACGACCGAATAGTTACAGCAATAATATTACATGAGATTGCATGTTTTCAGATTGGAGGTGTGTGTGTGTGTGTGTGTGTGTTTGTGGGTATTTTTGTAAAAATCCTAATTGAAAATATAACATTCTGTCAAAAACAGAAGAATTTATCTTCTGTTGCGTGTGTATTTATTATCTCAGCAGTTCTGCAACAGCTTAAATTTCTGTTTCGTTTTATAAATTCTATTATAACATTAGTTTTCAAGAATAGAAAAATACATCCTAGTTAATTAACACTTTATTTGATTAAAAAACTAGGTATAGAAATATAATATTATTGTTGTTTTGTTACAATTGATTGATTGTGAAAGAGAGAATAAACGTTTCATTTCACTTAATTTAATTTCTGTTAACACAAAGACAGTTTTAACTATAGTAATAAAAGTTTTTTTTTGAAATGGTAAAAAATTCACAAGATGAGAATTGTATATAAAATATTATACTTTTGAAAAACTCTAATTAATTTGAAAGAATTATCACAGTGAACCTAATAATCATATTGTAAATTAATCTACATCGTTATAAATGTTTAGTTCTGCTCTGTGCTATTCCAAACCAACGACTTACTCAGAGTGGCAAAAACTCAACAAAACTATGACACCTTACATATGTTTATAATAAATGAATTATTATTGTGTTTTTGGGTGGTGTTTCAGAATATTAAGGCAGCATTTTGCTATGAAAATTGGAAATTACGTTAGTTTTATTCCTCTATTGATACAGTATTATCCATACTAAAAGTAATTAGAAAAATGATTTCAGAAAATTTTAAGTTGGTTTAATCGATGTGTCATAATATTATTTAATAGCATATTCTTAAATAAAAAAAAGTATGTATATTTAAAACTCTAGAATCAATGTTATGTTTACATCTTCATTGCTATGTCTAAAAGTTTCATCAAATATTCATTTCATGTTTATGTTACTAATTCTGTAAAAACCAGTTTATCAATTGAAAAAATAGGTACAGGTTTAAATCACACCTAAAGGTTTCGCTAGATTGCATATTGATAATTCAAATAAGTTACATAAAGGAATTTAGGTTCCACTAAGATAAAACCACTTTCCAGGAAAAACTGTGGTCTTTGGAATCAAAAATTGAGTAATTAATTGAAGTCACAAAAAAATTTATAAAATTGAATTCAGTCAGAAGTATATTGAAGTGAAGGTAGGTTGAGCCAAGGACTCTCTGGTGACTAATGCACTGACAACTCAGCCTAGGTACGCCCAACGCCCAACGCCCAACGTTGAAATGCTGACTCCTGTGTTGATAAAACAACAGTCGTCAGTGAACACACCACTTCCTATCCATTTCTCAGTACTCCTGAAAGAATTTTAAAAACATTTTCAATCCTGAGACACCATGTGTATTTCTTTTTGTTGACTCATTCTGATGAGTCATACAATCCTAACGTAAATACAATCCCAATTAATACAAACAGCTATATCAGGAATTTTGTTTACAATGGAGAATAAAGTAATGGATTAAAATGTGCAATGATATATAATTAACTCTATTATAAGCAAATACCACACTTATATTTATTGTAAGTTGACAATTTTTAAAGCCAAATAGAAAAGTAACCAGAATAGTTATATAAAATTTGCTAGACATTAACAATTTGTCAAATTTCGTTACAATTCCAGCGGGTACTTGGTTCAAAGAAATTCGCGAAATGCATAAGCGAGCACAACAACTTGAAAGATATGCTTGTACAAGCCAGGAGCAACAAAGAACTAATACCTACCTCCTGTGACATGTACAGCGCTACCGACTTTTATAATAATACTAATTTTGTTATTTGATTAAAAAATTGTTAACAGACGCCATTTTGTTAATATTAAATAAAAATTCATAATTATTTTTTTTCTAGTTATTCCTATTCAAATCTATGTGCCAAATTTGGTTTATTTGTCAAGAGATAATAGATACGTTATAAAAAATACAAAATGGCTGCTAGCATACGTATATATAAAGATACTCACTGAGCAAGGTTAATATTAATTAACTGTACAGTTTAATAAAAAAACTCGATGTAGTTCCCTGTTCCCGAAGACTACACCGACAAGGTGAATTGTTTAGGAACATTTTATTCCCAAAGTCACTTCCGCTCTAGGAGGACCTCGGACCAAACAAACCACAACCGTCTACGAGAGTAGATATTATCCATTGTGTTTTAGTGTGGAAGCAAAGGAGGACAAATTAAAACTTAAAACTATTGTCACTACGGAGAAGTGTCCTATACCGACCGGTCTCCCATGTGCTAGTACGTCCACGAAAAAATCTCTTTGAATCGGACACGTCTGCTTTCTCACAAATATTCCGGTCGTCAGGTTTAATAGTCAGTTGATTTCGTGACCCAAAATGTAACTAGCTGGTGATGTTTTGGTTCTGGTATGTAATGCAGGGTTAAGTGCTAATTGAAACAAATATTTCTGCCCCATGATTTGTGATCCTGTTGATGAAATATCTTGAAAAGTGTACACACTACTTATCGTCGTGTCTAAACCAAGACTTCAATAAACCAGAATATCAATTGGTAGCTATATTTATTCAATAAAACTTCCGAAACACGATACAACATTACAAAATATTACAATCGAACGAAGCGCAAACAAGCGCTTAACTGTCTAACAATACACAGCTGTTTATATATCTATCTCGATTCTGCCAACATATGCTCAGCTGATTCTTTCTGGGACGTTACTGAATTACACATTAAAACATGAAGTTTGGGGTGGTATCCTAATAATAACGTACCTACGTCATACTCTGAATTCAAAACTACAACTAAACTAAGCAGGAACTCTATATTTGGTAATTGAATAAGTCAGACCTTTCAAGAGAACTGTTGGAAATTTGGGAAACAGATAGGATAAAAACATTGCATAAGTTAAGAATCTGATAAACAAGAGGATTCTCCCAAATATCTCCTCCCTAATACAACAATACTTATCTGCAATTGGCCAAATAAGTTGTTTCTTAATGATTTTCATTATTTGTTAAATTAGGTATTAGTCTCTACGTTATGAATAATAATAACGCTCAGTTACGTTTGGGGCTGCCATTTCTTGTAGAGTGGTCCGATTTCAATTCTTTAAGTGTATATTTATTGACAAACCAAGATCTTTAAAATGATATGTTACAAGATTATAGTGCTATTTGAAAGTTTTGAGTTGCTCCCCACCCCCCTTTACCCTGAGGATCACAAATTTGAAAACTAGCATTATTGCTGTAGCCCTTTGTAGCTAGCAAGAGTGTCGCAAACATATTTCACATATCAGAAATAACAAAATACTTAAGGGGGATGCAACGTACTAATCAACATTGCACGTTTGGGACAGCCATTTCTTTTAGAGTGGACTGATTTCAATTATTTAAGAGTATTTTTCATTTACGAACCAATACCTTTAAAATCATATGTTACAAGACTATAAGAGCTATTTAAAGGTTTTAAAGAGCTATTTAAAGAGTTGCCCTACACTGCCCTTTCCCCTGAGGGTCACAAATTTGAAAACTAACATAACAGTGTAGCTCTTTGTAGCTAGTATGAGTGCCGCAAACAGATTTTACATATCTAAAATAATAAACAAGTTAAGAGGGGTGCAACTTACATTTCAATCAGCCTGTATATGTTGTAGTTATATCTTATATCCATTACCATCCAACTAAATACACAAGATTAATCATAGAAATCTCAACCCACCAGGCCTCCCCTGTAACAGAAAGCACTACATCATGACTGTGTCATGTGGGGACCCCAAGTAGCCTATAATCCAAAATTTGGCAAGTAAGTATAGGGTCACATTATATTCCGCTGCCAGTGGCGTAGCAAAGGGGGGGGTCCAGGGGGTCCGCCCCCCCCGAAATTTTAAAACATTAAAAAATGGAGCATAGAGCAGGAGAAAAAAGGAGAGTTATCATTACTCTTGTCTACAAACATTAAATTGATTGATTTAATTGATTAAAGTGACCGTTGTTAAAAATATAATTGTCCTTTCAGTAGCGTAGCCAGAAATTTCGTTCGGGGGGGTCCGAAACCGGGGGATCCGGGGGACGTTTTGTGTGTTATTTGCCAATGAATTCACTGGTAAAAGGTAAATACCAAAAATATGGAGCTTTAGTAACTACGCCTTATAGAAAGTGGAAAGAAGTAATAGGCAAATTAAACTCTCACAGCAACTCTAGTACCACAAATTTTCTTTTACGAAGTTCGATTTCTGGCCGAGTAGAAGGCACCAAAGTGATGTTGGATTCACTGGATAAGAAATAAAAAGATCAAAACAGAGCTTCACTCAAGCGTATAATTGACTCAACTATATTCTGTGGAGAAAATGAAATACTCCTTCGGGGACATTGGGCCACTGATGACGGCCGAAAACCCTTTAGAAAAGAAGGGCGATTTTCGAGCGTTGCTCGGGTACAGATCAAACTAACGGTCGGAAAATGCACCGGAAAAACTCTACTGATTAGAAGTTCGGCCACTTTGGATTTCACTGATTGGGGTATTTATGAATGAGATAATGACGATTTTTTGTATCATTACACTGTAGACGAGTATATAATTATCGGAAAAATCACTTTCGGTCGGAAATAAAATACATCTGAAGAACTTCAACTACTTCGGACTTCGGTTATTGAGGTAAACGTGGTATTTTTTATTGACTTAGGACGACGATTTTTTGTTATCATTTTAAACTGTACTCTACTACCTATATAATTTATCGAGAAAAAAATCACTTCCGGTCGGTAAATACCAAAGAAAAGCTCTCTACTGATTCCTTTTGACGATTTTGGATTTCACTGATTGAGTGGTTGAGGTAAAAGTAGTACTATAATTATGTTAGGACATTTGAATTTAGAGATTA
The DNA here is from genome assembly GCF_021130785.1 of Homalodisca vitripennis. Taxonomy (NCBI): domain Eukaryota; kingdom Metazoa; phylum Arthropoda; class Insecta; order Hemiptera; family Cicadellidae; genus Homalodisca; species Homalodisca vitripennis. Next base: position 24,723,513 of record NC_060215.1, read on the forward strand.
ATTCAACGCCGACTATTAAATATATAATTATCGAGAAAAAAAACAAAAATAATCACTTCCGATCGGAATATAGTAAGGAAAATGAAATAATACACCCAGTCAGTGAAATCCAAAGTAGTCGGAACTTTCTTATCAGTAGAGTTTTTCCGGTGTATTATCTGACCGGAAGCGATTTTTTCAATTTTTATTTGATAATTATATAGATATTAGTCGGCGTTCAATTGATACCTAAAATCAATGTTCTAACATAATTCTAAGTACCACTTTTATCTCAAACGACTCAACCAGTGAAACCCAAAATCGTCAAAATCTGAATCAGTAGAGATTTTCCTCGGTATATTCCGACCGGAGGTAATAATAATACTTTTTATTGTGTCAACAATAATAAAAATTGCATACAATCGTCAAATTAAATTATTTAGAAATTGTATATCTATTTTAAATTGCCCCCATTCATACCCGTTCATACACAGTCCACACATCACCATATCCTAAGACTGATACATACTTACAGCCATACGTTTTAAAATCTTCTAAATTTTACCACCAGAAATAGAGGATGATCGAATTACTTTAAATTTTCATCCCCAGCGGCTCATCTTAAAACTCTTCCACTGAATAAAACACCCTCGACACCAAAAAGTGTCTCAATCAAGCTTTAAATTTTGTTGGTTCATTCAAATTTTTGATTTCATCAGGGAGTTTGTTGATCAGCTTAACACCAACCTCGGATGGCAAACGTTTGAATGCGGCTGTTCTGTGCGGATGTAACCGAAGGCGGTTGTCCCTGCCTCTTGTCCTGTATTGATGGACGTCCCTGCCCCGGACCCAACTCGCACTTAAATCGGCAGTACAGGGCGATATCGAGGATGTAGAGACAGGGCAAAGTTAGCAATCCAAGCTCCCTAAAGGCATCTCTGCATGAATTTCGGGATTTCAATTTTGAAATGATGCGGACAGCTTTCTTTTGACTTCTAAACACTCGCTCAAATTTGTATTTAGAAACAGCTGCCCCATAGCCTCAACTCGTACATTACATGGGGGTGTACAGGGCCGAAGTAGGCCATTTTTAGTACATCCCGGGAGCAAAATTTTGAAAGGTTCCGTAGAGCATAAATGCCTGAAGAAACCGTTGAGCAGGTACTTTCAATGTGATTGTCTCAAGTCAGACTTCGATTAAGTACATTCCGAGGAACTTGGTGGAATCAGTTTCCTCTATGAGGACATCGTCCGCCATCACAGCAGCGCGATCCTCAATCTCTCTTTGCCGCAAACAGAAATTTAGTGCATTTGATTTGGGAGTTGTTGGTCCTCAGATTTAACTTAGAAAAAAACTGAATACATGAATTCAGTTCTAAAAAGGAAATGATTTCTAATTCATGTTTTGTTGGAGCTTTAATGCAGAGCGTTGTATCGTCAACATACTGGACCATTTTCCCTCTCAGGAGCGATGAGTTCCGCCTGCTGATGTACACAAGGAACAAAGATTGGTCCAAGTATAGATTATCCCTGTGGACTCCATAGGAAGAAAGTCGCTAATTTTAAAATGATTTAATTGTTTTTTTCTTCGATAATTATATATGTATTAGTCGGCGTTGAATTCATACCTAAAATCACCGTCCTAACATAATCCTAAGTACCACTTTTACCTCAACCACTCAACCAATGAAATCCAAAAATCGGCAAAACTTGAATCTGTAGAGAGCTTTTCTTCGGTATTTACCGACCGGAAGTGATTTTTTTTCTCGATAATTATATAGGTATGGTGTGTATAATGATAACAAAAATCGTCGCCTAAACTCAATCGAAAACCCCACGTTTACCTCAATCATTGAAGTCCAAATTAGTTGAAGTTCTAATCAGTAGAGATTTCAAGTGTATTTTCCGACCGAAAGTGATTTTTTCGATAATTATATACACGTTTACAGTTTAATGACACCTAAAATCAACGTCTTTAGCTTAATTCTATGTAGTCACTTTACGTCCCCACGACGTATTTGAACGAAGTGGTCGCTAATTTAAACTGTTCGCTGTGTTACGGTTCAGGTTACTTTGAGACGTTCACGTGACCGCGCCCTATAGAAATACCGTGATTACACTACACTATCCGAAAGGACCGAGCCCAAAAGTATCGTTTGATACTTTATGATTTAAACGAAAGGACAATTATATTTTTAACAACGGTCACTTCAATCAGTGAAATCAATCAATTGAATGTTTGTAGACAAGAGTAATGATAACTGTCCTTTTTCTCCTGCTCCATGCTTTATTTTTTAATATGTCTTAAAAATTTCGGGGGGGGGGGGGGGTTCCGGACCCCCTGGACCCCCCCCCTTCGCTACGGCCACTGTGTCCTTTCGTTTTAATCAAACGATACTTTTGGGCTCGTCCTTTCGGATAGTGTAGTGTAATCACGGTATTTCTATAGGGCGCGGTCACGTGACGTGGCAAAATAACCTGAACCGTAACACGGCGAACAGTTTAAATTATCGACACTTCGTTCAAATTCGTCTTGGGGACGTAAAATGACCGCTTAGAATTAAGTTATGACGTTGATTTTAGGTGTCATTAAACTGTAGACGTGTATATAATTATCGAAAAAAAATTTAAAAAATCACTTTTGGTCGAAAAATACACTTGAAAAATTCTACTGATTAGAACTTCAACTAATTTGGACTTCAGTGATTGAGGTAAACGTGGTGTTTTCGGTTGAGTTAGGACGACGATTTTTGTTATCATTAAACTGTACACTGTACTTATATAATTATTGAGAAAAAAATCACTTCCGGTCGATAAATACCGAAGAAAATCTCTCTACAGATTCAAGTTTTGACGATTTTGGATTTCACTGGTTGAGTGGTTGAGGTAAAAGTGGTACTTAGAATTATGTTAGGACGTTGATTTTAGGTATTAATTCAACGCCGACTAATACATATATAATTATCGAGGAACAAAACAATAAAATCACTTCCGGACGGAAAATACCGAGGAAAAGCTCTCTACAGATTCAAGTTTTGACGATTTTGGATTTCACTGGTTGAGTGGTTGAGATAAAAGTGGTACTTAGAATTATGTTAGAACATTGATTTTGGGTATCAATTGAACGCCGACTAATAACTATATAATTATCGAAGAAAAATTGAAAAATCACATCCGGTTGGATAATACAAAGCAGCCGAACTTCTAATCAGTAGAGTTTTTCCGGTGCATTTTCCGACCGTTAGTTTGATCTGTACCCGAGCAACGCTAGAAAATTGCCCTCCTTTTCTAAAGAGTTTTCGGCCGTCAGTGGCCGAATGTCCCCGAAGGGGTATATTTCATTTTCGCCACAGAATATAGTTGTGTCAATTATACGCTTGAGTGAAGCTCTGTTTTGTTCTTCTTCTTTCTTATCCAGTGAATGCAACGTCACTTTGGAGCCTTATACTCGGCCAGAATCGAACTTCGTAAAGTTTCTGTATCTATACAAGAAAATTTGTGGTACTAGAGTTGCTGTGAGAGTTGAATTTGCCTATTAAATCTGTCCACTTTCTATAAGGCGTAGTTACTAAAGCTCCACATATTTTTGGTATTTACCTTTTACCAGTGAACTCATTGGCAAATAACACACAAAACGTCCCCCGGATCCCCGGTTTCGGACCCCCCTCCCCGAACGAAATTTCTGGCTACGCTACTGTCCGCTGCGATAGGCTTAACATGGGGAAAGATATTTTTGATGTTTGAATGAATGTGACATCCTTCAGAGATACGGGTTGGTGTTATTAGAAATTGTTATATCACAGCTTGTTATATCAAACAGTTGTTCGAAATTCAATATTATTTATAGTAATAATTTAATTCCATAACAATTGATGTTATAGATACAATAATCCACAAAGTAACGCTTAAATTGAGTTATATAAAAGAATAATCTTCTCGTAATAGTCTATGAGAAGTGAGCAGTTATAAATTGCTTTCCTTTATTTCGAGTGGTATGTGAATCAAAAATGTTAGGCCACTATATTTAAGAGTGCTTAAAAATCTGTTTCTTTTGGATTCGTAAAAACTCTATGGTAAAAGTATTGACCATAAGAAGTATATTATTCTTTAAACCGATCCGTTTTACCTGTACTACTACTGCGAATGGAAAAGAGTTTTGCTATCTTATACATTTACAAATAAATGCACTTTAGTCAGGTTTTAAATTCTGAAAATAAGGGGCATGAGCTGTCTCTCATTAATTTGTTTCGAGTAATTCCTAAAATATAATTTGGATACCCCTTACATTTTCTAATAAATAATCCCGCTCCGACAAACTAAACTGTATTGCAATCTGAATTCAATTAGTGCAATATACAAAGTTATTAACAATGAATTAAAGCAAAAGTTTCTCCAAAGTAACATTTTCTAACTGACGGTTTTAACTTACTCCATACCGATATAATACGATTCCAATTAGGTTTTTCATCTAAGGTTATTCCAAGGTTATCAAGGACTTACTTTGCCAATAAATTTACAATCACAGTCTTTCCCGGAACAACTTTGCAAATTATATTTATAATCCAACATAAAATCAAACATCCTAAAATCAAAATTAACATATTTTGGTTTAGTAACATTAATAAATAAACATTTTATTCAATGACCACCAACTTCTCGACTATTGAATATATTCATTCATAGAATGATTAATATATCGATATTACTACTGAAAAAAGAGCCACGTCATCTTCGAGCGCTTGGTACGCTTCGAGCCACGTCATCTTCCCTTAATTGAGCTCAAGTAACAAACATTAATTTGTTTTAATCAATCACATAAATAAAAAACAATAATAACGTTGAAGGGGTAATTATGCCTGAGGGCGCGATGCACCAATAAGACTTTACGTCCGTTAAGACTTTTCACCATTACTCCCGCCGCATCCATCTTGAGCAGAAGAATAATTTTGTGATTGACTAGTTCGAAGGCCTTCATAAAATTGATAAACAAGCCACTTACAATTAGTATTCAAACTGTCATAGTTCAAGTTGAATACATTAAGAAAGAAGAGCGTCCTCCATTTATTGAAATCAAGAATCTTCCTCAAACTGAAATTACTAATGTTTTTTCACACTATTTAGGTTAAATTATAAACCAAATGTACGTTGATAAAACATTTTTTTTATTTCCTCAGTGATAAAATTTGTTTGGAAGGAAATTTAGAATGCGCTAATACACTTACATGTTCCCCTGTCAAACCAATTATTAACTTCTACTGACGATGAATAATGTAAAAATGTTTCGTCCAATTTCTAGAACACATTTGAATATCCAGAAACTTGTAATTCTATCTAAAAATGTTTATTTAATAGCTTTTGCCATATGTAGTTTTTTTTAGAATAATGTAAAAGTGAATAGTTACAATGTTTGAACGAAATGTAATGAAAATAATAATAATAAATTATTTATTGCGTAAAACATAAAAAACGTTACAGCAATCGTCAAGTTGTTTAGCTGAATTTTCCATTCATTCTAGCATCGAAGTTCATTTCAAACGTAAAATGGATAACGTATCTCTCTCTCTCTCCCTCCCCCCTCTCTCTCTCTCTCATTCCCTCGAATTTATCCACCACTTTGAAAAGCGTTAAAACCATAGAAAATCCTTTATTTTTTATAAATCTGTGAGATTTAAAATAAATTAACGATTCAAATGAGACAACTTTCCAGAAAGTTCCTGAAATTCACTCTCTATATAACTGAGGAGTCTGTGTACACAAATTTAGACTGTATGAATTGAATAATATGTTTAGAAACTATTCCTTTGATCTATATATATTATTGCAGCAGTGAAATTGTATCCCTGGATGTCTTATAATTTAACTTTACTATCGAATTCAGATTACCCACAGAAAGATAATGTTAATGTTAATCCTTGTGAGAGGGGGGGGGTGGAATTGACAACAATGATTACAAATGGATATTCGGCATTGTGTCTTTATATTGTCAGCTGTAGTAAACGTTGTTGGTTAAAAGTCCTGCAAAAATTCCAACAATTAAACGTTGATTCTCAGTTTATCTCTTACCAAATAAGCAAAGCAGATACAATGGTATTTCTCAACATTAATTCATACTGTATGAATTCCCATATCAATTTCAATTTTTTGTGGGCCAACAATGTAAACTCCAATCGTTACAGACCACACGCTAACTTTATACAATAATATTAACCCGCTAATTCAGAAACCCAGGTTCGATTCTTTTCGGGGCAAGTACTTTTTGTTCATTAGCTTTAAATTATTTTTGTACAATGCGATGCGTGTACAATGCCCGATAAAAACCATAACAACATGGCAGTAACTATATAAGCGCATTTTATATTAGCGTTAGTTGTATAAACCCTACCAAATTTCAATGAATACAACTGATGTTATGAAAACAATATTTATGTTGTGTTATTTCAAGAATTCTTATTGCCACACATAGCTATAAGTAAAAATGTGTATCAACAGAATATTTATTAAAACAGTGAACAGCAATGACGCATGTCTAACAATATTTATTAAAACAGTGAACAGCAATGACGCATGTCTAACAATATTTATTAAAACAGTGAACAGCAATGACGCATGTTTAACAATATTTATTAAAACAGTGAACAGCAATGACGCATGTCTAACAATATTTATTAAAACAGTGAACAGCAATGACGCATGTCTAACAATATTTATTAAAACAGTGAACAGCAATGACGCATGTCTAACAATATTTATTAAAACAGTGAACAGCAATGACGCATGTCTAACAATATTTATTAAAACAGTGAACAGCAATGACGCATGTCTAACAATATTTATTAAAACAGTGAACAGCAATGACGTATGTCTAACAATATTTATTAAAACAGTGAACAGCAATGACGCATGTCTAACAATATTTATTAAAACAGTGAACAGCAATGACGCATGTCTAACAATATTTATTAAAACAGTGAACAGCAATGACGCATGTCTAACAATATTTATTAAAACAGTGAACAGCAATGACGCATGTCTAACAATATTTATTAAAACAGTGAACAGCAATGACGCATGACTAACAATATTTATTAAAACAGTGAACAGCAATGACGCATGTCTAACAATATTTATTAAAACAGTGAACAGCAATGACGCATGTCTAACAATATTTATTAAAACAGTGAACAGCAATGACGCATGTTTAACGCAGCAGTGTCTTATCGGTAGTCAACCACGCCTCAGGTTCTCCAGATGTTTACATTCCTTCTCCATGACCTTACCACCTTAGTCAACTAACTCATGAAAATACTGGCAATCGAACAAAAATAATTTTATTTAATCGTTTTCTTCCTGATCAATTAATAATAAAACTGTTGTTCAATGTGGATTTCATGATTTTGTAATAAATCATTAGTGGCAATACAAATTAAAACTGTATTAAATGTTTGAGTTGCAATGTGTTATGTTTAATGCTATTTTCAGGTTGGCTACGGTGGCTGGAAATGTCTATGAGACACTGTATTGTTGTTACGGCTGTTTAAAAAGTAACAATATATGTCTAGAGCATGATATTGCTTATAAATTAATTGTATTCAAATAATTCGCATTTAGACACCCCGAGGACTGTGGTAGTTAATAATGTTCAGTGACAATATAAATGAACAAATAAACGACTATTCACATAAATAATGGTGAATCGTGGCAATTATAAATAACTTTAAAATAATGTTTACCTATGTTCAAAGTCAAGTTGAAAAGGGAGAGTAGGCTAATATGATTGTAGGAATGTAGGTGGCCCGGCCTGGTTATCCATGGGTGTTTCTTCCACCTGGACACCCTCACTATAATCTGCTTCCACTGCATCAGTATACCAATATTACTATAATTTAAAATATTAACAAATATTTCCTTCAGCCAAAATCCGATCTATAACATTTTATGAAAAATGTTGAAATTGAAATGGGAAACTAATGAGTTTTGATTACTTTTAAAAACAACAATGCATTTAAACATATTCCATAATTATGCGCTATAATGTTAGGTTTTTAGCGCGTACGTTAGTATCAACTATCTATTTTTTTTATATTTTTCAAGTTTTTCATAATAACGTTTAAATTATCGTGAAACATGAAAACCTAAACTTCTGTTTTTGTTCTGCCATTGGTATAATTTATACAGTAGCCTTAAACGTTAAATGTAAAGGATAGTTTATTGTTTTGTGAGAGCAACTCTCAAGAATTAAAAGTACTTCTGATTCATGTTTCGTATGTCACAAATTGTTGCGGTAACAATTTACTGTAATGGGTAACTAACTATACGAGGCTTAAATGCTTAACTATCTCAAACATTTGTTTGACCATAAATCCAAATTAATTAATCTATCTACAGTAATATAAGTAAGTCGCTAGCATTTCTATCAGATCATAACTTTCATTACATATAACAGTTATAAAAGCACCAATTCAATTACTTTTGATTGGCAAATTTCTATACTGAAACTATTTCTATGTTCAATAACATTGCTAACTGAGAAAATACACAATTTGTTGAACATTATAGAAACTTTAAAACTTTATTACATTAGAAACTCTAGTTTTTTAATCATGCCTTTGTCTTTTTATTAATGAACACTCTACTAGTAGGGAAAATGCCAAAGTGTGTCTGTCTGTCTATACTTATACCAATAAGACTGGCGTGCACTGGCTGGCTGAGGCAGAATAGACATTATACAGTATATTTTACTAATATTACATTATGTTAGTTTATAATTTATTCGTGAAAATCTGTATTTAACTTTAACACATCAAATTCTTTGGAAAATATGAATGTAGTTTCATTACAAGACAACATTTAATTAACATTTAACATTATTAACATTTTGAACATGGTTTAGTTGCTTGTGGGTACTGTTCCGCTATATAAACGGTGTTTACGGATAATCATGGGTTTGGCAGATAATATTGATACCGCTATATAAACGGTGTTTACGGATAATCATGGGTTTGGCAGATAATATTGATACCGCTATATAAACGGTGTTTACGGATAATCATGGGTTTGGCAGATAATATTGATACCGCTATATAAACGGTGTTTACGGATAATCATGGGTTTGGCAGATAATATTGATACCGCTATATAAACGGTGTTTACGGATAATCATGGGTTTGGCAGATAATATTGATCATATTTTTATCAAAATTATTACTTATGTTTTGAAATTTTAAAAGAAGCATGGATTTACATTTAACAGCAGCTGTTACACAACGTCAGTTTTGTCGATGAATTACTGTCAATATTACTCTCCAAATTTGTAATTCTTTGTAAAACAATGTTTTGGATTGCAGAATAATACAAGTTTGGCAACTAAATCTCCTATAACTGAATTGAAATGACAAATGCCTTTATTACAGAGGCGGAGTTAGGGCTATTAAGCCCTCTCTACCACTCAACCTTAAATTGTCTTGCAATTGAATGCAAATTCTCTTGCATAATATTACAGATATTGGTAGTATCAATTCTGTGTGAGAATTTCCAAACTTTCCTACGAGTTCAAAAAGCCTTCATGTGAATCCAGATGTACGTTACATAAAAACACGGGAGGAAATAAAAGTGGAATTCAGCGGTGTGGCACTAATTGTAATATATTTTTAAAGAAGTATCCTAACAATAGCTCAGGTGGTTTTTATAACTATGATTGGTATAGAAATAGATTTTTAAAATACTAAATTAAAAATCAAATGTAACGAACTTATAAATCAGAAAGCCTGTCCTAGATCTGCATAGAAAGTTATGGAAATGAAGGAAATTATTAAGTAATTACTAGACTTGTAAATGTCTAATAATTACGCTTATTGTTTATAGATCTGGAAGCTCTTTTTATTTAAGAACCCAAATTCAGGTTCATGATTAAATAAAGGGTGCTTATTATTTAATCATGCATAGTTAAATAGGAAAATTGAGAATGCTCTAATGAATACAAAAGAGCAATATAAAATTAAATTAAAATATATTTTCACAGCTGATACACAGGGTGTTTCATTAGAGACACAACTTCAGGATATGATAGTAGACACAAAAACAAGTAACAAAGTTCATTAGAACATAATATGTCCTATCTCGCTTCGTGTGTGTTTATCTGTCCATATGTTTGTATATATAAATCGGAAATCATGAAATTTGGCATTTATGTTAAGCTAATTAAAGGGACATTGAAAAAATATTTAGACAAATATTATCAATCTTAATTTTTAAATAGTGCTATTTTACAGTTTTGAAAATTTTATATCTCTCTAACTACTAATCTTAAACTACAGGTTCAATAATAATAAATTATTTTGATTGTAACGATGAAAATAGCATACCAGATTTATTGAAGAAATCAGTTTAAAAATAAAATATATAAAGCTATTTTAGTTGTGGGTGTTTATGCTTTCTTGTTGGAAGTACATTCTTAGATCCAAGTGCTGACTTTTTTTAACTATTGGCATGTGGTTCCCACGAAAGGCGTTTCAAAATAAGGCTACGAAGTGATGTGATTATTCTCTTTGAATTTGGCTTTGATTGGCAATCAATCAAACTATTTATTCCCATAAACTAGTAATTATTTATAAGATGGCTATGGACAACAATGAGGAGTACGTTGATATGCATTTAGCAAATGGCGCTGCAATGCTGAAGCCAAGAGGATTTACATGTAGCAGTTTCCTGGCTCACATACGTAAAGATATGTTCCCTGATCGCAACACTTTGAAGATGTTCATTGCCGTTTAAGATTTGCCTTCTTAAAGAATTGATCTGCTTAGATCCATTATAGAAACCACTATATCTTGAAGACCATCCAGTAACAATTATAGCTACGAAATTGTAATTATCTTATTTTAACTAAACATGATCAAGATATCACTTTTATTACAATTAGATACTAATGTACAATTAAATACTTGAAAGTAATATTTTATCTACGTTTCTTCATCGATCACTAGCATTTTTTAATATTATGTGACACTACACGAATAACTTTTCTTAAGTAGAATTAGAACTGTTTAAGTACACAATAAATTAATATTGCACTTTTATACGTGTGATCCAGTTATACAAATACTATGTAGGTTGATTAATTTAAATATAAAATCACATACTTATCTGCAATGCACATGTTCTCAGGGTTTTGCGATAGGGTGTCTAAATATTCACAAAAGGGATTTGTGCTTTCAAGTACGATCATGACCACCAGAACCCAAAACTATGATAGTTCGAAAATATTTCGCATGATAATCTATTTTTATCTGTTATCTACTTATACTTAATTACTTATTTACAAGCAGATTTTTCATTGATATCATGTTACTCAGTTGTTTTGAAGAAATTTTTCAATTGTTTTTTAAGAGATTTTTCAGTAATTTTTTACAGATTTTTCATTGATTTCAATTCGGATTATGTATAATATCACCCTTCCTTTTTTGACCAAAACTTTTAAAAAAATGGGTTTTTGAAATACAAACTTTCTTACTATTTGGTTCACAGTTAACTGTTATCATAAATGCTAAATGATAAAGCAGGAACAATGTTTGCTGCAAAGTGGTGCTATCTATGAGCCACCAGTGAAGGTGTTTACACTGTAACTTGGTTGAGATATAAATGAATAACTCCACATTACAAGGTTATCCTTACAAGATTATGATGAATGGTCGACTAAAACCCTTTTTTAAATTATTTTATTTCCAGACTTGTGTTTCGGTATTAAACCATCATCAGTGTGAACATTCAGAGGTTAATGTAGAGGTTTTAACACTGAACAAAAGGGTTTTAGTCGACCATTTATCATACTAAATGCTAAATGGTAAAGTAGAATCAATGTTTGCTGTTGTTGCAATGATCAATGTGTGTACACAATATAGCACAAATAATAATTATAAAAATTATAAGTAACTAAATTATCAAGGTAAATTTAACAAAAAGTCCTTTATATCGACATATTATGTTTCTAGCTGTTGTTTGGCTCTTCTAAGATTTTATTACAAATAAAATTACCCTCTTCAGCCCCTTATAAGGTATATTGTTGAATTCTTAAAGCTAACATGGTGTTGAAAAGGCTGTTATATGTTCACTAGATAATTGGGAATTTATTTTATAAATTAATTTGACAAATGCATTAAACTGGACCATTTGGTACCCTTTGAGAAATGGAAAATTTAATCGAAACTCCCTGAACAATGCCTCACAGTCTCAATTTTCCTATTTAACTATGCATGATTAAATAATTAGCACCCTTTATTATTTAATCATGAACCTGAATTTGGGTTCTTAAATAAAAAGAGCTTCCAGATCTATAAACAATAAGCGTAATTATTAGACATTTACAAGTCTAGTAATTACTTAATAATTTCCTTCATTTCCATAACTTTCTATGTAGATCTAGGACAGGCTTTCTGATTTATAAGTTCGTTACATTTGATTTTTAATTTAGTATTTTAAAAATCTATTTCTATACCAATCGTAGTTATAAAAACCACCTGAGCTATTGTTAGGATATATCTTTAAAAATATATTACAATTAGTGCCACACCGCTGAATTCTACTTTTATTTCCTCCCGTGTTTTTATGTAACGTACATCTGGATTCACATGAAGGCTTTTTGAACTCGTAGGAAAGTTTGGAAAATCTCACACAGAATTGATACTACCAATATCTGTAATATTATGCAAGAGAATTTGCATTCAATTGCAAGACAATTTAAGGTTGAGTGGTAGAGAGGGCTTAATAGCCCTAACTCCGCCTCTTTAATAAAGGCGTTTGTCATTTCAATTCAGTTATAGGAGATTTAGTTTCCAAACTTGTATTATTCTGCTATCTGTTTTAATTGCATTATCCCAGGTAAATGAAAAAATTCATGAGTACACTCGTGTACAGGTATGTTCAAAATTTCAACACTGTAGGTTTTTTAAAAGTTAATTTAAATCGATAAAATATTTGAACTTAATATACAGAAAAGAAAGCGAAGTAATAGAAACTTTTGAACTGCCGTATATGAGCGAAATACATTTTATTATGTCAATAATCCAAGTCAACAAAACACAGTAATTTAAATTACTACCAAGATGGCATTTCAGGTTAAGCTAACATGTTCTAGCTTTGTATGACTTTCTTACCCAATCCAAGAAAGTAACCTTCGCATATGTTGATAAGTTACTGAAAAACTTTCATAACCCACACAATCTATTCTGATTGATAATTAATTTGTTTGTTCTGTTTTATCGTTGCCAACATTGTTAGTTACCCGTGAGACTATGTGGTTACTGTTTTAACAGAGATAAATATTAAATCCCGATGGACAATTTCCAATACTAACGTAAAGGTATTTAGAAGATTCGTACTATATTACAGCTCTCCTTCAACAGTTGTCGTGCGTACAGTCAGACAGAAATCGGGTTCCGTTCATCAGCAATTGATAGAACTAAGCAATCAGCCAATAATTATATATAATAGTAATAGTTCATTGTAAAAAATAGTTGGGATATAATTTGCCGATCAGCTGTCGTTCACGACAGAGCTATGCAGTGAACGATCTTACAAGTAGAAATCACTAACTTTCAGTCAAATATTAATTTAAAAGACCGACATTTCCTTTCTCCTTACGTTTTGTAACATTACATCAAAATCGGTTTTAAGCGCGGAAAACTTCAGCGACAGTGGCTGTACTGTAAACCTCTTACAGGTTGCTGGTGTACTTTCCTCCTTTTCGCGCAATGAGGAAGTTTTCAGTTTTAAACAAGTTTATAAATGCAACTTAAATATTTGTATCATTCTGGAGTAGGGGGAGTTGCAACTTCCAACACATTCCCTGAATACGCGTATGCTTCAGTGATAAGCCAACTGAATGATTACCTATGTGGCACAAGTAATAAAGTTTAACAAAATTGTTCAAGAACCAATAAACGTCTCAAGCTTGTGGACACAAATTTCATAAGTGTCCAAAGTAACTCAGAACATCTTTCTTGAAACATTCACTACAGCAGATTTTCATATTAAAGCCATTAAACAAGTCTCTGGTACGTTTTGCATATATTATATATTAAAGTAAAGAAACCAAAACACACACACGCCCGCAGCCTGTACTTCGCGCCACTGTACTTCACACCACTGTACTTTCGCGCCTCTGTACTTCGCGCCTCTGTACTTCACGCATCTGTACTTCACACCACTGTACTTCGCGCATCTGTACTTCGCGCCTCTGTACTTCACACCACTGTACTTCGCGCATCTGTACTTCGCGCCTCTGTACTTCGTGCCTCTGTACTTCGCGCCTCTGTACTTCACGCATCTGTACTTCGCGCCTCTGTACTTCACGTATCTGTACTTCGCGCATCTAAACTTCGCGCCACTGTACTTCACTTCACGTTACGGCCACGACGCGACACAAGAAGTGCTGATGTCAGTAATATCTGGAACACAGATATCAATGACGAAACATCCCTCCAGAAATATTGAAGACTGCAAATAGTAAGTTAATAATCACAGTCTATGTAGGTACTCTATCCTTTCTACTTTAGACTGGATCCCAGTTTGTCTCGAACCCAAAGAAGACAACCCGTCAATCTTCACCCAAACTGTAGTTTTGAAAAAGTCGATGAACACAACAAGAGCAAGAACTTCGACCCGCGGCGATAGTGGATGATTACCTTCTCGAAGAAGCAGAATCCATTAAGTTCCTAGGAATGTACTTTGATCGGGGGCTGTCAAGGGACGATCAAATTGAAAGCGTTTGCTCTAAAGGTTGACTCGGGAATTTATGTCCTGCGCAATCTTGCAAAGTTTTGTTCGGTGGATGTATTAAAAATGGCCTATTTCGGTCTGATACATCCACATTTGACATACGGCTTGAGACTGTGGGGAAGCTGTTCCAAATACAGACTTGAAAAGAGTTTTCAGATCTCAAAAGAAAGCCGTCAGAATTCTTTCAAAATTAAACCCCAGAGAGTCGTGCAGAGATGCCTTTAGGGAGCTTGAATTGCTGACCCTGCCCTGTCTCTATATTCTCGAGGTGGCCCTGTACTGCCGACTTAAATGCGAGATGGTACGGTGCAGGGATGTCCTCCAATACGGGACTAGAGGCAGAGATAACTTTCAAGTCGAACAGCACAGAACGGCAGCTTTCGAACACTTGCCATCAAAAGTTGGAGTCGGACTATGCCCTCAATAGGCTCCCTGGGGGCATAAAGTAACTCAATGAAACAAAAAAAATAAAAACTCGACTAAAACATTATGTTATGTGAAAGGCATTTTACTCGACTGATGAGTTCATGATGGGCCGCTTGGATGAAAATTTTGTATTAACAACAACCAATAAAACTCCGGCTCTGTCTGATACATACAAGTATTGTATTGTATGTATTTACCTTGACGAACATCATTAATTTGATTTAGGTATGTATTTTGATATAGTTACGTTGACGCATACCATGCAATATTGTAATTGTTTCACGCAATAAATAATATTATTATTATTACATATGAAAAAACAGGAGAAGATAATACCAAACTCAAGAACTTATTTATATAACACAATGTAATGCTTCTCTTTTAAATTGTACGTTGGAGATGACTTTCCTATTGGTATTCACGAGATATGTATGTAATAGAGCAGAGGTGTACGGTAATATAATAAGGATATAGGGGCCTACGTCTATGTTTTGTTAACCCGACCGCTATCCTCTCAAAAGTGCCATTTTGAGGCGACGTTACAGAGCTGAAAATAATGTTTCTTTGTTTTGGGGTGGGGGGGTGGAGGAATTACAGCTTTAAAATATTATATTTCAAAGCGTTAGGTCGATACAGTATCCCAAAGGGTCTGATATTCACTGTTTCTTTGTAGAATCGACAAACTTGACGAATGGGTATAACCTCACTGTTTCTGTGTAGAATCGACAAACTTGACGAATGGGTATAACCTCATTGTTTCTGTGTAGAATCGACAAACTTGACGAATGGGTATAACCTCACTGTTTCTGTGTAGAATCGACAAACTTGACGAATGGGTATAACCTCACTGTTTCTTTGTAGAATCGACAAACTTGACGAATGGGTATAACCTCACTGTTTCTGTGTAGAATCGACAAACTTGACGAATGGGTATAACCTCATTGTTTCTTTGTAGAATCGACAAACTTGACGAATGGGTATAACCTCACTGTTTCTTTGTAGAATCGACAAATTACTTGACGAATGGGTGCAACTAAAGGGATATTGCGTCGCTAACTGATTTAGTTTATAGATTATAAATTTTTTGCTCATTTAGAACATGAACCTGAGGAAATCCTGATCCAATGAAGAATTCTATTCATTTTGGGGGTGGAGAGATCAAAGGGCAATCCGTCTGTGTGTCAGTCTTTTCATCAGTCCGTATAGTGAAACTCTTAATATAAATTTCATAGAGACTCGAAACTTAGTACACATTTTCCTCTAGGTACATATCTTGTGGGGTAAAAAGGTGAAAGGGCAGTGCGGCCGTCTATCTGTCCGTCTGTGCTATGAAACATGTGATAGGAAGATTTGAAAATTGGTATTTACTTTCATCTTGGTCCAAGGAAAGATAAATTTTGGGTCACACATGCAAAGTGTTATTCCGACCGCCTGTCTATGCGATAACTAGTACGTCCTGTTGGTCCTATGATAATCCGTTATATTTGGTCATGTTTATATATTTCATATAACGGCCGGACCCAGTTAACGGTATTCCTAAAATCTTGAAGATTCCAAAGTTTGTACCAGAAGTGTTAAACACAGTTTTGAGTTACATCCTTCTCCAAATAACAAATTTTCAGAAGTGTACAGAAATATCTAAACAAATGTACTATACGGTCTTCAATTATACTCACTGGAAACGTCCAAAACTATGTAAAATTATTCAAATAATAGCCATATAAAGCAAAATGGTAAAGAAAATGGTCAAACCGATTTTGACGTTTTTATGTAATTCGTTTCGCCCATCATCACAAACATTTCAACCTTTGTAATTTGTAAGTAAACCCGATGGGATAAATAGCATGCTTTCCCAACAAATCTTTACTAGTATGTATTACTAACAGTGGTAAAAGTAGTTGATATAAATGTAAGTTTCAGATTTCGCTTTTCGGAAATAGTGACAACATAGAGCTTCTAGATAGGGCGGACCTGGATATTCAGGGCAGAAAATTAAAAATCAACTTTTCTAATCAATTCTAAGTCCCTATTGTTTTAGGTGTAACATTTTTAAGTTTGATATGATAACTAAAAGCACATTATTATTCCCTTATGAAACATTTCAATGTCTGGCATAAACTTCCATTCCAGAAGAAAACCATTAAAATATTACTACAGTAACCTTGGGTGGTAATCTTAACTCGATTCAAATGCACGAAACTTTGGATCTGAGTAGACAATTAATTTCCTCATACCACAACCAAACATATAAATATTGAAAGATGAGGATGTGAAACTATTAATTTCAGATGAGAACTATATATTTTAAAATGTGGAAAGGTTAAAAGTCACCCTTGTTAAATTCATGTATGTCTGTGATTGATAAAATTTATACTGTACAAACATATACATTTAATACTAATAATATTATTATACTATTATTAATATAATAATAATAATACAATAATATAATTATTATTATATGTACAAACATATAAGTTTGTCGCTTCTCCATAAAACTTTATCCTTTACATCTTTAAATGCACTTTGATTTCACTAAATATTGTCATATTTTACCCTATTTAATAAAAATGGCAAGTGAGAAATGCACAGTTGGAACTTTACAGCTTTTTGTGAAAACATCCGCTATTCATGTTATTTTGTGGTCCAATACAAGGAAAGCTTATAAGGGCACATACAGTATACAGGGTGAGTCAGAAATATGGTAAAATATTTTAAGGCGTGATTGTAGAGCTAAAAATAAGAAAAAAATGTTATATAAAGGTAGGTCCGGAAACGCTCCATTAATGAGTAATGGCTGGCGAAAGATTTTGCTTTGTTTTCAGTTCACCTGATGAAAATAAGTGATTCTGAAATGTTTTGTTCTTACTTTTTAACTCAAATAAGGTGGATTTATAAGGAAAATCACCTGAAAAATAAAATAAAATCACTCTAGAGGTTGTAGTGTGAACATTTTTTGAGAAAAAGTATGTAATTTGCCAAAAATCTAATAACAAAAATACCGTCTTAAATGTTTGATGTCCAATAACATTGTTAAATGACCAATAAACGAATGGTTTTTTTTTTCTAATACAGATTGTAGAGAATTTAATTCCGAAAATAACCATAATAAGCAAAGTTAACTAAATGTGTAAAAAAGTTATGAAATTGACTCCTCCCGTATTACACTACACAGCAAAATTTTGCTGTCTTATAATAATGAGTATCTGATTGGTAAAAGCTGGTGAAAAACAAACATATTTTTAGTTCAAAATTTTATTTTTAAATACAATAAACATATCTACAATCGCTTTAAGTCTCGCCGGAAGATTAAAGATGATGCTCAAAATGACCTCCGTTGTTCAAAATGCACGCGTTCAGGCGTGTTCTCATCGAGTTTCGGACCCGTTCAAAAACTCCAGGTGTCTGCTTAATGGTTTCTATTCCATTAGAAATGTTTAATCGGAGTTCTTGTTTAACATTACTTCTTTAATATTGCAAAGTAATGTTTGCTATTAACTTGGTAGTACAAGAACCACACCACTTGTCGCGTAACAGGCTTCGTAGAGGTTAAGTGTTCGATTTCAAGTCCGAAGCTCATTTCATTATCGACAGATAGAACGGAAGACAATCAAACAGTAAAGAAATGTTGTATGCCCTAGTAAACAAAAAATAAATTGAAGACTCTTGGAGCAATTGGAAAAACTTATAAATATTAATAAATGTAAATAATACTTATCATTATTTTCCAATTTAAATATTTTTCGTGCGAGGCCTTTCAAGACCGAAGGTTTCCTCATCAGGCGACTCCACAAATATTTTTTTTTTATTTATTGAAAAAAAAAAAAAAGAAATTGTTTCAGCCTGAATGATACGATTGACAATTTTAGTAGAATAGGCCTGAAAATATAACTGAGAAGATTGTATTAATTTTCTATAGATTTTACCTTATACAACCGGAAAAAACACAAAAGATTGCATAAATCGTTTTTTTATCTACCTTATATTCTTATTCCGATTAGCGTAAAACTTTCTTCGTATTTGAAATGTTGCATAAAAGAGTGAAATTGAAAGAGAAGTTGTGGACATGACATGATCATTGAAAGAATGTGGAAAATTGAGTTAGTTCTTGTTATCTAGTAAACATGGACGAGTAATATAAGCCGTAAGAATAAAGTTCGTCCGTTCATGAACGTAAAAAATATAAGACGAGGATAAAGTAAGTGTTACTAACATAATCATGAATTTACTTTCTTGGTTTTATAAAATTTTATTTTCTGGGAAACAACTCCCCCCCCCCCTTAAATATCGCATGGTTGTGATAACATACATTCTAGAAGCTCACTTCTTATTGGAATTAGTTATTAATTTAATCAACACACACTCCGATAATATAGGTTTTTTTAATTCTGTGAGGCCTTTCGTAGTCAATGAGCACATCATCAGACCCACATAACTGAATTCAAGGGTGCGGACGTGGACTCCGCCTTGACCGCATCTTTCTTAGTAGTGGGTATTGTAGAGTGTCTCGGTAGACATGCAGAGTGTCTCGGTAGACACTGTGCAATACCCGCTTACCAAGAACGATGTGCTCACCACTACCCTGGCTAATGACATCCTGTTACCGTTTTCTGGGTATTGTGACGTGCCCTACACCTGCCCAGTATCGTTTCCTGTCACTGCGACCTCCGACGGAGTAATACTTATGTAATAGGAATACTTATGATTACGCCAACATCGGATATAACACTATCTGCATGACAATTTTGTATTAAACGAAAACATGGCCCAATAGAGCACCGTATCGCGCCTTCATGAGGGAATAAAAGTCCTTCCTGATCATGCAGTATGGATCGCCATGCAACTGGCACAATACACGAATGAAATGTATTGTGCCCTCTAAATTCATCGTCATAGTAAACAAATCAGTCCAAACAATCCCGTCATCCAACATCAGAGCACCCAGACAGAAGACTTAATGCTGATTAAAAACTTTCCAAACAAGTTAGTGAGGAACTGCAGTATGAACTGAACTCGGCTAGAATTAAAATGAGTAAGGTGGGTGAAGAGGTGATAATTTTGAAACTACCTTGCCAAGCATGCATTTGCATGTATATAAGAAGCGTCCTATATGTATTGTATACAATTAGAGCCCTTGAAAGAAGTTTTAGTACTTACTCCCACGTAGCTTCTAAAACGAATCCCTCCTAAACAGGCGTCTCCATGCCCAAGCCTCACCGCCCGCGCCTGCCTTTCCTTTGAAAATTATCGTCAAAGTTGAGGCTGATAAAAAGATAACTCTGAAACCAGTTCAAGAGGAGTTCATAAGAAAAGAAAAAAAATCATTAAAATCAAAAACAAACATAAAGAAAATACTGTGATTGAAACGAGAGTTGAGGATGGATGCATTCCAGCAGACATACCTTTCAACAAAATTGCCATATCCGGGGACAGCTTTGCACATTATCTCGCTGGTCTGGCTTTTAGGAGGTTGGGTATAAGATTCCCCTCCTTGTTGTTTTAAGTCCGCAGCTGGCTGTTGCTTCACATTTTAGCGGGGCTTTGGTGATAGCAAATCATTGTCATGTTCTTATACGAGTGTAGGCACAATGATGTTACCACTGGGAGGCACGAGTTAATCCTCAAGTAACTGGAAAACATTCTTCAGGGACTTATTTGAACTTCAAGGTGATGATATTGAAGTTCTCCCTCTTCGCCAACACCATACATATAATTTAAAAAAGTTATGAAGACATAAATAACCAAGTTATGTGGGTTAGTCGCATTAATCAAGATAGTAACACGTAGTCGCATCGTGTATTTTGTCAAACCAAACTTCGAATAGCTAGATGATAAAACCAAAGTTCGAATGATATGATGATAAATAAGGTGCAGGCAAACGAAGGTTCGATGGAACGTAAGCGTACAAAGTCAGAATGTATACACTGGTCGCTCCGCTACTTCAGGTGACCGATACTTTTAGGTTTCAAACGAAATAAGTCAATACATACATAAATACATACAATATATATGAGAGATATATATTATATATATATTTATTTTTTTATTGATTTACTTTTGCGTTAATTATAGTAAGGTATAAAGATAATTATATTTTTTGCTCTAAGGCGTTATAGGTAAATTCTAGATTAGGTATTTTGAGCCTCACCTACATCTCTACAGCTGAGAAGTTTCATTGTTTTACCTATTTTTTGCGTTTTTACTAATTTTAACGTAGTATTATATCTTAATAGATAATACAATTATCTATTAAGATAATTGTATTACATGGATGAAATATAACAAGTTTAAGACACTCTAGACAGAACAGCAACGGAAGATATAATACCAAACATCTATTGACAAAACAAAACGAATGTGACCGTTCTAAAGCACATCCAGTAATCTATTAGTGTTATTTTATAAGATTTTTATGTTTAGTCATTTATGTAAGTAGACATTTTTCGTAATGTCTCCTGAATACACAGCTCCTCTTAGAGAAGTTTTGAGGAAAGATTGAATTTTTTATGGCAACATGAGCCATGAACCTCGAATACAGAAGAGGATGGAAATAAAACTTCATCACTCTGATATAAATTTGGTATATAAAAAAAAACAAAGAACTTTTTATCACTAACACTATCTCTTTCATACAATTGTACATGATAAAGTTTATCTAGAGTCGGACCGTGGTAAAATAGAGGTTCATGTAAATATAGCTCAGCAAAACCTCAACTGTACTGTTAATGGAACTAAGTTAAAGGATCTTGTAATGGGGATGATGAAATGAAATCAGTTGTAAAATTTTGTTGGAAATTAAGGGCCCAGTCACAATAAAGGGTGACTTTGAAATATTAGGCAATACTGGTTTGTAAAAGATGAATTACCCTATTGTAATGGTTTGATTTTTAAGGGGACTGCTATTGTAATAATTCCTATATGTGTAATAGGTGAAATGTTAAGAAGATAACACTTTCCTCGTTTAGGTGTTTAACTCTTAAATTAGGTGAAACTCTCGTGAATTAGATTACCAGTCTGAAGCATTAAACCATTCATATAAAGAAGAAATCGTTAATAAAATAGTGAGATGAAGAAAATTATTTCCGGTCAAAAAAATGTACAATTTGGTACAGACGTCTCCCTGAGAGAGATTTCGCTCTGAGGTATATGTTACCATAATTGTGAATCTTACAATCAATCAAACAAAAGACGAGAATGTTATAAAAGTCTCTAAAATATGATTTCAGATTTTCTGGAATTTACACGAAAAATAGATCTAAGATGTTGACCGTGAATCTAAAATATTTCTGAAAATCTATCCAAAAGACATTAATGAACAAAATCTTATATAGATATATAACTACTTCAAACCGTACAAATTCCAACATATCAAGAGTGGGTGGGTGGAGAGGTATGTGGGTAATGTGAGGTAAATCACCCTCATTCCGAGCGAGCCAAGAGGATACCTCATGACTGCCGGTTGCTAGTGAAGGAGAGTCAAGGAGAATGAAGGAGAGTCAAGGGACATTAAGTCCCTCCCGAACCAAAATTGGTATTGGGATTGTATGGAGACACAAAGTGGCCTAGGGCGCTAATAAGGCCAAGCTGGCTGGCCTGGGTAGACTGGCAATTTGTAATAAGCCCCGCCTAACATTCTGCGTAAGAACATTTCATTTCTTTACACAAAACACTGTAATTGATTACCATATTAATGACAGCGAGATTAGTAATTTATAATACAGTAATGAAGTACAATTTCACTTAACCACGGGAAATTTCCGACAAACTATCGTCCATCGTAAAAAACAAACTTTGATCATAGTGTTATTGTACTACCTGTATGTGTGCTTACACAGAAGTAGCCCGAGGTTCTGCACTTATGTAATAGGTAATCTAGATCTGGATTTTGAAATATATAGTGAGTTTAGCCCTTTACTATAGCTAGATTTACTAGAAGCACTTGTTATGAAATACTAAAAGATTGTGTGTTATTTCCATTGTTGGTGATAACTATAAGAGTTCTCATAGCAAATAGACAGTGAAGAAGCCAAAATTGCGCTGGGAATTTACATAATATTGCTCTAAAAAAATTGGGATTGCCATTTGGAAATAGTATAGAATATTATACTAAATGTGTAAACCATCAAGATTTTACGACGATATAGCTCATAATATAGATATTAATTAATAACATTATAATATTATAACATTAATTAACATGAGTTCTGTGCATTATACAAAGGAAACCACGTTTAATATTGCGTAAAGTAAAATGGCAATGGCAAATTAGGCGACAGTAAAATGGTTTAAACACTACAATATACTAATTAATTAAGGAGCCAGAAACAAGCTTCCACCAAATCTTAACGTTGGCTACATATAGAAATAATAAATATTTTATCAAAATTACCATCTTGTGAACTTAGGATATTTTCACATCGTTTGTTTTATGCATCCTACAATAGATAAATTGCACAAATATAATTGGGTTGTGTTTATTTTATTAGTACAAATAATATTATTTATAATGAGCTACTTATTATTATAAAATACTGTAACTGATTTGCCTTATGGTTATTGCAGCAACTGTTCCTGAACTAATACATGGTAAATGGATTTTGATAAAGATGATGTATTCTATAACAAATATTAATTGGATATAAATGCAACGTCCTCAATATCGTTTTATATTTATAATAAACCTAACTACTATACCGAATACGGTTCTAAACCAATCAATGTGTTAAACTGTGTAACATAAAGATATCTAGTATATTTATAGTATTGTTCGACTCACATGAAACTCTTAAAACTCTATAGTCGCCAAACTTCCAAGTAAAGTCATATGCAGGTAAATACTTTAGACACCATTAAATAAACTATGGCCCCTTTAACTATTAGTACAAAAATACAACTACATTATTTTTACTACTCTTAATATAAATTATGCTCCCTAGTTAAAGTTATTATTCTACAGGGTGTCCAGCAACCATTCGAACAAACTTTGCCACATTGTTCAGCAGGCCAAAACTAACAAATAATGCAATATAACAGGTGCAATATAAAAAGTTTATTCGTAAAAATCCACTACATTGTTGTATGTACTTGCAATGCATGGATTTAACCTTACGTTTGGTGCTGTTACTCAGTTATTTGTTATTCAATCTTTTTTAAACAAAAATTGTTGAATTGGTAATCAAATATGCTAAAAAAAGTTATCCTGGTAAATTTGTTGTCAAAGTAGCCGTTTCAAAGCTAATACAATTTGAAAAGTTTGAACGGCCGCCATTTTGAAATGCAATGAGATATTTGTTTTATTTTTTTCACTGAAAAGTACCAACACTAGGTTAACATAACTGTTAAGTTTGAATTCTGTATCTTAAGTGGTTTTTGAGTAGTAATTTTTTTCCAAAAAAACACATACAGACAGACAGACGCTAAACGAAGTGAAATAGGGCACCTGTTATATTGCATTATTTGTTAGTTTTGGCCTGCTGAACAATGTGGCAAAGTTTGTTCGAATGGTTGCTGGACACCCTGTATACTTTAAAGATATACTTTTAAAAGATGCATAGCAGGTCTAAGAGGGAATTGAAGTTTATCGCCCATAAACAAATCTATATTAAGATAAGGTGAATATTTCTAAATTATTAACTGTAAAATTGATGACCTTTGAATGTGTAAGACTGAATAATCTCAATTTTAATAGTAACCAATTTTTAACACATTAACCAGCGTAAATGGTGTTTCTTTATAAATCACTGAATTAGCTTGTACGTGTAAAGTGGGGAGAGAGGTTTAAATATAAATAATAAAAATAAATATAAATATAAATACGTTCTCGCTGGGAACATGGCAAGCACAAGTCTCTTTATAAAAGCCACGCCGCTCCTCATCTCTGTCGAATACAGATAGTTGTCCAAAGAAATTCACTTATCTACTTTTAACGTACATAATCCCCGTATTACATGTATAATATTATGATTAAGTAATATCATGCGGTTGTTTACACCTTAGATGCGAACTTTTTTCTACAATACAATTTTGAATGTATTTAATGTTTAACATAATTTCAGTCGTCTATAACCTCAAAAATGTAGCGTTGCAGGTCAGTTTCACTCATAAAGTGTTAGCTTTATCATATTTAATTACTTAATTGAAAACATGGTAGGTCAGTTTCACTCATAAAGTGTTAGCTTTATCATATTTAATTACTTAATTGAAAACATGGTAGGTCAGTTTCACTCATAAAGTGTTAGCTTTATCATATTTAATTACTTAATTGAAACATGGTGCTTGGTTACATCAGTATGGATTCTGAGCACTAATTTGCGTACTGTATTTTTCGACAGGTCACTTAAATGTTGCAAAAATTACTTACCTATATTCCGGCATTCTTTCACTATACATCGTATAAAACGACTTTTGACTTCATTTGGAGAATATAAAGTTTGTGTAACATAAGTATTTTAAGATTATACATTGAACACAATCTTCATTCAAATGTAAACGATGATTTTGTTTTATATGCATACTTTGTGTAACAGTCGGATTTTGTGTATTTTACAAACTAAACCCTTAATCTAAAAACTCTTTTAGATGTATCACGTAATAAATAAGTCCGTTCTGGTTTATTATACTGCTATTTGGTTTAATTTATTTTTAAACATTTAGCATGTTTGCACCAAAATTAAACGCTGAACTTACTTGAGAACAAATATAACTTTTTCTATGGACTGAAGTGGTTAGGTAAAATATTCGTTGCAATACCATTTCCCTTTCTTAGAGTTGCCCCCTTATGTAAATGTGTATGTCACATTTCATCTTAATTAGGGCTACTAATTCAGAATAACTGCAATTTAATAAAGGATGATTACACTTTAGTTTCTTCAAATATGTGCTTTCTCACTGGAGGTCTGGTTAAAAATAAGTACTTGCTTAATGTTTTCAATGGAGGTAAGTACGTATATGGCTATACCTGACATGGTACTTTCATTACATATTGAATACTCTGGTCTTATGTGCTTAGAATGGGAAATTTTGAGAGTATTTATCTACCTACCTATTTATCTCATTCTGCTCAATATCACACCTAGATGCGTGGTCGAGTTTATTACCTGTTTTATACAGTAACACATACGCACACGCACTGTGTTCAGAAAAGAGCGTTTCATTTTATAAACTTATATGGTTAATAGTACTCATGATTACAATCGAAAATGTCCATTAAACAAAGGCCAAGACATAAGTGCCGTTTAACCGCTAGCTGCCCAGTTGTATTTATTATAACAAATATATTATCTATAAAAATAGTAAAGAGCTCCTCAAAAATAAGAGAGAAACTAAAAAAAATACTGTGTGATTTGCTTAAATACTAACAATATAGCGCCCTTTGAAATTAATAAAATCAATTAGCAAAAAAGTTACAAAATATCTAGAATGGAATGGAAACTTATGCAAGGCACTTGATTTACGAGTACACGTACACAATCAAGATTAATTTTGCAAAACTTAGAATTCAGTGGTTTCATTGCGAATGAACTGAGGTTTAGACTTGTGATGTCTTTCTGCCAAGTCTGTCTGTCATTTGCTCCATATCTCTAGAATCGATTTAGATCTGGACTTGTTATTTTATTCGAGCTTCGTTTCTGAGCGATATCGAATTCAATAATGGTGCCTGTCACTCCATTATATCTGACTGGACTTTGGCTAAGTCTAACTTTTCTCAGGGCATGTCGACAAAAAAATGAACTACATAATTAGAACATTTGCATGTTCCACTATAATTCGCTTATGAAGTCTAAAGAACGTTTTTAGCTACAGACTTAAATATTCCATGAGATTTGTTTTCTATATAGATGAGACCGATGATGATATATGACCTGCCATGCGGTTTGACTGAGCATTAACGAAGCTTAACTGTCCATTGGGCGTATTAAGACAAATTTTGACTAAAACTTCACAGAACCTTTTAACGCGACAAAACGTGTAACGGACTCCTATGTGTATTTCAATATATACGCTTTCATAGAGGTTACTATATATATTTCAAATTTGTTTCAATTGTGTGCAAGAATTAAAACAAATTTTTAACTAAGGAACTTTTTAACTACGTTTAATACCTTATGAGATTGACTTTTAGTATAATAGTTAGTGAGTAGAATTTGAAAGTTAAAAACCACTTTTGGTTGGAGTTCTAAATATAAAAATGTTCAACCGTTTGAAATACATTTTTTAAGGTTATCATGGGGAAAATACATAAGGGATTAAAAACACAAATCAAAAAGCTCCAAATAACCATTTTCAAACATGGATTCTGTTTAGATTTTGCAAAATGATATTGAACAGTTTACTCATCAATGTTTATTAATAAAAACATTTAATGTAACAGTGGAAATGTGACACTTAGGATAAAGAAGTATTTTATTATCCATCCACTTCAGTCTTTTGGAAGATCAGATTAAACCGATATTCCTATTAACGATAATTCCTATTCCTAATCCTATCGTCACGTTTCTGCAGGGTAGGACAATGAGTCCACGCCGATATCAGTGGACTACCAATCTTACTTTTTAGCATTGACCTGGCCGTGCATTAGTTTTTCTACCTGAACTTATTTATATTGATGCTTCCACTACATTCGCACAGCGTACTGCTGTGGTAGTAAATATTAACAACCTCAAGCTATCACAATACAGTGGATTACTAATTCTGATTACTTTTTAAAATAAATCCCAAACTGCATTATATTAACTACCGAGCAATACAACATTGCACTAATGAGTCATATACATCTAAAGTAATATTTTACTTTTTTGTATATGACATCTAAAGTAATATTTTACTTTAGATGTATATATAAGCGAGTAGACGTGGAGGTGAACTGCAATGTAAAGATTATTCTTTTATTGTTATTTTCAATAACTAATGCAACCATTTATTTCATATCTAATTTGTCACGTATATGATTGTATCAAAACGTTTTTTGTATAGCAGTTGACTATTGAGAGCCTTATGTTCCTACCAGTGTAAGTAAAAATATTATTTTATCTCCTCAAACCGTGACGGTATTGTTACAGTCGTAGAAAGCGCATTATTATACCGTAGCGAAGCACAAATTAAATCCAGCTATTTTTGTACCTTTTATTGATTCACTTTTCATGGCTCAACGCTTCAATAAACTTTAACAATACTCTCGTATTGTTCTTCTAATCATATTGAATTTTATGAACTCGTATTTGACTGATTTATTGCCGATTGTTTCATTAACAATAGTGATTAACAATAGAAAAACTGAACGCATTCGTTGTACCGTGGAAAATACTGATACCATGATAATGATGTTATTGTGAAAGTATGTATAAAAAGCTAATTTTTAGCACGTCTGACATCAGTTCCATTCCAGTCTCGCCATCAGTGCCATTCCAGTCTCGCTTCTACTTCGTAAGTATATTCAGATTGAACAATATTCTTTTAAATTAATATTTTAATTATTCCATTGTATTTTAACAGGATTGTGGCATTGGACTATCATGAAATTTGGAAGAATATAAATATTTCCGACTTTATATTATTATAATACAATATTATAATAATATAAAAGTTAATTTTTACATTATTTGATCTTTTTGTACGGTTACGTTTGTCTACAGCAGGGCGAGCAGTCGACAGCACAAGGCGAGGCAACACGAGATAGACAATAATAATAATCTCTTTATTGCATTATTTTAACAATTGTTACATCGTATTACAATCGTCAATAGTTTTAGTAAATTTACAGGGTTTCATCTACAAATTCACACAACCTCATACTCAACATTCATACAATCATTCCAGACACAATCGCATTAACCCTCTCAAATATCCCAGCAGCTTATCATGAATTCATCAACAGAGTAGAAAGCATTGGACACCAAAAGGAGTTGAGACGCGTTTTAATTGATTTTGATTATTGGAAATTAATAAAGCCTCACAATCTGTGACGCTTCTTACAAAGGGAGGACTGGTCCGTGTTTATAGCGCAAGTTGGGTGCTGATTACAACTAATGATAACGATAAGAATTAATTACCTTGAATGTGAATGATGTTTTAGGCAAAAATACAAATTCAGCTAATAATCTCACTGATTTGTTCGTCTAATGATACTGTAGTTTTACAGTTTTATGTCAGTTTTTTAAAGTGTCGTAATTGGAATCGAAGACTATAAAAATTCAGCTCGTAAGTACTGAGCAATACTCCTTTTCTTCTATTAGTATATTGCTAGGACTAAATTATAAAAAAATGTACAATATGTCAGTGGTGATTTGTATAACTGCTAATAAACACAAGTCACTAAATTACGTTTGTTATAAGAATATTACCAGGAATTCCATTCTCAGATTTTTGTTTTTTAAATGCATTAAGAAAAACCAAATTTAATTACGAAGTTAGATTTTTTGTATTAGAGCAATGCAGCGATTTAAAATAATACTGTGAGCATTACGCAGTTGCTTATTTCGTACTTACTTTCCTTTGGCACTTATATTTTATGAAACCCATGATTTATTATAACCACAAATGACTTATAGCATGGTAAAGATATCATTATATTAATATAATTTAGGTTATATTATTTACAGATTATAATTTACAGCTTCACATTTATTTTATATGCGTAAAACTTTTCGTATCAAAACATTATTCATATTTCAAGATAATTATTTATTAAATGTGGTCCAGTACCTCATAATTGATGTTTGGAAAATATTTCAACACTAACATGTCATTGGTATATATTATTGGGTTGGTTTGCAACAGGTTAGTTCTGATATTCTTATACTTTGTTGTTCACATAAACAACAACATAAAACAATTTAGGTTTATTTCTTCATTACAGTTTTATTTTAAACACGTAATGTAAGAATATCGTGTCAAAATATGTACGGAATATGTAGTTTCAATACATTTTGGCGATCGCAGCATCGGATATCCTTTCGGCGATGAAGAACCGATAGATGTGTAGTAGCAAAAGTATATGTTTCCGCTGCCTTCGGTATTGAGTGGTTAAAGTTTCCTCTTCACAAAAGTGGACTAATACTTGGTTTAACAGTTACACATTTCTTTTCTCAGTTATGTGATCTGTTCGTTGGATAAGACTAGGAGAATTTTTCGATATGAGAAGAATATGCTACTTGATCTTATTCTTCTGAAGGCTTGAAAATACAGAAAAATTAACCAGGTACGTCAGTAAAACGTCAAAATCTTTTTGCAAAGACACTCATAACCGTGTATACAAGTTTATTACGAGTATTTTTTTCATTTATCTTCTTTAATTTCCATGAATATTCTTATTGCAGAGATAATAAATACACTTAAATGTAGGGATAAAATTAGAGATTATTGACTTGATGGTCTTATTATAAAAACTATATTAATATTAAAAGTATAATATTATTAATCGACGTGTTCTGAATGCACTTAAAGCATAATTATATTGGTGATTGTCTATGTATTTTTAACTTGAAAATTTACCGCTTTTATTTCTCCTATTAATAAAATGGCTGATTTTACCACAGGTTCAGGTTTAAGTAAATTATTGTACCAACCACGATGAAGCTTTAAAATTCAGCCAGGAAAGAATCTTATTTAAGTAACATTTAATGGTCGTGTGATATATAATATTGTATATAATCTTATATGAGCTTAGTTCTTTGGATTTTTATAATTTAATAAACAACACATAATGTTTAATAAATATTCGTGTTTTCATTTTTATAAAGAAGAAGAATTGAAATAACTAGTGGCCTCTAATGTTACTCTATCGAATTTGGTGGCCAATTAAAGTTTGAATTGTTTTATAAAACTCCATTACTTGTAAATAATTTTGTAACGAAATTAAATGGTAAAATTCTAGAAATCTCTATGAGTTTACAAAAACATTCATTATGTCTATAATTATTAAGTTGGACTTATCAGTTTTTAGTATGTCTTTCTCCAAAAGACATATAAAAAATTCTGGATGAGATTTTTTTACTTTTTGGATATTGAGGAGTTAAACTGGGGAAAGCTTAAATTTCAAACAGAAAAACTGTGATTCCTCCATATGTTTGGTTGTCACAATCCACAAAACACAAACATATTTTTCGGTCTAATACATGGGTGAATACTATCCAACAGTAAAAATTGTTTCCGATATAATGTAAGTGTGTACTGTTCATAATAATTATTCATAATTAATAATCTCTTTATTGCGTGTTTGACAATATGTAAAACCAATAGTGAAATGCATCATAAAATATATCCTAACTACACATTCACTCACAGTCATACTTACATCTCAGCATTCTCACGACACAATCACACAGACTTCGGATCCATGATTTTCAATCATCCCAACGGCTCGTCATGAATTCATCAATCGAGTAAAACGCTTTAGACACCAACAGGCGTCTGAGACGAGTTTTGAATTGATTGAGGTTGTTGGAGTTTTTGATATCCTCAGGGAGCTTGTTGATTAGTCTGACACCCACCTTGCTGGGGGAGGTGTTGCGATAATGCCAGTCTGCGTTGATGAGTTCGCAAGTTGTCCCTGCCTCTACTTTCATATTGGTGAACGTCCCTGCCACTTATCAAGGCACATCTCGATCTGCAGTACACGATCACCTCAAAAACGTAAAGGCAGGGCAATGTCATCAATCCCAGCTCCCCGAAAGATGCCCTGCACGACTCTCTATAATTCAGTTTTAAAATTATCCTGACTGTGTTTTAATGTGATAGACGTTTGAAGTGAGATGTATAGCATGTGAGAGAGGTCGCCAGGACCCGGTTCCATCAAAGATCTTTTTTAGATGAGACTAAGGAAAGACTTGATAAATACTGAGGGGGCTCGGCACCTTCAATTTCAGTGGTTAAGAAGTGGTTTACACACTTCCGATATTATTATTATTATTATTCCATCAAGACAATACCCGTGTGCACACTAGACTAGTCACGATGGCAAAGATCCATGAATTTTGGCTACACACTGTACGGTGTGTAGCCCTTCCACCTTATTCTCCAGATCTAGTCCCCTGCGACTATTTCTTGTTTCCAAACCTAAAGAAATAGTTGGGCAGTAGGTCGAATTTAGGTCGAATGAACAAGTCATTACTGAAACAAGCACCTATTTTTCTCAAAATTGAGAAAACCTATTATTTTGGAGAAATAACAAACTTGGAAAACTCTGGACTAAATGTATCTAGCTAAAAGGTGATTATATTAAAAAATAAAATGTTTATTTGCCGAAACAAATTTGTTCTATTCAAAAAGTCACTGACTTATCAAACCGCCCTTTTAATTGAATTAAACACAAAATCATACACTGCAGAGCTCAGTGTTCTTGTAGCTAAAATATTATTTACAATGAGGAGTTTATTCTGATAGTTTTGTATCAACTATTAAGTTAAGTTTTGAAAACCTATTACTTATTATAATATTTGTAATATTATTACAAAATTTAGTTTCAGAGTTTTAATATTTTTCCATTGCAAAAGAATAGTTACTTTATTCATGAAATGGGTTAATTAAATTGGAAACTAATGTATTTTGCTTTTCATCGTATAAAAGCGTAAGCTTTATAATTTTATGTTACTTATGTGTGAAAAGTAAAAGACGTGTTCCGTAGCAGATAACGGTACGTATATGATAATAACATAATGATACGATAATGTTAGTACATTACAGAGCGTTAGTGGAGCATATTACTCATGTCTGTCTGTCTGCCACTCGATAACGAATCTCGATAACGAACTGACTTGAAATTGAAATGCTGCATGAAATTTAATTTCTACACAGATAAGAATGAGTTATATGATTGTGCATGTCCATACATTAATCTAGACTTGGCTGAACGTCATGAAGCCTATCACTCAGTAGACTGCCACAATTTCTCTTTTGTATGCCAAGGATAAAATATTTCTTTCGTGTATGATTGTCTGTTGACTGCGATCACAGAACACCTCGAGATCGAAATGAACTATATATTTGAAATATGGAATACAACTTTAGGGAAGCCTGTTATGTGACTGGTTATATGGCGTACTACTCCTTTGTATTGGAGTTACAGTAATTTTAAAACAATCATAGCGTTTGTAATTAATATTTTTATTATTTTTAGAATAGAATTTTATCAATATTATTATTTTCTTTAATACACGGTATCAACCATATGCGATTCAAAGTTGGAAACAAGGTCCACAAATACGTTTTGTGGCATTGAAAAATATATTGAATGAAACATTTGTAAGTTTATACCCATTATTGATACGCTATAAATTATAGATTTAAATTATAAGTTTAAAAACTATGTATTTTTGGTTTCAAATCTTGAATTTTACTTATTTTGTTTAGTTAGAAACAATAGCCCATCAGAGAGACGACGTGGACCTGCAGTCTGTTTACGGTTTGGACTGATGAGGCGACACTCGCGCCCCGACGCGCACACACCGACACACGCGCTTTAATCGCTTTACTCTGCAAATTACTATTTTTTATTTGTTATTTTATGTTAATATTCTCGTAAGTTTTTAATTCTGCATTTTATTTCATGGAAATATAGTACAAACACAGAATGAACACGACATTCCTGACGCAACTTGAGGTCAATGGTGAACTCAACTTTTAATACCGGTTACTTAGACTTGATTACAATTATAAGAATATTAACCTAAAATAAAAATGTAACATTAGCAGTTTGCAGACTAAAACCTTGGTGTCTGGCAGGGCTGCGCGTGTTACTGTGTGTGCGCGTCGGTGCGCGCGGCTCTTGAGTTTCAGGACTAACTTTGAGATTACAATGCTTGTATATTGTATATATACAATATATTGTATACAGAATATACCTACCAAAGTTACTACATGCTGTAACCAATCATCTGATATTAACTAACATGTGTGTTTTAGTATTAGTTTTATTTACAGAGCTTTTACACTGTGATAATTTGTAAAAAAAAGCGGTGCTTATAAAGCTGTTATTTTAGGTAGTCGATATCTGGAGAATTGAGTACGTTGAATGTTCAATGCACATTGTAAATAAAACTGAATCACAAAATGTGTTGCTAAGCGCTAACCGCGAGAACGGCTGGACCAATTTGGCTAATTCTTTTTGTAAAATGTTCATTGAAATCCGAGGAAGGTTTACATCAAGAGAAATATAAGAAAAGTTACCTGGAATATTATATAATTCGGAATAAATTGTAATATTTATGTTTCATAATCCAAATTAACTGAAATAAACACTAAAGGGGAAAGAAACATCTGAATACAATTTAATTATAGAACTGTGCTTGCTAAGTAGTGATTCAGATAGCAAAGACAAGCAATACCTATATTTTCCTCCAGATTGCGCCAGAGATGAATTTAAACCATTTAATGCATTGGAAATAATATTTGAACTCCATTAAAAACCAACCTTAATGAATAAACCCGTGAGTGTTCTCACATACTCAGAACTGTTTCCTTAACATTGGATATGTCATTTTAACAGTAGCTTAAGGAAAAACAAAGGAACAAACACTAACATGCCTCAACGATCCACTATTTCTCAGACAACAGTCCGAATAATAATAATAATAATATGACAAACGATTATTCTGAAATGTTGCTTGAACTTCATAAGGATTTTCCTCTAGGCCGTAATAGGCTTCTCAGCCCTCTGTATGAATGTATATTATCTGTATCGGGACAACAAGGTAAACTTAACTATGAGTGAAAATATCTTAACCTGAATATAAATTACGAGAGCATGAGAATTATGTAAGGTTTATACGTTTGTTATTGGGCAATAAGGCAAAATCAACTGTGGTACTAAATCAAAATATTGTCAATTTAAAACCAGCATTTCTGTGTGTGACACAAAATATTGTCAATTTAAAACCAGCATTTCTGTGTGTGACACAAAATGTTGTCAATTTAAAACCAGCATTTCTGTGTGTGACACAAAATATTGTCAATTTAAAACCAGCATTTCTGTGTGTGACAGAAAATATTGTCAATTTAAAACCAGCATTTCTATGTGTGACAGAAAATATTGTCAATTTAAAACCAGCATTTCTGTGTGTGACACAAAATATTGTCAATTTAAAACCAGCATTTCTGTGTGTGACAGAAAATATTGTCAATTTAAAACCAGCATTTCTGTGTGTGACAGAAAATATTGTCAATTTAAAACCAGCATTTCTGTGTGTGACACAAAATGTTGTGGGAAATTAATTATTAGTATAAAACACTAGGCTAAGTATGAATATTTCTACGTCTTCAGCCAAATTTTCAGTTTCTTCCGTTTCATGAAGTTCTGCTTGGTATCAATTCTCTGTTAGATATATTTCACTATTTTCTGACATTTGTATATGCAAGTTTATACTACTTATAATATAAAACATTAAAACTTACCGTATATTGTTCCAGGAAATGGTGAACAACAAAGTGTTTATTCTGATGTGTCTCGCCCTTCTAATTATTATGGAGTGCAGCAGTTCTGAGACAACCACCAATGATGTCATTCATGACAGAGTAAGTTTGTTTGTTACGCTTTCACGCGAAAATTACTTAACCGATCATCAGAAATTTTCTACATATATTCTTGGAGATATTAGAAGTAACATATGACATTTTTTATTAATAAACAAAATTTATTTTTAACGAAAAGAAACTTTTTGTCAAAAAATCTGAAAATCTAGCTACTTCAACGCCATCTAGCATTCCAGTAATGAAATTCCAACCCTGAGTACTGTAATGCCGTCACACTGTATTATCGATGGTCACGTTAACATCTAATCCAATCCAATCCAATCCATCCATCCAATTGGTTACAATTTCATCTGTTTGGAATTGTTCTATATTTAATGTTATTTTCTTCTGTCATTATTACATGCAGTGTTAAACTACTTGAATTCTTGAGGTTAAGTGTCATTTTTGTGGTTGGATGCCATTTCATTATTTTAGATCTTACTCACTGATCCCAATTTTTACTCCGTTCTTCTTTAAAATTCCCTCGGAAGCGGAAATCGGGTTTATCCAAAAATTCGTCGCGGGCTCGTGCAGCAAAAGTTGCAAGGAATCAAGAATCTGCGGTTCATGCAGAGCTGAGACGACAACAGCAAGCACAAACCGACAAAATGTTTTGAGAGCAGCCGAAACGCCTCTTCAGGCACTAGCTCGTTCAGAAAGAAGCAGCGCTGCAAGCAGCTAGATAGCTTGAATGCGAGCGAAGCCGCGGGTAATTTACAACTGCCATTTACAAAAATTTTCTTAATGTAAATAAAAATGTTTGACAGGTATTTGTTCTTCGAAACATAGTTAGTTTGGTAAACACATATGTGACAAAAATGGCCAAATAAAAAATTTAATCGTAAAATGTAAGGGCTGTGTGGTGTAGTGGTAGCGCACTCACCCGGCAAGTGAGAGTTCCGGGTTCGAGTCCCGGTGGAGCAAGTACTTTTTGTGATTCATTGTTTATTGAAATTATATAGTACAATAATGAATACAGGGTCTTTTCGCAAGAGGTTAGCACGCTAATGTCCCATATCGCTTCGTTTTAGTGTATGTCTGTCCAGATGTGTGTTTTATTTAAAGATTCAATCTCAAGGACAAGTAATGTGAATAGGTCAACATTTCCCAGGTATACTAAGCCAATCTAAGAGCACTACAAAAATTGTAAAATTAATACAACTTTCTGCTACTAAACGGAGTACTTTAAAAGCTTTCAGAATTAAATATCTCGAAAACTGTTATCCTTTAAAAACATTGCAAGAACAGTGTTTTTATGTACATGTAATGTAAAATCCAATAATTTCATATTTGCTTCAACAGATTGAAAAATACAATAGTTTCGGCTATTTTATTACAGGAAGGTATATCAAAAATTAGCTTTTCATTAAGTAATCATGTTCTGTTTCAACTCTAAACAGAATATGTAACTGATAACCGATAATTTAAAAAAAATCAGCACCCTTTCTCCCGGTAAAAATAACAACATAGAACCACATATATCACATATATACATAGTTATTATATACATTACTGTAATAGTTCTCGCAAGCTCACTCTCGTATATACACAAGGTGAGTTTTTTAAAGTGATCCAATAGCTAACTTTTTAATTACATGACTTAGCACCACACTTTAAATTTGGAACTTGCTCAATTTTAAGTTTCACTCAGGAATACACTTTCAAATTTTTTGAAGATGGCCGCCATTTTCCAATATGGTGGCCAACTTTAAAATCTTTTATGGAACACCCTGTATTTTATGTTTTTTTTAGATTCTACTCTAAAAAATAAAACCTTTTTGTACTTGAGAGTTTTTTCCATATCTCTAATAGTTCAGGAGCTACGTGGACTGGAAGTTTTCATATTTTTTTCCAATATGGCGCCCAACTTTAAAATCTTTTATGGAACACCCTGTATTTTATGTTGTTTTTAGATTCTACTCTACAAAATAAGACATTTTTGCTTCTGAAAGTTTTTCTATATCTCTAATGGTTCAGGAGCTACGTGGACTGGAAGTTTTCGGATTTTTTCGGACTGATGGTGAACTGATGGTGATTAGACAACTCTTAGACACTCTGTTTAACATCAGTACGGAATAAGCCAAAGTTCATTGCCTTAAACTAATAAATGCCCTACTAATAATTGACCCGTTGTCCTCTAAATAACGTGTATAGTCATTGCATATTAGGTTGTAGTCCATGAATGTCTTCATCTGAATTCCTTGTTACGGGAGAGGGTACACAACAACAGCCACTAAACATTAAAAATATATAATTTGAAAAATAAAAATGAGCTGATTTTAAAGACGTCTAACAAAAACAAGGAACTGAAAGGAATAAAATAATTTTAATTATAAAAATTGTAACGAACCTGTAATCAGGTGAACTGCTAATTTTGCCCTAGTGATCCTATATTTTCTATTTTTACACTGAATGTCTTGTTTTATATTTCGATAACTTGTCTATGGAATTTACTTTTTTCAATGACTATTCATTATTAGTAGGTTAAGTTAGAATACGATTATGTCTAATCTCGGCCCAACCGTTGATAACACTGGATAAATGTAACTTATAATTAAATACATAGATGAATATTATTTATTTTATTGCATGGGTTAATTTTGTTTTCAGAAGGAGATTCAATGGCAACACGAGGATGGAGAAACCCATCAACCCAATTCAAGAATATCGTCTCGAAGTTACTTATTTTTTCTTTGTTGTATGGTTCATGATAGTTGCTGTGTAGACTATGAATATTTTTAATGTTTAATATTCTATATGTATAATACAGCAAAAATACATTGGATAAATAAACATATCCAGCAAAAATATATGAAATTTTTCATCTTCTTTTGCCAACACTCAGCCAATTAATACAATATAAGCTTATTTTAAAGTTCAAATACATTTTGCATTATTTGGGTAACAGAATTTCTCTATCTTCTAGATTTTTGTAGATTTATTTTGTAAGCGTTCATTACCGTTTCTAGCCGCCTCTCTCGCTCAAAGTACGGGGGTAGTTTGCGACAGAGGCTGGCTGTTACGGTATTTCTCAACCCCTATGGGTTGTATATGGACTTCATTCCGAAAAGATACTAGGCGCAGTTTCTGTGTTGAACTGTATGTAAGCTGTTATGAATAAATTATCAATACAAATTTAAAAAAAAACTAACTGAGACGTGGTTTAACTGCGAGTATAGTTTTAGTTTAACTCAAGTCGAAATATACCTCGAATAATGTTATTAATGGGGGGGTTTAACCCACAAACCCCCCTAAATATGCCTATGCCTCCT
This sequence comes from Homalodisca vitripennis, assembly GCF_021130785.1. Classification (NCBI taxonomy): domain Eukaryota; kingdom Metazoa; phylum Arthropoda; class Insecta; order Hemiptera; family Cicadellidae; genus Homalodisca; species Homalodisca vitripennis. Next base: position 24,762,464 of record NC_060215.1, read on the forward strand.
ATTGATGCAAGGATGTTTAAAATAAGCTTTAATTAACATCTCATGCCATTGTTCATAATAACATGAACTCATTAAGTTAAAAAAAAGTGTTTCAATTATTCAGGACATATTTTTGTGAGAATAAAGGTCTACCTACAAATGTAAAAGCAATGGCGTAGTTAAAATAGATCCTCTCTCAGCCCTGTAACTGTAGGTGCCTACTATGAACGCGGCTATTACAAGGACTGATCCTCTCTCAGCCCTGTAACTGTAGGTGCCTACTATGACAGCGGCTATTACGAGGACTGATCCTCTCTCAGCCCTGTATCTGTAGGTGCCTACTATGACAGCGGCTATTACGAGGACTGATCCTCTCTCAGCTCTGTATTTGTAGGTGCCTACTATGACAGCGGCTATTACGAGGACTGATCCTCTCTCAGCCATCTAGGTAGTTATTTGATAAGATTTGTATTATTATAAGGTATTTTAGGACCAGGTTTGCTAACAACATTGCTTTAAAACTAAAGCTAAACTGAACTTGACACTATGCACAGCTTTTAGATGTACACGGGTACAATTCCTGTATATTTTACAGTAACATTTCCAAGTAGCGCTGTGTGAAATAGAGTATTTAAATTTGTGTTGATTGTGTGGATTTCGTCGCCTCAGAGTGTTAAAGATTATCAGAACTCTGTTATAAGTTGTCTAATTAAATTTTTATGATTTGGATAAAAGTAAAGACAGGAAGATTGATATTTTCTCCATAAAAACTCCAGTTTTAATCTCTAAAAACCAGTTGAAGGGCATCAGAGCGAATTGGATCAGTTGTGAACACCTACTGACGATAAATCCTTGAGTTGGACAGCGAGTCCTAGCCATGGCCGTCCCTAGGCTCAACAGTTGTGTGCTCTGACTACCTGGGAAGGGTGACATATTTAACACCTCGGACTGGCCCGACTAGCCGGCTATCTTGTGAGTGTCACCTGAACCTCTCTAGAGGGAAATGTTCAATAAGAAAAATATTCTTCAATTGAAGACGGCTACGCAATTTATAATATTATAACTGAATAGATTTTAAAGAAAGTTATTGGATTAGTTCTATTCGTTACTGGTCAAGAGGTTTCGAATATGATACTAAAGAGTATAGTAGAAAAAGCTATTTATTTAGAATGTAAAATGAACTAATATAAATTTCAATATTTTAATTATTGTGTAGTATATTGAGGAAGATGAGAAAATATATGCACGCTCAACAGCTTGCACAAGCCATTTAGTCAGGAAACAAAACTATTCTTTGAAAATAAGTAATTTGATGTTTTAGTAATTCCATTTTACTAAAAGCGTTGCAGCTAGAATTGTATAAATTCAGGAATATAACGTTTTCCATCATTCAAAGATTTATTTTTTGTAATTATAAATTCCTTGAATAATTGTAATTTATATGATGCATTGTTCTCCCAAAGACACATAGATATATTATTCCATAACATGCCAGTTTTCCGAAGTGTTATGTTCAATATGAAACATATATATCTTCTAACAAGCATTGTAATTCACAATGTCCTACACTTTTGACAAATGCCGTCTAAACTCGCTGTAAGAAATGTCACTAACTGCTTGAAGGGTTTACGTGAATATTATTGCCTTGTTGTTAAATATTATTACAGTTTGATTGAATGTTTCTTTAGGTCCCACGTGTATCTTTATGTTTTGAAAAACCAAAATGTTTCGGCCCATCAAATATAAAGAACTTTTTATTTTGTGAAAATATTTACTGTTCTAACACTTTTTTAAATGTGGGATGTTACAACGGCCCATACTGGTAGCGTTTGCCGAATTAAAATAAATAATGTGTTGTCATTATTGACCTTATGGGTAACTATACTTTCCCCACTTCGACACAGCTGTGGAGGGAGGGATTGATTCAATGTGAATGTTGAGTTTAGCTCCATTCCTCCCACGACTTTGTGCAGCGCCTCAAATCTGACACTCACAGCCTTGACTCGTGGAACCTAGAGTTTACTATCACTTAAGGGAATCAGCAGGCCGGCTTCACTAGGGTACTGACTGACCAAAGAGCCAGTCTAGCCAGCCAGTCGATAACGAAGCTGCTTAAACGTAATCTCAGCAACAGACACATCTAGACTACTATAGGGATATGTGTGGTTTACCCACCAACCATCCAGTGAAATCTACAAGAAGACTGTAATGTTGGAGCTAAGCACAATTTAAATGAGCACAATTCAACATTCCAATTTCTCATTTTGCTTTAAAAGCTTGCATGTAAAAATAGGGTAAAAGGATGTTTACCATTTCAGTATAATTGTAAAAGGGTAGGAATACGCCACACCTCGTGTCGCGTAACAGACCTTACTGGGGTTGCATGGAAATTTCAAAATTATAGCTCTTTTCTCTTTCGGTATACTTGCGAGGTGATAGACTAACATACAGTCAGTCGTGCAGAAAAACATTTTGCATAACCCTGGCAGACACAAGAGAAATTGTGTCGGCCTTCTGTGTGATGACAACCTATTATTGTCTAAGTCGAAATGAAATTTCATACAAAATTTAAAGTCTACAGACTTCAGACTCTTGAGATATCTTGCCGAAAAATACATTCAAATTTGTGTTTCATTAAGTTAGGTTTTATATCAGTGTTCAAATAATAGCCTAACACTAGAATTGTTTTTATTTTACTTTCAGTTTATTCTGCTTATGATGATATGGAACGAAATTTTGCATTTAAGGCATTTTTTTTTTCTTAGGACAAGAAGCTTATAAATTGTCCTGTAAGAACCTTTGCGCTGCTTCCGGAGTGACAGGATATTCAGGATGGGTAAGGTTAGGGAGTAGGTTATTGTTTTGAGCTGATTATATGATAAACACATTGCAACTTATTTCTTCATTGTCAAGCCAATATTTATAATTTGTATTGAGCGATAAGTTATACTGTATAACAGCAAGGCCGTACTCTAGTTTGGAGGGCGCCTAAATTAGCACCCCATGAACATAGCACCCCCTCGCTACTGACGTCATTTTGACGTCACGAAAGGGGGTGCTAAATCAGCGCAGTGGCCGTGTCCGTGCCCTGAATAAGCACCCCCTTGGAGTTGGGGGGGGTCCTAATTTCAGCGCCTTGACCGTGTCCATATGCTGATTTAGCACCCCCTTAAATCAGCGCCTGTACCTTGTTGATGTGAAGAATAAACAACCCCTACTGAATAAAACAATAAAACTAAGCATTGCGATTTGTTAATGGGTATATTTATTGTATTGCTATGATTTAACTTGAATATTTTTAAAACAAATAATTAATTACCTATTGTTAAAAATACTATGCATTGAATATGATTACGTTAAAAAAACTAGGATCTACACATTAAAATACGACTTTATTTTAAAGAAATTTAATTTGAAACCATGGTACAAGAGGGCTTGACATTGCTTAAATCCGGCATGTGTAATAAATGTACATGGTTAGAGATTATACAAACCTATTAACCACTTTAAAATCATTTATCTATTTGTTTTGAATTCTGCCAAGACCAATCAAACTCGGGAAAACTTTATACTGTGAAAGTGTTATTTTCTAAAGGCTAAGGATCAATGACTTTTAGGGACAGACCAATTTAAATAGTATACTGCAAACACACTGGAAAATATTATAATATTATATAATGCTTACAAGAATCAATATCTGCTATTTCCATCGTGTTTTTAGTTTGTAAAGGAGTTTGTGCAAGGCGATAATGTTCGCCAAGTTGATTGGCTTCAGTTATATCCATATCAGTTAGTTCAACTATAATCATAAAAAAATAAAAATGTTAAAACACGTAGCAATAAATTTATTACTATATTTTCAAAAGTATTATTGCTCAAGTGTAGACAGAGACATTCATATACGGATTAATATGGACCATCATTGCTTACTTACCTCTCTGTCGGTGTGTGTCTATGGTTTTTTTATTATTAAAAAGTTAATATCTTAAAACCTAATAAAGTTAATCCTGCCAAGTCCTGGTCAAATGTTTATGGTGGAAAGGCTACCTGCAAAAATATACGATAATATCTGTAATACTTTTAAAATTGCGGCTATTAAATTTTTTTAACTTTTAACTTCTTAAAAATCTGTAATTTTACTAAGGTATTGCAAAATTGCATTTTAAGTGGATTCTATCACAAATCTAATAACCAAACTTATGTAAAAAAACATACACAGATTTACTGTGACAAAACACTGTCGACATTGAGGTTCTCAGCGAGTAGCTCACGATACAAAATCGAATAAACGGCAGCCCCAGAGTATCTATTGCGAACTGCGCTCAGATCTGAGTTTCTTCATTTAAAGTACATAAAATACATTAATATCTGTTGCCAAATCACTTTTTTTCTCTAGTAAATTAAAAACTAATGGAGATATTCTAAATTTATCAACAATGAACTCATTTAGGAATGACAAACAAAAACAAACTTTTTAGTTAACAATAATAAACTGCTTTATTTACCATAAGGCTTAAAATATTCACAATATATGTTAATACACTAAATAAATAGACTTTAGACTTTATATTAACTGTTGTTGATCAAGAATAATAAACAACAAGCACAGTTGTACAATAATTCTCTTATAGATGACAACATAGATAAGCTGTTTTATTGGAAATAGATCTGATTGTCGCATGACTAAATTTTAATAAATAAATATGTCCTAGAACAACATATATTAAAACAAATTAATTAAACATCAAATATATGACTATATGCTATCCGTAGGTAGGCCTGAAATATAAATTACAATTGTTTTGCATGTAAGGGCAGATGTACTGAAAAATATTTATGTTTGTAATAAATGACAATTAAAAACTGTCATATTCGTGCTTCATGTCTTTGATTCCATAAGAACACATTATGAAATATAATTATTCAATTAAACATGAAACATTGAATTTATCATGTTTCAATACATATTTAAATGCCAATTAGATCAAATAGGACCACATCCGGCTAATATGATACTGATATAATTTTATATAATATATAATTTTTTTACAAAAATAGGACAACCATATATGGTTGTACATCAAACATTTGCTGAGTACCAAAATATTTCGCTCACAGATTTTTACGCAGAGGTGTGTACCTTCATAGTTTAAGTTTTGGGCCTTCCGAAAAATTCTGCAAAGAACAATTTTATGCTTTAACAATGAACTCTTCTGTCTAAAATAATTGCCTGAATTGTCTGTCGGGAAACAGCGGGAAGTAAACAAAATTATATTAGTGTTTTAATTATAGATAATTAAACTTAGAAAAAACACTCCATTTTCGTTGAGCTATTAAATAAATACGTAATTTAATTGTGGCTTCATATACAAATAGCGTAGTTTTAATTATATCGAGAAACATGATCCATTGAGTTTTCACGATTGGATTAAACTTGTATTATTAATGCTCAGTAAATACCCTTAACTAGACTATCAGTAGATGTTCTATTGGTGAGGACACTCAATAAGCTATGCCTGTACAATAAAACTGACACAGCATATATCCTTGACTAACTGTGTAGTAAAAACCATAATTACATTATTTTTACCTTCCGTAATATTTCAAAAAACGTCTTTTATCTTGCTAAAATAACCAAATAAAACAATGTCAAATCAAATCAAAAACAGCTTTTATTTTCACAAAAATGTATGACAGTATAATATAGTAGCAAACACCACATATTGAAGAGGAAAATTAACAAATTATTGTATTTTTATAGTATTCTTATAGTTGACATGAAAGGACTTAATACACAATAATAAAAAAATCTTATCAAAACGATGAATCATAAAATCAATCATAAATCATAATCATCGAAATTAATAAAGCCAATTAGTATTAAAATAAAAAATAATCAGCATTTATCATTAGTTTTACTTTGCTATCTAATTAATGTTTATTCAGAAACTTAAAGGGAAAGAGCCCAACATGGGCTTTAATGAACTGTGCGTAGATCAAATTTCAGAATTGTAGGTTTATGTTCTTATTATCTTAATCAGTGCGTTAATTGATTTTATAAACATATCAATTTAAAGAATTAACTAAAGAAGAATAAATGAGTGATATGATTTTAATTAATTCTGTTAAGTAGCGATATTTAACCGTTCAGAAAGCAAAGTCACGAGTGGAATTTTTTTACAAAAATAGGACAATATGTGCGAGAGGGAGGAATCCTAAGGTCTATCAGCTTTGTTAGTCGGAGCATTATTATGTAATATTAAGTCGTATAGTAATTTTGAAGAGAAAGTAAGGCATATTTGAGAAACATATTATTTCATCGTTTATCCGTAATTTTAACACAATCGTAGATAGACGGCGTCACATAAAATCCAGATAAAAACTATTCTATGTACGATTAAATTAAATCTGTAAAAGACAAATCTGCTTATGTTGCTGGTTGAATGCTAGGGGGTGCTAATTCAGTGACTGGGCCATGTCCATGCACTGAATAAGCACCCCCTTGGAACAGGGGGGTTTGTTAATTCAGGGCCTCGACCATGTCCATATGCTGAATTATCACCCCCTGCCGCGACGTCAAAGCCCGAGGGGGTGCTTATTCCAGGGGGTGCTAAAGCAGCGTCCTCCTTTGGCGGGCCTCAGAAAAGATATTAGGCCAGGCTGGGCCCCGCCATGTCCCGCCGCCGTTCCGCCGTCGCCCCGCTTCTCATCCCCCCCCCCGTTATTCCATTGACAACATATTGTTTTGTTAATGATGTTAAGGTTCAATACATGTCGCTAACAATAAGTATGAAAAAAAATCTTTTAATCGAACCATTTTAAGCATTGGTTTTAATTAATTTAGTGAATTTTAAAATTGTTTATAATATTTTGTCTATTAGTTGTCCGATTGAAATTATTTGTATACATTAATGACTGTGTGGAAAATATTTAAAATGCGTGCTTTTTAATTTAATTTGTATTCTCAATTGAAGATAATTTGTCTTCTGTATCGACATTCCAGTTATGATTTATCGGTCAGACCGGACGCAAGTGTTGAGGTATTGTTGTTTGGAACTGTAGAGGAATTTTTATTGACTTTTCCACTTGACTGCGTGGAACAAATAAACATGATCCAGATTGTCAAATCAAAATTAAGATTACTATTTTTAAAGTAATAGTCACAATTTCTTCGAAATTGTAATAAACGATATTACAAATTTAGACTATAATAGCGTTACAGTTATTATATTGAGATATCTCGTCCGTTGACAAGGTCCCTTCAAATAGACGTTGCGAGGCCCCGGTAGAATTGTCCGAAAAACGGGCTGAGTTCGGACCTGAGTAATAGCATATAAAAGCAAAAAAACTCATAATGGCATATTACAATACATAACAGACCAGTTTAATTTCTTAACTGTAGCGTGACAGATTAAGTTTCGCTAAATTTTGAGGTATGGGCGTTATCTCTACGAAATCCTGGGGGAGAAGAGGTTTGGTTCATCCCACTGTCTTGAGCTAAGTACCACCAAACGTATTTAAATCGTGTCGTTGGGGAGGACTGCTCTCTCCCCAGTCTTCACCACTGTTGGAATGTTGGAAAGCAAATTGCCGATCCTTGGCTACAGGTCCAGTGAGAGACACACACTAAAGGAACAGCAATTTTGTTTATGTTGAAGTGAATGTTCATCCAAACTTCGAGCTCATAACTCAATTAGTTCTCGAGATACCCTTCTCAGAAAAATACTTTTGCCTAATTAGAAATGAAGTTTTAATTTACATTTCAAGCTATAGCTCAGTTCATTCTTGTCTTGAGACATATTCATGTGTAATAGACTTCGCTACAGCTCAACCAAGGGTCATGAAGATGCATACACCATTATTGAGCTCAAATTTTCCCACATATATATTAATCTTAAACCCAATTTTAAGTCTATAACTCAATTAAAATTCGAGATATTTCCCTGAGTAATAAGCATCACTAACTCTCAGCAAAGTCACATGAACGGATATGGACCATAATCATACTAGACCTTGTCACTGTTGAAATAAAGCTTCATACAAAGTTCAAGTCAATAACGCATTTGGTGCTCAAGATATCCTGCGTAAGACGGACAGACGAAAGAAAAAATTTCTCACCTTAATGGTATTAAAGTATACCAAATTTTAAGTCTATAGTTTATTTTGTTCTTCAGATATCCTGTGTAAAGTGAAGCTTCTCTATCGCTCAGCCAAACTCCAAGGAGTGACATACACCATCCTCAAACTTAATATTGACTATGTAGAAATGAACCTTCATGCAAAATTTCAACTCTGTAGCCTAGCTCAATTAGTTTTCGGTATATTGTGCAGACAGATAGACACATAGACAGAAGTGAACTTTTTCACTAAAGCGATAGACTTCACTAACGCTCAGTCAGATATAGCTAAAATAAAAATAAGATGAAACATCAATCATAATAGAGCTACGTGAAAATGTAGCTGAGTGAAATGTTCTAAGACCGTACTTATTATCAGTACGATGTTGACGGAAGTAGTCATATACCACTGTTGCACTACAAATTCACAATCTTTCTCGACATGTCCAACACTTCAGACATTTAACCGCAGTTTGCAACTGGCACATCCAAAATAAAAATAAGATGAAACATCAATCATAATAGAGCTACGTGAAAATGTAGCTGAGTGAAATGTTCTAAGATCGTACTTATTATCAGTACAATGTTGACGGAAGTAGTCATATACCACTGTTGCACTACAAATTCACAATCTTTCTCAACGTGTCCAACACTTCAGACATTTAACCGCAGTTTGCAACTGGCACATCCAAAATAAAAATAAGATGAAACATCAATCATAATAGAGCTACGTGAAAATGTAGCTGAGTGAAATGTTCTAAGATCGTACTTATTATCAGTACAATGTTGACGGAAGTAGTCATATACCACTGTTGCACTACAAATTCACAATCTTTCTCGACATGTCCAACACTTCAGACATTTAACCGCAGTTTGCAACTGGCACATCCTGAATGACATTGCAGGTTACTAGTGTAATTCTTATTTTAACAGCTGCTCCTGTAATATCTGACTTAATTTACTAATACGTGACGAAACTTTTTGTAAAATCTCGTGTGTAAAATGAACACTCTGCGAATTGCATCACATGTTTGTGCGATGGTTGCAAATTGCAGACAGATCTGTATTGTTGGTTCAATTCCAAGAAGACTCTCAATGTATTGCCAGGAGGTTCAGACTCAATACGCCAGGATCAGATAAGAATTAATCATCGAGTTATAGGCAATCATTGCGATTTCAAGACTCAGAGTTCCTAGACTGCAACTCAATTTCTAAGATTCTGACCTACTTGAAAACTTTACAAATGCTGTGTGATGCGAACAAACTAATGCCTTCTTCTGTGACATTCTAATGAGTTCAGACTTCTGTAAGTGTCGCCATATCCTCTACTTCTTTTTCCAGTATTCCGCGTCTGGACATTCTATAGGCACCATTAAAACACGACTTTGGACATTGTGTCACATCTATGCTGGTCGTCTACGCGAGCTCTGATGTCACTCAAGCGGCTGACAAGACATCACCAATAATCTGCAAGCTGATCAACCAGTGCTCATCCAGAGTTCAAAAGAGAATTGGAATCCTTTTTGCTACAATTGGTTAATCGAAGGATCCAACCAATTTGATGGGGGGGGGGGGTTTGGTACCAGAGGGTCTTTCCAGATCAAGAAGGAAATGTTAACTATAATATCAACAACGATGACCATGAATATGGCAATCCTGATTCAATTTCACACCCAATCCAAGAATAATGACTGAGATGTTATTTAATTGTTTGCAGTTAAACATATTATCACCTAATTAATGTAATATATTTTTATAGCAAAGGAAAGTATGGGAAGTCAGTTTGAAATCAAATTGTTTGTTTGCTGTACATTATGTAGAAAGTATTTGTCAAAAAAATTATTTTATTTTGTATTACTATTTAAAAATTTGATACAGGATAACAAAATCTTATAATTGTCTTCGATTAAACACACACACACACACACACACACACACACACACACACACACACACACACACACTATATATATATATATATATATATATACATATATCTGTTTTTACATTACTACATTTTAGAACCATCTTGTGCTCTAGTAGGAACATTATCTAGCGATTTTGTGTTGTAATATGTTAGCTAAAGAACTCATAAAGATGACAGTAAATACATATGAAGCGACTTACTAGTACCTAATAGATATTTAGTACCGCTTTTAAATCCAGACTAAGCCTGTAAGGGATGGTCTAAAATAAGTATGATTTTATCTATGCCATAGCGTACAGGGGGCTAAATAAAATAAAAAATGCCATTATTAGTCAAGCGTTTCCCTATACAAGCAGCTTTCCTGAACAACTCCAGTCATCTAAAATCATAGCAATTAATTCATTTAAAATTAAAATATATAAAAATACTAATCTAATTGTCAATTGCTAACATTTTCTTACCTTGACTTTAAAGACAGCCTCCTTGAATGATTTTAGATCACAAGAGAGGGAGTTAACTTGGGGTAAAGTAAGAAAAGTCTCTCCTCCCTATCTCGAGTGAAGTAAAGCTGATCGTCCTGTCAGGTGCCTGCTATGATCAACAACCTCGCCACGGTACAGGAGTCTCTCTACCAAGTACTGCAGTTTCTAAAGAGACAGGACGTGGTGGATTAAGTAGCAGGACTACAGCCTGGATACATTTTCCATAGGCAACAATCCTGCAGCCCTTCGATGCGCAGAAAAGAGGTCATATTTACGTAAATTGTACATGAAACGGACAACTAGCTGTGTTCTGTACTTTTTCTAATTCCGTCAATATCTACCCTTGAAATGCTGTTACCATATGCAGGATAACAATAAAAGGACACGAATAAAATCAAAGATTGTGTCAGACAGATATTTGCTATCGCTGGCAAGACCTGCACGTACCTCCTGTGCCTGTACGTACATCTCTCTTAGCCTCCCAAGCACACGCTGAGTAGCATAGGTTACGTGGTCAGAAAAGCTGAGTTAATTGTTGAGTGTAACACTCAACATTTTCACAGTGGTGGAAATATCTAGTGTTTGGTCTTCAAACTTAACATGAATGTTGTGCTCCGTCATTCTCTGTTTAATATAAGGGAGTACGATATGAAGTAATGTGCATTTATCAGCATTAAGCTTGAGATCATGCTTGACTGACCACATCTTTATGCTCTTGAGATCAGAGTTTGCTCTCGCAATGGCCAACTCAGTTGAACTGGGTCGTCTGCATATGTGTGCACATTGCAGTGCTTCACACACAATTGGTAAGGTCTGCTATGTACAATGTAAACAGCACAGGACCCAGACAGGTTCCCTATGGGACCCCTCGTGATGTTGGAAGAGGAGAAGAAACGACAGGGCTCAGTTTTGTAACTTGAAACCTTGATTCCAAATAGGACTGAAACCAGCCAACTCTACTGCCACAAAAGCCGAATTAATTTAGTTCTGCGAGAAGCAAACTGTGGCTGATTGAGTCAAAGGCTTGGGAGAAATCCAATATGATGGCTGAGCTACACCTGCCCTTATCCCTCTACTCAAACTGGTCATCAAACATATTCACCAATGTTGCAGTCTTTCTGTCTGAATGTGTATTTCCATTTGGTGAATAACTATTCTCTCTGAAATCTTTGACATAGCTGGTAAAATAGAAATTGGTCTTAATTGATCTGCATTGGAAGGGATTTATCTGTTCAGCAAGAGGTGAACTATAATTGTCTGCCAGTTTTGAGGGATTTCCCTAGTCCTTAACAATTCATTCAGAAGGTGAGTAATAGCTGTGATGGCATATGGACTTACTGTTCTAATCATGTCAATGCTCACATCATCACATCCAACAGCTCTAGGTTTTATTCCAATCATTGCGGATATTAATTCCTTTTCTCAAAAATTCTTATATATAAAACTATCTGAAAAGTCGGGTTTTCTTTATTGTCATAAAATTGTATCAGTGCTGAGTAGAATTCATAAAATGCTCCCATATTAATGAAATATTCATTGAATTCACTGACCTTCATGTGGTAGCTGACCTACTTTTTGCCTATAACATCTCCTTGTCTAAGACACTTCCAACATTCTTTATTAGAATTTCACAATTTGACAACTTATTTACTAAAGACCTCTTTCTTTGCCTTCCACATCATGCTGTTCAACCTATTCCGCAAGTGTTTATATTCTGTACAATAATCTGTAGAACCATATTCCCAAAACTGTCTTCTCAGTTTCTTTTTCTTTTTTTCAGTGACATTATTTGTTCACTTAGCCAGGGAGCTTTCTTTTTTTTACTCTTTTTGTCACTTTTTGTGCATTTATATCATAAATGTCTTCAATTTTTGAAGTTATGAAATCATTTTTGTCGTCCAACCCCTCTACATTCTTCATTCCATCCCATTAAACATTAATAATCTCTCTCAATACAATGTCTACATTGAACTTGGAAAAATCTCTTTTTCTTTTTCTCTTTTACATGCAATTTCACAAAATATCAGCTTGTGACCAGACACTGCCCTCTGTCATCAGTAATAATTACTGTACCATCAGTATCACACCACATCTCTCTAACTGTGACGCTCTCACTCTTATAATGTGATCTATGAGTGTTCGTGTTGTAGCAGTCTCTCTGGTTGGATCAGCCACATGTACTGTACTTGATGACTTCATGAGGCGGTTGAAAGTATTTCGACTCATAACTTGAGCTGGAAAACAAATATTTACTAAAGTCTCCAAGGCATAAGACTATATCGACCTACAGCCAAGTCTGCAAACAATGTTCGAAACAGAAAATTCAGGCGTATACAGCTCACGTGAGGTGGTCCGTACACAATGGCAACACCAAGCCTCACACCCGCTTGGTATATCAAAGGGAGAAGATTTATAAAAATGCATTGTTTACAGGTGTTTTTAACTTTATCTGAAGACACTGCCCTAACAGCATTGCAAGAGACACAATGAGCATTTCTCTTCAAGAGTACAATTCCAGGAAACATACGTGCACAGCGTAACCGTGTTCATTGTTAAGGGAATAAACAAATATGTAAAGCACAAAAAAGGAATATATCTTTAAGAAATCTTTTAGGGAATAATTTTCTCTCTTCGACTTCAGAGCCATTAGTGACAAGCCGATGTGATATCTTTTAAGTTGAAGTCCCTTTTCAGAATGCTGTTCTCTCAAGATTGTATTTTTATCATGTATTTAGAGAGTTCCCACTGAAATATAAGTTAGAATGGAGAAGACACATTTGTTCCAGTGGTGTGGTGGTGGGGATTGGCTCTGACTTCCATACAAACAATGTTTACCTTTTATCTTGGTCTCTTTTATCTTGACAGACGCAGTCATAGTCTCCAGTTCTGCCAGCAAGTGTTTGAAGTACATTGGCATCTGAATTACCTTGGAGAGATTTGACCATGCACTGTAATTAGCGCCAACAAAATGTTGGATGATAGTGAAATTTTCTACAGCAGTTATTATTTTGATGGCTACTCATTTAACATCTCGTTTAACTCGCCATGCTTGACACTGAGCTTGGTAAAATATCATGAAAAGATCGTCCAGTATATTTTAAGAACTGTTTGTGTGATTTTTGCGAATTGCAGACAAATTTGTGTGTTGGTGCAATTCCAAGAAGTCACTTGTAGCGTTGCCAAGAGGTTCACTCATTAACGCTAAGATCAGACAAGAGGTAATGATCCAGATTTACAGAAAATCGATGAGAGTACGCCAGAACCTGCAGTGCAGCAATCGTAGTCACAGGCTAGATGGTAGTTCTAGTACTAAAATTAAAACCTTTATGAACACTTACTAGATGGTGTGGGTGAAGTAAATACCATCTACTCTGACATCCTTTTGAGTCTAAAATTCTGAAAATGTCTTACAGTTACAGTCCTCATCTGCTGCGTCAGAAAGCGAAATAAGCATCATTTTAATAGGATTGTGTCACACCCGGTACATGCTGCTGATCATATCCTCAAGCTCTGACATCACTCGGGCAGCGAACATGACAGTGACAATATTCTGCAAGCTGACCAACTAAGATTTGGATCCAGGATTGAAAAAACTATTGAATTCATTGTTTCTACAACTAACTGTACGAAATTTTATATATTCTGCAAGAGGCTTTTCCAGATCGGCAGGTGAGTGTTAATTACATTTGGCAACCCAGAAGTCACTAATCTGTTAATCCTGATTCAATTTAAAACTCAATCTAAACCTATAATCAACATGTTATTCAACTGTTTTGTGTGTTACGATATTGTTTATTAATTTAAACTACCATTATTATTGTAGGAGGAGCTCCTCTTATTGGAAGAACTATTGTGGTAAAAGAAACGAATAATATAAAAAGTTTAGGAGTTTTCAATGGACACTTAACCAAATTAACTGACAGTTTATTAAAAAACAACTTTATAACAAAATAAAAAGCCACTTTACAAACAATAGAGAAGAAAAAGGTTTTTGGCAATGCATATAATGAGAATACTCATTTCCATAATACCTTAATACCTTCCTCTTGATCTGATTCCAGCAGAGCTAGAATGACTGCATCAATAAAATTCAAATTTCGAATTTAAAACTCATGACTCAAAACTATAAACAAACTATTTACAAACTACTACATGGCAGTGGACACGGTCAAGGTTGTTAAATCCTCCTCAAAAAACGCATAGAGTACAACGGTCGTGCCTTTAACCAGTCTTTCATCACCGACTCAAATTTTGTCGCATCCAGGATTTTGACATTAGCCTGTAGCCTATTAAAATGTTTGATGGCCAGGTTGGGGAAACTGTCCCTTACCAGACTCAGTCGAGTGAAAGGAATGTTGATTTCTTCATGTTGCCTGGCCCTGTGGAAATTATGTTCAATCAATCAATCAATCAAAGAGAACTTTATTCATATACATCGAGTACAGAATATGTGTCAATATGTATGTAAAAATTTTATCTAGTTTAAAACATAGATCAAGATAAAAATGTCATGTCCAGTTTAAAAATTCCTCGATGGAGTAAAACGTCCTGTCAGCAAGCCATGCACTGAGATTCCTCTTCAACGCTGACTCTCTTGTTATACTCTTGAGGTGTCTTGGTAGGAGATTGTAAAATTTTGCACCTGCATAAGATGGCTTCTTGGTAGTCATGGTGAGTCGATGAGGTTGTAAGACGAAGTCTGTCACATTGCGGGTTCCATATGAATGAATTTCGCCCAGTCTATTGTAATCAGTGTTAAATACATGTAGAATGGTTTGTTGTATGTAAAGAGCCACCACTGTCTGAATTCCAAGGTCTTTGAAAGCACTTCTGCACGAGTCAAGATGATTTAGACCTGCCAATATTCTTACCGCTTTCTTTTGAAGTTTTAGAACTTTAGTCATATTTCCTATACTTGACCCTCCCCATATTATCAAACCATACCTCACAACAGACTCAAATAGGGCAAAATAAGCAACCCTGGCCGTTGACAGATCTGCAACAGACCTTATTCTTTTTACAACATACAGGGCAGTACTCAGTTTCCTGCACACCATGTGCACATGAGGGGTCCAGGACAGATGTTGGTCAATGATCACTCCTAGGTATTTGGTCTCGTCCTCTACTTCCACCATTGGCAACCCCTCGGTTAAGTTTGCAGCTCTTGTAAACAGGATTTGTTTAGTTTTGCTGTCATTTAGTGCAAGATCGTTCTCTTGACAATATTGTTTTGCCATATTGAAAGCAATGAAGGCCTGACAATCTAACTCATTAGGGCCTTTTTCAGCAAGTATAAGAGCTGTGTCATCAGCGTACATTGTGGTGTGGGCTTGCTCCTTTAGGTAATCTGGGAGGTCATTTGTTACCAATACATACAATACTGGACCCAGTACTGAGCCTTGAGGGACCCCTCTTGTTATATTGAGGGGTTTTGACCTAGCATGGTAAACTGTGTTATTAGCTGTATATTTCAGCTCTACTAGTTGAGTCCTGTTCTTCAAATAACTATTAAACCAGTTTATTGCATTGCCTTGGATTCCTAAAGTCATCAGCTTAGTAAGAAGTAAATTATGTCCCAGTGTGTCGAAAGCTTTACTTAGATCCAAGAAAATAGCAGATACTATTTTTCCAGTTTCAATTTGGTCAATTACATTCTCAAAGAAGTCAGTGATAGCTGTGGTTGTAGATTTAGAGGATAAAAATCCGTGCTGATGTTTACTGAGCAAATTATTGTCCATGAGGTGGGTTATTAATCTTGTTAAAACGATTTTTTCAAATATCTTTGAGATGGTTGATACAAGAGATATTGGTCTAAAGTGGCCAGCTTCTGTGCTTTGTGGTTGTTTCTTAATAGGGATTATTTTGGCAATCTTGAGGTCAGCTGGAAAAATACCCTGAGCTAAGGACTTGTTCATAATATCAGTCAGAGGCAGTGTAATTTCATCAACACAGTGCTTAAGTAAGATAGATGAGACATCATCTATGCCTGCTGATGGCTTTGATTTCATTGCCATGATGGTTTTCTTAACTTCTGCCTGTGTAGTGCTATGAATAACAAATTCAGGTGCATTGGTGGTGCATTGAGGCTTCCTTGAGATATCTGAAGTTTGACCTGCTTCTTTTAGTGTTATCTCAGCTATAGTTGTAAAATAAGTATTTAGGTGCTCAGCTATTTCGAATGGATTGTTTAATTTGTTGCCATTGACTGTCAATTCAAGTGGAGTGTCCTGTTTCTTCTTATGGCGTTCATTATTAATTGTGTCCCAGACTGCTTTTGACCTGTTTTCTGAGTTGCTTATGCGGTCTACTATTGCTTGCCTTTTTAGATATTTCAGTCTCATATCATAGGCTTTTTTCTTTTCTGCTGTTTGGGTTTTAGCAGCTACGCAACCTGTGGTTTCTTCTCTATTTAAGGCTTCTAAAAACTCGGTCTTCAGTCTTTGAGCTTCTGGATCATTAAAGTGACAAGCTCTTGCATTACGCTTTGCTTTGGTTTTTTTATAAGGACATGTTAGGTTCATTGCAGAGTTAAGTATTTGGCTAAAATTTCTAAAAGCAGTGTCCACAGCTGGTGCATTAAGCACTAATCCCCAGTTAAGTCCCTTTAAGTAGTCACTCAGGCTGTCAAGGTTATTTTTATTAAGATGTCTTCTAATTGAATAAGTTGTGGGAACAGGTGATTTCTTCAGATTCGTTGAACACAGCTGTGCGTTGTGATCCGAAAGCCCTGTGGTCAAGACATCTACTGTGACTTCTGGTAAAGGGATGTTGGAGCAGACACAGTCAATTGATGTTGATGTAGTGCTGGTTACTCTGGTAGGTGGCAGTGATAATCTCCTAACACCATATTGTGCAAGAGCGTCATTAAGTTTCAAACAGGGACTGTCTTGAACTAGGTTGTCCACGTTTATGTCGCCAATTATAATGCTTTGTTGAAAGGGGATTGTGTTCAAGATCTCTGTTAAGTGATCGATTGCCTCATCCAAGTTCCCAGATGGTGGTCTATAAACACCCAACACATAGATGCTCTTTTGACCTTCTTTGATTTCTATAAGTTGGGTCTCACATATCATCTCTAGTGCTGGAATTGTATCAATCCTGTCCACTTTATTTCCCAGATTTAAGTGTTTATATATGGCTACACCTCCTTTTTGATGATGCATCCTAGAGAAACTTCCTACCAGTTCATAGTTAGGAATTTTGGTATTTTCAAGAGCATCATGTTTTAGTCCGTGCTCTGTTAGCACAACAATACTAGGGAGGAATTCGTCTAACAAGTGGTTTAGTCTGTTCACTTTATTTGACATGGAGTTGATGTTTTGATGTAATATAGTCAGTTTACTTGTGTCATTAAATTTCTCCCCTGTGTTTCTGTGCACAGAGACTATTTTGTTTTTAGTTTTACTTTTATCTTTTGGCAGAGGTCTAAAAAACTTTGATTTGCACCATTACCACGTATAATGTTAATGGGCTCTTGTAGCTCATTTTCTGTTGCGTAGGATAGAGAGTTGTGGTTCAGTTTTTTGGTAAAGGGAGTTTGGCTGACTCTCCCTATGTCTTGGTCGGGTATTTGTCCATTTTGTAATGAAATGTTGTAGTTCAGTTTTTTGCTACAGGGAGTTTGGCTGACTCTCCCTATGTCTTGGTTGGGTATTTGTCCATCTTGAGGTAAAATATCGTGGTTCAGTTTTTTTTTAAAGGGAGTTTGGCTGACTCTCCCTATGTCTTGGTCGGGTATTTGTCCATTTTGTAATAAAATGTTGTAGTTCAGTTTTTTGCTAAAGGGAGTTTGGCTGACTCTCCCTATGTCTTGGTTGGGTATTTGTCCATCTTGAGGTAAAATATCGTGGTTCAGTTTTTTGTTAAAGGGAGTTTGGCTGACTCTCCCTATATCATTTCCATAATAACTGTTGGAAAAAGAAGCCTTACTTAAGTTTTTTAAGTAGTCTTTTATGTTATTATTAAAGAAGTCGATGAAAGTTTCATCTTTGTCCAATTTGTAGGCTGTGCAAGGGGGCTGGAGCTGAGATGTACCGAAGGAGTTGAATGCACTTTTTAGTGTTGGTTCAATAACATATTTCTCTGCTGTGGGTGTGCAATGCTGGTCCAATTCCTGTGGTGTTTGCTTATTACGTTTGTGGTATGCAGAGTTTAAAAAGATTCTTGATTTCTGCCTTTTTTGTCCTTCTCTATGGGGTTTAAGATTTTGTTCTGCATTTATGGTTTTTGGATGGTAGGTTTTTATTTTGCGGAGTTCCATTACTTCTTCAGCCCGAGTTTCCTCAATTTCGTATATGTCCGCGGTTATTGCTTTGTGGTTATCTTCTAAGAAGTTTCCCCCTGTTTCTTGTCCCTGAGCACTGGGTAGGATCCATCAAAGTAGCGGTGTATCATGGGCTCAACTATAATAATCTTCTCGGAGACAGAGGTCTGAGAGTTAATTCGGTCTTCAATTTCTTTCAATAACACACTGTTGATGTCCTCATTGTCAGCTAAAAGTGGAGATAAGGTTTTAGGTTGGTTATTAGGTTTTTGTAGAGTTTTATCAAACTTCTCACCAGGTATTTCTTTTAAAAGTCCTTGGCTTGTACATGAAACATCTTCATCTGGAGGAAAGCAACATGAATGGTAGGTGGAAGGTACACTATTAAGTACGTTAATGTGGTTTTCATTATTGCTAGCTTCATTCTTGTTTGGCTTGGTGTGTAAGGATAGGGTGAGCTCAAGAAATTGAATTCTTGCCTCCAGTTCAGTATTACAAGTTTCCAGGTTATCTTTTACAAGCTGAAATTGGTTGATATTAAACTCCTTTTCTTCCCTTAACGATTTTACTGTATCTCTCAGGGTGTCTATTTCTTTCTTTAATTTTTCAGTAATGTCTGTATGCATTTTTATCATTATTTCATTGGTTTTTGTTGCCTTATGGTAATCCTCTTCAGTTTTCTTAAAAGAGGAATGGTCAAGCTTACTTTTGTTAATGGCATCTTGAAGGTCTTTTATCTTCCTTTCAAGCATGTTTTGGTCTTTTTCTGATTGTTCCTCAACATCTTTTAGCATTTGTTCTTTATCATTAATTTTCCTAAGAAGATAGGCTTTTTCTATACTATGGTCATTTTTTCACTACAAAGTAGCTGAGTAAGGGTTTCTACTTGGTCTTCTGCAGCTTTTAGTTTATCTTCTAAACCTGAATTCTTATGGCTAAGGTCAAAAATCTGTTGTTTCAATTTATTATTCTCAAAAAGCAATAAATTTCCTGCTTCTGCAGCAAGAGTAAGGGATGTTTCCAGATCCTGGGTTTCATTTGAAGTTAGGTTTAGAATTTTTTCCTTGAGTTCTTGTTCACTGCATTCATAAATTACTTTAGAATGTTTGGAGGATGAACCAGATTTTTGGTCTGTTAGCAATGCCCTATTTGCTTCGTCTAGTGCCTTTTGGAGGTCAGGTTTTAAAATTTGAATGTTTGGAATTTCATTTTTAAGAAAGTCATAAAATGGATAAATTTCTTTTTCACTACAGACAGCTGTTTGATGAGTGCCATAGAAAAACTATGTGAAATCTCAATCGAGTTTTTAGTTTTTCTATTTTGTCTATAAATGCAGGCCAGGCTGGATGACCTCTTAATTTGACAAAGACTGTATCTTTTAGTGCATACATAGTTTCTTGTCAGAAATGCCAAGACAGATAACAATAGACAATACAAAGTGCAAAAAAAGATCAAATTGTCACAGTTTTTTCTACGCATGTATACAATACTGCCTTGAGAATGTGCTACTGTTTAATACTTGCACAGCTGTATCAATATTGCATATGTGAAAATGCAGGGGCAATGAATACGTTGTGTTGTTTCACTGAGTGACGACTACGGACGAACAGCTCAGCTACAGAGGTGTCATGCCAATGACCTTACTGCCGAAGTGTCAGCTATTTCTACAGTATGGCAGTGGCATACGTGTGTATGATTACTTGCAAGTGCTTTTATTATTTTATCTTTAATGTTGTCATACTTCATTTATTAAGTTGCAAGTAACTCTTGACACATGTTGTCCCCTGGTTTCAAAATGTGAGAGGTCAAATCATGAATAATGAATAAAATAAATTGGAAATCTAATAGACAACATTTTAGATGAAAATAAAAGTGGAATTTACAAAATTAACTGTGAAAATGTGACAAAATTTAAATTGGTAAAACAAAAACATCTAGGAAACGGATATTAACCTACAGTGAAACACCTTCCAACTACAGAAATAACAATAAGCTAAATTTACTAATTATAAATATTCAGTAATTGAAAAACAAACTTGGTCACCTGGAAATAATTTTAGATCACAACAATATTGACTTAGTTGGTATTAATGAACATTGGTTAAAAGGAGAGGAAATTTGTTTATATATATATATATATATATATATATATATATATATATATATATATATATATATATATATACCAGAAGGGTACACTGTAGCATCTAGCTTTAGTATGACACATCCCCTTGTGCGGAGAGGCTCATCAATACTAATAAGAAGAACCTCAAATTATGAGCTGATAGATGTTTCAAAACATACCCTTAATTATTTTTTGTGAAGCCTCAGCAATTTTACTTTTATATTATAATTTAATTGTTTTAAATGTATATAGAAACCCTAGTTCTGATTTTAGTATTTTTATAAATAATCTAGAAAATTTAATTTTAGAAATAATAAACAGACTACCTCAAACATATTTTGCCTTGTGTGGCGATTTAAATGTTGATATATTGAAAACTAAAATATCAGAGGTACTACGTTTCTGTAATATCCTTAGATCAATAAATGTATATTGGGTAAATCATCAACCATCATGAAATTCTTCCTGCCTTGATAATGTGTATACAAACATTAATAAGGAATCATTTATCTACATTAATTGATCAGGATTTAATATCAGACCATGTCTGGTGTTTTGGTTACATTTAGTTAGGAAAAAGCATTGGGGAAAAAAGATATCAAGCAAACATTAAGTAAAAGGTTAGTGTCTAATGAAAGATTATCAACCCTTAATGTTAAAAGTGTTTATACTTTTAAGTAATGTTGACTGGACTAAACTTTATGAGCTGGATAATGTTGATATAGTGTTCAGTCTTTTTCTGAACACTCTGTTGCCATTGTTTATCCACCTCTGTCCCAGGATTAAAATCAATAACAACAAAAATAAATCTAAGCATAAATGTTTTAAAAGAGTGGTTTACACCAGAATTAAAACCAAAGAGAAACTATTTACTGATTTTGTATAATAAATGTAAGTTAAGTTTAAATACAACAGATAAAGAAAGATTTAAGGAATTTTAACAATGTTACAGGAAAGCCATTAGTGAAGTGAAAATGTAACAATTCTCTCATAATTCATGCTCAAAACAAATGTAAAACTGCATGGACTATAATAAAACAAGAGTCTTGTGTCGATAGCTCTAACAATTTTCAAAAAGTACAACTCTGTCAAGATAGGTTATCAATTATTTTATTAGTGCCGCAAGGAATAATACCTCTGTACTTAATGTTGATTTCATGGATCTATTGAAAAATTGCACTATTTCAGAAGCACTGCATATATATATATATATATATATATATATATATATATATATATATATATTGGATTATCTATAATATTGAACAAATAGCAAAACAATAATAACTAAGACAGAAAAGGAATTTTTATACAATTAAACTTTCTTCTTTCTAGCTTTGTCAGCTGCAAACTTAGCAATAACTTCATCGAAATTTATATTTTGTATTCTCTCGTGTTTGATGGCTAAGCCACGATTGGGTCATTGTTGCCCGCAAATAGTTTTTTATTAATTTTAATTTACTGAAACTGCTCTCACATGAAGCTACGGACACGCAACAACACACTTCACGAAAAAAATGAGAAATGTTGCTGAAACGTCAAAGATCACGAGTATGGAACGGGGAATCCCCCACGACAACGTCAGGCTCTTGTGAGGGAATCCCCGAATTATTTAAAGGACTGAGCCAGGACTGATGTCATTGTACAGGGTTTTGAAGATAACTTAGTAATAGGCAGTACCTAGTTTAATAGATCTAAGCAAGGCTTTTGACAATGTTAACCACAGTATATTGGGGTAATCAGAAATCAGAAGACTTTATTCATGAACTTAGAGTACAGAATTGGTGTCAAGTAGTTAACAACAAGTAAAAAGTTAGAATAGAATATCATGGTATTAGGAGCAAGGAGTTATGACTATTTCAAACTTACCTTTCCAGTAGAAAGCAGATGGTTAAAGATAATAATACTGAGTCTGGTTATCTTAATGTTAATGCAGGGGTTCCCCATGGCTCTGTTTTGGGTCCCTTTTCGCTTTTAGTTTATGCTAATGACTTAGTGCTAATGTACCATCTCTGTGCTGAAAATACCACTATGATTAGTACGGATTTTGACATTCCTAATGTTCTGGCACAACTAACAATCCTCTTAGATGGTACAGTATAGTTTTACCTGTCATGGATATCACTGATTTTACATAAAGAAATTGCAAATTATTTTATAAAATCCTTTAGATGACTGACAAAAATTCATAGAATACCATATAACTGCACAGCAAATAATATAGCTGTATGAGTTCCATTTTAACCATTAAACTATTTTCTCAATAATACCTAACATAACTACTGTACTTAAATAATTTTTTAATTTATATGTTATATATATTTCCGGTTTCTACAGATTTAGTTTAAGGAAAGAACGATCTAACCTTTCATTTTACCTTAAATCAGGTCTTTTCTGCTTTAGATGGACTACATAAAGTTCATTTTAATTAAAGGAAAATTAGTAACATTATGTACAAACAAAATATTTAACTCTCTTGTAGAGAACTTGGAGTATTCTGACCTTATAATTTACTCAAAATGAAAGACAGACAACTAAAGGTTTCAAACTTTTCCTGTTAGATACATCCTGAATTACACCTAAGTACCAAATGTAAGGGCTGTTCCACTTCTGGAAATACCCAATTTTTTATATAAATTAGTTAGTGAATAAGTTAATCGGTTTGTCTGTTTATATAATATTACTGTCTACATATATACAGAGTGAGTTTTATGTCCTGGCACACCTAGATATAATTTAAACGGCCCGAGATATCTATGTGAAACCTTGACCCTACCTATTATAACATATTTTTTTTAATTTTTCAAGTTGTTGAAAAATTTTTCCCCCTTTTCTAAAGGGGGACAAAGGGGGGCAACTAAAATTTTTTAAATACAAACCCCTATCATGTGACCCCTCATTTTAAAGGGAATAAAAAAAGAAATCCAATAATGCAAACTAGAGGTCTCTACGTTTATTTTAACAGATTTTATGACAAATTTAAAATAATAAAATCAGTAAATGTCTTGTCTTGTTTATCGTAACTTGAGTCAACACGAACACAAATTCTAAAACCAGTTACCTGTTTTAATGTAGCAGGTGTTCAAACTGTTCACCTTCGTCTGTTTGACAGTGTGCTAGACATGTGTAAAAACTTGAGACATGATAGGGGTTTGTATTTAAAAATGTTTAGTTGCCCCCCTTTACTCAATTGTAAATTTGTACAATTGTAAAGTTGTAGAAAAGGGGGGCAAAATTTTCAACAACTTGAAAAATTAAAAAAATATGTTATAATAGGTAGGGTCAAGGTTTCACATAGATATCTCGGGCCGTTTAAATTATATCCAGGTGTGCCAGGACATAAAACTCACTCTGTATAATATATACTACCTAAAATAAATTAAATAATTTGTTATTTATATATAGATTAATTTCCTGTTTCTGCAGGTTTAGTTTAAGAAAAGGACGATCTGAACCTAACTATACCCTTACAAATCATGATGTTTCTAAGCAAATCTAAATCCATCTAACTCCTTATTCCATCCTGGGCTCCATCAAGATGAATACCCATCAGAACCAAATGAGTTTCTGTCAAATAAACAGCTAAATTATTCCTAAAGTATTAAAGTAAATTGAGGAGCAGAAGTATAACCATAATGTTATTGCGCTGTTTAAAATTAGATTAAACTGGACCTGTAACCGTAAATATAACATGAGCATCGAAACATCCAATGATTAAATGAAATCAGAACTCACTACTCTACTCTTATCTACTAGTAGGCTACCATTGTTAAGGACACATTAACACAAAAAATTAAGCAATCGCGGTAAAAGCTTATTCACTAATCTATTTGGGAATACAGAGAGCTTCTTCAGGAGATATTGTGGTTAAAAAAAACCCCAATACCTCCGACCCTTTACCACATAAGCAATTATTGCACATCTTCATGATGATCATTTACAACATTAACAGCGAATTGATGTTAGACATTCAATATCAGAACTGGAATTATGGAGAATTTATATTAAATTGTATTAAGTAGCATCTTGAACTAAGAAAACTTTTTTTAGAGTCTAAGAGAGTGGGATCAAAATCCTAATAATATAAATGTATACCTCCTGAGTTTTTTTGTAAAAACCCAAAGTTTATGAAATTTTTGTATAAATAGTAAAAATAATATGTAAATAAAGAACAGACACAATAAAACCGTACACTGTCTGTATTAAAGAAGTTCAGAAATTTAAGCTTGTTAAAAGAACAATAATTGTCTGTTGAAAATAAAAATGCTGAACCAACAACTTGAATTACTTGGTTCCATCTCACGCTGCTATACTGCCCAGATCAACAAACCACACTCTCTGTGCTTTACCTTCTTCATTCGTACAAGGATTTTCCCCTCAAAATTCCAGTCTCTATGCATTACATTCTTCTTTTAATGTATTTCAGTTTAGGTATCAGTTTTAATGATTGAATTTTAAGTGTATTTATTCATTTACCTTTCATTGTGTACCACTTAACAAAACATATATATGCTACTATATTTTCTAAATACATTAAGCTTATTAGTTTTGTCTAGTAGATTTTGACAAATATTGATTGCCAGTATGCAAGTCAGAGATTGCTAAAACATGTTATTGTAATTTCTGTAGGGAAAAGGATCGGCTACATCACTGCATTCAGAATTTTTTTCCTCAACAAGAGCGTCTGCTTCAA
Source organism: Homalodisca vitripennis (assembly GCF_021130785.1). Lineage (NCBI taxonomy): Eukaryota > Metazoa > Arthropoda > Insecta > Hemiptera > Cicadellidae > Homalodisca > Homalodisca vitripennis. The sequence continues at coordinate 24,788,050 of NC_060215.1, forward strand.
ATATCTGTTTATCACCCTCTGGTCCGAAGAAAGACATCTATTGCAAACACAGTTATCGGGATTTCTATAATACCAAACAACTAGTTTGACTAGTCGCTAGTATTTTGTTGTTTTTTTAATTTATTATACAGTTCTGACTGTATCAAATGATATCAAACTTTTCATCATGAAATTTGCCTTTAAGTGGTATATACGAGTAATAGTGAAAGTTTTGACAAATAATAATCAAATTGAAAATGCCTAAATATTTTTGAACGTGAATATAAAGATTTTTGTAATATGCAAAGTTTTTCTTAAAATATTTAATAGTTTATTGAAAGGATAAATTTTTAATGTATTCCATAAACAATTTTCTGGGGGCATTTATATATTTTGAAAAATAAACAAAAACATTGTTTTTATTTTTTTTATAAGGCATTACCATGGAATTTGTTTTGTTTACTTTTCTTCTTTTTCATTTGTAATGTCAGAACATTTCAAAATTGATATACAAAAATAGATTCAACTGCATATAAATGCTCCTTGCAATCTACTGAAACAATATGTAACCATTCTACATCGCTTTCAATGATGATGTGCATAACTAACAAATTAGTGCCAGACATTACAGGAATTTCAACAACCAAATCCAGGATTAATAATATTTTGATAAGAAGTGGGTTAATAAAATGAAAGGTTAATTGTTCTATTACGTTTGTCATCACAACATTCAAGTCAAATGCGGGACAAGAAAATCAGTAATTACGGTATTGTAATATTGGTCGATTATATATAACATACAATTATTAACATATTGGCTGTGGTCAAAATATTTTACTGACTATGAGAATAACTGAACCACACCGAACCCTTAACCCGGCAGTGGTCGCTGTGGGTCATAGTGACCCGCACGTGACTTTTTTCATCTATCCTGACTATACAAAAAATATTAATTTTTCCGGCCTTTCGCATACCTTCCTGCCTCCCCACCCACTATAAACTCAGGACAGTTTTGTTCAGTTTATGCGAGACTGGTGTCCGGGATAGTCACGTGTGGGTCACCGTGACCCGCAGCGACCGTTTTCATTGTCAAAGTGTCTTACATCAAATTATTTTTTGAACAGTGTTTTCTAGCGTTTATGGTGTTTTTATTAACATTTATAGCATATAATTTTTTATTCTATGTTATTGTTCAAAAACTAAGTGAAATGGCTGAAGGCTCAAGTACAAGTGCTCCCTTTAGAGCGGCAGAGCGTGTAGTGTTGGATGAAAACAGAATTCTCCAGGCCCTGCAAGAAGATGTTGAATCCGATGTTGAAACTGGAGCTGAAAACTGATGTTGGAAGTGACGTAGATGAAATATAAGAAAGAGAGGACGATGCCTGCAGAAATTCAGATACAGAGCAGAGTGACGAAGATTCGGAAAATGATGGACCTGTGTCGGATGATGAAATTCCTATTGCGTATAGAGGACATTACCTACGATTACCTCATATTGTTTACTCATGTAATATAATTTATTATAATAACAAGTTAAAGAGAAAATCTTTAAACTTTAAGTTTTATGAAAAATGTAATTTATTTTCAGGTCTCAATGTGCGTCCCCGACTTGTTTTACTTAAAAAAATTTTCTCAAGATAATATTTTAAGAATTGTGATAAGTTTTGATTATTTTAAGATGTAGTTATTATAAAATTAATTATATGCAATATTAGGTAAGGTTTAAATACTTCATAGTTGTTTTAATATTTTACTTAATAATTTTCTACTTAGGTTTTAGTTTTTATTTTATTAAATTTGACACGAGAATTTACTAAAAATATTTCGAAATAATGTATGTGTTTTAAATTTTATTTAGGTATTTTGTATCTTAAACCAATAAATACAATAATAAAAATTTAAATATTTTGTAACTAGATTTTTATACAGACATTAGAAAATTAGTCAACACAAACTGCTAAGATTTGTGACATACATTTCATAATTTTAAAACAACATGTAAAATAAATAAAAAATGTTTCCGAAACATGTTAAATTCTATTGCCTAGCTCCAAAATTAACATATATGTAATTTTAATTAAATAAGTAATAGAGCTTTCAGATATAACAAGGTTTTAATTTGCGGGTCACCTAGACCCACAGCGACCAGATTCAGGTGCGACATAGGCGCGACCACTCCCGGGTTAAACAAACAATGGCGCGCACAATCGCCGGTGACCGCGCCACACGCGATGTGTTAAAGAATTAAGACCAGCAAAAAACAATTTACATTATTAGAAGCATTTACCAGGAAACAATGCTTAAAATTATATTTATTTATTATTTGATTATTCTGTTCCAATTTCCGAAACCGTTTCGACATAAAAAGTTCTAGAAGCTCAAATGAGCATCTAAATGCAAGGTTTTGATAAAGAAAACTTAATACATCTTCTAAAATAGAATATACTGTTAATAACATAACATACTGTGTATAATAAAGTAAATCAGATTGTTACAAAACATTTTATTATTTAAAATTGCAAAATTTAAATATGACACAACCCTGGCAGTTACGTTGTTTCTTTACTCCTTTGTGAGAGTCAGTCCAAGTTTAACCAGCAGTGGAAGCTATCATTTCATACTTTATTTATATATTTATTTGGTTTGTTTCTACGTAAATATTGAACTACAGGTGCTAAACTTTATATAATAACTGTAATAGTATTCAAGTGATCGTGGTAAACAATTTTTAAGAGCTTGAAATTCTAGTTATTAATTAAAATGTTTGAGTTGTGCATATGTGCTAACAATAGAAACCAAATTTGCAATAAATTATTAGGACCTAATTCTATTAAAGATGTTTTAAATGAATCTCACGTAACAATAATTCAAATGTTTATGTTACATTTTCAAGTGTCCATTGATGTCTTACAATTTCCCAAACCGGACACGAGATAGAAACTTTCTTTCTCTTGTAATTTGTATAGTTCTTTAAATATGTCCTCTATACAAATATAATTTGTATGTTTATATCTTAAAATGTTTATTATGGCTAAGGATTGTTTGAGATTTTTGTTTGGTCTCTGCTACTGGCCAGATTTCTGTTAATGGTAACAAAGCCATTATTGCATAATATTCTTAGTTACTATTTATGATTGAATTGAACAAAATACCAGAGGGTTAAACCAGGATATTACTCTTCTTCTTCATAGAGTGTGTTCTTTCTAATATCTCTGTGATTAAGAAGAGAAATGTCCTTTGAGTCTGGTAAAGATAAGTCTGCTCTTTCTATCCTAAGAAAATTCTTTAGTTATTATTTATGCAGGAATCTGTATCAAATTCACAATTGAGACCAAATTTTGGTATTGGCAACAGATTGTTATATTCTTTTTTTTATTGGCCCAACCCTAATAAAAATTATGATAGAATCTTATTAGATTACTTAGTAACACAATTTCAGTAATTCATTTTTTAGGAATTAGAATCAGAACCAAATTGATTTGGAATCACTAGTCTAATTTAGATATTAATAAAAATTATAATAATCTGGGCGACTCTTATGATTCCAAGAGTTAAAAGTCTGTGATAGCATCAGATTCCAGACGCTGCACTAAGAGGAAGGTGAACTGGAGCTCAACTCAACATTTCCAACATGTATAACTTTCATAATTTTTAATTGCATGTGAAATGTAAAATGCAGTATTTTATCAATGATAAAACACAAATGGGTTATCAATATTTTTATGTAAGTAAGTGATACTAATACTAACAGGACACAAAGGTAATGTTTCATGAATGAAAAGATTTACGCACTTTACAATAACTATTTATTACATTCTTATTATGTGCAAAAAATAATAAAAATGAAATTAAGTATAGTATTATTTATGCTTATAGCACAAGAACTTGTTGTAAAATAAATCTTAGGCTGGAATAAACTAACTAATATTGCCCTTTTATTTTATTTTTAATAATATAATTAAGTCAAAACTAAATTAAATATTGTACTAGTAAATTTTACTGTTGTAAAACAGAAAATAGTTTTAAATCAACAACTCAACAACACACAAACAACAATAAACAACAACAACTTCCAACACAACAAAACAACAACATAACAACAACTCCTCAAACAAAACACAAACACAACAAAAAACAACAATGAATAGTATTAGTCCTTTTAAAAATGACAATAAAAGTATTAACAGTAATACTATTCCATAATAAAATTCTTCTTCCAAAATAAAAATGTAATGGGCAAACTTAATAATCTATATTCGAACAACACAGTTCTGTCAATAATTTAAAAGCCAATAAACAATTCTTTGTTGGCAAAGGAGAATGGCTACATTCCAAAAACATCATAAATGTAAAAATATTTGTTATAATAACTTAAAGGAATTAAATCTTTTAAACAGTTTCTATGATTACCTCCTATCTACTATATACTTCAGTTCATAATATACAAAATATAGTATTATGTAACACAACAAAAGCTTAATAAATTCCCTGGATTTAAAGGAAAGATCAACAAAAAACAAGTGGGCTACTTGTACTTAACCCTAAACCTGTTACACACACGGTAAGGCGTCCACCACCCATCATCCACTCGTTAGCAAACTCGTACTAACGCGGACTCAGGTGATTCTCACTCCAGTTCTGATGCCATTCATGAAACTTGAAGCTCATGCGACGACTCAGCTGTTTGTGTGTCTACCAGAACAAAATACACATATTATACACTGCTGAATAAAAATTTACAAGTTTCAAAAGTTATAAAATATTTATGGAATGTCATATGCTATTAATATGTAGTGTAATCTCAGATGTGAATGGCAGCTCTGGTTGAATCAAACTATTTGTATTGTGAGATCCATAGTAAGGTATAATCACAGATACATAGCCATTCAATGAATCTGACAAAACATACAGACGCAATCTCCACTTTGTGGGTTTTTTGGGATTGTACATTTTAAATTTGACTCGCCCTTTGAAATTCACAGTTGATTCATCAGCAGCTAGAAACTTATTAAGCCAATATAATTCACAGAACTTTGAATTTTCAATTACATTTTTCAATTGACTAACCCTGCTTTCCATGGACCTTCTAGTGTGCCCTTGGTCAGGTGGAGACACATGTAAAGCCCAAAAATTTGGAAAAAAACCGCCTTCTTGAAAAAACATATTTGAATGTTGAATATAAAATATTTATGGAATGTCATATGCTATTAATATGTCGGTTTCGGTTCCACCAATTCTCCGGAATAGAAATTATGCTATTGTGCAATAAATTTTCCATTTACAAAAACAGAAAATACGACATTACGTCATAATATTATAGTTATCTACTAAGTTATAAAATTAACCATAAAGTATGTGTTGTTCAATTTGCTTAATAGCACTAAGGTTTTTGCAGGGATTGCTAAAATTGTATAAATATGTCGCTTGAAGCTGAACATAAATCTGTATATTCGGATATTTGTAAAACAACCAATTGACAGCATTCGCACCAGACATCTGTTTGTTATCACATTTCTGTCAGATGAGAGCAGAAAGAAAGTGATTCCATATTATATTCTATTACAATTATATGTATACACGTGACTAATTTATTTGATAAGGTTTTTTTCATATAAAATAAAAGTCTAAAAGTGATAGTTCCTTTTATTATTATTATATCATACAATATTTTCCATAAGTATTATATATCATTATAAAAACCCACGTATACATATATACATAAAAATTACCCTCTGGTCAAATAAAAATTACAAAATGTGTAATAATCGCAGTAAAAATATAATGGTAATGCTTAAACTAATCTGGCATATAAGAGGTTAATTTAACTTTCCCTCCATATTTCATGTTATATAACTGTTATTTTATTTTTCCCATATAACATTGATTGATAGCGTTTAATATGAGAACATCTCAATAATTCAGAAATGTATAGCTCAGTACAGGTTAAGACCCCTTACATTTTAAAATCTGCGCTAATGAAATAAGATAAATATGTAGGTCATTCAGCAATATAATAGGTAAATAAAACTAAGGGGAAGATGAATTTGGATCTAAACTTAACATTTACAAGATAATAAATATCTTCTCCAACTTCAAACAAGGACTTCAATAGGTGATGTTAACTTTTATTACAGAAAATATTCATTGAAAATGGAAGTAGAAGTAGAATATATTTATTTCCTCAAAATACAATAAATATTTAAAGGTGATTAATTTTACATAGAACAAAAAATTAAAACTAAAACTCAAATGTTTTGTTACCAGGTTTGTTTTAGGCTACATAAGCCCTACTTAAGAATAAACTTAAATTAAATTAAATGGAAGTACCAACATACCTTCCGAGCCCGAAGCAGAGCTTGTTTACCGAAGATTCACCGATCTTCTTCCGTCTCGCCTTCCTCATCGATGTCCATTGTCTGCAACCAACACACAGTTATATTACACCCATGTCCCGTGTAATACCTAGAATGTGCAGAGAACTTACAAGGAGACAGAATATACTTTATTGTAGTGGTTATTGACTGAAAGATAAAAAGTATAAAACACACAGGCAATGGTTGGAATATGTAAGAAGGATTAATGAGAAGTAATTTAAATTAATCTTCTGAATTTGGATAGTAATATGATGAAGAAGATCGTCAAAACAAGTTATTTATTAAATTGTCTGACCACACAACTTACACAATTTAAAAGACTTACTTACTATTAGAGAAATTGTATTTAATTTTTTATTATATGTAAATTTAAAAAATGAATTATTAATACCATCCAATCACTACTTAATTTATTTCACTAAATATTAACTAACATTTTATTACTGAAATACAGTCATTTTATATAAGCACAAACTCACGTGTTTGTGTTATGAAAACGAGAACTCAATCTCAATAAATTAGTCAAGTGGCTGAATGTAATCGGCCTAAAGGTTTGACTTGGTAAATTGTATGTGTGCGCACACACATGTTTTAACAGTCAAAAGGAGGAATATATATATATTTTATATAACAAAAAAACTCAACTCCCTATGTGGTCTTCATATGTAAACAAATTTCTTTATTTACATATTCTTCAAGAATAGTAATAGTCACATATGTTTTAAAACACAACAGTTAAATATATTAAAATTAATATTGTTTACAATAAATTATATCAGGATGCGTCTTGGAATCTCCATTCTTCCCTGAATGGCTCTAGGAATTCTTCAAGGGTGTAAAATGGTTAGTTTACAAGGACATTGTGGAGTTTCCTGTTCAGAGCTTCACCCTTTAGTCTTTTGATAGTGTCTGGTAGTGTCTCTTAATTTTTGGTTTTAATAATGTGACCAATGCAGAGTTTTTTTAACCAAACACAGGTGAGAATGAAAGTTAAAATGGTTTACAAACAACTGGTTCAACAACAACTTTTATCCTTATAATTCAAAAATTGCTTACTCCAAGTTAGTACTCTTGTACTAAACTTTGATAGGATTACAAGTTTTCCTGGTTATTAATGTTCAAAATAGTAATTTGGTTGAAAAGCTCCCATGTTTCTTACAAACATAAAAACTTAAATGTTTGTAAACAATTTGATTTTTGTCTAGACGCAAAAATAAACAAGCTAACTCCTGAAATTTTTGCGGAACTAGTTAGTTTGTCGTTAACGTTTAAACTATGTTATCTATACTTTTTGATGCGAGAGTAATATCCAAAAAACGGCCATACTTGCTACTATGACAGCGGTGCTGATGTGCCGTGGCTGACACACATACAAATAAAAATGAACGTTGTACGTTTCTAAACGTCTTGTCTTGGCGTCTGTAACTAGTTACTGAGATTTTTTTAAAATTATATTATAGACTGATTTTATTTTGAAATGACAGACATCCATAAAAGTTTAAGTGTAACCAATTTGTTAATCATCTCTGTTGAAGGTACTAATAAAAAGCAATACATTTCAATAAGTTTTAACCATTGGATTTTACAAAACAAAGAAGACTACAGATTGATTGATATTGATAGGGCCAAATTAGTCTTTTTAACATAAAATGATGTAAAAAGTAATTTTTATAAAAAAAATAATCACACTATTTAACCTAATTTTATATTTTAAATTAAGAGAAGACTTTTAATTGTTTTATATATTTTTACAAATAAATTTAAAATTTTATTTCCTAACAATACTGCTTTTAACAAAAGCTCTTAAAAAATCTTTTAGTTATTGAATTATTGAGGTTCTAAATATTTTAACAACTATATATATATATATATATATATATATATATATATATATATATATATATATACAAGAGAAATATTTTTGATAAAATGTCTGAAGAGATTGTACCATTTTTGTTAAGAATATTTTTATCTCAGCTTAAACTCTGCTTTGATATCACCATTTTGGAGGTCAACTATTGTACATTCTTAAACAGCAAGATAGACTAGATATGGGTCTGCAACCTTTTTGTACCTATGGATCGCATCTTCAACACGGCGTGGCTAAGAGCCACCAGTATTCAGGTTCGTGTGAAGGGGAAAGAGTAAGTTCAGGGCGCGGGGGTTAAAACTCATGTTATTGTAAGAACATAGGCAACTCAGTCAATCTGCTACCCACCCTCTGGACTACTGCAATTTGAGGAACTGAGATTTTTAGTCGTGACTAATAAACTTTGACCACGAGCACAGCTACACGCTGCTTACTATACACAAGCAACTTTTATTCGTTATTATTCTGTTTTAAGGCTAAGTGTACTAAATATTATCCACCCTCGTCCTACTATCAGACACGCTGGAACTTCGAGACATGCATAAGAAAACTCTTTTAATCATTGGTTAAATAAATATCGACAGGTTTGTCCAGGATACTAAAAACACCATGCTGGAAGAAGAGCTAATTACACAAAATATCTGGAGATAACCTCTAGGGGCCACCAGATTAACACATGACACAGCTACTTCTATTCCTTACCCAATCTTGAAACTTCTTACAGCACATTTCATAATGTTTACTATGATCCTGAATCAAAAACTCTCAAAGAAAACTTTTTGAAAGCTTTGTACAAATTTGAATTAACTAACAAAAATGAAGACAAAGAAGAAATGATTAACAGAAAAAGGATATATGACATTAAACTAAGGAACTTCCAATTGTCCTCCACAGCAAATTTCATAGAACAAGCTGACAATAAATCAAAGGCTCTTTGGTAAGTCGCAAACAAAGAAAGGAAGGGAAATGTGAATAAAAACTCCTCACGGTACTAGGGAAATGGTAAACTCACTCACAGCACAAAATAAATGGTTGAGCATTTCAACACATACTTCTCAAAGATAGCCGAAAATACCCTTGATCAAAACAGAGGAATCACAATAGACCCAGATCCGACGCTGAGCGGAGAGAAACCCCTCTGTCTAACATCTCTCACCTTAACTTCAACATCCTACAAAGAAGTTAAAACAACAATAAACTCCCTCAAAACTAAAAATCAAGTGGAGTAGACGAGTTTTCTTCAAAGATGATAAAGCATTGCTCTCAAGAACTTATCTCACCTCTAGTTAGTCTTATAAATAAATTATTTAAAGAAGGAAAATTCCTGTCTGCCATAAAAATTACTAAGGTATTTGTAGCTCTATAACTTCCATTTGTAAATATTCCTTTATGTTAAGTACATCTACTTCAAAATTATTTTGAAACAATCAAATTTCATTTGAATAATCATGAAATTCACCAAAACCCTACACAAAACTATTGTTCTCTCCAAGTTCGATTGCTTCAGTACATTTATCAATACGAAAATTTTCACTCTTCTCTTTAGCTTCCTCCATAAGAATCTTACAAGCAGGAGTTAAGTTTTTGTTTTTTGCTATTGTTTTGTTTTGTTGGATATGGCACAGGTACCGTACGAATAGATTATTCATATCGTTATCGAATCAGAAATACTAAGTTTCGAGATCTGCAATCTGATATCTTCTTCAGCTAAATTAGATTTTCTTTAACTTAGATCTTATTAATGCATTAGTTTAGGCATTTACCTGAAGAAGAAATCAGATTGAAGATCTTAAACAAAGAGTTACTGACTGTATTGTATCACTGAACAATGGAAAATGTCCAGTAAAATCCTGTTTCCTTCATAACCCAAATCTTGAAAACACACTGAATATAATTTTTTTTCAACTTTCTGAACGTGAATCGAACTTTGTTTCAATTAATTAGGTTGCATTAACAATATGTGATATGTCACTAACATATAATTTTATGCTAGAGCATCTGAACCAGCACTTGGAATAGACAATAATATACAATTAGAAAGCCTCAGGAGTTCACCTAGAATCAATCCTTCTCCTCCAGTTCTTGCAATAACATTCTATGTATTGTTATCTTTCCCCACACCAGATTATTAAACAATTTAAATATCTCTTGTTTCTCTGAAGCAATAGAACATCTATAACACTCTAAATGTAAATCTAGTTTTCTGTTATTAAGATAAACTTGATGGGTAACACACCTTGACTTTGTTAATGTCATTGTCGAACTCAGCAGGTTGAGGGCTGGGTGCCTGGGAAGTCTTCACATGACTCAGGTCCTGTGACAAAGCCTGACGTGCCTGTACTAGATTGGACGGCACACGTTGATAAGACGATACCCTAGTCTTTTTCCTGAAAAAACCATTAAATAGCCTTAAAAAAGTAACAATCTGTTACTGCTTTCATTCTGCTCATAAACACAGATTACATGTATTTATCAACAGATTCCTATAGCGATGTATCTAAATAAGTAAGTATGTATAGTACAAATTTATTCACAATATCAAGGGCTGAATTTGCAAAGTAAATTTACTGTCACACTGATTGACTGGTTGTCTTTTCCACAAAAAATTTAGTGAACTCCACTTGATTAAATTATGTTAATACACCCTCATTTATGCTGAATAATTTGTATAAGTGAATACATAGTCTTCCAGATAAAAACTCTTCTCTAATAAGTCTAAAAGTGAAATTCTAAAAATTCCTTAATCATGCTTGTTTTTGATCCCAAAAACAGGATTATATTGTAACAGCATTGTATTAAGGTGTTTGATTAATACTGTATCGCTGTAATGTGAACACACTCAACAAATAATAAACAAACATGGGTATATAACTATAAAATATGTTTTCAATAAATGAGCCCAACTGGCCTTTTTGTGACACAACTACCAGCATCTTCAGTATGATTGTCAGACAATCTCGGATATGATGTTCAAATCTATTCAGCTACAACATAAAGTAGATTCTACTATGGATTCTACTGCATATCACCCAGAGTAAAATATCAGTGTACATGGTGTGAAAAGTGGAAAACTATAGAACACTGGAAACATTAATTCCTGTTTTACAAATTAATGTTTTAATATAAGTACATCAAATAGTTTCAGCATACTATATGAAATAGGAGGACAACGTACAATTGATTTAACAAAAAAAAAAACAGTAGCAGTCGTGGGACTGCCGATAGAAGTGAAAACGGAACTATTAAGTTGAGAGTAATTAACAATACGTTATAGTAGCAGTACATCTGTAATTGTAAATGTGACGCGTTTTCAATTTTCCAATTTTAAAATCCACAAAAAAATATTATCAAATAACTAGAAACCTATTTTACCACGCTAGTAAGATAAATCTTATACCGTAATAATACTCATTTCATGATGAAGAGGTTAAATATTAAAAACATAATTAAAATGAATAATGCTAAATTTTAAATACAAATTAATATTCTTACAAATATTAAAAATGTTTAAAAAATATATTCGTTGTTTTCATTATTCATTTATCTGTATAAAAATATGTTGTAATTGCTCAATATTAATAGTTAGTTAAACATAGAATACAAGTGAGTAAACACCGAGTGAACAACAGTGAGTTGAACACCGTTGTAAATAATACAGTTATTGCTACGGATAAAGTATATAATTGCAATAACAATTAAACCCACAATATTTTTAAAACTAATAAATTAGTTAAATTAACTTGGTTCTTTCGTAAAGGTATTTTTATTGCACAATAAACTAATTTATTGAGTTAATACGGTATCAGTGAGCCAATGCGCCAACTACAGTTTCCGGCAGAAACGTTCACTCATCACTTCATACGCTACTACAGGCTAAACTAAACTTGCAATAAAAAATTGATAAATTAAAAAAAAAATATTCATCTATTTTCACACAACTTTCTCGCTGACAAATTTTGTCTGACCAAAAAATAAAAAAAATCCTCGCTTACTACTTTTTTCTTGTCATTGTAAACGCTATCTAAAATGTAAACAATAATCAAAATTATTTCGAAATTTTTTTAATATTTAAAAATGTAACCAATAGATTGCCAATATTAAGAGCTTTAATTTGACGCATCTTACAGAATTGTACGACATTGGCTTCACTTTTAAATCGCGAGAGGAAGCCGTAAAGGTCACTGATTTTCGCAGTCTGTTTTCATACTCCGCCGGGACAGTTTTAACACAGCGAGACTGACTTTTTCATGCAGGTTAGTAGTCCGCGGCCAAGTCTACGGTTAAAAAACACAGCGAGACTGACTTTTTCATGCAGGTTAGTATCATTAGCATGTCGGTGACGCGAACCGAGGATTTTACCCTCTACCAAAACGCTTAACGCGCCTAAAGAAGTTTTCACTTCAAAAATTATACAAACAAAAACAAAGCTCTCTCTCTCTCTCTCTCTCTATATATATATATATATATATATATATATATATATATATATAAAAGGGAGCCCCACCCTCTTCCCACTGTAAACTAGACCTACCGATAAATCTTTTCCTTAACTAATACCTACACATCCTCATGAGGGTTCACATCTGGCTGGTTTATACCTCCCAGATGAACCTACACTGGCTATAGCGAAAACCGATGTGTCACTTAAATAAGGACAATCCTATGGATGTCCAGGAGCGCCACATCACTAACCACAGATGTTGACATTCTGGGGTGTCTGGGTAGATCGATAGGTCTAGTCTTGTGTGAGGGATGACTGTTGGAGTTGGTGAAACTCCATATGTGTTAGTTGCTACTCTAAACATAAAGATTTGTCACTTCTACCCGCTTTGACTGGAGAGGCTGGTTCAGACATGACATGAATGGACTTGCCCAGATGAGACATCGGTTTTTGTTGCAGCCCCTGTAGGTTTTCATTCACTTAAGAAAAAAAAACTTTAAAAAAACGTCTTTGTGCATCATCTAATCAGATTTATTTACACTCAAATTCATTGTACATAAAATAGTAAAAAATAAAATAATAAAAAGTATTCCAATACAAAAAATTAAATTTAGTGATTCTTTACACATTAATAAAATATAGTAAACCCTACCAGATTCTGTCCTGATATCTAAAACCTCCCACATCCAAGCGCATTTCTGGGAAACACTCATACTTTTGAATTCAGTAATAAAACATTTTTAGGTTTGTAAACAGGGGTTGTAAAGTAAGCCCCTGTAGCTCCCACATAGCAGGGTGGGGAGGTTTTCATTGCATGTCAAGGGGCACGACCCGCGGTAATGACAAATGAAGAAATGTTAATACAAAAATAGTCGGATTACACTGTGTTAATTTTTTATACGATAAATAGTACTATTTTTATTATAATGATTTATAAAACTGTTATAAACTACGCCAATGTTTGTACGCCAATGCTTTTAACATGAATAGTAGTATGTGGTATTGTGTAAATATATAAATATTTGTGCTGTAACATACCAGTGAAGAGTGGAAGTATGTGGCTAATGGGGCAAATTTTTATTGGTTCTAAATTTACCTTCTGATATCCAGATTATTCCTAATACCACCTGGTTCCTAAAGGGTTTATCATGACCAAACGGAGGTTCCTTGTCATTCTAATGAACAGTACCAAACCTTAATAAATTAGTTTTGAGAGTATTGTAATGCAAACAATTTGAGTTTAGCCGCTGATAAATATTAAAAACTGTATCAATTAATTGTTTTCAGAATTATGACATTCCTATTACTTTCCCTAATGAATGGAGTATTTTCTGTGAATAATATTAAATTGAAATCAACATTATTGAATAAAACCAAAAAACCCAACAAAAAAGAATGTACCATCTTTCAATCCTTGAAGGATTCCATACAAATTTTTTTTTCTTTCAAAATAATAATTGATGCCATAAGATCCAAGGGTCTTAACTTAGATATATTCTAAGTAAGAATGCAAACCACAAGATAACAACTCCAATAAAACTACTAAGTTTTAACTTAATTATCAACCATAATACTATCCTTTATAACGAAAATAAACTACTCACAATATAATGGGTATCTTGCGACATCTTTTTGTTGGCAGCGCCGTACTGTGACCCTGAAATAATATCACCTTACTAAACACGTAAAAAGTCAACAAAATTCAAGAGTTCTTGAATAAGAAGTTCTATCAGCAGATAGGCAGACAAACACATATGATTTAATCAATTTTCTGAGAAACGTATGTCCTTTGAAACTCATACGAAGATCATCTTCACATTCTAAACAAAATGTATACAACATAAAAACATATGTGTTATGTATAGACTGCAAGATCCCATTTTAAAACAAAAATGCACTAATCAAACTTTTTGATATCTATATTTATATTACCAATATTTAAAATAAGTTTGGTTAAATGTATTTTTGTTGTATTAGTGTTATACATGAAACCAAATAAAAGTTGGACATACCATTTCATAAGTGTTTTTTATTCAAGTTGGTTTTAAAAAAACTTGAAGTATGCTGTAAGCGTTTTTTATTGTGTACTTCTAAACATAACAACAGGTGCACATATAGTTTTATTTAAAGGCTATTCACAGTTTTTTGTTACACGTGCAAAATTCAAGATTCACAATACTTCCAAAACCAAAACTGAAAACTAAATTTTTGAAGATAACTGTTTAAAACGATGTGGACATTTATACAAATGCCTAATTTACAGTGTAAGTATATTTTCAGTGGTTACATTTTTACAAATAAGTAATTAATTAGACAGTTAAATATAAATATAAATTAAAATGACTTTGTAAAGATTTGATACCCCACAATATGGTACAGGTACAAATAGATTATTCATATTGTTATCAAATTAGAAACACTAGTTTCGAGATCTGCAATCTGATATCTTCTTCAGCTAAATTAGATTTTCTTTAACTTAGATCTTATTCATGCATTAGTTTAGGCATTTACCTGAAAAAGGGATCAGATTGCAGATCTTAAAACAAAGAGTTATTGACTGTATTGTATCACTGAACAATGGAAAATGTCCAGTAAAATCCTGTTTCCTTCATAACCCAAATCTTGAAAACACACTGAATATAATTTTTTTTCAACTTTCTGAAAGTGAATCGAACTTTGTTTCAATTAATTAGGTTGCATTAACAATATGTGATATGCCACTAGCATGTAATTTTATGCTAGAGCATCTGAACCAGCACTTGGAATAGACAATAATATACAATTAGAAAGCCTCAGGTGTACACCTAGAATCAATACTTCTCCTCCAGTTCTTGTAATAACATTCTGTGTATTTTTATCTTTCCCCACACCAGATTATTAAACAATTTAAATATCTCTTGTTTCTCTGAAGCAATAGAACATCTATAACACTCTAAATGTAACTCTAGTTTTCTGTTATTAAGATAAACTTGATGGGTAACACACCTTGACTTTGTTAATGTCATTGTCGAACTCAGCAGGTTGAGGGCTGGGTGCCTGGGAAGTCTTGAAATGACTCAGGGCCTGTGACAAAGCCTGACGTGCCTGTTCTAGGGTGAGCGGCACACGTTGGTGAGGGGTAGGTGAAACTACGGCTGCGGCAATAGCTGCCGATGTTGGCGCTTTGTTGCTGCGCACCAATTTCCTAGTCATTTTCCTGAAAAACCATTAAATAGCCTTAAAAAAAGTAACAATCTGTTACTGCTTTCATTCTGCTCATAAACACAGATTACATGTATTTATCAACAGATTCCTATAGCGATGTATCTAAATAAGTAAGTATGTATAGTACAAATTTATTCGCAATATCAAGGGCTGAATTTGCAAAGTAAATACTACACACATACCGATAGTAAAGTAGGTACTGTCAGACTAATTGACTGGTTGTCTTGTCCACGGAAAATTTAGTGGACTCCACTTGATTAAATTATGTTAATACACCCACTTTTATACTGAATAATTTGTATAAGTCAATACATATTTTGGTCCTCTAATTGAATATTTAGCTATGTTTCCAGATAAAAATTCCTCTCTAATAAGTATAAAGGAAAAGTCTAAAAATTCCTTAATCAAGCTTGGTTATGATCCTGAAAACAGGATTATAGAGTAACATCGCACTAAGTGTTGTATTAAGGTGTTTGATTAATTCTGTATCGCTGTAATGTGAACACACTCAACAAATAATAAACAAACAATATGTAACTATATAAATATGGGCGAACTTAGATTTTACTGTTTATATCTTAAAATTTGTTAGAACGTCACTCTGCTGGAATCTTATCTCACTATTTTCATAGATATAATAATTGTAAAATTTGGGAAGGGGGGAGTCTCGGATACTTTGGGATCTGCAAGTAGCAAGTTGCCTTGTGCTATCGATAGGTCAGATGTTTTCAATAAACAAGCCCAACAGGCCTTTTTGTGACACAACTACCAGCATCTTCAGTATGATTGTCAGACAATCTCGGATATGATGTTCAAATCTATTCAGCTACAACATAAAGTAGATTCTACTATGGATTCTACTGCATATCACCCAGAGTAAAATATCAGTGTACATGGTGTGAAAAGTGGAAAACTATAGAACACTGGAAACATTAATTCCTGTTTTACAAATTAATGTTTCAATATAAGTACATCAAATAGTTTCAGCATACTATATGAAATAGGAGGACAACGTACAATTGATTTAACAAAAAAATTATACAAACAAAACAAAGCTCTCTCTCTCTCTCTCTCTTCTCTCTATATATATATATATATATATATATATATAAAAGGGAGCCCTACCCTCTTCCCACAGTAAACTAGACCTACCGATAAATCTTTTCCTTAACTAATACCTACACATCCTCATGAGGGTTGACTTCTGGCGGTTTATACCTCCCAGATGAACCTACACTGGGTATAGCGAAAACCGATGTGTCATTTAAATAAGGACAATCCTATGGATGTCCAGGAGCGCCACATCACTAACCACAGATGTTGACATTCTGGGGTGTCTGGGTAGATCGATAGGTCTAGTCTTGTGTGAGGGATGACAGTTGGAGTTGGTGAAACTCCATATGTGTTAGTTGCTACTCTAAACATAAAGATTTGTCACTTCTACCCGCTTTGACTGGAGAGGCTGGTTCAGACATGACATGAATGGACTTGCCCAGATGAGACATCGGTTTTTGTTGCAGGTCCTGTAGATTTTCATTCACTTAAGAAAAAAAACTTTAAACAAACCTCTTTGTGCATCATCTAATCAGATTTATTTACACTCAAATTCATTGTAGCCCCCACATTGCAGGGTGGGGAGGTTTGCATTGCATGTCAAGGGACACAACCCGCGGTAATGACAAATTAGGAAATGTTAATACAAAAATTGTCGGATTACACTGTGTTAATTTTTTATACGATAAATAGTACTATTTTTATTATAATGATTTATAAAACTGTTATAAACTACGCCAATGTTTGTACGCCAATGCTTTTAACATGAATAGTAGTATGTGGTATTGTGTAAATATATAAATATTTGTGCTGTAACATACCAGTGAAGAGTGGAAGTATGTGGCTAATGGGGCAAATTTTTATTGGTTCTAAATTTACCATCTGATATCCAGATTATTTCTAATACCACCTGGTTCCCAAAGCGTTTATCATGACCAAAGGAGGTTCCTTGTCATTCTAATGAACAGTACCAAACCTTAATAAATTAGTTTTGAGAGTATTGTAATGCAAACAATTTGAGGAGTGATTTACTCCATTGTTTGGCATCAGTCGTTGTCCTGGGGTGATTTACTCTATTGTTTGGAATGAGTCTTTGCCCTGGGGTGATTTACTCCATTGTTTGGAATGAGTCATTGCCCTGGGGTAATTTACTCCACTGTTTGAATATTCACCACGGGTATATTATTCGAATACGAAAGATTGGACAGGTAGGTGTGATTTTGAATTAAATGCTGGTTAGGAATAGTGCTGGGAATCTGAGGCGGACAGCTCGTGCTACCAATATTTGCAATCTCGTCTCGTCACAACCAGAAGAGGACACCTCTCTACAGGATAAGTTGGATCAACCTCAGATCCGCCACTGGATTTCCTCTATCCAGACCTAACCAGCTTTGATGAGAATATTGTTAACTAATAATTAAATATGATTCCAAAAGTTCCCTAACTATAAATTTGGGCCTAGCGATCTACATTATAATGAATCTACCTATACTGGCATTAATAAACAGACTTGTGTTGAAGGTTTTATGTTTTTTATACAGCACTAGAGCAAAAAACAAAAAATAAATATTATTCAATATAACGAACCTACCCACACTGGCACTAATGAACAACTTATGTAGAAGGTTTTGTTTTTTTAAGACCTTGAGCAGTATTTATTAAAATCCATTTGGATTCGTTAACTATTTTCACTTACTAACAATGGATAGTTAGACAATGGTAAACTGTGATAACAATTCAATGGAATCACGTATCACCTATAATAAATTGTAATGTATTGTTACTGACCATTTTATCACCTATTCTTCAAACACAGTACTGATTTACAGTAATGAATGTATGCCATGTCAAGTTTAACTGTAACTCAATTGTGCTATGATACTTAATTAGTATGCAGAGTCAGATCATTAAAATTACCTGATAGAGGCAACCTCGCTTTATCACTCAAGAGTTTACAAAAATATTATCTAATTTACATGATAGACTAAGCTTTTAAATAGAATATTCTTAAAATGATTAATATTATTAGTCTCTTCCTACATGCCGTAGGGCAAGATATGATGTAATTTAATAATGGGTATAATGATAACCAATGGCAGAGATTCTATAAGAAATGTTTATATCTTGTAGTTTGTCTAATCCTTCATTTATCAAAATAGTTTTAATTAAGTTTCGCAAAAATTACTAAATCATAGAAATACAGAGAAGGAATTGTGAATAATTGATATTGTATGTACTGGATTGTCTTAGATGTGCTTTGGTAATTATACAGACTGACAACTTTTGATGATTAAAAATTATTTCACTTCTCCCTGTATTTTCACAGAACTTAAAGCTATATCTTTAAGCAGACAACACTTAATCAAGATAGACAACGATAAATTTGTATGTTGCCTATTTTGTTCATTGTTCTGTAATTAAAAAGTGGCTTATTCAGTTTTGAATATGCGTCACCAGTCTGTGAATCTTCCACTTCAAGTTTATGTAGAGTAATAATTAAAAATTTTAACTGTTCAAGAATTATGCAAATTAATCCTTCAAGTACCAGACATTATTTTTGAACTATGCAAATTTTTCACCGCAATTTAAACAAGAAGACCAGGTTGAAAATGAAAATTTGGATGCTGCCTAGAAAAATATTCATACCTTCATTAGTTTTTATGAGAAATGAATATAATGTTCACTAAATTGAATTATAGTCTTATTAAAACAAAAATATATATAGTATAAAAAATATATTTTTACTATGTATTTTGCCATCCACATTCCATGTAAGCAGATTATATTGCCTATTCGAAAAGAGTTTAAAACTTCTTTCTACATCTTCTTCCAGGTAACACAATAAGGCCTAAATGTCTGTTACTTAACAACGAATGCAATCAGCTGATTATATATTGAAAAATACTAAATTTACAGTTCCAATTAATCAATAAATAATACTGAAGCAAATCAAATTATTGGCTACCCTAATTTCAATATTTGAATATTGAAACACTTCAATTTGAATATTGTATGATGTAAAAGCGTTATATACTATAAATTTAGCCTAGCAATATATTGCTATAATGTAGCAATAGATGAATTTCTCATCCAAATTGTCAAAAGTAAAATATTGCCACATGATCCTTTTAGTATACATTCTACAGCAGAAATATATAGCCACATGGTTCCCAAAGGGTTTATTATAACCAATGGAGGCTCCTTGTCATTGTTATGAACAGTACAAAACTTTAATAAATTAGTTTCGAGAATATTTTAATGCACATCATTTGAGTTTAGCCACTGATAAATATTAGAAACAATATAAATTAATTGTTTTCAGAATAGTGTCATTCCTACTACTTGCCCTAATTGATGGAGTTTGTCTCTGAATAATATTAATTTGAATTCAACATTATCAAATAAGTCACAAATAAACCCAACAAAAAAGAATGGACCATCTTTCAATCCTTGAGGAATTCCATATTAAATATTTGTCCATTCAAAATAATAATTGGTGCCATGAGATCCAATTATATTAACTTGAAATCTATTTACTAAATAGGATGCAAAACACAAGATAGCATCTCCGTTCAAACCACTAGTTTATAACTTAATTATCAACCATTATACTGTACTATCGCTTACATCTCAAATAAACTACTCACAAAATAAGCGGTTTTGTAACAACTGTTGTTGGTGTGGGCAGTGCCGTACTGGGTAGCTGTGTCGTGTGGTGTACTGGTGGGGCCGCAGGGACTAGTGTTGTCGTGGCAGCACTCGGTGATGGCATATTCACTTGGACTTGGTACGAGTAACCCTAGAATAATATCACCTTACTAAACACGTAAAAGTTCAACAAAATTCAAGAGTTCTTGAATAAGAAGTTCTATCAGCAGATACATTTAAATTAATCAATCTTCTGAAAAACTTAAGCCCTTTCAAACTCAGACAAAGATCATATTCACAATCTAAAAAAATGTTATACAACGTAAAACAGATGTGTTACGTAATTTTACAAAAACGTGCTATGAAGATTATAGCTAATGTGAACATAAAGACTGTAAACCTTTATTTAAAAAGTATGGTATTCTTACAGTACCTGCACTTTATATTTTAGATTGCCTATTATATACAAAAAGAAATTTATATGCCATACCTACAAATAGATCTGTACATAACCATATGACTAGAAACTCAAATTCTCTGAGAATATCTCAATGTAGTCTTAAAACCACTTTAAATTGTTTTGCTGAAACAGGCATTAAACTCTACAACTCTCTTCCTTCTCATCTTAAATCTCTTGAAATTAATTGTTTCAAGAAAAGTGTAAAAAAGCTATTGATTAATATCAGCCCATATGACATCAGTGATTATTATGCTGTAATTGGATAGACACTTGTTACTAGGCCTAGGCAATGTATATCATAGATGATAGTTCATGCTGAATTTGTTTCTGACACTGCTATACATTGTAAAGATGTTCTGGCAATAAAGAATTTGAATTTATAGACTGTGATATTCTGTTATAAAACAAATATGAACAAATCAAACTTATGTACCAAAAAAGTATAGTTTATTTAAAACTATTACCATATCTACAAGTCAGACCTTCAAACATTTAGCAGAAGTGAAGAGGATAGCACTTAGTGCGAACTCTCTCTGCATTTGCACGAATATATGTCAATTTCTTTCTACAAAAGAATTATCTCCGTATAGAGTGTTTATTTCTAAACACAGTGCTCACTTTAAACAACTTTTATTATATTTCATAATTATTTTTGCAAATTTCCAGATAAACCAGACATTGGTAGTGAAAGTGTTAATGCAGAGATTTTGTATGATCTACAATTTGAGACACCAATTTTCTAATTTATAAAATTAGTTAAGTTTTCGTTAAGTAATAATTTGTACACTCACTTGTTCATTAGTCTTCTCTTCTATTTTATAGGCTGGAGGAAAAAAGGTATAGAATTCCTCTATCAGCTCAGGATCCCCATTGAAGAGACTTGAGACACTGTCGACACTGCCAGGCGTATCAATACTAAATAAAAACATTATACACTTAGTTTCTATTTGAATTTACACATACCAATAATAATATGCTATGATGATACAAAACACACAAATAGACGCATTTGAAGATTCAGTGGATTCGAGATTCAGTTTTGACACATTACTAGCTGTCTTATAGTAAATTGTGATGTTCCCACTGTATTTTAAGCACTTCTGTTGATTTCATTATCATTCTGTGATAAAATTAGAAAGTATTGGTATCGGAATCAATACTAAGTTTTAACTTACTTATCAACCATAATACTGTCCTTTGTATCGAAAATAAACTACTCACAGTATGGGAGATCTGGCTGTTTGCAGTGTGGCAGCACTTGATGTGCTGTTTTCTTCGACTTCCGAATGACCCTGAAATAATATCTTTACTAAACACGTAAAATGTCAACAAAATTCAAGAGTTCTTGAATAAGAAGTTCTATTAGCAGATAGGCAGTATATATGTCAATTTCTTCCTACAAAAGAATTATCTCCGTATAGAGTGTTTATTTCTAAACACAGTGCTCACTTTAAACAACTTTTATTATATTTCATAATTATTTTTGCAAATTTCCAGATAAACCAGACATTGGTAGTGAAAGTTTTAATGCAGAGATTTTGTATGATCTACAATTTGAGACACCAATTTTCTAATTTATAAAATTAGTTAAGTGTTCGTTAAGTAATAATTTGTACACTCACTTGTTCATTTGTCTTCTCTTCTATTTTATAGGCTGGAGGAAAAAAGGTATAGAATTCCTCTATCAGCTCAGGATCCCCATTGAAGAGACTTGAGACACTGTCGAAACTGGCAGGCGTATCAATACTAAATAAAAACATTATACACTTAGTTTCTATTTGAATTTACACAATACCAATAATAATAATATGCTATGATGATACAAAACACACAATTGTCATGTGTGGTGTAAATATCCTATTTAGGATTGCCAGAATAAGAGTGATTAAAAAACTTTTTCTTTTACTGTGTTTGTAAGTATGGGTAGTGATACTTTACCAACTAAAAACATTAATATACACACATTAACATAGTAACATTACTTAGTTTGTTACTATACAAACTAACAATTATAAATTTCAGGAAGCAGGTACAGTTTATTTATACATAGAAACATTTTTTATATTGTTTGTCTTAGTATTTTAACGTGAACACTTTGTTGTTGTTTTTTTTTAGGTTTTAAACTGCATCACTCTTAAAATGTTAGTTCAATAGTCATAAATATTTAAAATACTAAGTTTTAACTTAATTATCAACCATAATACTGTCCTTTGTATCGAAAATAAACTACTCACCATATGGGAGATCTGGCTGTTTGCAGTGTGGCAGCACTTGATGTGCTGTTTTCTTCGACTTCCGAATGACCCTGAAATAATATCTTTACTAAACACGTAAAATGTCAACAAAATTCAAGAGTTCTTGAATAAGAAGTTCTATCAGCAGATAGGCAGTATATATGTCAATTTCTTCCTACAAAAGAATTATCTACGTATAGAGTGTTTATTTCTAAACACAGTGCTCACTTTAAACAACTTTTATTATATTTCATAATTATTTTTGCAAATTTCCAGATAAACCAGACATTGGTAGTGAAAGTTTTAATGCAGAGATTTTGTATGATCTACAATTTGAGACACCAATTTTCTAATTTATAAAATTAGTTAAGTTTTCGTTAAGTAATAATTTGTACACTCACTTGTTCATTAGTCTTCTCTTCTATTTTATAGGCTGGAGGAAAAAAGGTATAGAATTCCTCTATCAGCTCAGGATCCCCATTGAAGAGACTTGAGACACTGTCGATAACTGGCAGGCGTATCAATACTAAATAAAAACATTATACACTTAGTTTCTATTTGAATTTACACAATACCAATAATAATAATATGCTATGATGATACAAAACACACAATTGTCATGTGTGGTGTAAATATCCTATTTAGGATTGCCAGAATAAGAGTGATTAAAAAACTTTTTCTTTTACTGTGTTTGTAAGTATGGGTAGTGATACTTTACCAACTAAAAACATTAATATACACACATTAACATAGTAACATTACGGTACTTAGTTTGTTACTATACAAACTAACAATTATAAATTTCAGGAAGCAGGTACAGTTTATTTATACATAGAAACATTTTTTTATATTGTTTGTCTTAGTATTTTAACGTGAACACTTTGTTGTTGTTTTTTTTTTAGGTTTTAAACTGCATCACTCTTAAAATGTTAGTTCAATAGTCATAAATATTTAAAATACTAAGTTTTAACTTAATTATCAACCATAATACTGTCCTTTGTATCGAAAATAAACTACTCACAATATGGGAGATCTGGCTGTTTGCAGTGTGGCAGCACTTGATGTGCTGTTTTCTTCAACTTCCAAATGACCCTGAAATAATATCTTTACTAAACACGTAAAATGTCAACAAAATTCAAGAGTTCTTGAATAAGAAGTTCTATCAGCAGATAGGCAGAGAAACACATTTAAACTAATCAGTCTTCTGAAAAACTTATGCCTTTTCAAACTCAGACAATGATCAAATTTTTATTCTAAAAAAGTTTTATACAACATAAAACAGATGTTGTGTTACATATAGACTGCGAGATTCCATTATAAAATAAAAAATGGTACTAATCAAACTTATGCACTAAAAAAAGTACAGTTTATTTAAGTCAGACCTTTAAACATTTAGCAGAAGTGAAGAGGATAGCACTTAGTCTGAACTCTCTCTGCATTTGCACATATACATATATGTCAATTTCTTCCTACAAAAGAATTATCTACGTATAGAGTGTTTATTTCTAAACACAGTGCTCACTTTAAACAACTTTTATTATATTTCATAATTATTTTTGCGAATTTCCAGAAAACCAGACATTGGTAGTGAAAGTGTTAATGCAGAGATTTTGTATGATCTACAATTTGAGACACCAATTTTCTAATTTATAAAATCAGTTAAGTAATAATTTGAACACTCACTTGTTCATTTGTCTTCACTTCTATTTTATAGCCTGGAGGAAGATTGGTACAGAATTCCACTATCAGCTCAGGATGCCCACTGAAGAGTCTTACTACTTGTTCGAGTACACCAGGTATATCAGTACTAAATAAAAAAATTATATACTTAGTTTCTATTTGAATTTACACAATACCAATAATAATATGCTATCAAACTATACACAGCTTGTATTTTATTTATTGATGATTGCACATCGCTGCGATCCAACTGCGCCTTTTCACAGACAACAGCTGATCAGCAGTACGTCCATTATCGATATTTTCAATTTGACCCTTTCAGTTGGCGGACGTAGCTGGTTCCATTTCTAGTCCTCAAAAGCAATAATCTTTCAGTAATTATTATCCTAAATAATATAGGTTGTTGCAGGAAACTATCTCAGTTATAAACCTACTAGACTATTTTCATTAGCAACCATTATCACGTAAATCTGATATTTTTAAATATCATGACAAATTATTTGACTTATAGCAAAATTTTTTTATAATTTATAAAGAATAAGCTGTTTACACGTAACTAATTTTCATACAAAAAATTATATTTTCTTTTTCCTTATAAGTAAAAGGCTAATTTTTGGAACTCTTAAAAAAATTTCTGATTATATAAAAACAATTTTTGAATATGGAATTTTTATGCAAAACCATACAAAATGTTTATTTGGTCATATGTAAAAAATAATCTGAACTAATTTTTTACTTATTTTACATTAAATAACAGTAATCTACATTTCATAATAAAAAATATATAAAATAGAGTAAGTTTTATGAGCTTAACGATGTTTGGAAATTCAGCTTCCAAAGTGCAGAATACGAGTTTATCATATTGAATGTTTAATATTACACAGATGTAGGGTTAGAAACACACAAATTATGGGTTTTGTTTGCTAGTGGTAAGTAAATATACAAATGTAATACAATTAAATGAAGAATTGCCTAAAATATTCACTTACTGAACTTGGAACTAATGACTTTAAATTTACTGTTACCAATGTCTCATTGTAATGTAAAACAAGTTCCACAAAATGGAGCAGAGACTCTCCCAGTCTACAGAGAAACTGAGAACTGTGGTTTTTGTAATTTATTATTCATATTGGTTTTTGTCTAAATACAATTCCAATAGATTGTGCAAATAAAATAACAACCAATGATGCTGTAAATAAAATTGCAGGAACAAGAATTTTAATAATTAATGTTTAGTGTAAAATAGACTTCTTGTGTAAAACAGACACAATTATAAATCAGAACAGTTTCTGAGACAGATTTTGTTATATATTAATAACTTAATAACTACTACTGCCCAACATCAATTATGGGTCTTTCCCCAAATAACTTTTAAATTTACAATATATTTCTTACAATAGTATTTTACCTGACAGATAAAGAAAACATTACGATAACTTTATTAAACACGGTATAGAATGGGAAAATATACCTTTTAGTGAATCAATTATAGGCATATTTTTCTATTCTCATCAACCAGTTGCTATTAACTAAGAATTTAGCTGTGTATTGTTTGTAATAATCCTATCTGGTGAACATGGTACAACTTACCTTTTTTGTAATATATTCATAAATTGAAGGCATTCTTCAGATTCTTCTCCAAACGTAGATGCGACAACGTCGAAGAAACTAAAATTCTGCTCTTTTATTAGACGCAACGCCTCCTCCTGTGCTGTCATCATTTTATAGTAGGTGTCGTAGAAATCCATAGACCTGTTACAGACAATCAATACTGAGTAAAAGATAAGGCTAGGGATTAACTTTTATTTTTTCACAATTAAGTACGAAACAAGACTTGAAACTCCATGGAAAGATACTACATTGAGTGCAAGTGTAGCAGAGCTACGGCTGACATCTTTCTATGCCTTTTAAGTTGATCCACAAATGACCATAAATAACAACAACTATGATTGTTCAATAAGTACTTAGAGAATCCAAGAGATTGGCGATTGTAGTATCGAAAATAAATTGTTGCCATTAAGAAGCACTCCCAACTGGCCAGCTGTATCCATCACATGGTTTAATAGTTGTTGTCGATCAAAGTAGTCTAAACAACTTCAATTTGTCTATAAAATTGGATAAAAAAGAGATTCGAGCAGTGATTGAACACTTGTATTTGAAACAACCTGTGCAGTTGCGATGGCCAAAATTATGGAATAAAGTACCAGTTATTACAACATCTGCGTATTCACCAGATTTGGCCCTCAGTAACTGTTTCTTATTTCCGGACTTAAATAGCTTGGCGGACAAAGGTTTACATATACAAGGAAGTAATTGCCTAAGCAAATGCCTAATTTGATGAACTTCCAAAATCCTACTCTTATAGGTAAAAATAACAAAGAGGAAAATTTTGCTTGCTGCGGACAGTCATGGCCGGGACCTTGCACCGATTCTCGAAGCCAAACTAGGGCAGCGGTTACGATAGGTCGGTAACGGTAGTCAGCGTTGTTCGGGAGCCCCTTTTAACTACGTAGCCAACAACCTGCAGGACTTGACTAGGAGTTTTACCTTTAATGATCAATGCTATCTTACTCGCTGGACAAACAACATCACAGACTCCACTAGTGCTAGTGTAGTTAATTTTTAATTTTAATACATTTTCTAATATAAACTCTCAACACTAACATGTCAATAATCGGTATCCTCATAGATTAGATCAGCCTGCACTCAATGAGAGTATAAGAAAGTAAATGTAAAGATGAGGAGGCTGCTAGTAATGTAAAATTATGTAATTTTTATTGACTCGAGTTCACTACATCTTACACATTATACTAAATTTGGACTACACTTAAATAAATCAGGTAAAAACATTTTTTAAGCCGAACTAATTCATCAGTCGTTTTTTTTTTTTAAAAAGGTTTTTTTGAAAAAAAAAAAAAAGAAAAAAAACAAAAAACCCACAATTGTACAAAAAGACATCCATAACACCAGGACAAACATGTAGTAAAAGCAAAGCTCCTTCACCGGAAAAAACAACTCCACTTTTTTAATCAATAAACCCCTCACACTTCATGTGGCAACTAACGATCCATCAGCTGACATTATTCTACATAACATCCATGCATCAACACCTAATGAGAACTCTGCAAAATGCATAAAATAAACCCAAAAAACATCCAGCGCAAGAAAAAATATTAACAGTCAACCTAGCCTGTATATCACATTCACAAAAACAATACTTCTTTAACCTGTAAAAACCGTTATAGATTCACAAAAAACAAATATTAATAATATAAAAACCTTAACCTTATTACACCAACCAAAATGCTCAAAGTATTCTAAATAAAGTTATACAGCTGGAGTATCTGAGTCATGATGTAAATGTAGATATAATTGCTATAAGTGAACATTGGTTGTCAGCAAAAAAACTTAAAATATTTTCAGATAAAAAATTACGTTGTAGCCTCAATTTATTTGTAGAATTAGTTTGGACACGGGGAGGGAGGTTCTTGTCTTCTTGTAAAAAATCATATACAATTTATTGAACGTAATGATATTTGTAAATTTAGTGAAGACTTTGTTTTTGAATGTTCCTCGTATAGAGTTTAATTTCAACTAATTCTAATAAATTAAATATTTTAAACTGTTAGTTGTTACAGAACCACCGGACTCCGATATTCATATATTCATTTCCAAGTTTGCAATTGTAATTTGAATTAGCTTTGAAAGAGAAAAAGTACTTAGTTGTCTTAGGTGATTTTAACATTAATTTATGTAAAACCATAACTCAGAGTCTTTAGCTTTTAAAGAATATTTTTAAAATGTTATAATTTTTAGATATTTTATAAATGAACCTACTAGAGTTACCAAAAAATGTTGAATCTTGTTTAGGTAATATTGTTAGTACATACCTCAGAATCTGCTATCAAGTCTTAACCGTCACTCTGGCTTTTCAGATCATAATTTTTTTCTCAAAATTTTTGAAAAATAAATGTCAATAATTTATTACTAAAAAATGAATAATAGTACAAATAATTACACATAGGATATTTTTCTGAGCAGGGTCATAGAATGTTTCATGACTTTCTGCAAAAGGAGGACTGGTTTGATGTGATTTCTGGTGAATCGGTTGATGCAAATTTTCTCAAAATTTGTTGATAAGCTGATATTATATTATGAATTAGCATTCCCATTAAAAACAATAACAAAACTTAAGTCAAGTCCATATTCCTGGGTAACTGATGTGGTTTTAGGGCAAGTGCTGTCCTGTCAAGGGAGCTGTTTGCCAGAGCCAAGTCAATAAACACAGAAAATAGCTGGAAAGAATATAAAAACTTACCTTAAAAACATCATAAGAAAATAGTCCTTTATGCAAAAAGAGAACCCCTAGTAAATAAAATACAATCCTCTAAAATATTCCAAGAACAACCTGGAAATATCATTAATTCAGAGACTAAATCATTCGCTTCTGTAAAAAACATTTAATCTAATTGTTAAATGGACAAGATATTACTGAGCCAATGGATGTTGCAATAGCATTTAACAGGCAACTTCACAAGTGTACCTCATATTTATCTCAACCAAACTTGACTTGCTGAATTCAAGGCATTACGATCCACAAAAATTTTTTGCCAAATCCCATTTGTTAATGGTTCATTTTATCTCTATCCTGTTTGTGAAAAAGAGATAATTGAAGTTATAAGTAAATTTAAATCAAGTAAGTCACCAGGCCTGGATGGAATACCTCCAAGGATATTGAGAAGGAACACATTCACATCCTGTCAAAACCTCTTTGCTCTTTGGTGAATATCGCTCCCTGACTCACGGAGTCTTCCCTGAATGTCTCAAGGTAGCCAGAGTAACTCCAATATTTAAAAACAACAATTCAAATCTTGCAGAAAATTACAGACCTATTTCAGTTCTTTCAGTTTTTTCAAAATTATTAGAAAACTATTGTAAAATTACGGCTTGAAAATTTTTTAAAATCAATTCTCATAATAAATAAAAATCAATTTGGTTTTCAATCTAATTTGTCAACTTCAGATGCTATCATAAGTTTAACTGATTATGTGCTAACTGCCTTGGACCAGGGACAGTCGACCTGTGGCCTGTTCTGTGACCTCCAGAAGGCTTTTGATTGTGTAGACCATGAAATTTTGTTAAATAAATTGGAGTATTATGCATCAGAGGAGTTGCTCTCAATTGGTTTAGTAGCTTTCTGAGGGATCGCAGCCAGGTTGTAGAGATAGTTCAAAACAGTGCTGGTTCTGTCCATAAATATCTATCTCCTGACCCGCCTATTGGAGGCAGGCGCGGCGTACCCCAAGGGTCAGTTTTAGTCCAATATTATTTTTAATTTTTTATAAACGACTTACCCAAGCAGTTCAATTTATGTGACAAATTAATTCTCTTTGCTGATGACACCACTAGTTTCATTAAATCTGACAATAAAACTGAACTATCTAAAAAATTATATGATAACATTAGTTTTGATTTTTAACTTGCTTA
The DNA here is from genome assembly GCF_021130785.1 of Homalodisca vitripennis. NCBI lineage: Eukaryota > Metazoa > Arthropoda > Insecta > Hemiptera > Cicadellidae > Homalodisca > Homalodisca vitripennis. The sequence goes on from NC_060215.1 coordinate 24,818,480, forward strand.
AAGCTAACAAAACTATCCTTAAATATTTCCAAAAAACATCCATACTTAATTTTCACTTTATTAGAAACTTTAGAGAACAACTTGAAATAACTTTTTACCAACCCCCCCAGCTAAACTTACTTTCTACAAAAAAAATTGTAAATTTCTTGGTGTTACTTTAGATGACAATCTTAGATGGGAAAATCACATCAGTCAGTTAAATGGGAAACTAAATTGTTATGCTATTGTTATGCTAAATGTTATGCTATTCGTAAAAATTAGAGACGTTGGACTGACTTAAGAACAGCAAAAAACAATTTATCTTGGCTAATTTCGAATCTGTGTTGAGATATGGAATTGTTTCCTGGGGAAGTTCACCATTTATTGAACAGGTTTTTCAAAACTCAAAAGAGAGCAATCCGGAATTCTAGGAAAATTTGAAATTTAATCCAATCATGTAGAGGGACATTTTTTTAATCTTCAAATTTTTAACAGTAAGAAGTATTTACATAATGGAAGTTTTAACTCAAACATATAAAAGAATACAGTCCAAATCCCTTTATCTCCCATCATAACTACACAACACGTAATAGTTATTTTCTACCTGTTTTTATACACAGAACAAAACCCATTTTAAAACATCTTTCTCTTACAATAGTCAGCATTTTTTTAACAAATTTACCTTTAGCATGGAGGAGAGAGATTCCTACATTAAAGGCTTCAAAAAAACTATTAAAGAATACATGCTTCAAACTGAAAATTTATACTTTTGACGATTTTCGTCCGAATTCACCAGAAAATAATTAAGATGTGAAATATCATATCCACCTAGTAATTTAGCTATATGTTACTTGTGTTGTAGTTAGTATTTTTTTTTAAATTGTTATTTAGTATTTAGTGTTATTATATTCTTGACGAGCCTTATAACATTGTAATGTTCTATTGTGGCTAATAAATCCATTTCATTTCAAATCATTTCATTTCATTTCTTTAGGCGGTTTAAAAAATTGCAAAAACGCTTGGACAAATGTATAGAGTTGAAAGGAGATTGCGTCGAAAAATAAAAAGATTTTGTTTCAGCAAGACAATGCACAGGTGGCGACAACCTGTGCAGTTGCGATGGCCAAAATTGTGGAATAAAGTACCAGTTATTACAACACCTACGTATTCACCAGATTTGGCCCTCAGTAACTGTTTCTTATTTCCGGACTTAAATAGCTTGGCGGACAAAGGTTTACATATACAAGGAAGTAATTGCCTAAACAAATGCCTAATTTGATGAACTTCCAAAATCCTACTCTTTAGGCGGTTTTAAAAAAGTTGGAAAAACGCTTGGAGAAATGTATGGAGTTGAAAGGAGATTGTGTCAAAAAATAAAAAGATTTCTCCCATGATTTTTCTACATTTTTTAAGGACTTATTGAACGACGCTCAATATGTGATATATGATCTTAATTCCAGTTGAACTTGGAAGAAAACTCAAACATATCTTTGAGTTTTCTTGGAAAGGGCTATAGGTGAATCGAAAATTCTGTGTAAACAATGATCTAGCAAAAGCAAACGAGCAAAAAAATCTTGAATGTTGGTAAATAAATCTTTCTTTGAGCTGAATTTCCTCTTCACTAAATCAGAAATTACACTAACTATACAGTTATACATCATCCAAGTAAGTAGCCTTAACCCTTAGAGAGAACCGGTAAAGAATAATACCAGGATATTATGCAATAGATATGTAAAAAAGCATTGTAAAAAATAACCTATAAGATGCAAAATAAAGAACGACCGCCATATCGATCGCCGGCAATCCCCATAAACATGCCGACGATCGTTAAATCGATCGTAGGTTAAATTAGCATTTCTATTTGGATGAAATTCGAACCTCAAAGCAATCATACAGTTCATGCAAAATAAACCAAAGAAATTATTTATACTTACGTTGAAAAGTTAATTTATCCGCTTTTTCTTTAACTATACTGCTTCTGCTACACTAACACTCCAAACACAATAACTAAATAGAACAAAGAACAGGTTATGAGCATCAATCGTCTGGTGTTAGCAGCTAGTGGCAGGTGCTTAGAGAATAAACATTATGCATAATTCTTTTGTAATAAGCATAAATTAATTGATGATATTGTTATATTTGGAAAAAATGATATATAAATAACCTTTTTGCAGATACTATTCTTACGTTTTAGCTTAAATGAACACTCAGCGAGTATTAATTCCACTAAATAGTTATTTATCTTATAAATAAATCTCAATATAATATCTAAAAACTTAAAACTAGGCTGGCGTAAAATAAAATTAATTGTGTACAAAACTCTTACTAATTTATACTGTTACATTACCTATATTGACTATCTATTTACACACGTATCTATATAACTGGGCTCTGGAGAGTACATCCCCAATTGTGGTAATACTGGCGTCGTCGGTATAATCCTGCCCGATTTTATTAGTGTTAGTCCAATTAATAAGTGTTTCTTTTAAACTGTCTAATGCTCTTTGGCAGTTTTCGTTTCGGACAAAGCTTCGCTTCTCCTCTGTGAGGGCCTTTGCGATGTTTGAAAATCCTATCACGAACCACTGATAGTACACGCAAAGCTCCAAGTAATTAAATTACTCCTTCGACGGCCCAAGTAAGTTAATTGACTTGCCTCCGAAACAGATTGCATTTCATCGGGTCGAGTTTCAGGTTGGCTTGTCGTCCCGAGATCTTCAATGTTGTTGAAAGGATTTTCCTAAATCGATGATGTCGTCCAGGTAAACCAGACAAAGTCTTCCATGAAAATCCTCTCAACACAGTTTCCATAAGCCTTTCAAACGTCGCTGGAGCGTTACATAGACCAAATGGCATCTCGTTGAACTGCCATACCTTCTCCGACAGAGAATGCGGTCTTCCGCCTTAATCCTAACTTGCCCATAGTCATTCTTCATATCTATCGTGGAGAACAGTTTACAGCCTTCTAGACTGCCCAAGGTGTCATCGATTCGAGGCAGAAGGTAACTGTCTTTATTTTTAAGGTTATTCAACATCCGATAGTCCACGCAGAATCTCAGAGTTCCATCCTTTTTCTTCACGAATACAACTGATGAAACCCACGGACTATAGGACGGCTCGATAACGTCATCACTCCATTTGATCTTCCTTGCCTCCTACCGTTTAGCTAACGGTAACCCCCGGGGATTTTGACGGATGGGATTGGCGTGTGCAACCAGTATCATGCTGGACGATGTAATTTCTCCCCTTAGGACTTTTTCTTAGCTCGAAGACAAAGGCGTAGCCAGCGAGGGGATCCAGTGGGTTCGGACCCCCCCAATTCTTTTCATTTTTTCGAAAACGATTATTATTATTTAAATAATTCAGTTTTACTGCTGAAATATCATTCTCAATATCGAAACGGACCAAGAACTGTTTAAGGAACAAAGTGGGATATTAGCGGTTGACTAAACTTTCCTTAATTTCTTTTCCATACGGGAAAATATCAGTTTTTCCAGGGCAAGTACTATATACGGTGGGTGAGAAGTCAAGTTGAATTGTACTTAATTTTACTTTTGTAAATACTCTTCCACATATTAACATATTCAATGTGGATTTGTATACTATGTACTATGTTTTACAGACAATAGAAGCATTTTTTGTAATTCCATTTCTACGTAAGTCTAATTAACTTCAATTATTAATCCTATACATCCTACTGAAGTAGATCCTCCACAGTTATGAGTATCAATCGTCAATACAACCTATTCGAGGAAATAAAAGCTTAGTGAAAATTTCACTATTTTACTTCTTAAATTTGAAAGTTTCAAAAATTGAAATGTCCCCTCTCCGGCCAAATCTGCCCATATCCATATTTCGAGAATATTGGCGCGCTCACGCAGTTTGACTGCAATGACTGGTCGCCAGTGTGAACCGTCCATTGCTCCCCCAAGTGAACCGTCTAATGCTCCCCCAAGTGAACCGTCCATTGCTCCCCCAAGTGAACCGTCCATTGCTCCCCCAAGTGAACCGTCCAATGCTCCCCCAAGTGAACCGTCCATTGCTCCCCCAAGTGAACCGTCCAATGCTCCCCCAAATACGACTGCGTGGCCGGGCCTGCGACTCGCCGCTGCCAAGGTCTAGTAGTGGCATCGGTGTTAGTGTACTACCTTGATTGCGCGCCCAGACGGCGGTTCGCCTCTGAACATGGTCCGCCGGCTTTGAAGTGATGGCGCCTGCCGCTCGGCAATGTTAGTGATGTATGCGCATTGCAGTCCCACACACACTAAGGCGCTAGACACTAGCACTAACATCACACTGTCGCCCAAATTCTTTCTTCCTTTTGTAAACGAATATTATTCGTTATTCACCCTCCTTCTTTTGTCCTGACAACTTTAAAGCGCTAACATTTTTATTTTATTGCGTTACTTTTTACATAAAAACCACAGCCATTTAAGTTACTTCTTTTATGAATTTTTAAATACCTCCAAGAGGAATTGCAAGCATTCAAATTAGGCAATTTTGAGCAGGCCTAAATAAACGGCTAAAAATACAAGAATGAATTTTTACCGTGTTTGCTTGAGTTTAGAGCCTCTCGGAGAATCAAATTTTAAAATAATTTATACCTAAAGTATAAAATTATACCTTACATTATAAATAATGTACACTATCTATATACATAATACAGTATAATTATAAAGTATACCTTACATTTAAATAAACAACAAAAATGCAATGTTTCTTTAATAAAATGTTGAATAGAAAAAAACTGTTGTCATAAATAAAACATGTCATACCGTCCAGTCACCTGTTATATACACACTGTAAAAGTTCATATTCTTATCTTTATCCATTTTTCTGGGGCCTCACAGCAAAACGTCACAATAACTATTTTTAATTCCTGGTTGTCCAAATAGGTTTGTCCAAAAGAGATCTCAAGTTGTCCAAATATCAAATAAATCATCCAAACCAATAGACCTGAGATATGGAGTCCCTCAAGGGTCTATCCTTAGTCCTGTGCTTTTTCTGCTTTACGTGAACGATATAAAATCATCGCTTCTGGATGAAAAATTGATGGAGTTTGTCGATGGTACGACTCTCTTTTTCAATGCAATATCAAGCGAAGTTTCGGAACAACAGGCTTTTTTGTTAACATCAACAACTGTGTCCAATACTTCCACAGCCTCAATCTTACAACAAACCTCTTCAAAAACCAACGTTTTGAATATTGCCTTGCGCACTGCGGGCAACCAGTGTGGGCCGGCCATTTTGTTGGCTGACTCCACACTGGAAGAAGTCAGCTCTTCAAAATTCCTAGGAATGCACCTTGATCGAGGGCTGAATTGAATAAGCACATTGACCATGTTTGCGCATAAATCTGGTCAGGCATTTTTCTTTTGAGATCTTTAGCCAAATACTGTCCGAGTCAGGTACTAATTACAGCGTATTACGGCTTGATTTACCCCCATCTGGCCTATGGAGTGGTCCTTTGGGGAGCTTTCGTAAACAATCAGTTGCAAAGAGCATTCAGACTCCAAAAAAAAGCAATTCAAGTAATCGCCAAAATTAAATTTAGAGCGTCGTGCAGGGAAGCTTTCAAGAAATTGCAGCTTTTGACTCTGCCGTGCCTCTACATTTTGGTAACAACTTTGTTTTGTATGCGTAAATGTGCCTTAACCAGAGGCCGAGACATACACATGTATGAGACACGTGGCAGAGCAAACTACCGAACTGGGAGACACAGAAGGTGGTTTATGAACGCCTAACCTCCCAAGCGGGTGTGCATTTCCTCTACAGACTGCCCAATTCAATGAAAGATGCTCCAACGCCTAGGTTGGGACACACATAACCGCACCGCGCCCGACACGTCAGTCGGCCGTATGCTGGCCGTCATACGGTGAAAGAATTGCAGAGCAGTTTTCAACCTGCAAGTCCACACATGTCCGCACCGACACCAGACCGTCGTGGCCGCACCGTGCCCGCACCGTCACCGATATGTTTAGTTTGAATTTTGACGGGCACGGTGCGGTCTACGAGCGGCATCATATGTTGTTTACTGTTGCGTTCTTCTTTTTAAAACTATTTAAGTAGTCTACACGTTCTATTTTAGTGAATTTATTTAGTATAGCCTACTAACTCTACATCCTGTGTTCGCGTACAAAATCGTATTTATTATTAAAAGTATTACATTTTCTTACCTTAGAGTAAACTAGTCATATTTTCTTATTGTGCATATTTTTTTTCTTATTACAACAAATTTGAAAACCATGTTGTACCTTAAGTGATTTTAAAAAAAACTAGATTTGAATTATGAAAAAAAAAAAAAATCTATACGGTAAACATTTTTCATTAATTAAAAAATAACAAGCATGTAATTATTTGCGCGAAAAATCTATTTTTCTTTGATGTATTGAAGTTACTTGATACATTTATTCCGGTATTTTGTAAGGGTCGTATTTAGAATGTTTCTATGACATTTTATTTTTTTTCACTTCAATAAAGTAAAAAATAAAAATATTTTATTTACAATAAGATTTTCAAGCAAGAAAAACCCATGTTAAAAATAAATCATAATAATAAATCATTTATTTCCACATAATAACAAACTGAATATTACAAATAAATATTATTGCCATACAAATAAATAATACTATGACATAACGTATTTACAATATCAGTAAATAACAAATAAAAAAATGTGTTTCTACTTACTTTATTTCAAATTTATGTACTTAGAGTAATAAAATGTAAAAAGTAGGTTTACATCCTTTTAGATTTTTCTTTCTTTTTTTTTAAACTAATAATTAGGCCAATAGATTTACAAAATAAGGGAAATTTAGGTACCCCATAAGAGGCTGTGCCTGTGTTGGGGGATACTATATTACAAAAAGGGTAAAAAATAAAAATAGCGGAATCGAGCAAGAATGAAATGAAAAAAATGAGTTATTGTAGTTTATGTAGTAAATAATGTACTCTTACGTTTCAAAGTTTAAATTTTAGTATAACTAGTGTGCTGTATTAAACAAAAGGATGTATGCATGATTTACAATTCAAATATTAGACTTTACACATGTAACATTAAATATTATATTATAAATAATTATTTTATAATGCTCTAACGTGTCTATTTAAATATTATTATAACTTAGCAGACAAGACTAACCATACACTAATGTATTATCTTAAACAAGTACTCAATATCATTTTGACCGATCAACCATACTCTAATTTTTTTAGAAAATATATTTATGTTTCTACTATTTTTGACTAATTCTGGCAATAAATTATTTGTCCTCGGAGCTATAAAAGAAAAACATTTTTGTAAAATATGTTTTTTGTAAGTTCTCCAGCATATATTTTACAAATATTTACTATGTTTTACAAATTATTATAAAAGGGCTTGCAACATGGCAAACTCTCTGGCATCACACTATAGCTCTTGACAAAAACACTAAATATACTGTTTTATAGTGTATTTGACCGAAATTCATTGCAATGAAACACAATGAAAATAATTATAGGGATAAAAAATATAACCAAGATAATGATATTTACAAATTTTACATACTAGCTGATTGTACAAAGCTTTACTGTAGCATTATTAATGTTTTCATTCACCACAGCGATTAATAAAAATAACAACAATGATATTAACAATTTTCTCAAGCAATAGTTAATCTTTCGAATATTTTTTAAGTATCTGTCACTTCGAATTCAAAAGAAACATGTTCTAGTACAAACAGTGAGATTGTTGCGCTCGGACTGCATACGGACATGTGTGGCCTCACGGTAACCGAGCCGAGCCCGCACCGACAATCGGCCGACTCACGTGTCGGGCACGGTGCGGTTATGTGTGTCCCAACCTTAAGGAGTTAAATACTCGCCTCAAACGCTTCTTGGTGTCTCGAGTATTCTATAATGCGGGTGAGTTTGGGCATTCGACTGGGGGACCGCCCAATTAGAAGACTGACTCTGCTGTACTGAGGGTTGCATTGGCGATGAATGAAAGAGGCGTTATTGTAAAATTGCATGTATGAATGTGTATTGTTTGTATAAATGCCTGTAATTTTAGAAACCCCGTTTTGACGTTTGCCATACAATGTACATATTGTCGCTACAATAAAAAAGATTTTAATTTTTGATTTTTTCTGGTGAAATAATAAGACCTTTACTCTGTCTCCAGAAAAATTTGCCTAAACGGTTCTGAGCAACAGTTTTAAAATGTTAAACACAATATTCATTTAGTATATATGATTACCCCTAAATATAGTTTTTTTTTTTTTTCAGAACTACAAGTGTTTCTTTAAATACTAGTTTATTATTTTATTAATCTGTCACACCTCCATCGAGGTGGTTACTTTCAAAGTCTTACTTTTTCGAACGAATATCAAGGCAAATTCTGCTCTGGTCAAGAAACAGAGGATTCTTCTTAATCTTGCTGCCATTTAGTCAACTAACTAGGATTTGCCTGCCTGCCAACTTACACTGTAATTATTTGGGTATATACACAAGTAAATTGCGGTCGGTATGATCATCTAATTAAACTAAGAATTATATCACGAAAGGAAAAAATTTCAAAAGCTTAATTCACAATCCAGTTCGTGTTAATCAATAACTTGCGTATCCTACTTTACAAACAGATCCTAATCCTTACATCTGCTATGCCTTAACACTTAAACACCGGTTCTTTCCATTTCACCTTCTGCATGGTAACTCTAAATCTATAAGTTAGTCTACGATAAATTAATGTTTCGTGAAAACAACAGAAATGCTATGCAAACATAAACAGAATTTTATTAAATTACAAGTCATTACTTTATTATTTAAATTAGTTATAAATTGTTCAGACGTTTTGTTACGTAGACTTAAAGTTAAGAGTTTATGAAATGAAATAGGTTTTTTTGACAGAGCTAAAACCCTAAAGAGGTGTCTGTGGCTTATTAAATAATGGCTCTTCGGTAGTTATATAACAACTGTGAGCAATCAGTTTTAGCTTATTACTTATTATTACTTACGGGATAAGATATTGAATGCATAGGTTAACTGATTAATGAGATCCAGTTGCTGTCTAGCGCCTGCTCTGGCCGTGATACTACCTGCTCTACATAACAGCAAACTTGTTGCTTTTACACAGTGTCAGGCGCGTCAGCCCCCTTGCAAAAATAGTTTAATATTACTTTCTATAGGATATTATAGCGAAGTTAATTGAAAAATGTCTTGTTGTATTATTAATTTCGTTTATATTTTTAGAGAGAAGTTTTACGTAATGTTGTGTTGGATTTTTTGTTTAAAAATATTTTAATCAACATCAAATTTATCTTATTGCCTGGCAATATTTTACACTTCCAATTAAAACAACCCTCGTCATCAAAATGGCCAGTTTTTGACATAAAAACTTTATAAAGAAGAGACAGACAGCGAAAGGAAAAGTTATTATTAGCTGTAGTAGGACTTAGGAAGTTTGGTGAATATTTATGTCTTCGCCTCTCAGAGTACCTATATCAATATCATCAGAATTGTCGCTTGCATTTTCAGGTTCAAAAATAATTGTCTGAACAAGTGCAATCAGAAAAAGACTACATTTTTTAGAAGTATTTTAAAATGCGAAATGTAACATCGTGAAGCTGGTTCGAGTTGAATCATGTAATGAATGGTCTACAAAGCAATGATTTCAGAACTTTGCAAGCTTTTCATTATAATGAAATAGCGATAAAACTTAAAACAAAAATAAGTGAAAGAAAAGATTTTGAAGCTATCCGAATTCTAGTAGTTTTACCATTTACTAGTAATATTCGAGAGAACTTTTGGATATGGAAAGAAAGGCAGACTATTAAAATAGTTCTTAAACGCTTGTGTTGTATGAAAATTAGTGCAGTTGAAAACACTTGCAGTTGATCCACTTTACATATTCCTGAGTTAACAGACGATGTCCCCTTTCCTGTCATAGAATTATAAATATCTTCCAATTTCCAAAGTAGGTGGAGTTGAAACACTTCAGTTAATCCACATTACGTTTTCCTGAGTGGACAGACGATGATGTCCCTTTCCTGTCATAGAATTATAAATATCTTCCAATTTCCAAAGTAGGTGGAGTTGAAACACTTGCAGTTGATCCACTTTACATATTCCTGAGTTAACAGACGATGTCCCTTTCTTGTCATAGAATTACAAATATCTTCCAATTTCCAAAGTAGGTGGAGTTGAAACACTTGCAGTTGATCCACTTTACATATTCCTGAGTTAACAGACGATGTCCCTTTTCCTGTCATAGAATTACAAATATCTTCCAATTTCCAAAGTAGGTGGAGTTGAAACACTTGCAGTTGATCCACTTTACATATTCCTGAGTTAACAGACGATGTCCCTTTCCTGTCATAGAATTATAAATATCTTCCAATTTCCAAAGTAGGTGGAGTTGAAACACTTCAGTTAATCCACTTTACGTTTTCCTGAGTGGGACAGACGATGATGTCCCTTTCCTGTCATTGAATTACAAATATCTTCCAATTTCAAAAGTAATTGGTGGAGTTGAAAACACTTGAAGTTGATCCACTTTACGTTTTTCCTGAGTGGACAGACGATGATGTCCCTTTCCTGTTATAGAATTACAAATATCATTCCAATTTCCAAAGTAATTGGTGGAGTTGAAACACTTCAGTTAATCCACTTTACGTTTTCCTGAGTAGACAGACGATGATGTCCCTTTCCTGTCATTGAATTACAAATATCTTCCAATTTCCAAAGTAATTGGTGGAGTTTGAAACCACTTGCAGTTGATCCACTTTACATATTCCTGAGTTAACAGACGATGTCCCTTTCCTGTCATAGAATTATAAATATCTTCCAATTTCCAAAGTAGGTGGAGTTGAAACACTTCAGTTAATCCACTTTACGTTTTCCTGAGTGGACAGACGATGATGTCCCTTTCCTGTCATTGAATTACAAATATCTTCCAATTTCCAAAGTAGGTGGAGTTGAAACACTTTACATATTCATGAGTTAACAGATGATGTCCCCTTTCCTGTCATAGAATTATAAATATCTTCCAATTTCCAAAGTAGGTGGAGTTGAAACACTTTACATATTCATGAGTTAACAGATGATGTCCCTTTCCTGTCATAGAATTATAAATATCTTCCAATTTCCAAAGTAGGTGGAGTTGAAACACTTCAGTTAATCCACTTTACGTTTTCCTGAGTGGGCAGACGATGATGTCCCTTTCCTGTCATTGAATTAAAAATATCTTCCAATTTCCAAAGTAATTGGTGGAGTTGAAACACTTAAAGTTGATCCACTTTACGTTTTCCTGAGTGGACAGACGATGATGTCCCTTTCCTGTCATTGAATTACAAATATCCTCCATGTATGTTCTCAATTATACAGCGAACTTTTTAATGTTTTATTCAAAATCTTTGCTATTACTCATTTCCATTTCAATAATTCCTCGTGCACTGAGCAAAAAAGCACTGATAGTGAGAAAAAACTTTGAAAAATTAAATTACAAATTTCGTTCTTTTACCGTCTGGACTCTGTAAAATAGTTTTTATGTCAATAATTGGAACCCTTGCCAAAACAGGCCAAGTGCCATGGAGGCCCTAATTTTTCTCTTCTGATTTTTACAGAAGTCAGCATATTTACAGGTTTTATGATGATTAGATATGTAAGGGGGCTGAAAGAAGTTATATCACGTTATTTTAAAATTTAAATACATACTTAAGTTTTCATTTAATGTATTTAGTCAGTCTTAGTAAGCGTAGTTATATTATTTATGATTCATAATTGTGTAAGATTTTCATTTATTAGGTAAATGTTTTGTGTCAGAATGACAAAATAAATAATTATTATATTATATTCCAATAAAATTAGTTAATCTATTGTAGGTATATAAATTATTTAGTACATAAAACAATTGTGGAGTGCTGATAAAATAATTTTAGAACATATCCTAAAAATATGGCACATAGATTCAAAATTATTTTCCCACATTACAGAAATACCTTATTTTCATACATAATGATGCCAAAATGTTTATTTATTTATTTATTTCTAACAAACATACATATCCATTTTACATACAAGGATTATAAAAGTGGACTGACAAACAACTTAACCTAAAAATAAATAAACATTACTCATCTATTAAACGCCTGGAAAAGACTAATACAGTACAATATAGCCTAACAAGAGGAACTCATAACAATATGCAAATGTTACTCTAATTTTTGTATAAATACATGCAGAAATGTTTTTTTACTTCTTACTCATTCATTTTTTTTTAAAGCCAGATTGAGGGATTTGTTTAGAATAAGATAATAGAAAAAACGTATATTACTAGATTGCGAATGTAATTAATAAATAAGGTTAGTATTCTTTGTTTAAAGTTTGATACTGACGATGGAAGGATTTGAAAGGATAACAGGATTTCGGACACAAAAAGGTATAACACAACGTTTCGAGGATTGGCATCTATCTTCTTCGTCAGGTGGAGTAGCCTGTGCTGGTTTGATGTGTGATTGTGATCTCGTACTCGTGGTTTGTGCTCGGGACTTGCATCCTGTGCACAACGCCTGGACTAGACTCCAAGCGGCTTTTGGGTATATTTGAACCCTTTTCTTTCCCTTCTTTACTTCTTTATGTTCTTTATTTTTTTATGTATTAATACCTCCCCCACCTGACGAAGGGGATAGATTACAGTGCTCGAAACGTTGCATTATACCTTTTGTAACATAAAACGATGGCGGGTTTAGTACCTCCGAGCTATTTTAAACCAGTATGGTTAACTGATTAATGAGATCCAGTTGCTGTCTAGCGCCTGCTCTGGTCGTGATACTACCTGCACTACATAACAGCAAACTTGTTGCTTTTACACAGTGTCAGGCGCGTCAGTCTCCTTGCAAAAATAGTTTGATATTACTTTCTTTAGTATATTACAGCGAAGTTGATTTGATAAATGTTTTGTTGTATTATTAATTTTGTTTCTCTTTTTAGAGAGAAGTTTTACCTAATGTAGTGTCGGATTGTATGTTTAAACATATTTTGAGTTGTGAAATTCAATATTTAGTTTTCCTTTTGTATATGTTTCTTGTAGACTAACAGTAAAAATGAAGCATTTAAAATTATACCCCTTCATATTTAAAGTAGTACAGCTCACAAAAAATTATTTTAAGATTGGCGACGCTTTATTGAAGGGTGTCCGCATAAAACACATGCAAAGAATATTTGAAATAGTAAATTAAAACTTTAATTGAATGCAACTAGCAATAAAAATGAATAACTTAATATACGTGTTATATATAGGCCTATATATATTCTTCAGCATATATATACAAAAGTTATTACTTCAATTATTTCTCCTAACTTTAATAGAATGAAAGGCATCTAGAGCTCTCGACTAATCCATGAATATAGATATAAAATATTTTCTTTATTTAGGTTATTGTTTATGTCGTCATCAATTTCCAAAAACATTCAAAACATTCTGTGTTCCCTGACTTTGCTGAACGTAAATTTAACGCTAGTTAGAACTGTTAATTAAATTTACGCCAGATATTTTATTTAAGTTGAATAATAAATAATTTTCGGACACCTGGTTGATAAGATAGCAATGGGTATATCATTATAATAATTTATAGTAATTAGGTCTTAAAATAGCTATTTTCAAACTATTTGACCCCCAACACAACACCCAACTTTTGACAAACATTAGTTAAAACTCCTACCGACTAAGTATCACAGTGATTATCTCAATTTCAATTTTAGATAAATAACTAATTTCAAATCGGGGGAATTGCTTGTATTTAATTTTGGTAAACTTATGTGTACACAATATTGTTTTAAAGAAATCGTTTGTTAAACATATAATATAGATTTTTTTACTCCGTAAAGGTTTAGTCACGGTGCTATCTGATGCCATGACAGACTCCTGGAGCCATATTCATCTGAAGAGATCTAAAACAGTCGACGACGAAGAACCTCAAAAGCGAACAATTTCGACATCACTGACACCTAAATTACAAAATATAAAATATAGTGTAATCCGGGTGAATTGGCATTCTCATTGTCTCGTCTGAAAATAAGAATAATGGATTGGTAAGTGAAAATCAGTTAGTAAATCGTCAGTATCAGTTCGAGAACGTAGTAAAAGATCACATTCAGTGCTAATTAAATATGTAATTAAAATATCAATATTTTTAATCAATTTTAAATTTAAATATAAAACAGTTAAGAAAACGAAAGGTGTATGAATAACATGACAAAATGAGGGGATGTTGCTATTACAAAAGCAAAAGAATATAGCCTGTTCCGTAGATGAAGGACCTGGTGTCACCGCGTGTTATAAACAATGATTCAGCCACTCGACCGTGACCTAGAACCGGACTGAAACAGCTGATAGCTCCAGAGTGGCGTGACCCAACAAAGACAATCACTGCTCTTTATGCGACACAGGGCTGTTGTCTTGTGCTACTAGTTACAGTCTGTATGCACTGTAACTAGCTGAGAGTATTCTTGCTTCGCCATGTCAGGCTATCGCATAAAATTACCTATGCGAAGGTAATTGTTTTTAATACTTTTAATTGCACCGTCCGGAATGTAAGTCTTCCGATGGTGAATTCCTGGGCGTGGGAGGAACAGGCATTCCTTAAATTCACTCAGACACTTTCAAAGACCGTTCTTGTGTTTGTGTGTTGTCGTGGCGAATAGGATACTGCAGCCATTTTACACCAAAAATGGTAGTCGGATGGAAACAAGAGGGTTTCTCCCGCACTAGAGCTTGTACATATGGATGGCTTCATTACCGTTTCTGTGTAAAACCTTTACCGGTAGTCACATTGCATTGTAGAGTTTCTTAGGTGGATTAGCGTCTTCCAGCTCCGTCTACATGAGAATACCGAGTTTATCTCCTGTTCACCTTCCTCTTGGTGCAGCGTCTGGAATCTGACGCTGTCATAGACTTTCCTCTGGAATCTGGAGTAATGTTCGTCAGGATAGATGAAAAAATGGGCGACGAAGAAGCTCAAACAAACTCTTTACGTTGTTTCGACATCAGAGACAACTTGACTACATGAAATAGAGTAATCTAGGTGATGAGGTATTCAAATTGTCTCATCAGGTGCATAGAATCTATGATCCCCCCCCCCCCCCAAGATAATTGATCAATCCTTCCCACCATAGCTACTAAATGTGTAGCTCGATTGCTCCACCGCGCTTAGTAAGCCAGAGGAGTTGTTTATTTATTTATTTATTCACGGTAAACTCCATTACATACAAAAATTGCACAAATTGGTAGAAAAAGCTGAACCGATCAGCCAAAGAGCTGAGCTAGCTGTTGGTTGGTGAGTTTTCCGACTTACTTATTAAAATATAATATGGAAGCTCGACAGAAAAAATACTATAGTACACATTTAAATCAATCTATGGGCAGACGTCATTGATCAACAGTGTTAATGAAAAATATAGTCCGATTTGAGCTCGTTACTGAATATAATCTTGAATTCCTGAAGGAAAGAGTCTTCTTACACCAACATAACATTGCTGCAACTAATAGAGAAACACGAATATGTTGGTTGACTCTACACATATTGTAGATATGGTGGGAAGGGTTGATTTAGTATCAATATACTATATAACCCTTGAATATCCACCTTCACAATCACACACTTACACCCACCACACACTCACGCACACACACACTGTCACCTTACACCTCATCTTCAGTATTCAAAATTGTTATTATTTATCTGTTTGTTATTCTGTTATATATACTTTTATCATTTTTATACTGTTACATATTTATCTCATTGTTACATTCTAATATATCTATGTCGTTGCATGTTTTTATATATTTATCTCATTGTTAAGTTATTATTATCATAATTGTTACATTGTTCTGTCTCTCTTTGCTAGTTGCTCCTGCATTATTTGTTATGATTTGTTATTAATTATTGCATAATGTCTTCCTTGTGTTATCTGTTATCATTACTAGTATTTGTTATGTTATTACTAGGATTGTTGTTACCACAGTTATTAGTCATTGTACGCCGCCTTGATTAGTTTATCCTTAGTTAAGTCAACTCATATATAAATGGTGGAACCGTTGGAAATAAATAAATAAAATATAGAGTTTAGCTTATGAGATGAAACCCATATTGACTCGCGAAGGATGGACAGCAACAGGTACGATGACTCAAATATTTAGAGAATAACAACTATAAACTCTGCATAAACACTGTTGTAGTCAGACCTCACGTAAAACTATTAAGTGTTAGCAAATTAAGTTTTAGCATATCAGGAAGTTTAAAAATTATAAGGCTAAATCAGTTTTAAAATACTAAAAATCGAGTAAACGAACCTAAAGGAAGGCTTTGGTCAAGGAGAAGATTACTACCTACCACCAGTTCGTTCTGCTTGTTGTTTCATACAGTCATTGTTATATTCAATGTTGTGGGCTGAATTTTCTTTATAGTATACCGTTTTAATAGAAGTTTCCGTATATTGTGAGCTTATAGTAAGTGACCTTTAAGAACTCATACTCATATACAACATTTCAGCTTTCCTGTTATTTTTATTTCTTTTAGTGAAAAATATTATTTCATATTTTTACCTTAATATGCTTATCTAATATGAAAAAATCTCGAGTCACGGTGTTTGTGGTCACATTTCTCCATAACGTTCCAGCCGTTTTTCATGAAATATTTGTGTGTGCATTTGGTAGTTATGAATATGGGTCGTAACATTGTGTTACCAACACATGTGATTAAATCACTTTGGTGGGTTGGTTGGTAAGACTTTCGTTGTGTACTGTCAGGTCGTTCCATACTCCTTTATTATTTCAAACACATTTAATGAATACATTTTTACATTCAAAAATTGATCTTCATATGCAGAACGTTACCATCTAAAATACCGACACATGTGATTAAATCACTTTGGTGGACTGGTTGGTAAGACTTTCGTTGTGTACTGTCAGGTCGTTCCATACTCCTTTATTATTTAAAACACATTTAATGAATACATTTTTACATTCAAAAATTGATCTTCATATGCAAAACGTTACCATCTAAAATAGACTTAACTTTTTATGTTTACTATTAAATATACCATTATCGTATTACAGAAACGTGTGGGACCTGTTAAAAGTTACCTGAATGCACTACTCAAAATGTTTGTATATTCATGTTATCAATCTAAGAAACATAAGTTTCATGTATGCATTATAGGTAAATATGAGTAACGGTTGAGTGAAACTGGCGAGTGAGGTGGTGCTTTGCTTTGCTTGAGGGAAGACTATATCTCAATCAAATATCTATATTTAAAGTAACAGACTAAAGACCAAAGGCAACCAAAGACGTGCTACAGTTTGATGTTCGTACTCCAGTACCACGCCTTGTCTTTATTTGTAAATTGTTGGGAGGCAGCTGAAAACCAGTTCTGTATACTGAGTGTCCCTGGTACCAACCAATCATCATTTGGACACCAGGATTACAGGTCCATGGCAACATTTCCCATCTGTTCATTAGGGAATCTGTTGATGGCTTGGATGAACAGTGCCATATCAGAGTGAGTATATGGCATTTTTACCTAACACGTTGATTGTGGTAGACGCGTTAGTAAAGATATGTCTTATTTTACCAGGCGAAGTTAGGGCTAAGAAGCCCTCTCTAACACTTAACCTGGGGACCAACGGCTTAAAGGTGACTTCCGAACCACCACCAATGGCCGGGCAGGCGGGCTGCTTGCATGGACAGGATCGCTCAGCGGTCACCCATCCAAGCAGCAGCCATGCTCGTCGTTGCTTGATCCGGTTATTTTGCGATAACAGTTGTACCCGCTACACAGCGCCATTGGCAAATTTTGTACGTTATGACTATTCAAGACCACTCAGTATAACCCGGCAGAGTGGATCCACCCGATTAACAACACATTTCTTGGACTTACCTCGGACGACAAGCTAAAATTTCACAACCATATTGAAAATGTATCCAACAAAGTGAGCTCAGGAATATTTGCCATTCGCACCCTAGCAAAATCATGTAACTCTGATGTTCTTCTTTCTGCATATTACGGACTCATTTACCCGCATCTCTTCTATGCTCTGCCCATATGGGAGTGTGAGAACAAAAGGACACTGTTTCTGTTCCGCCTACAAAAAAAAAGCAGTCAGAGTATTTTTTTCAATTAACAGGCGTCAATCTTGTAACCCGATTTTTAAGTCTTCCAATATTTTTACTTTTCCATGTCTTTATATTTACGAAACATTATCTTTTCTAACTCAATACATTGAACATTTCAAAATTCCTCGTAACCATCAGTATAATTTAAGAATTTCTAACAACCTTCAGGTCCCTGCACATCACACAGCTTTCTTCCAAAAAATTTCCGTTACAATGCGATTAATTTGTTTAACAAACTCCCTATGCACCTCAAAACAGAGTCAAATCATTTAAAATTTAGAAAAAGGCTTAAGTTATTTCTCCTTGATAAATGTTGTTACAGCGTCCGTGAATTCCTGACTGACGGCTGATTGGACAACCTGGTAGTTTTAAAATATCTTAAGAGTTCAAGTCGTTCTAGTTATTTTATTGGCGATTGTAATCTGTTGTAAGAAGATATCTGGCATGACCAATGCATGTAATTGTGTTACTTTGGTTGAATAAACGAGTTATTGAGTTATATATGTTGTACTCTAAATACTAAATGGTGTGATAGAATGTAACTGTAGTAATTTTGATCTTCGTCAGAACTACAAGTCTAACAAATGACTCATGGAGGCTCGACTTTTGCAGAGTATAATCAGAAAGTGCAATCCAAACCTAAACGCATCAAAGAGGTTAACAACTAAACCCAATCAACATAATTTGGTAGAAAAAGTCCGAGGTGAAAAAATGTTGCTGCCACGCATTTGAATGACTCTCACAGATGTGCCAATTGAATTAAAACGCGTTCAATTTCCTATCGGATTGACATTTGTAATATATAATCACTAAAACTACAAACCCCAAATGTACTACAAAATAAACAGTGAACACTTAGACTCTGGAAGAAGGGTGAAGCTATCGACACAACCCCTCGATAGCTTCTACAGCACTACATCCCCCATTTATTATTAACATCATAATGTTGGTATGGTTAAGCCTCTCCAAGACTTATGGTGTGAGGATGTCGTAAATATAATCTAAGTTATATGATTTGAAAGTTTGACTATTGATCCATGTTGACAGTGAACTGCTCTTATAAATAGTATTTACAGTCAAACCAATGGTTAAAAAAATGTAAACACATGGTTGTATTGTATTTGGCTCTTGTCTTGTTTTGTGAAGTGATTGATGTGGAATATTATTTATATTATGTTTAGAAGTCCATTAAAACAGGTTTAGTTTTTTTATTGCCTTTTAGTATTAAGTTGAAATCTGTTATTTCTATTGTCAGTAGAATTCGCATTTCAGACAGGTAGGTTCGCAGAACAACTGTAGATAGCAGAACGCAATCTTTCTCTACGCGATAGCATGTACGTTAATCTTGGCCTACAATTCCCACTAGGATAAGAAAGTTAGATAGTCACCACACTCTATCAAAGGTCCACAATATTGTTAGATGATTGTCCTTTTAATAGTCACGTACTCACGTACGGGAAGGTGGAAGTTGCGAAAGTTCTAGCAGCTGCTTGTACGTGATTACCTAATCATTTTCCTCCCTGTTTGCTATAGGTTTCTTCTTCTTCTTTGTGTTTCTGGAGTTTGCAACTCGTAAATTTATTGTTACAATTAGTGTTACGTGTTACAATTGAAAACCAGTCTATAAGGAAGTAAACTTTTCACTGCTACAATCAGATTTCACAAGTTTTCCTGCGCTGAGTTTGTTTACTACTTAAATTTCATGAAGCATAACAAATGACTGATTCAGAGTTATAAAAAACACAATACGGGTACAAATTATTGTAAGAACTATAAATAACAGTAAAACTTTAGGAATTTGGTCTCCAGTAGCATTGTGTTGGGACTCGGTAATTCTAGCAAAGTAGATACCCTGTTCACTTCTAGAATCGATTTAAATAGTTCCAAGATCATTCTACTCCATGTTTAAATGACTTTCCACTCTTATTTTGAAATGTAATATTATTATTATTCCTTATATCTCAAGAAATAAGGTTTGTGTTCTGGGTTTATCAGTGTTAGGAAACAGAGAATATGAAGACGGTTCGGTATTATAATTTTACTGATAACAACTTACTCAATATCACGTCTCAAGAATTAAGGTTTGTGTTCTGGGTTTATCAGTGTTAGGAAACAGAGAATATGAAGACGGTTCGATATTATAATTTTACTGATAACAACTTACTCAATATCACGTCTCAAGAATTAAGGTTTGTGTTCTGGGTTTATCAGTGTTAGGAAACAGAGAATATGAAGACGGTTCTGTATTATAATTTTACTGATAACAACTTACTCAATATCACGTCTCAAGAATTAAGGTTTGTGTTCTGGGTTTATCAGTGTTAGGAAACAGAGAATATGAAGACGGTTCTGTATTATAATTTTACTGATAACAACTTACTCAATATCACGTCTCAAGAATTAAGGTTTGTGTTCTGGGTTTATCAGTGTTAGGAAACGGAGAATATGAAGACGGTTCGGTATTATAATTTTACTGATAACAACTTACTCAATATCACGTCTCAAGACTTAAGGTTTGTGTTCTGGGTTTATCAGTGTTAGGAAACAGAGAAATATGAAGACGGTTCTGTATTATAATTTTACTGATAACAACTTACTCAATATCACGTCTCAAGAATTAAGGTTTGTGTTCTGGGTTTATCAGTGTTAGGAAACAGAGAATATGAAGACGGTTCGGTATTATAATTTTACTGATAACAACTTACTCAATATCACGTCTCAAGAATTAAGGTTTGTGTTCTGGGTTTATCAGTGTTAGGAAACAGAGAATATGAAGACGGTTCGGTATTATAATTTTACTGATAACAACTTACTCAATATCACGTCTCAAGAATTAAGGTTTGTGTTCTGGGTTTATCAGTGTTAGGAAACAGAGAATATGAAGACGGTTCTGTATTATAATTTTACTGATAACAACTTACTCAGTATCACTTTAGAAAATCCTCCATATTAAATTTGTCAAGATTATAGCAAAAACCATGTAGCATTATTCTTTGAGTGTAGTGAAGCCTAGAAGGATACTTAGAAAACTCTCTGTATGTGTGTTAAGTGTACAAGCGTATGTTTGTATACCAGTACAACTATCAGTCAGAGAGTTGGTCGGGTTTCATGTATAGAGACGGCATCAAATATATTTTTGTATTTACTTATATGGCAATTGGTTAGAGTGCGTCAAACTAAACAAATATTATCTGTAAAAAAATAACTATATTTTTAACCCTTCCGATACCCTTTTATTTCGGCCCTCTCTAAAACTAAGGTGACGATCGATTTCCTCCTTATCATAAATTCATATTAACCGGGAATGAAGAACTCAGAAACTACATTAGAGAAACTTGAAATTAAACTGTTCTTGTAGGGGCTCAACAAAGATTTCCTTGCAGTTCTTCACAATGTATCCAAGCGTAAAGAGGTAAAATAAGTTACAGGTATGAGGATTTCTTCTTGTGAAGGAAACAGGATTTTTCCGGACATTTACCATCGTTCAGTGAAACAAAAAATATAAAAAAATCGTCGTAGGTGGTTAGTAGACGAATGAAGACGTATTGTGACCTGTATTCCGTAGTTAAGTTTTAATTATTAGTGTTTGGTATAGTTTTTTTACTAAGTGCATGTTTATAGAATTAGTGAAGTTGACAAAACATGTAGGTTGTGATTCCTGACTTAGGCGTACCACAACGCTTTGGTAAGATTTGTTTATTTTAACCTAGTTTGTAATTATGTATTAGGTTAGTTCTTTACCTGAAGAAGAGATCAGATTGCAGATCTCGAAACGTAGTGTTACTGATTTTTTGTTTCACTGAACGATGGCAAATGTCCGGAAAAATCCTGTTTCCTTCACAATCCTTCCATCGTCAAAAATAACCTTCAAACAAAGGATTTCTTCTTATGGTCATGGCATGTATACTCAGTAGTGCTGGGAAAAAGTCACTGTACAAGGTAGGTTCTTGGTGACAACCGTGTTTGGTATAATGTGGAATATGTTCTGAAACAAACAGATAGAAACAGTGGAAATATTCAGCTTTCTCCAACTGATTTAGGATGATTTGAGCGATGCTAGGTCTTATTTCTCAGTTCACACCACTATTTTGGATGATCCCCCATTTATGTCAACTTGATCTTTCCTCCAAATTGTGATTCGTTACAACTTGAGCGATGCTAGGTTTTATTTCTCAGTTCACAATGCTGTTTAGGATGATCCCCATTTATGTCAACTTGATCTTTCCTCCAAATTATGAATCGTTACAACTTGAGCGATGCTAGGTTTTATTTCTCAGTTCACACCACTCTTTAGGATGATCCCCGAGTTGTGTCAACTTGATCTTCATTCCAAATTATGAATCGTTACAACTTGAGCGATGCTAGGTTTTATTTCTCAGTTCACACCACTCTTTAGGATGATCCCCGAGTTGTGTCAACTTGATCTTCATTCCAAATTATGAATCGTTACAACTTGAGCGATGCTAGGTGTTATTTCTCAGTTCACACCATTCTTTAGGATGATCCCCGAGTAGTGTCAACTTGATCTTCATTCCAAATTATGAATCGTTACAACTTGAGCGATGCTAGGTGTTATTTCTCAGTTCACACCATTCTTTAGGATGATCCCCGAGTAGTGTCAACTTGATCTTCATTCCAAATTATGAATCGTTACAACTTGAGCGATGCTAGGTGTTATTTCTCAGTTCACACCATTCTTTAGGATGATCCCCGAGTAGTGTCAACTTGATCTTCATTCCAAATTATGAATCGTTACAACTTGAGCGATGCTAGGTTTTATTTCTCAGTTCACACCACTCTTTAGGATGATCCCCGAGTTGTGTCAACTTGATCTTCATTCCAAATTATGAATCGTTACAACTTGAGCGATGCTAGGTGTTATTTCTCAGTTCACACCATTCTTTAGGATGATCCCCGAGTAGTGTCAACTTGATCTTCATTCCAAATTATGAATCGTTACAACTTGAGCGATGCTAGGTGTTATTTCTCAGTTCACACCATTCTTTAGGATGATCCCCGAGTAGTGTCAACTTGATCTTCATTCCAAATTATGAATCGTTCCAACTTGAGCGATGCTAGGTGTTATTTCTCAGTTCACACCATTCTTTAGGATGATCCCCGAGTAGTGTCAACTTGATCTTCATTCCAAATTATGAATCGTTACAACTTGAGCGATGCTAGGTCTTATTTCTCAGTTCACACCACTCTTTAGGATGATCCCCGAGTAGTGTCAACTTGATCTGCCCTCCAAATTATGAATCGTTACAACTTGAGCGATGCTAGGTCTTATTTCTCAGTTCACACCACTCTTTAGGATGATCCCCGAGTAGTGTCAACTTGATCTGCCCTCCAAATTATGAATCGTTACAACTTGAGCGATGCTAGGTCTTATTTCTCAGTTCACACCACTCTTTAGGATGATCCCCGAGTAGTGTCAACTTGATCTGCCCTCCAAATTATGAATCGTTACAACTTGAGCGATGCTAGGTCTTATTTCTCAGTTCACACCATTCTTTAGGATGATCCCCGAGTAGTGTCAACTTGATCTTCATTCCAAATTATGAATTGTTACAACTTGAGCGATGCTAGGTCTTATTTCTCAGTTCACACCATTCTTTAGGATGATCCCCGAGTAGTGTCAACTTGATCTTCATTCCAAATTATGAATTGTTACAACTTGAGCGATGCTAGGTCTTATTTCTCAGTTCACACCACTCTTTAGGATGATCCCCGAGTAGTGTCAACTTGATCTGCCCTCCAAATTATGAATCGTTACAACTTGAGCGATGCTAGGTCTTATTTCTCAGTTCACACCACTCTTTAGGATGATCCCCGAGTAGTGTCAACTTGATCTGCCCTCCAAATTATGAATCGTTACAACTTGAGCGATGCTAGGTCTTATTTCTCAGTTCACACCATTCTTTAGGATGATCCCCGAGTAGTGTCAACTTGATCTTCATTCCAAATTATGAATTGTTACAACTTGAGCGATGCTAGGTCTTATTTCTCAGTTCACACCATTCTTTAGGATGATCCCCGAGTAGTGTCAACTTGATCTTCATTCCAAATTATGAATTGTTACAACTTGAGCGATGCTAGGTCTTATTTCTCAGTTCACACCATTCTTTAGGATGATCCCCGAGTAGTGTCAACTTGATCTTCATTCCAAATTATGAATTGTTACAACTTGAGCGATGCTAGGTCTTATTTCTCAGTTCACACCATTCTTTAGGATGATCCCCGAGTAGTGTCAACTTGATCTTCATTCCAAATTATGAATCGTTACAACTTGAGCGATGCTAGGTCTTATTTCTCAGTTCACACCATTCTTTAGGATGATCCCCGAGTAGTGTCAACTTGATCTTCATTCCAAATTATGAATTGTTACAACTTGAGCGATGCTAGGTCTTATTTCTCAGTTCACACCATTCTTTAGGATGATCCCCGAGTAGTGTCAACTTGATCTTCATTCCAAATTATGAATTGTTACAACTTAGGATGACTTGATACAACATATGTGTATATTACCACCGTTCCTGGTACGAAGTACTCGGATTAGTTTAGCAGCAACAGTAACTGGAACTTGTAGCTGTACTATTCCAGGAGTACTCTGTGACGTATGATTGGTAAATCAGTACGTGTACATGTTGTACTCGGTTACTGGGAGTAACGAGTATAGGTACAAACTACATAGAAATAGAAACTAACTTCAATTTCATTGTTATTGTGACGGTGAAATTCAAATAGTTATCGTTTCGAACAGTATTGAAATTATTACATAGGCAATGCTGTTTATTTATAAACTAAAATAGCTATAAAGTTTGAATTTATATATGTATATTTGATTATGATTGATTTCAAAGTCCCCGCATAAATAGACTATTAGGCGATCGCCACGTGCTCTTAGGGATTGAGGGCGCGTCCACCCCCCGTCGGAGCTCCCCTGATCCCTAAAATTAATCCCCTGATCCCGTCATGACAATGCAATTACTAAGGGATCATATTTTCTACAATTACCAAGAAAATATGATGAAGTGTAATATGTAGTTCTTGTCAAGGTGCATAACATATTTTACCTTGACCCAGCAGGGATCACTTCTGGCTCATTTATACCTTCCAGTTGAACCTATCACTGGGCACAATAAAAACCGATGTGTCACTTAAATCTGGGCAACCTTACGATGTCCAGGAGCGGCACATCACTAACCGCAAATGTCGAGATTCTGGGGTGCAAGGGTAATTCGATAGGTGTAATATTCTGCGGGGGATGACCGTTGGAGTTGGTGGGGTTCGTTCCCCAGTACCAGAGGTTCTTACTAGCCTCAACAAGGGTCCAGAGGTTCTTGCTAGCCTCAACAAGGGTGTGCCACCCCCTGCCTGATTTGACTGGAGAGGCTGGTTCAGAGCTGGCCTCCCCTTCTTCCGGGGGGGGGGGCATGACTGAGATTAGTGCCCTAATTCTTCTTCATCAATCTCGATAGGAGGCGGCCCCTCCCTCCTAACCTTAACCATCCTGAGTATCCTGCCAGCAGCGCTAAGGCTCTTATAGGACTAAGTGCAATGTATAAGCTTCTTATCTTAAGAGAACAAACAAAAATACATTTTACCTTACCTCAGAATGCTGAAATAAGTTTCAATTTTTATATTATGTCAGCGGGTTATCACCACTTCCAGCCCAAGTGTACTCGGTTCTAACGCGTTGAGAAAATATACAGTGTAGATTGCATCATGATCGCTTATTTCGGTCACTCCACTGGACCTCATAAGCCTCATTCAAGTTACTGTAGTTCTTCTAGAGTTTCCGATGATCAACTCACGATTTTTGGTAACTTCTCAAGATTACCAAAAACTTTTGGTCCTTACCTCAGATTCGGGTTACACCCAAACTTATCCAGATCATATAAATAATTTTAAAAAAACACAGTCTTTGATAAATATCCATCACAGAGCAATTCAAAATTTAAACTAACAAAGTTAAAGATAGAGATGTCTTATTTTACCAGGCGATGTTAAGGTTAAGAAGCCCTCTCTGACACTTAACCTGGGGACCAACGGCTTAACGACGACTTCCGAACCACCAAAAAAGTTGTTCAGGTTTTATAAATGTGGGTGTTTTTTCACAAACTGGTATGTTTTAATACTCGTATTGTATTCACTATTGATGTCACTTTAGTTCAAATCAAACCACATTGAAATTGTTTGCACCATATAAAAAACAATATCTCATGGAGATGTAATTTGTAACCAATAATTAACATGAGCATATTATAGTAATATTCGTTATATGACACGAAATCAAACGAATCATTAATCAAAATTTTCTTTTTATTGATTCAGGGAATAATGGTAATGACAAAAAGTACTTACGTTTAGAAATACAGTTTTAAAGCACGTGGCCTAAAAAGGTGGGAGGTACGATGTTCAGTAAATATTAACATGGTGTAGAAAGTAAAACACATTTTCAGGTCAGCGGTATTTAAAGGCTTGTTTTTATTTAATAACCAACAAAATTTTATGGGTTTACAAAATAAATTCAGAAAGATGTAAAAAAAACGGAAATAAAAGTCCTACCGGTTTGGTTCTATTATAAAAGATTTCATTAAGTTTCTTTATTTTCATCATTTTCCTCATGGACACAAAACAACATTTTCTGTTCATCATTTGTTAAAATCCATTCCTTGTTGAAGAAGCGAGAGAGGATGAAGTTCATTAACTTCAATGATGAGGGACTGTCAATCAATAATCACAAATTACGTCAAAGAAGACAGGGCATAATTGAATGTTTATGCTGTGTTGCAGGTTGCAGGTTAACCGCTCTGCTATCTGGAACAGCCAAATGGAATAGAATTTAGAGAAGGTGTTTTCTTATAACGTTAACCGCTTTCCTCATGTACACTATTATTTGTATTACGGTATCGTTGAGCACCTGTGATATCGTTAATATCGCTTTCAAGCTACGAGATAAGATATACTGCGAGATTGTTCATATCTTAGGGATGATAAGATAGAGTACATTTCGCTTGTTTTGTTATAGTTCCAGGTGTTCCACATTTTGAAGTAAAATACAATCCGTCATGAAGTGGCGAGATGGATTACAGTTTTATGAGGTTTCTAAAACAAGGTAAATGACGTTCTCTGTGTACATATTACAGACATAGAGGGATTTACTCCCAATATGTTACTGTTCTGAGCGAAATCCATGTAGGTCTTATAGGATATGATATAAGAGAATTATTGACCTTGGTTTACGTAATATATTGATTACTCATTACTAAATGTTGGACGCCAAATATTATACGTTTTGGAGCAGAAATAAGTAAATACAGTGCTTATATCAGGGGCTTCCTCTAATTTCATATTCAGGATGAGTCAGAATGTGTCCTAAACGTATATTAGGAGAAAAATTAGAGGTTTAACATAGAAATAAAAGACAGCCCTCTTAAATCACAAGCAAGAAATCTATTTAAAATGATTTCATCCTATTTAAGATGTACATGGTGTGCAATAATGGAGGTCGTGGGTTCGAATCTCAAAATTGTCCAATTTAAACCTACGACATATGGCACATTATTTTAAAGCCCTATTTGGCAGAAATATTACAGCGAAAATTGCTTTCCAAAATATTGTATTGTTTCAAAATAAAAAGCAAAAATATTGTAAAATTGGGATTTTACATAAAACCCTGTATTTTCTGCAAATTAATAACTAAAACGGCGAATTATCAAATTCTTAATCTGCAGCATATGCCCTTTAAAATGATATGCCACATGAAAATATTTAATAAACTTTGATCACCTAAGAAAACTGATATATTAAAATGGGCCTAGCAATTTTAATAGAAAGGTGGGTCATGTAGGTATACAGTAGGTTTACAGACGCAAAACCTCGTACACAGTTTTTTATAGCTTTCAGAACTATGATTACTTATGTATAAGTGAATCGAATAATTAAAATTGTTTAATATATTTACATAAAATGCTGTCAATTTCAACTTTTTTGTATCTGTTTGTATCTGTATTTTTAATTAATTTCTAACACGTATACCTAAAACCAGTTAAGAGGTTATCCATATACACAAAAAAGGAAACAGTTTCAGACCGATACTGTAAGAGGTTTATTAAAAGTGATATGAGTGTCAGGAAAAGTGATTTTTCAGTAGACGTTAGTCTAGTGACATGTCACACTAAAATATTCCAACACCATACTCAGCAGCTGTTTCTTTTTCCTTGTCTCTCCTTTACCTTTTAGCATTTCTTTTGTTCTTTGAACATTCTAAAGTTACTCTGTTTGCATCTAATCCCTATTTTGGAAGATTTATTTCACGCCAAATACACGAGTATCTTCAGCAGGGCTACCTTCACTCACAAGCTAAAATGTCTTCTGGACTAATATCTGTAGCTACTTATACAGTAGTAAATCTGTTCCCTTTAAACATTGTTGGTGATTTTTTAATTCTAGGCATTGTGTCATAGCTTTAAAAGTCACACATACATCACGCTGTTAAATCACTGTTAAAAATTATTTAAATCCAAATATGCATTAAATATTAATGCGTTATATATACAATTTTTTAGAAAGAATCGTAGACTTTAATAAAGTACAAAACAAAGAAAATACTTTTTTGGGTTTTTTACTGCAATGTCCCCTTAAAAGATCTTTGTAAAAGACATGTTTTTCTCTTTCAAGCCGTGTGTATAAAAAAAGTATGCTGTTAAATTAATGTTTAAAATTATTTTAAATGAAATTATGCATTACATATTAATGCGGTATATATAAAAAAATCTTAGAAAGAAGCATAGAGTTTAATAAAATACAAAACAAGGAAAATATTTTTTTTGACGTGACAACGTCTTAAATTAGGTTGCGGCTCGGAGTCACTCATGAAAAAGTGTAACGCCCGGTAACGTTACGATGCCCGTCCAGTGGGTCCGCCGCACGGGATAAAGCAGATAACTGTGGGTCCGCCGCACGGGATAAAGCAGATAACTGTGTTTATTCGTGAAAATGTGGAGTGCTTAGATTCGTCATTTACAACAACTACAACAATAAAGGTAAATAATTGTACACTGATATTTCATTATCGTAAACTATGATTGATTGATTAATTGTTAGATTGACACAAAAGTTGAGAAACTGAGTTTATAGGTTATGTCATACTATTGACAAATGTTGATGGTGTTAAGTAAATTATTAGTTTAAATCACTCTGCAATCAATCGTAATTCAGTCGATTGAGAAGAAACAGCGCGTATTGCTAGTCAAACATTTAAAATAACAAATTATAACCTCTAACCTGTCATAACAGTGCGACCAAACAAACGAACTAAACCGACCAATCACCACGCGCGGAGTTAGAATTTAACTGTGTTTAGCAAGAATTTCAAATTCCAATTTTAGTAAATGTTTTATTCAACTTTACCATTTACAATAACAAATTTTAATTAATTTCAAATTATGTACAATGTTTTAGTAAACAAAATATATTTCTATAGTTAAAATTTGTGCAATTCTTATTTTCATTCAATTCCTTGTTCCTATTGTGCAATTTAATAATATTCATATCAATAAATATTCTACCGAGAAAAAGACGTTGTCACGTAAAAATCTTCGCCCGTAAAACCGACTTTACAGGCAACCATAATGTTTTTTTTTACTTATTTCACTTTCTAGCCATGTGTCTATCTCTAACCGTTGTTAAGAGAGAACTACAAACTTATTTTTAGTGTTAAAAATGAAAGCATATTCTGTATTATTGCTGTACATTATAATAATTATTTTTTCTTCTTTTTCTAACGCATCTCTTGTCCTATTGCACGTGGAGTAAATACCGTTTTAAAATATTTTGGTGCAATGTTTTTATTAAATATTTCAAATCAAAGTGGCACCACATTGAAACATTTGTCCACTATTTCTATATTTTTACTGCACAAATGAAGTATAGAACCCTGCAAATAGTTAATAGTGCAGAGTGGTTTCTTCCAACAACTTCAAATACATTGGGAAACATGTGGCTCTATATGATATAGTTCCGAATTCTCTCCTTTACGAGGAGAGGGGTGTCGTATCCTGAAGCAGCTGTCCTGTAGATATCCTGGAACATTTGGCTGTACACGATAAGCTTATGTGTGACCTTTCTCAAGGAGTATGTTAGATTTTGCCGCACATGTTAGGGTTCTAGAGTCCCTGCTAGGAGAATTCTTCTCTAGCATCAAGATGCAGAGATAAAATAAGGGAGTTTGTGTAGTGGAATTGGCTTTCAGTAATTACGAGTGCGTAACAATAAACACTTGTAATTCATAAAGTGTTTCCAGAATAAACATCTGCTGGTCTTGTTTGCAATAAATATTTTAATTTATCGTATCTGTTTGCGATTGTGGAATTCCTTCCCAGATTATCTAAAGTTTTGCTCGTCTAGGACCGTTGCAGTCTGCATGAATGTGTGAGTAAATGTTATATGGCACTATAGATTTGATTGTTTAATTTTATTATTGTTTATTAGGCTACATTTTTTAATCCAAACAAACATTAATAATAATGTATTATTATTAAAGTAATATAAACCAAATAGTACATTTAATATTCTTTTATAAAATGTCAATTCTGTTACGTTTAGCGTGTATGTAGTTAAAACTATTATTCGTTAAATTATTTTATTTTATTTTTGTTTTCAGAACTATAAACAGTCTTGTGCTTATAAGTAATAATTGTCCTTAAATATTAAGTTCCCTTAGTATATTATTGGAATGAAGGGAAATAATAACGTTTTCAGCGCTAAGACGTAAGCAATATACGAGTTAAACTGTTATAAATTTCAAAGAATTATATCAATGACTCGAATTCTTGTAATATGAGTTCTTAGAAAGTTGAAAAATGCATTGTGCTTTTCAGTCTAATTATGGGCAATAAACAAGATTTATTATTGCTTATTACAATGTTACATGAAGTATGTATTGCTCCATGCTGTAGGAGTAACTTCTTGTCATGTGTTTGGTCGCCCGTCTGTCCATTTGTCTGTTGCTGCTGCGTCTTCGTCAGTTGATACATCAGATTATGTTTGATTGGCAAATTAAGCTTGGTCTTTTTTAATAAGCTAATTACTGTTCGCAATGGGGTGAAAAGAAAACGATATATCGAAAGTAAAGATCCCATTAGCAAAGTAGAATGTTTCAAATTGGAAATGAAATTGCCCACATTCACCTCCATAATGTTGAGAAGTTGAATGTAAGTTTTAAAACAAATGACTCGGAAATTTTTACTAAAATTGTATACACTCAAAAATAATGTTTACATTGTTCTATCATTTCGTGAACATTTGAAGGAATATTTTCTATCTAATCAAATTTTTTTAAGGAGAAGCCGATCTCCTTTTATGCCTTATTCTCCCCGTCCTCATGGGCCACTGGCCTGTGCGAGGATCTTATCAAACAGAATAAGGGGAGAGTCGATAAAGTACAAGGTTGATGGTACTGATAAAAAATGCAACGGTCACAGACAGGATTTGAACCTGCGCTATCTTTAACTCAGACTCAAAGTCCAACGTCTTAGACCACTCGGCCATCGGCACTCCAATCACCATCGGAGTAAATCATTTATTAGCACAGTTATAACACTGCAGTTTTGTGTGCACATCACAATATAGTTAAACACATTACAACTCAAGTAATTACTACAAATGTTTAGCCTAAACCAAATGAATTTTGATAGATATTTCATACAATGAGGGGCAGCCCCGTCAAGACTAGTAAGCCTTTCCGATCAGATAACGCCTTAACCGCGCCTTGACAACTTTAATATTAGTAGATTTTTTAATATCTTTCGGGCATAAAGTTAAATATTTTTGGACTGTCGAAATATTGTAAGTGTGAAAACAAACATATTTAATACGTACATATAAAATATGACAGGGAACTTTTTAGTAAAAAAATGCAAAATATAGAATGGGCCTTCATAATCTAAAGAAATGTATTCAATAAAATATATTTTTGTTTCGGACAAGTTAAATCTCGGCTTCATTGGAATACCTGGCTATAGTTAAATAAGCAGTATTCATTAATTTATTCGAAATTCTAAAAAAATCGAGTGTTCTAAAAATAGTTAAATTAAGGGACAAAAAACCTTATATTGAGGATGAATGGCCAGTTGTCAGTACGAGAATACACTTTCTCTTTCCATGGACAAGGTTGTATCCATAAATACTATTTATGTTGATGATAACGCAAAATTCAGATTATGGAGCTGCCCCCCCCCCCTTAAGCCATGACCAAATCTATAAAACTATTTAAATTGTGTAATTAAACTCGTATTAAGAGTTTTATTGTCCACGATACTTACACACAGTATGGGCGGCTGGAATCCACTCTTAAGATGAAAAACTCTGTAGATCACTATGCAATACTGCATAAATATTTAAGATTTCACAAAAAACATTTAAGACTATTTCCATACTTATCTTTACTTTCCATAGGTGGTGACAAGACCCAAGATAGCTGTGGTTAACAAAATCTGATTCAAATCTTTTGAGACTTTATATATTTTTTTGTCAACTGACAGTATAATGGCAATATTATTTCTGGCAGTATGCGGGCAAAAGCGTTGTCCCACACTATTATTGTAATTTATTAATATTTAAATGCCTATAATTTTTACGTTTATTTAAATTTAGTTGAACCCAAAAAGAACTAAAGTTTTTTATTTTTTAGTTTGTAATGGTGTTAAAAAGCAATGTAGCTTGTTTTGTAATGAATTTTGAGGTAATTTAAAATTGAAGCACTTGATATACTATTATAATAATTTTATTAGCATATTAAATGTCTAGTAATTAATAACATGTGTTAATATGAGTTAGTAATCTTCATATCCCCTTGAGAGATGCTGGACGGTCTGGCATTACATGTGAAGAGTCCCCATATCGAAGTCACGTGCAACTTCATTGCCTGCGTCTAGTTCGTAAGAGTACATCTCTTCAGACCCAACGGTGAGAATGGGGTCTGTGAACACCAACACATACTATCAGCTGTCTCTTTCGTATGGTTACTATTTTATTTTACGTAACTTTTTGAAGTGACTACTTCTTTTGGCGGGCTATGGGATGTATGTTTTGCAGGGGGGGGGACTTTCGTTTCGCGTCACGGGCCGTCTCGCATGTTTATGTTTTCCACATGCTTTCAAAGAAGAATGATAACAAACCGTTATGTAAACATCTGATCTGAACTAACATGCCATTTAAAGCATGTTTTACTGAAACTACCAGCAGTCAACAACTAGGCAATGAGAATGGTGTCTGTAATCAGCTGTGATGGAGCGTATATATTATTATTATTATTTGGATTAACAGGTAGTAAATATTCGTTTATTTCTTGTTCAGCTAATAATTGTAATGGAGGAAAACGAAGACAATTATTCCGATTTATCCACAACACCATGTACAAAATTGGTGATGAAAACTCTAAAAAAAGCGAAGCAGAGTTTGTAATTTACAAAAGGCCATTTTATAACCATATATAGCGCCAAAGTTCGCAAACATACAGAGACAATAGAAAGCAGATCGTTTGACTGATCTTGCTATTTATACAAATAATGAAAAATCATCTGTCAATGTCCAATCAATTGTTGAAAATCAAAACATAACTCATTCGCAAATTGCGGGCCAATCCTGGTTAAATGTTAACATTTATGCAAACTAATACACTGGCGCACATAGTAGAAAATCAAATATTTCTTTAAAAAACTTTTGATTAAACTTCAGACTCACATTTAAATACGCAAAATATAGATAATTTAGAAATACAGTAATTGAACAAGGAAATGTCAATATGAATTTGGAAATTTCTCAGGATAGCAATTTACAAGAAAGTCACATTTCTCAATCTGCTACACCGAACACTTCTTCATAGATTGAATCGAGTGCTAATAATCAACAGTCTCAATATACTTAAATATTTAGAAGTCAGTGATCATTGTTATGTATGAAATATAACAATTATAAAAAAATATGTATTAAATT
Organism: Homalodisca vitripennis; assembly: GCF_021130785.1. NCBI lineage: Eukaryota > Metazoa > Arthropoda > Insecta > Hemiptera > Cicadellidae > Homalodisca > Homalodisca vitripennis. The sequence goes on from NC_060215.1 coordinate 24,852,610, forward strand.
AATAGAAAATATAACACTTTTGATGTTAAAGAATTTAGTGTCTCATATTATTTTAAAATATAAAAAAATAACCATTTAATAATTAGTAAACGTACTTTTTCAAGATATATACCCACAGCCCGTTATAAGAAGTAGTCACTTATGTCAGTCAGTCCCACGATTGCCTTACTTTTTTACGGCCATTGATATTTATAGAATCCAGGAAGATTGATTAAGATTAATGAAACTTTTGAAATAAATTGTTATAATTGTGTTCAAATGACGTCTAGTTTATTTATTTATAAAACTAAGAGATTTCAACAGTATCAAATAAAAGTGAGGCATTGTTTGTATTTATTAAGTTTTGAGAAGAAGTTTTCTCTGTTTTAATAGTAAAATAATTGCACTGTAAGTTTTTCAAAAGTAATAAATAATTTTAATAACAAAAGTAATACAGTAAGGTACATACAAAAGTAATAAATAGAAGATTTTTTTAATGAATCTTTTTAAGCTTTTGTGGCGATAACAAAGAATGGGTCCATTATTTACTTTTAAACTAGCACTTAATACAAGAATTACATTGTAATTGTTGTATTTACATACGATATACCATACGATATACTATACATTTTGAAGCTAATTATAATTCTACAATAATATGCTTATCGGTGAATAGAAATCCTCTTAAACAAGATGCGTACTTTGGTATAACCCAATTTATGAAACATCAACAAAATCAACACCATTGCTGGAAGTCACCTACATACACCTCAGAAGACTTCACAAGACCAAATCTTCCGTAACATTTGTGTATAATCCAGTAAAACATTCAACGATTCTGCAATATTGTCATACGATGATTCTTAAGTTTTATAAGAATAAAAAGTAGTTTATTATATTACATCCAGGTCAGATTTGGAATATATAACCTAGGTTCACACTGTCATAACTTCAACGTTTTCTGCGTTAATCAATAGAACGCTAATCAAAACACCGAAATAACAATGTAAATTTTATTTATTAGGTAAATGGGCAATTAAAAGCATTGTTGGCATGGAGAAACTCTAACTAAACTATCTCTATAAAAGTATTAAATTATCCACTATCGCAGCAGAGATGACAAAAATAAGAAAAAGGCTGTTAAATCTTTTAATGAATCTTCTTAAGCTTTTGTGGCGATAACAAAGAATGGGTCCATTATTTACTTTTAAACTAGCACTTAATACAATAATTACATTGTAATTGTTGTATTTACATACGATATACCATTCCCTACATTTCACAGCGATGACAATTTGTGGTTGTGCGATCGAGTTTGGCCTTGGAAAATATTTTTTGTCGACTTCATAGATTAGCTCTTTCAGAAAACTTTCCTGAATACAAAAAAAGTATAACAACTTTTTATCACCGTAAGTTACATTACAGGCATTTAAATTAGGCATATTTTGTCACGTAAGGAAATTATATTATGAAATTTTAATAATTAAAATTAAAAAAAAATGTATAAACAAATTAATTCATTTTAACATTTTAAATTAATTTTCAAATTTTAATTTTAAATTAAATATTAATAATTAATCGTGTATTATTTGTAAAATTGGTGTATTTTAATATTTATCCATAACAAAACTAATTTTTATATAACATCAATTTGTAGTTTAGAAACTACTGCTACATTTAAATCTATTTAATGTATATTATTATGTAGAACGTGTCCTTACTAAGCATAAATTAGACCACTTTAAATACGTCAATACAAGAAATATTAATCTGCAATAGATTATTGATTGGTGCATAGTAAGTATAGAGTAGATATCTATTTTTTTATGTTCTTCCTTTTTTATTTACTTCAAAGGCCAACCCACTAAACTAAAAACAAACAACAACGACTAACGAAAGAAAATGGTTAGTTATAAACTATGTTAAATACTACATATAAAACCATGAAGCGATACTTACCAAATTTGAGATCAGAGAATTTAACTCGAATATGATCTTCGCGAGCTGTGATTCTCTTCAAATGTCGACGATGACAGAACCAACTGAATGCAACAGCCAGTATCAGGAAGGAACAAACTGCTCCCAGGATCAAGTACATATTATTCCAGGCTGTAACATTAGACAATTCATTACTAGAAGCAGAAGCAACAGAATTTCATCCTGAAGTACATCACGGTCTATGGTACAATAGCATAATCATTACTTGAGCCAGCAATCAGCTACATGCAACAGCCAGTATCAGGAAGGAACAAACTGCTCCCAGGATCAAGTACATATTATTCCAAACTGTAACATTAGACAATTCATTACTGGAAGAAGAAACAACAGAATGTCATCCTGAAGTACATCACTGTCTATGGTACAATAGCATAATCATTACTTGAGCCAGCAATCAGCTACATGCAACAGTCAGTATCAGGAAGGAACAAACTGCTCCCAGGATCAAGTACATATTATTCCCAGGCTGTAACATTAGACAATTCATTACTAGAAGCAGAAGCAACAGAATTTCATCCTGAAGTACATCACTGTCTATGGTACAATAGCATAATCATTACTTGAGCCAGCAATCAGCTAAATGCAACAGCCAGTATCAGGAAGGAACAAACTGCTCCCAGGATCAAGTACATATTATTCCAGGCTGTAACATTAGACAATTCATTACTAGAAGCAGAAGCAACAGAATTTCATCCTGAAGTACATCACTGTCTATGGTACAATAGCATAATCATTACTTGAGCCAGCAATCAGCTACATGCAACGGCCAGTATCAGGAAGGAACAAACTGCTCCAGGATCAAGTACATATTATTCCAGGCTGTAACATTAGACAATTCATTACTAGAAGCAGAAGCAACAGAATTTCATCCTGAAGTACATCACTGTCTATGGTACAATAGCATAATCATTACTTGAGCCAGCAATCAGCTACATGCAACAGCCAGTATCAGGAAGGAACAAACTGCTCCCCAGGATCAAGTACATATTATTCCAGGCTGTAACATTAGACAATTCATTACTAGAAGCAGAAGCAACAGAATTTCATCCTGAAGTACATCACTGTCTATGGTACAATAGCCATAATCATTACTTGAGCCAGCAATCAGCTACATGCAACAGCCAGTATCAGGAAGGAACAAACTGCTCCCAGGATCAAGTACATATTATTCCAGGCTGTAACATTAGACAATTCATTACTAGAAGCAGAAGCAACAGAATTTCATCCTGAAGTACATCACTGTCTATGGTAACAATAGCATAATCATTACTTGAGCCAGCAATCAGCTACATGCAACAGCCAGTATCAGGAAGGAACAAACTGCTCCCAGGTTCAAGTACATATTATTCCAGGCTGTAACATTAAACAACTCATTACTGGAAGCAGAAGCAACAGAATTTCATCCTGAAGTACATCACTGTCTATGGTACAATAGCATAATCATTACTTGAGCCAGCAATCAGCTACATGCAACAGTCAGTATCAGGAAGGAACAAACTGCTCCCAGGATCAAGTACATATTATTCCAGGCTGTAACATTAGACAATTCATTACTAGAAGCAGAAGCAACAGAATTTCATCCTGAAGTACATCACTGTCTATGGTACAATAGCATAATCATTACTTGAGCCAGCAATCAGCTAAATGCAACAGCCAGTATCAGGAAGGAACAAACTGCTCCCAGGATCAAGTACATATTATTCCAGGCTGTAACATTAGACAATTCATTACTAGAAGCAGAAGCAACAGAATTTCATCCTGAAGTACATCACTGTCTATGGTACAATAGCATAATCATTACTTGAGCCAGCAATCAGCTACATGCAACAGCCAGTATCAGGAAGGAACAAACTGCTCCCAGGATCAAGTACATATTATTCCAGGCTGTAACATTAGACAATTCATTACTAGGAAGCAGAAGCAACAGAATTTCAATCCTGAAGTACATCACTGTCTATGGTACAATAGCATAATCATTACTTGAGCCAGCAATCAGCTACATGCAACAGCCAGTATCAGGAAGGAACAAACTGCTCCCCAGGATCAAGTACATATTATTCCAGGCTGTAACATTAGACAATTCATTACTAGAAGCAGAAGCAACAGAATTTCATCCTGAAGTACATCACTGTCTATGGTACAATAGCATAATCATTACTTGAGCCAGCAATCAGCTACATGCAACAGCCAGTATCAGGAAGGAACAAACTGCTCCCAGGATCAAGTACATATTATTCCAGGCTGTAACATTAGACAATTCATTACTAGAAGCAGAAGCAACAGAATTTCATCCTGAAGTACATCACTGTCTATGGTACAATAGCATAATCATTACTTGAGCCAGCAATCAGCTACATGCAACAGCCAGTATCAGGAAGGAACAAACTGCTCCCAGGTTCAAGTACATATTATATTCCAGGCTGTTAACATTAGACAATTCATTACTGGAAGAAGAAACAACAGAATGTCATCCTGAAGTACATCACTGTCTATGGTACAATAGCATAATCATTACTTGAGCCAGCAATCAGCTATATGCAACAGTCAGTATCAGGAAGGAACAAACTGCTCCCAGGATCAAGTACATATTATTCCAGGCTGTAACATTAAACAACTCATTACTGGAAGCAGAAGCAAAAGAATTTCATCCTGAAGTACATCACTGTCTATGGTACAATAGCATAATCATTACTTGAGCCAGCAATAAGCTACATGCAACAGCCAGTATCAGGAAGGAACAAACTGCTCCCAGGATCAAGTACATATTATTCCAAGCTGTAACATTAAACAACTCATTACTGGAAGCAGAAGCAACAGAATTTCATCCTTACATCACTGTCTATGGTACAATAGCATAATCATTACTTGACACAGGAAATACACACAACCGTCAAATATACGTAGGAACAAATGACTATCTCAACTCTTGCCTGGCTCAAAACAAACACACTAAACCGCCTAGGTTACGTAGGAGCAAAACACACTGATTGTGACAGACATGATAATCCAACCTGTAAAAGTTACTTACTTGTAAGAACACACACGCATACATAGCAGTAACACACTTTTACTGTAAATACAGTACTCCCAGACGCAACAATATTTGAATTGCTGAAAGTAGAACAAACAAACAGAATATTTCAAGTAATAAAGGACCAAACTTTACTAATCTCATTGTAATATAAAAAGTGTTTGTAAGACATTTTCAATACAAGACGTTGGAAATACAAGATTCTTTATTTCGATTAATTCATTCTAATTAATTATTAATTGTATATTTTTTAAATGTCACCTTACTTTCGTGGCCCAACGCGATTTGTCTCCATGCTCAACTACGTGAATACTTGTAATACATTAAAACTCTTGAGGTCCTTGATCATAACTAAGAAGACTAAATATGCCCTTTGGGTAAATAATTATATTTTTGTGTATATCTCTTTGAAATATATGTCATGGTTGTATTTCATGATTCTACTCACCTATTGTGGATGTTTTTATCCATATATTAACTATGGATTGCCTATATGGTGAACTGAGATACAAAAACATCAATACATCTTCCGCCAGCAAAAAGGGATGTAAGGATCATTTTCAAATTAAATCGTGCGCAGACCTGTAAAAATGCCTTTCCCAAAACAGTATTCTGATCTCCCCGTCTATTTACATTGTTCAATGTCTTTCCTTTTTCAAAAAAGCATCCAAAATTCCACTGTCACCAACAATTTTAATCGTAATTACCATTTAAGGATTATAAATGAGCTCATCTTAACAAAACAACATTATTTAAAAATCAGAGTTTTTCTGCCTGCATTTGTCTTTTTAACTCTTTGCCTCTTTATTTGAAAAGTGTTGCTGATGACAGTGAAATCATAAATAAACTTAAAAAGTATCTTATTTTAAAATAATACTATAGTGTGCGAGAATACTCGAAGAGAAAAAATTTAGACCTCCACAATTATTTTATTATTTAAACAAAAATCAGTGTTACTGACATGTACTGTCAAAAGATCTTTCTCAACATTGAGATGGGCCTAGAACGTTTTAAAAAATAAAATGGGGATTGAGCAGTTGACTGCACTTTCCTTACTTCCTGTCCACTATGCCAAAATTTTAGTCGTCTTGAACCCCCCCCTCTCAAAAAAAAAAACAAAAAACAAAATTATTCCTTGCTATGTTCTTGGATAGGACCACGATAAGGACCAGACATACTAAACAAGCTACTGGGTATGTTATAAAATTAGCTGTAACATTTCAATATATAGGGTGTTCCTGGAATATAATGTCATGAGTTCGAATGTAGAAAATTTCAAATGTAAGTATAGTGTAAAATACACAATTTAAAGCTTGTTTTAAGTCGAACCCTGTGCATTACAAATATTTTAGTTAATCAATTTTTTTATTTGGAATTGTACCTAAAGATCGTATAACAGTTATTGTTGTGTAGAATAATAAATTGAACCGAAGCTACTGTTAACAGGTACAATTTGGGGATGGGGGAAACAGGAAAACATCCTAATTTAGTTCGCCATTACATTTAAACAGACAAAAATAATAACCTAAAACCGATTTGAAGATGTGATTGTCTTAGCCTAAGCGATAATGTATTCAAATCACATAAATTCCAACTCAACCTTCTGTGATCATAAAATTATAGTCATCGGAATAAAAATCTCATAAAACTATGAAATCATGGTTGGCTTACTTAAGGCTACTATGCTTATCGTGTACTATCAGCTTATCATGTATAACATGATATAGTTTTCGTTATCTCCAGCTGTGTGAAGACACTATCATGTTGACTCAGTGAGCAGAATACAACAATAACACTGAAAATATAACAATAGCACTGTCGACTATATAACTTCACTGAGGCCTGGTTGAAATAACGCTATAGTTTTGTAATAAACAAAAACGCAATGCAGTTTCCCATACCTTGCTTAATCTTTTCTGATGTGAAGCTTGGTAACGCAATACGTAAGAATTTAAAAGGGCTTGTCGATTGCAGCCGAATATTTAGTGAGGAATGTACAAACTGTTTATGAAACGTAAATTGATCTTATTTTAAAATACCTTGCCTTGACCTCTAGTCAAATGTAAATAAGTTTATTGATATTCATAAACACGCGAAAAATTTACTTTTGGTCTAAAATTGAAACCAATAGACCTGCATTAGATGCGTTAAAATATAATCTGCAAGTACGAGCAATTAAGGAAGCAGAACATGATTACTGCTTGTTAATAGAAACTATTATTTCAACTGTCGACAGATACTACCATGAGAATGTTATAAATCCAATCAAATCACATTTATTTCCTCAAACTACTGAAAAACCGAAGAAAATATGTTATATTGAAAAAGAAATTAAATGTAGCATTTGGATATCTAATGGTAATAAAATATACAATAATATTCAAGTACTACTATTCAAAATAGTTAATACCAAATAATAACTTGATAACTCGTTCGGTTTTGATACTTTATCAACCCTCTAACGATATAAATCTTAATTTTCCAGGTTAAATTAAAAAGTTTTTCTTGTAGGTAACGTTATAAGTGCAAATATTTCATATGTGACGGCCCAAACGATATGGTGAAACCCAATTAGGGATTGCAAATTTTAAAATTAAGTACGCTCAATCAGTAAACAATAACAAGAAATGTAATACGTAAGTACTGTGTGAGTACCCAATTAGTAATTAGTCAACAATTACCTTTTACTTAAACATATGCGATTGTTAATTCACTTCTTTCATTCAATTTATTTCTCTCAGAATTGACGAAAATATATAAGAAATTATATACAGCATAATTCGTATACTATCTTGATGTTCGCACATTATTAAAATATGAGATCTATTAAACGAGAATTTAAATTAGTTTAATGTTCATAATTGTATAATGCTGCTAATTCATTATTTCTTTAAAATTTATTCTTAATAATATTCAAAGACTGGTTCTTTAAAAATGTATTTTAAAAAATTTGAAAATTGGAAAATTATACACTAGTTTGTTTTATATAGTGAATACGTCAGTATACGTTTCTTCATCAATAATAATTAAGATTGCAAAATAATTAGAAATTGGTTAGGTCCTTATCGACGTTAAAATTTGAATTTTTAATTTTTATTACACACAATTTAGTAGTTGGTGATCTCTTAAAATGGCCAGAAATAATTTTGCATAATTCATAATGAATTTACAATTAAATTTTGGTAAAAAATAAGATTTAGCAAAGAAAAATATTTACCATAAATTTTCATTTCAATAATTTTGTCAATTATTTATCAATCACTAAAACTTACCTTCGGAGTTGTGGTTCGGATCCATGGTAGTAGAGGTGACCTGCTGCTGACGACTTGGAGCACTGCATACAACTGCGTAGTCTATGCCTGTACTGGGTACTGGGTAGTGGGTACTGGGCGGGAAGTGCGGCGCAACCAAGGGTAGGGCGCTGTAGTCGGCAGCGAGAAGAATGTCCACACAGGCGCTTCCACAGAGCGGCATCCTCCACAGAGCGGCATCCTCCACAGCCAGCGGAATCCTCCACAGCGGCCTGAGTGTTCTTCATGTGATGCCGCTCTCTCGTATCAGCACCGCGGCTGGTGTAGATACCGAGTACAAACCTGCTTGTGTCTGAAACTTTTGTAACGCGACCGACTGTCACTCTTGTTGCTCAACTAAAGACAGTACGACCTCGGATGCAATAAACAATTTTCTGGTATTTGTGCTGACTTGATTCTTGGAGACCTGCTGCTGGTATACTGCTAACTTTGGGACACCTTGACTTCCTAATTAAAATTCAGCATTAACATTTACGATTGTAGACCATAAATATTATTATTTTGCTTAGATGCTCTTACACGTACAGCAAATTTTTCAAATTTTTTCTCTTCAACATCTTTTCTATTAATTATTTTCATTTCAATAATTCCTCATGGAGCAAAGCAAAGAAGCACTGATTGTAAGAACATGCAGTTCGAAGACTTTAGCTGTGCGCGTGACCTTGAGTGTGTGGTGATTGGCGGGAGGGATGGCGGGGTACAGTTATGCGCTGCGTCCCGAAAACATTTCCTATGGCTCATGGGTAAAACCCTCCTTTCAGGAATCGTATTGGCCCAAATAACTCATCACACTCGCTAAAATCAGTCTGTTCCATATTGGAGAACATCGAATACCGACTGCAAAACTATTGAGGGAGGTGCTAAGGGACAAAATAAATTTCCAGGGTTGTGAGAAAAGTTAGAGGTGGGTATTAAGGGACCTGGGATTTACTTGGAGAAGGACGGCAAACAATATGAAATTATTAATTGAAAATCCAGAAATCCGAGAGAAAAGGATAACGTACTTGAGAGAGTTAAAAAATTACAGGGAGCAAGGACGCCCCATAATTTATTTAGACGAATCTTTTATACTATCGTCTCACGTATCAAACCAAACTTGGTCAGATGGCTCAAATGAAGGGTTACACGAGCCGATTTTCAAGGGCGAGAGACTAATAAATATCCATGCGGGTGGAGAGAAAGGGTTCGTGCCCAATGCTTTTACCTGTTGGAAAGCAAGCAACCATAGTGGAGACTACAACGACAACGCGAATGGGGACATATTTATGAAGTGGATAAAAGAACCAAATTCAGTACTGGTAGTCGATAACGCGCCCTACCATAACATACAAATTGATGAAGCTCCTACTTCAAAAAGTAGGAAGCAAGATATGAAGGTGTGACTTTCAAAACACGGAATATCATTCTGCGACTATATGCTTTTACCTGAACTCTACAAACTTGTGCAGCTATATAAACCAAGGCATGTCCGGTACGCCTTGGACGAAACTGTTCAACTAGAGGGTCATCTTACGACATCTTACGACTTCCGCCCTACCACCCAGACCTCAATCTCATTGAGTTAATTTGGGCCGAAGTCAAAAGTTATGTGGCTATGAGAAATACATATTTCACTATGTCTCAAGCTAAAGCTTTATGCGAAGACAAGATATCAAGTATGGGCGCAGAAGAGTGGTCAGTAAAGTGCAAGCACGTAGAGAAAATCGAAAGGGACTTCTGCAGCCACACAACCCCAGATTGACAATATTATAGAATCCCTTATTATATCAGTTGGTTCGAATACAGACAGCAGTGACAGTGACCCAGAAAGAAGAGGAGGACAACTTGAGTGGAATTGAAGAACTCCAATGAAAAAACAATCATTATAAGTAACATTTGTTATTAGAAAATTATATTCTAGCATTTTAATTAACTAAATATTATTGAAGTGATTGTAAATTAAATAATAAGAGAATACCACTTAATAGCAATAATAGGACTTATCCTTGTTTTTCAGTTGTTATAGTGTTGTTTAACATGTTGAAAATAACGTATGTGTGAATACTAATCGGCAAATCGAAATCGTTAGTTAAAAGTCGTTAAAGACTGTACATTGGCAGAAAAATATTAAATAAAAAATTAATTCTTTCACAATCTGGACGATGCAAAATAAGTTTAATGTTAAATAATTGGAACCTCAAAACAGGCCAAGTGCCATGGGGGAATTTTCTCTTCTACTATTTACAAAAGTCAGTATATTTACTGTTAAGTTTTTATAATGATTAGATGTGTAAGGAGAGAAAGAAGTTACTTTTTAAGTTATATTATGTTTTTTTTATCTAAATACATGTTTAAGTTTTCATTTAGTGCATTTAGTCAGTTTTGGCAAGTATAATTATATTGTTTTTAAATCTTAATTATGTAAGTTTTTCATTTTGATGTAATGTTTTGTGGCAGAATGAGAAAATAAATACATTGATTATATATATTCTGTGACATTAGCAGGGCCTTTGATACCGTTGGCCACCGGCATCTCCTCGAAAAGTTGCAGGCTTGTGATGTCAGAGGCGTTGCTCGGGATTGGTTTTGTTCTTACCTTGCTGGCCGAACCCAGTGTGCCCAAATTACAAGTTCGTTTGGGACAGCCCTCTCCCCATTCTTGTCCGTCACAAAAGGTGCCCCTCAGGGTTTGATAATCGCCTCCATTCTTTTATATTTTTTAAATTTATTTATGTTTTCCAGAACTCAGTTACGGGTCACATGCTGACGACACAAGTGTCGCTGTAAATGCTGAATCAGTAATTGCACAGAACCAGAAACTTTTCTCAGACCTGAATAACCTTAGCTTGTCAGGTATGATAAGATTACTCTTGTGCCAAGTTTCAACAGGTCTCCTATCGGAAACAAGATATAGTTTTGTAACATTAGAACCCTTACTAAGAGACGTGACTCACTATGGGCATGACTTGGTCCTGATAGGCGATTTCAACGGCAGCGCTTTGGACAACACCAACCAATCCATCAAATATTTAGTCGAGTTACTGAGGTCTTTCAACTTTCAACCTTCTCAATGTCGCAGTCTTTGTGGTTAAGACTGCAATTTCAGACCATATATTGTATGCTAAAAATTAGTGAGGAAAAGTTCAAACGACACCCAAATTTGCAAAACTGTGATAAGAAAAGTAAGACTTTTAAAATTTTTTCAGTCTGTAAAGGAGCTATTAAAACAATTTTAAGAATTCTTTTACAATTTTTAATCTCTGCTGTCCTACAAAAAATATAAGAAAACATAAACAATACATCGATCACCAAAATAATTCTGGGTCCGAGAGAAACCCAAACTTTACTCTAATAAATAACAGAAACATAGGAGATAACAACGTCAATGTTTTTTTTTTTTTCGGAACTACAAAATGGTTTACAGTAAAGTGATCCAAAAGCATATGGTTTCTTAAATTAAATTTATTCTTCCAAAAATATATCAAATATTATTTGATGGATTATTACATTGAAAGATTAAAAAAAATCCCAAATTAATATTGAAGATCGACTTGTGGATGACGAAATTGAGGTGAAAAATGAGTTTAACAAATTTTTGCAACTAAAGCCCTCATACATCAGCACGTCAAGGAAACACAACGCAAAGGCAAGTCCAATAACGACAATGATCCGTCGTTTTATACCTGAACTCTGAAGGGTTCCTCAGAAGCCAATATCAATGTGGTTTATCAAGCAATGCTCTAAGAACATTCTGAGACCTTTTACTGAATTAATTATCTGTCATTTCGTACGTCACTGTCTATCGTTTCTCCATCAATCATCTGCCATCAATCGTTTTCCCTGACATGTAACAGTTCTAAAGCATTTTAATTTTCATAAAAAAATGACCCGTAAACTCATTAATAACTATCGACTTGTCTCGACTTTACAATTATAAAGAAACATATTCAAAATAGTTTTTTCATATGAATTCTTGAGTTTATTAACAAATAAAATCAGCTCTCAAACGAACAGTTTGGGTTCAGAAAGGGCAAATCAAAGACGTAGTTCTGAGTTGTGAGATGAGAGGGATTACAAAGCGAAATCACACCTTAAGAGCGTTTCTCGACTTATCCAAAGCATTAAATTTTTGCTAACCATCTCACCCTGCTTCCATACGGAAGAATCGTGTAGTATGCTTATGGTTGTTTTAATAAATCTACGAAATCAGTTTTAAAACAAAAAGTTTATGTTGCAATTAACAGTTGCAGTATCCAACATTTTCACAGCTTCAATCTAAACTCAGATTCTATAAAATTCAAAGTGCCATTTTTTTGCACTCGTTGTACTGCGAATATGGGCATGTGATCATGTTACAGAACATATCAAGCTGCTTTTGGCTAAATCACTTGTACTTCCACATTTTAATTACTGCAACTCCGTGATCAATGATATGACCATAGTACTTAGGCAGGGTGCACACCGAAGAAACCTGCTTCAGGAAACCGGTTTCATGAAACGAGAAACTTTAGTTGCTTGCAACAGATAGGTTAGATTAACGCAGGACCGTGCACACTGCGTTTCATGAAACTGTAGTTTCATTGATTTCTTGAAACTGGTTTACACGCAACCCAAAAAACAGATTTCATAATGGCTTTAGTTTCATGTTTCAAGTGATTTTACTACCATGTATGACTTAAATAAAGTATTAAAAGTGCTTTCCACAGTATAAAAGTAATACTATAGTGTCGATACTTATTTTTTAGATTTTCGGTACCAATACCATTGATACTTATATTCATTAAACTGATGTAACGTTTTTAATGACACATCTCTAACCTAATATATCGAAAAGAATTTGCTGTTTTAGTATGGCAGAAATTTCTTTCCAAGGGAAGTTACCAGAAGCTGTCGAAAACCATCCTTGTACTACTTCCACTTTTGGAAGATCTTGCAATGCAGGAGCATTATGATTTTTCTGTCTTTCAGAACATTGGTTGCAGAGCGGGGAGATTGATTTCTGCTGTTTAAGTGGGTATAAAATGAAACTGATGGAAACCCGTTTCTGCTGTGTGCATATTTAAATTAAATGGTTTTCTTGAAACCAATTTCATGAAAACTGTTTCCTGAAACAGGTTTCTTCAGTGTGCACCCTGCCTTAGTGAGAAACTGCAAAGAACTCAAAACTATTGTATACGTTACGTTTACGATGTGAGACGGGAGCAGCACATCACACCGTACTATATTTAGTCAAATATTGTAAAATTAAAAGATCAAAGATCCATAACAATTCTAAAATTAGTTCATTCAATATTAAAATGTGGTTTTCCAAGATATTTTTCTGATCATTTTAAATCTGTGTCTCATGTAGGTGTAAGAAGCACTCGTTGTGGCTCATACATTTTGAGAATGCCTCAGCACAAGAATGCAGTGTTTGATAAGTCATTCCATGTCTTGTAGGTTGCGGAATGCCCTTCCCCAAACAATTACTTCCATTGATAGCTGTTCCCGGTTTGTGGCGAAACTGAAAGATATCTATCTTAAGCGGTTAGCCGAGGTAGGTCCGGTCTGAGATGCTGTGGGCGTGACACTGACAGAGGGGCGAATGTGAGATTGTGTGTTATAAAAGTTAAAGGACTCATTACAAATAACTACTTTAGTTTTATGTATATATTAACAGTATAATTTTATTTCATATGTTTTAAGAATTACAGAAGTGGTTAACTTATTAATTTGATTTTAATTTTAACATGTTAAAATATTATATTAATTTCATCACATTGTTTAAATGTTATTATATTCTTTATTCTTCAGGTAATATTTAATTCATATTTAAAATTTTACGTTGTCGCAGGTTAAGTGTAAGAAAGGGCCATGCGGCCCTAACTTTGCCTGTAAAAATAATGAATTTTCATTTTTTTTCATTTCATGTTGGATGTTTTCACACTAGATGAGGTTTGATTCTCAAATTCATTGGAAATTACTTTGACCTAGTTTTGACAAGGTACGTTCACAGCTATCTCGTTTGCTCCAAATTAGATGCAGATATTTATGTTTTCAGGTCTCTAGCCAAATACTGTCCCATACAGGTTCTGATTATGGCTTACTATTGCTTGATCTATCCACATCTCATGTACGGACTAGTGATATGGGGCGCATGTGCAAGTAACCAATTTTTGAGAGCGTTCAAACTTCATAAACGAATCATTTCAAAATTAAAATTCAGAGACTCGTGTAGGCCAGCCCTCAAAAGATTGCACCTGGCCTCAGCCAAGGCTCTACAATGTGGAAACAGTGCCATATTGTATGTTTAAACACACCTTGACCAATGGACAAGTCATTCACTCGTACGAGACAAGATCATCACAGGTGTATGAACTTTTAGACTATTGACGTTCGTATCACTCCCAGTCACAATTGACTGAGTTATATGACATTCGGGAAGGTATATATAATTATTAGACAATTATATTATAATGAAATATTTACTTCGAAAACAACAAGATAGGCTACATTTGAATAGCCAACGCCAAGTTTAACAATTTGGACACACATATCGCATTGAACTAAAATTAAGACATACATTTTTGATGATCGTCTTCCGCAGTTGCTTCCGCCGATGAAGATTCAAGTTCTTGGTAGTGCTCAAGCAGACTTTAATACAAGCAGACTTCTCCATAAACAACATCACCAGGAGTGTTGTTCATGTATCTACCAGTAATATTTGTAGATGTAAATACAGTATATATGTTACACTCAAACACCGAATTCGGACAATGTCCGAAATTTTTTACTCACTCCGCGATGTGGACAACGTGAATTACCCACGTCGCGGATTGAGCATTTTTTTCGGACATTGGCCGAAGCGAAATACCCAGAACGCGTTGTGGGTAAGCGAAAGTACTCAAGAGACGAAATAAACACGTTCATCGGAGATTGAGCAAAACCATAATACCCATAACCCGACGTGGGTAATCTAATTTGCCCACGTCGGGGTTGTGGGTATTTGTAATTTGCGCAAAACGCCGAAATCCGTTTCCCACAGTCCAGACGTGCAGGGTCGAGACATGCGCCCCCCCCCCCCCCCACTATCGTCACTGTTAGCAACAAATAGGCCTACTGTCTATTTTCATTGACATTAGTGCACTGTCGTTATACACAAGCAGTTTTTCTTTGTTCTGTGCGTAAGTGGCGTGTGTTGACTTATTTTAAAGTGCTGTTGTGTTTTGTGATTTTGTTTGAAATGAAGGAATCATTTCACAGTAAATTGGAAGATCTGATGTCCAAGAAGAATGGTCTCACAAGTCGAAATTTTATTATCGAGGAGCCACGCTATGAAGAAATTATCAGCGAAAGTAAAGGAGGCAAAACAGAAGAGGAAAAATGGTCAGTCCTTGATGTCTAAAGATTATCGCCGAATCAATCGGTTTGATGTCATAAACATTGGCGATAAAGAAATGTTGATTGAAAAAAACAACTGAAGAAATGACAGATATAAAATATTTCTGTCGCATTGATCAAATGTATGACACAATTCATTCAGCTCACTTACGAGTTGGTCATAAAAAAGAAAAAAGCTATGGAAGCCGAGCTAAAAAAGAAATTTTGTAACATTACCAGGGAGGTAATTAAAATATATTTGGATCTTTGCGAACCTTGCGCACTTAAGAAAAAAGTCAAAAAGTAAAGGGCTGGTTGTTAAACCCATCATTATGACAGCATTAAATTCACGCTGCCAGGTAAGATATCATAGCATTTCTCTAAATAAGACAGTTTCTCCTTTGCTGACAAAATACCTAAGCGTATTACGCACTGGCTGTTGTTATAATGAGGTATATGGTATAGTTGACATAAACATTTATGTTGAGTCGATTTATGTATTTTTATTGTATTTTAGGTGGATCTAATTGATATGCAATCAGAGCCTGACGGCGAATACAAGTTTATCCTTAATTATCAAGATCATCTCACCAAGTTTGTTGTTCTACGTCCCTTGAAAACTAAAACTGCTGATGAAAGTATCCGACATCCTTTTGGATATATTTTGCTTATTTGGGGCTCCATACATACTTCACAGTGATAATGGACGGGAATTTTGTAACCGGGTAAGTGGTAAAAAACAAATTACTGTAGTGAAAAGATTCCACCCTAGAATTTAGTATTTTTGTAATGGTAATGGTACGGTTTTCAGGTTATCGAGAACCTAGCCAGTAAATGGAGTGCCCATAAAACTAGTACATGGAAAAACCAAGACACTCGCAGAGTCAAGGGTCTGTCGAACGGGCCAATCAAGACGTTCGAGATAGTCTTGTGGCTTGGATGACTGATAACAACACCTCAGGATGGGCAAATGGTCTCAGGATCATTCAGAATACTAAGAACAACAGTTACCACAGTGGGATCAAGAGAACCCCTTATGAGGCAATGTTTGGTTCACCACAGAAAAATGGATTATTAGATTCCCTTTGACAGCCGACGTCGTAAAAAAAATAACTACTGAGGAAGAACTAGAAGGAGAGTTCTCTAAGCTTGAAAAAAGTTTTAATGAAGAAGACAACGAAGAAAATAAATGCTGTGGATGAAGATGCTTCGGAGATTTTGACAAGGACTGTAGTAGAAAACAACGAACACGTAGAAAAAGAAACTATGTCCAGCGATAACTTAACACTCTGTAATATAGATTGTGACAAAGCAATAGATTGTGACAAAGCAATAGATTGTGACAAAGCAAACAGCTGTTTTTGAATGTGGTCAGCACATACATTAATGAAGTTTTAAATAACGAAAGACCTAGGCTTACCTTTGTGCACTCTTTGCTCAAGAAAATCTGCCATAGACACAATACGAGGAAAAACTGTGTAACTGCATTGAAAAGTCAGGCAGCCAAAATGTTAAAAGCGTACTGAAAGAAAATTAACTCCAGTCTCTCAGTCGGCGATAACGTTTTGGTAAACATTCCTGATGTCGACCGGGGCCGGACTAGCTCCAAGAAATGTAATGGCTGTTGTAATAAATAAGAACGATGATTCCTATACCCTTGGTACAAAGCATGGAGTTCTTGACAAACAGTTTTCCAGAAACCAGTTCCAGGTAGCTCCTAATAAATTTATTAATAACATCGATGTACCTGATGAACAGCTCAATGTCCGTAAAGAAGCAATGAAGTCATCCGGGTCCAAACAAGGTTTCATCAGATGTGGATGCAAGAAGAAGTGTTCGGGCAGATCTTGCAAATGTGTAAAATCAAATTTAAAATGCAATTCTAAATGTCACGGTAGCACTTCTTGTGCTAACAAGTAAAGTGAATACTTTCTGAAAAGAACTTTAATAAAACATTGAAAGTGGTACATGTGTGAAAAATAACTTTTTTTTCTATTTTCAATAATAAGATAACTTGTATTTTACTGTTTAGTTTTTGTTTTGATTGAAATAAATGGAATTTCAAGGAAAATTTGATTTTATTTTACTTGTTATAATGGAATTAGTGTAGGGTATGGTTATGGTTGTGTTTGGAGGCTTTTCGGCGTTTGCGCAAATTACAAATACCCACAACCCGACGTGGGCAAATTAGATTACCCACGTCGGGTTATGGGTATTATGGTTTTGCTCAATCTCCGATGAACGTGTTTATTTCGTCTCTTGAGTACTTTCGCTTACCCACAACGCGTTCTGGGTATTTCGCTTCGGCCAATGTCCCGAAAAAATGCTCAATACGCGACGTGGGTAATTCACGTTGTCCACATCGCGGAGTGAGTAAAAAATTTCGGACATTGTCCGAATTCGGTGTTTGAGTGTAACATATACATTAGCTCGTATTAAGTTCATGAGTTTCTATTCCCTAA
The DNA here is from genome assembly GCF_021130785.1 of Homalodisca vitripennis. NCBI lineage: Eukaryota > Metazoa > Arthropoda > Insecta > Hemiptera > Cicadellidae > Homalodisca > Homalodisca vitripennis. The sequence goes on from NC_060215.1 coordinate 24,870,729, forward strand.
TTGTTACCTAATATTTGATGTTTAAGATTTACCATACATAACTTTTAATTGGTTTTCACAAACTATATGGAGCTAATTGTTTACCTCTTGCTATTGAAATGTATGTGTTTTTAACGAGACGTAAACTAAAACACGTTAAACTGTTAGTGTCATTGCCAAACAACCAATTGTCCAATTTATTTCTATATTTTTGTGCTGTCGCTCCTCTAAAGTCTGTGAAAGGATGACAGTGGATGATAAGTACAGTTAAACATAAAATTAATTCGTCCCAACCGTAACTCGTACTAACGCTCCAGCCGTAACTCGTACTCTCGCTTCTGCCGTAACTCGTACTAACGCTCCAGCCGTAACTCGTACGATCACTCCAGCAGTAACTCGTACTAACGCTCCAGCCATAACTCGTACTAACGCTCCAGCCGTAACTCGTACCCTCGCTTCTGCCGTAACTCGTACTAACGCTCCAGCCGTAACTCGTACGATCACTCCAGCAGTAACTCGTAGTAACGCTCAAGCCGTTACTAGTACTCTCGCTTCAGCCGTAACTCGTAATAGCGCTCCAGCCGTAACTCGTAGTAACTCTTCAGCTGTAACTCGTACATTCAGTCCAGCAGTAACTCGTAGTAACACTCAAGCCGTTACTAGTACTCTCACTTCAGCTGTAACTCGTATTAACGTTCCAGCAGTAACTCGTACTATCGATCCATCAATAACTCGTACTAACTCTTCATCCGTAACTCGTACTATTGTCCCAGGCGCATATCGTACTATCGCTCCAGCCATAACTCGTACTAACGCCCAATCCGTAACTCGTATTAACGCTCCAGCCATAGCTGGTGGATGGATAGGTTGGAACTTTGGAGACAGGCTGCGGACACCACACTTGGGAGTGAAGCATCCACGCTCCTTGTCACTGATTGTATGGTGACCTCAAATGGCGCTGCTGATTGATTGCTGCTCACTTCTACAGCTGCCGAATGTTCAGTGACAACCGAATGAATTGTTTGAGGAGGACGATCAAAGACATACGATGCCAAAAAGTCATTAGGCCTACCAGAAAAAACATTTTTATGTGATGTGTAAATTTCAGGTTTCTTAAATCCATTAATAATGTTAGATGTACTGAATGCTCGAGGAAAAACCTGGCCAACGATTTCAGCAATGCAATATATGTCTAATACCTCGCCAAGATTGTAACAAAGCCATGCTTCAACTGTGTGGTTGTAACAGATTTTCAAAGGTGAATAAATGGTGGGATTGGCCCAAAACGTTTATGAATATCTTCCAAGTTATTATAAAACTGAGAGACATTATGCTTATTAAATGCAGTTGCTCGTGCCATGCTAGATTTTTTAGGTTATCTGATCGATAAATTGCCATGTCTTTTAAAAAAATACTCCTCATCCATTCTTCTCTTCCAATTTTATTTCCATCCCAAGTACTTGGATTTTTTTAAATTTGCAACAGCAAATTTGTACCCCCTTACGAACCCCCTTTTTTGTCGGTCCATACTGCGTTTTAGTAATAGTTTGAATATATTCTTTAAGTTTAATTATTTCATAATTTCACCGGATTATTTGTAAATTTTAATTTGACGGCACAATGTTGCAAATTTGATTGACAGTATCCCTTTTAACTCCTGTTTTCTCCGTGGCATTGATTCCTGAAACACAATATGACACCTTACATAACATCAAGTAAATGTACCAGTGATCAGTGTTCCAAGGTACACTATGTGGTCAGGGCCGCATTTACAAATTCGGCGCCCCTAGGCCTACAGACCAAAGAGCGCCCCCCCCCCCCAGAGGACTCTGATTACACTGACGTAGAAATCCAGTAAATTTCTTAATTACGTAATTTTGATGAAAGATAATTACAATAGTATATATATATATATATATATATATATATATATATATATATATATATATATATAGGAGTGTTTTGAATAAATAAAAGCAATAAAACCAATGAATGAGTCAACGTCGCACCCCGGACCTAGTTGACCTTGGCCACCCGCCCCGCCGAGCGCCAACACCACCCGCCGCCGCAACTTTTTTCTTTTGTGTACTTTGAAATTTATGCGCCCCCTAAAATTTTGCGCCCTAGGCCTGGGCCTAGTGGGCCTATAGGGAAATGCGGCACTGTATGTGGTTTGATCCGTGGTACACGAGTGTGCCATTTCTAGAATAACCAGCTGTAAAACTTTGAGGTTAGAACTAAGCAGGAAGTACATAGTTTGCTCTATCACATGAGGCATAAAACATCGATCATAAGTTGTTCATTAAGATATAAACAAATTCTAAAACAGATACTTTTGACACAAAAAAAACTTCTATTCACTGTAAAACACAACGTGACAACACACTCTGGCAACGATGTCTGAAACTAAAACAGTACCTAGTGCAGCCACTGTCTCATAGGTAGCAGCGCTTGTCAGAAAAATGAATAAATGATCGGAGGTACACTGTCATCAAGGTACAACAGCAGTCTCCCCTAGGCCCTACTATCAGCCACAGAAGTTGTGATACCCTTTTCTGAATATTCTATATATAGACTGGCAATTAGTAAAAAGTTACGATTTTTTTTAAGTATAGGTACAACAGCTAGCTGTATATGGTAAAGTTTCAACTTAATTTTTTAAATAAGATCTACATTCATAAGAAATGGTACTTTTAGTAAATGAATTACTTAGAGCCACGACCTTCAGTATGTGTCCACATGTGTGTCTGTTATATGTGTAATATTTCGTTGAGATGAAGTATGATTTTAAAACTGCAAGTAATCCAAATTCACAAAAGGCACATCTGGAGCGTAAAGCCGCATTTACACCGGAGTTGCAGCCTCGCCATTTTTTTGTTTTCCACCGAGAGTCGGTAAAGATCAAAGAATTACGACGTATGACGTCAACAAAAGTAGCAGCGCTGTTTCAGTGTTACAGACACTGACCCCAAATATGTAAACAAAATAATAGTTTTAGATGTCTAAAATCGTCATACAAAATTAATTTAATAATATAGATGCTAATAAATTAGATACTAAACGTCAAAGTTAGTATGCAAGTCATCGGGTTTTTATACTGTTTATTCATATGTCAAATCGACTTGAGCAGATTTCTGTTAGAAAATTCAAAATCAAACTCTAGACACCTGCACAAGCAAAACATAACGGTCCTGATCACGCGGTCTGTGCATGCGAGGTTCGCTGCTATTGGTGGGTCTCTCCCGCCACGCCCACTACGTCACCGGCGCTAAGCCAAACACGCGAGGCTAATGGCGGGAGCGGCGTCGCAGCGTGACGTCATCCTTACCGGCGTCTCTTACATTACGCTGACTGCTCTTGTTACAATACCACTCCAACTGCAATAATTAACTGAAATAATTAACTCACGCCCCATGGTTATCAGACCCCTCAATTGAGATACAATACACTCGTATTTCAATTATTTTAGAAAAAATGTATACTTTCCAATATTTTTTGTATCTGGGTCGCATAGTGTCACATCACCCTACATCATTTGTTTTCAGGTTATGCCACGTAATTTCAGTTTTGTAGGCTTTAACGGCCCTATTTCGTATCTGAAAACAAAACTCGGGGGTTACTTTTCAAGATAAGTTATATTAAAATGCAGTTGTATTTACTGCACAACGTCGATTTTCTTATCTTTTGACAGGGGTTATTATTTTCGGTTTGATATCTTTGAACAATTTTACATAACTTATTTTCATTACATTATAAAATTAACTTTATACTTATTGTACTATCCGCGCATAGCTGCGGTCAAGGCCGTTCACAGATTTAACGGGCTATGGTAAATATATTCAAGCGGGCTCCGTCATGCCCCCTCCCCACCATTATCCCATTTACATATTATTGTTTTTTTAAGATAGTTAGATTCAATATATGTTGATAAAAATAACTATGGAAATCGTTTAGGCCTACTACTAGGATGATTTTAAGCATTGTTTTTAATTAAATTAGTTAACTCTAAAGATGTAGTCTATTACTTGTCCGATTGAAATTTATTCTTACATATTAATGATGGTGAGAAAAATCGTTAGGCCTATATGTTTTTAAAATTTTATTTTTATCTTCAATTGAAGATAATTTGTCTTTTGTATCGACATTCCAGTTATGATTTATCGGTCAGACCGGACGCAAGTGTTGAGGTATTGTTGTTTGGAACTGTAGAGGAACTGTTATTGACTTTTACACTTGACTGCGTGGTACAAATAAACATAATCCAGATTGTTAAATCAAAATAATATTATTTTTAAAGTATTAGTCACAGTTACAAACGATGTTAAAAATTTAGCCTATTATAAATATCGTTACAGTTATTAGTAGATACCGCGTCCATCGACAACGACCCTTCAAACAGAAGTGGCGAGGCCCAGGTAAAACTGCCGTCCATATGCAGCCGCCCACTGCCGCCACACCTGCCGTTAATTTACCTTCGTCGTCCAGACAACCCTGTCACCGTCACTGGCATACATCACCGGACTTCCTCGGCGATCTCTGCCCTCCTCAGTTTCCTACTAGCTGTCATGTTGTTGCCAAAGCACGAACTATTTCCTTAATACAAAATAACTAAATTATTTACAGACAATTGCTCATATCTTGAGTGCAACTACAACCAGATTTTACATCTTCAAGGATTTAGGTGCAACCAGAAGTTATCGGTGACTTTTATGCACTAACCGATAAAAAATTAACTTTAAGAATAAACTTAATAATATTTTTGAACAGGTTTAGTAGATTATGGAAATCGTTTTACGGAACTAAAATTTAATACAGCTTTGGGATATATTTTGAAAATTGCAATTAAGATAACTCCGGCTTTAGTAGAATTACCTTGAATTTTCCCTTTAAGAACAATGTAGTTTACGCCCTTATTTTGACTCGTAGCATTATGAAAGATGTCCCAGTTTAAAGATTTAATTAATATGGGGACATAAAGGGTCTGTATATATATTTTGTTATTAATTTTTGTTTTTGTATAGTGCACCTTTTGAATACCTATGTAAACAATGAAGTAAACAAATTTTGAAATGTTTACTGAATAAACAATACAATTTTTATAACTAGAAAGATTTCAGATGCATATATGTGTGTCATTTTATTTAAAGGTTTTTAACTTTAGATTTTGTAGAGAAGAAATTATTATTTTTTAAATTCTACAGCATTCTTTGAAATCTAGAGCATGCCAAATTTTTTAACATTTGCAAGTAAGCTGTACTGTTACGTTCTCCAGGACAATGAGTATGTCTGTATGTCTGTGCGTGGCGTGCCATTACATGCTGTATGAATCAAGAGAACACAGAATTTGAAATACTATTGATTTATAAATCTGAAACAATGTTTACAACAATAGAGCTACTAGCAGTGGCAAATCCATTCAGCATACAATTAAATCACAATGTTACTGCTTTGAAATTAGGTACCAATAACTAAATACTAAAGTATAACAAACTTACATGATACATAACAGATTGGGCATAAAATAAACAAATCTTTTTAATATGTACAATAAACTTTTTTTATTACATTATTCACATTATTTTACAAACAACAAATTATTTACGCGCAAACCTCTTTAAAACATGGCGGTTCATAATATGAGTCTTGAGGTTCTCTTGGGAAAGTAGTTTGGCTGGACAATATGGACAGATGTAGAACTTGCCCTCCATTCTTAACTCGTGATATTTTTTGCTGTCGTAGACTTCTCTGCAATGTTTACATTGCACGGTCGACAAGTCGGTGAGCGAACATAAATCTGAGAACATATCGCAACATTATTTAAGTTTGTATTCGTGTAACGTACTGAATTTTTATAATGACCGAGAAATGTTCGACGAGTGCAGTCAAGCGTGAAGGTCATGCTCACCGTGTTCTTCGATTTTAATGGCATCATGAATTCTTGCCCTAAGATCAGACTGTCAATAAGGAGTTCAATGCCGTTTGCGTGAAACAATCCGAAAAAAACAATTCATGGATTTTGCACCATGAAAATGCCCCGCCTCCATATTTCCCAGACATGGCTCCGTGTGACTTATCTATGTCGAAAAATAAAGAGAACCCTAAAGGGTAAAGTGTACAGAGCTTATTTTTATCCCAAAGATCGAGTTTGAGAAGTGTTTCGAGGATTGGAAGAACACATAATACATAATAAGCGTATAATACATAATGGAGACTATTTTGAATGAGACAACATCAATCAATGCAGACGAATAAATGTTTTTAATAAAAATTTCCGTTACATTTTGAACATGTCTTGTATGGTGGCAGTCACCATCAATTGAAAAAGTAGCCTCGTTGGAAATGAGAAAACTTATAATTTTACAAATACTCGGCACTAGAGTACCCGGTAGACTCTCTTATCCGTGGCTTTGTTAAATTGAGAGGAGCATTTTAAAGGAACAAACTTGGGTTTACAATCGGCTTTCACTCCAATCCCTGAAAACACACTTAAAGACTTCACTGTGTCTGTTGTACTGGATAAACGCGCGTGCGCGCGTTCTTTTTGTTATGGCTTATCTTGACTTTGTTAATATTTATGATTATTTATTATTGTTGTTATTTTGTTTATAATTTTATTATAGTTACGTTGTTATATATATATATATATATATATATATATATATAACATATATATATATATATATATATGTATTTGTTATTTATCTTTAGGCTTAATTATCTATTTAATGGAACTATTTTGGTGGAACACTGGACTGGATTGAATTTATTTGAATGTGTGAATATTATTGCATGTCATCTTGATTTAAAACATGCACAATGTAATTGTGTGTGTAACCTGTATTGTTGCATGTAAATAAAATAAATAAATAAATAAATAAAGGCTCATTGTTAAATGAGATTATCCAGCATCGGAAGGACTCCAACAGGGCGTTTGTAACTACTTACATGACCTGTAGCTGTGATATGTATGTATGATATGTACCGTAATGGCAGAAAGTATAAATGTTTCCATATGTTTTAGACCTGCAAGGAGCCCTCTCAAAACAAAAATCACAAAATGTGGCATAATATTGGTTGGCAGAAAATATTTTAATTTTCGATCACGATGGAGCCTCTAACCAACCTGGCTTTTATTACCATTATTACCATAAGGGTTCTATGCTCCTTTAATTTATCTGTTCATTCCAACGTAACCCAATTACAAAATAAGCTTTAAATACAATATTTATATTATTCAACTATGCTATAACCATTAGTATTGGTACTGTGTCTAATAGAATAAAGCAATGTAGTCCAAATCTAAATAAGACAAACAGACGGAGATGCAGTCAAGTGCTACTGCAATACCTGTAAAAGCTAAGTAAGAAAAGAAACATAGAATAAAGCAATGTAGTCCAAATCTAAGTAAGACAAACAGATGAAGATGCAGTCAAGCGCTACTGCTATACCTGTAAAGCTAAGTAAGAAAAGAAACATAGAATAAAGCAATGTAGTCCAAATCTAAGTAAGACAAACAGATGAAGATGCAGTCAAGCGCTACTGCTATACCTGTAAAGCTAAGTAAGAAAAGAAACATAGAATAAAGCAGTAGTCCAAATCTAAATAAGACAAACAGACGAAGATGCAGTCAAGCGCTACTGCAATACCTGTAAAGCTAAGTAAGAAAAGAAACATAAAAACATGAATAATAATTTATGGAAAAAATAAACAACGATCATTAATTATAATTAATAATTATGTAATATAATTTTCGAAGTACCAATAACACAAATAGTCCTCTGAAAAACAACAATAATAAATCTCAATGAAAATATAACCAATATTTAACAACTAAGGGTTCAAGGATGGAGTGAGCCACACTTCAAGGTCACGAACCATGTTTCCTGGAAACGCTACCATTGTTAAGGATGTAGGCTAATCATGGACCACTGGGTTGAGAGAGCGATGGAAGGTAACCGTACAGTACTTTGTTGAGTTCAAGGATGGAGTGCGCCACCCTCCAAGGTCACGAACCTCATGTTTGCTGGTAATGTTACTATTGTTAAGGATGTTACCATTGCTAATCATGGACCACTGGGTTGAGAAGGTAACCGTACAGTACTTTGTTGAGTTCAAGGATGGACTGAGCCACACTTCAAGGTCACGAACCATGTTTCCTGGAAATGCTACCATTGTTAAGGATGTAGGCTAATCATGGACCACTGGGTTGAGAGAGCGATGGAAGGTAACCGTACAGTACTTTGTTGAGTTCAAGGATGGAGTGAGCTACCCTCCAAGGTCACGAACCTCATGTCTGCTGGTAATGTTACTATTGTTAAGGATGTAGGCTAATCATGGACCACTGGGTTGAGAGAGCGGTGGAAGGCAACCGCATACAGTTTTTTGGATTCAAGGACATTGCATTCAAAAGAACACCAATCAAGAACAGAGTCGATATTGGAGAGATAAGCAGTCCGATTCATTAACGATTTTTGTATATATTTTTAGGTCGTCAGCAAAGAGAAGATAATAATTATCCATGTCAATTATTGGACAATTGACAATTAATGTACTCCTTAAATACAGTTAGGTTAGCAATATTATTACTGATATTAAGTGATAAGAATAAGAATATATTTATTCATAAAAGTGTTACGTACATATTTTTAAACAAGTTACAAGCATTTTATACTAATAACTTAAAAATCACTTAAGTGCATATTTAGCACTTAACACACATTTCAATATACCACATGCATGATGACTCTTACACCAAAATAAACTAAAAGTAAAAAAAGGAAACACTTTACTTATATGATCATACTAACAAATATTTTAATGAAACATACTTTTATGAATATATAGGGCCTCTAAAGGTAAAGCCTGTGCAGAGGTTCCTTCATGCTAAATTAAATTCCTGATAGCTCAGATAGAATGTTGACAATTAATTTTGATTAGAAAAACTCCCGTTTATCAAATATCTATGTTACTTCTAAATTTAAACTTGTGTGCAACTCTGATCCGAATAAAATGTTTTAACTAATGGTATGCAGAAGAAAATTTATATTTTGTTTACTTAATAGCTATAATTTCAATAGTTTTGAAAAAATGTGTAGGCCTATATTTTTTAATCACATATTTCTTTGGTATTGTATTAAAAATTTTTGGTCCTAAAAAACAATAGCTTTTTCTAAAAATAGTTTAATTGGGTTTTGGAACTGCTATTTTGTCTTTGTGCCTTAATTTATTTTTGTAGATATTAATTAATATAGGCAAATTACCACTAGTGACATAAAATATTTTTAAAACCTTATACACAAACAAATATGTTATTGGAAACATTAACATCTCGTATCTACATTTTCTTTTAACTAATCGAATGAATTTCTTTTGTTGCACTAGAAGAGGCTTTAAATTTGTTTCATAGGTTCCACCCCAGCAAAATATTCCGTATTCTAATCTACTGTTTACTAATGAAAAATATAACATTCTCATAACTTCCTCTGTACAAATATTTTGTAGAAAATAAAAGGTTCTTGAAATACTATTAAGTTTTTTTTCATAACCATGTAGGCCTATATGTGTTTTTTCCAGTTTATTCCCCTATCCAGCAAGATTCCCAGGTATTTCAAACTGTAAGCCTGAGACACAATTGCACACTCAGGACACTCTTTGTTTGTACACAAACAACTCACACAATTTTATAAAATTTGATTGGTAAAATTGTGTGGATCTTTTTTCACGCTAAAATTTAAGTAGGCCTACTTTGTTTTATTCGAGTCTCATTTTTTTCCTCCTCGTGGATTGACAGTCTACACCTCCAAACTAGACCCTCTTTCTTTAGGCAATCCACGTTAGCCTTGCTATATTTTAAACATGCCGCATGAAAATCTCGTTTACAGTCAAAACAGGTGAGTTTAGATTGATTACTTTTAATATTCTTGACGCATACACCACAGCTCGACATTTTTACAGAAAATAATTGTGTAAAACAAGAATCACTGTTTAAAATAGCAATTAAACACTGTTATAATTATAATTATCATATGTAAGAGGGAAGTTAAAAATTTTAGTCAACAGCCCAATGCCCCACTTTCATCGCTTCTAGTAGACAAAAACAGGAAAGATGGGTTTATCTACTTAGAAGTAGTTTCCAACAGTAATGACACATTAAACTTCAAATATTTTAGCAACATTAGCCTATTGCTGAAATGCTGATAGCTAAATTACAATAACACTGTAAAACGATACATGGCTATAAAACCAATAGACAGACGAGGAAGAAAGGTGGCCTATTGGAAGAAGGAAAAACTACGAAAAATACAATCTACCGATCTCTTACCTCCACCCATGGCCGACAACTGTTGTCACTTTCTTCAGGGAATGCTGGAGCGAACAGGGGCCACAATATACTGGTTGAAATCTGGGGAAAAAGGTTAAAATATTTCACATTCGGATTTTGCGACTTCTTAGAAAATATGTAACTTAGGTTAGTTTCAGAATTTGTGTCCAAGAGAAATTACAAGTTAAAATTTAAACATTTACATTTATGGTTGTGAACTGGAAAGAAATTAAAAAACACAAGATATGTATTGTAGCAATTTCAAGATAATTTGACTAATTGTAAAACTGCACGGTTTCTTCTGTTTTAATGGAAGAAACGTAAAGACAACGTTAAGTCAAAACAAAACAAAACTAACCTCTTTGGGCAGTGACATCACATGTCAACTATTATAAACAGTATCAATCTGACAACTAAATATTACTAGGAGGCTAAACATAAGGAGGTTAATAGTATTACAGAATGGAAGAAAACTTACTATTATCCAGATTACAATAACAAACACCTTCACACTCCGTCGATTTTGCACCGTCTGGAGATGAGAGCGAGGTGTAGGCGATGAGGGAGGAACTTCTTCCCCTCAACTCTTACACGTAGTAGTTGGCGGGTGAGGGGGGGGCGCTGCTTCTCGATGCCCCTACGGAACCACCACTCGAACGAAACCTCAAACGTCTGAATCCGGCGGCGAGGCATCTGGTCGCTCACTCTAACCTTCACTGTATCTAGACATTGTTGTTGAGGCGCTACAGCCGCTTTTGGGCTTGGAAAATATCCCTTATGTTACATTCATAGCCCTTTAAGACAACTTAATTGAATAATTCACTCCACATAAAATTTAACTCATTTAAAATAGAAAGTTGAGGCGACTTTGTAAACAAGCCGAAATAAAAATGGCTGAAGATGTAAAGTGAATTTTGAACAATATGCACGAGTTATAGCTTCACGGATTGTCATGTATTTTATTCCTTTATGGCTTAAGCAAAATATATTTCTAAATTAAATATGACTTTTTAATGACTTATTTTATTGTCTTTCTTAGCGAAATAAATTTGTTTATAAAACATATCACTCCTCGAATACAACGCTTGTAGACTACATGCTGTAATTGTTACATTTTATATGGGGCTAACTACAAAACTGCCTAAATTTCTTTTATTACGTATCTATGATTTCACTTGGCCTGATAAAATACAACGGTTTCTTCCATGAAGTTGTATTAATTAGAAAGCTGCGAACTTTACATGCAATTTTTTCCCGAAGCCAAAACAATTACACCACCGTGATTTGTGTGGCACTGTCTCCATGGATTCGCTTCAGTAGCATGTTCGTCTTTCGTTAAATGAAAAATAATAGATGAATAATAATAATAGCAAATAACAGTTGTAATTCAAAATTTTATTTCTTCGTTTACGTTTTTCGTTCGCAATGGAAGCTAAAACATAAACACGACGTTTCGAGAGCTGATATATACTCTCTTCTTCAAGTGTGCATAAAAACAAACGTATACCAAAGGCTTAGCAGCAAACATGTGTGTTCCTCATTATGTGTTTCTTGCATACTTGACCTTACGTACCTTCGGCCCATACACTAGACGTGCAATGCACGCCGTGCAAGCACGACGTGCCAAAATTGGACGAAACGTGCCAGTGTGTGGAGGTCTCCGTGCTAAGCACGCCGTGCATTGCATGGCACGATGGCAATCAAGATCGGTTTGATTTTCGGCGTGCCGTGCCACCTGCCGCCGTGCCATCCTGCAAGTGTGTGGACCAGTCCCGCGCCACGTGCTGAGAGTGGAGTATCTTTTGAGGTTATTTTTCGTTCTCTCGCGGCAAATACTCTCCTATATTTACCACGTCGACTGCAGACACAAAAATTTTTCGTGGCAACTAATCGTTGTTCCGCCGTTATAGCTTTTCTCAGATTAGTGTCTTGTCTTTCGATGCGTGGCCTAACCTATTCCAACACATAACTAAATGTTTCGTCATCCATTCGCAAGTAGATTCTGTAATCATTTTTATGATTTTCACGTAAGTCTTTCAGTAGTCTCATATCAGAATACATTTCTCTCTCTTTTAACCAATTTTTCGTCCATAATTAATTGTCTTCTTCTCTTCTTCACTTTGCTATCGTCATGAATCGCACCAATCAACAATACTGTTAACGCTTTATGTTTAGTAGTAAAATATAAGAGGCATAGTAGTAAAATATCACAGCACGACAATACTACACAATATCACAATACCACCAACTTCTAGCACGTCACGGGACTGACTAAACTGTCAGTGTGTGGGGCACAAAGTGCCATGCCAAGCACGGCGTGCCAGTATAAAAAACTGCACGGCGTGCAACGCACGACTAGTGTATGGGCCGCTCGGCCGCCACACACCGAACGTGTATCCATCCACTAGACGGATTTTACGTCTTGAAGCGAATGGACAGACGAAAATCGTTTGCATCTCGTCTTTCAGTTGATTTGTGATCTCCGTCAGGGAAAAATTGAAATAATGGCATTTGGTGTACCTTGGTATAATAGTGAATGTACCAGGTGTGATAAGTGTGCCATGGATTGCTGCTGACAGTTCCAGCAGTGATGACGAAAATACAGTCCTACTATATTCAGGTATTATTCAGTAGATTAAAAAAAAACATTGGTTGTACCTTACTAAAAATAAAAGCATTTGGTGAATTCCACTATTTGATGGCAGATTAGACTAAGTAAAGAACAATTTGAAGGGGTTTAGACAACCATAAAGAATGACGTAAAGAGGGAAGACACGAATTAAAAACCAGCACATTCCAAAAGTATCTTTTAGTTAATTAATATCGACTAAAATATAACTTTATACGCTCATCAAAATTAAAAACATATACTTTGCTTTTTTATAATAAAAGACAAAAAATGTATTATTATATATTTATTTAATTATGCTTTTTTTATTTCACAATTTTTAGGTCATATGGCTTCCCTAAAGGATCTTTGACAGTGAGTCACTTTGTGAATTCTCTATAAAAATAGTGTCAGATACAAAATTAAAGTTGTCCATACTTTTTTTAACAAACCACTGGCTTGTCCACAACTACCAGATCTGTCTACAATTTTTTGATCGATCACTAGAGTGGTTTTAATGATGATCTAAGAATTATTTTATTTAGAATTTTAAAGAATGATTTTATTTAATAACGATCTAAGAAGTAAATCACTGCTTCAGCACGACAAGGCTATCTGGTATCATATGGACATCTTAATGTTGCCGTCATACCACTACATCATCTCTGCACTTTTGTTAATATTTTCAAAGACAGCATGTCATCTAAACCACCAAATTGATACATTTGTATAGATTTTTAAAAACAATTATAGACAAACTAGACAAAGAGACTTTAGGTGTCTGTATATGGTTATCAGCCGCTGATTTAACAAATTTGTTTAAGTGCCTGACAGCTAGTTTAAGTGTCAAGAAGCTAAGAAAAATATGAGCTAAGAAAAATGCATCTTTGATTCTTGCTTATTTAAACCTTCACCAAAACTAACGTTGCTTGCGATCAATTCTAGGGAACATTTCTCTATCGATTTCAAGAAATCCAATATTGTCTGTGCATACAAAGCAAACTGTCTCTCGGCTTCTGAAAAATTAGGCTTGAACACTAAGCCAGTGATCATCTTAAAGCTCTTCTAGGTTCTTGGCCTGGCAAATCATGAACATTTCAATAGCTTGTCGTAGTTAAAACATTCTCTGCAGCACTTTTCCTCTGCTTAGCCGACGTACATCTTAATTATAGGTAACATCTGGTATTCTCTCTCAATTTCTGAAAGAAACTGCTTAAACTGGTGGTGTCAGACCTAATATAGTTTTACTATCTTAATCACTTACTAAATTACTTTTGAAATCTTAAGGTCTTTTACAGCACAAGGCTTGTTAGTGAATAGTATAACGGACTTTAATGGATTTCTCACCATCAGTACTTGGAAATACATTTTAAAATATCCTACTAAACCTGTTTTAGAGACACGAATTCTTTTTCTCAATCTGTAATTGAATTGAATCTTTGATTTCATTGAAATCGAATCGGAGTACAGAAATGGATTAATTTTTTCGAACAAATGTTATCTCAGTAACTTAGGATCCAACATCAGCCAACTATTCCGTGATTACTAAAGATCAAAAGAGGATCGCTTGAGCTTAGTCGGAGACTAATCGTAGACTGATCTAATCTCACTGATCACTGGGTGACTGATCACTGCCAATACCTACCAGTCTTCGCACAGCTGTAGCCAAGTTCGAGACACGCTGAGTTAATATACATTTTCTTGTTTGGGGGACGTAACTCTTTAAATTAAAACTTTTATTAACGCACCACCACAAAAAGACTTGCCAGGCTAACGTCTGGAAACGTTTGATCTTTGGATGTTAGGACTAGCACATTGTAATGTGAGGAGCATCGTCCTTATGAAATACAGACTCGTAATCACCTTGCACGGACTCATTTATTCCTGGAAAATGTCGTTTCGTAACTCCAGCTCAGATCCATTACCATCAGGGGAGACATCTACCCTAGACACATCGTAGGAATGGTGACGAAGCTGACCGGCACTGGGACATCAGTCAGTAGCGTATGCAAGCCTGGAGCCAAGCTACTCGATATCATCCTACTGAACCAAACTTCCATCCTCCAGCTCAGACTCATTTCCATCACAGGAGACAGCCACACTAGACACATCGCAGGAATGGTGACGAAGCTGACCGGCACTGGGGACATCAGTCAGTAGCGTATGCAAGCCTGGAGCCAAGCTACTCGATATCGTCCTACTGAACCAAACGTCAACTGGACCTGGACCACGTAACAGTAGTGTAAACAATCATTGCCACCTGGAACATAACATCGTGGCCAGGCCGGCCGGCGCCGAGTTACTCCTTGCCACCCTGCCGCAGCGACACGACCACCCCGTACACGAGGAGACCGTGCTCGTGAATGCCTTCGTGGAGGGACAGGCTGCCCGGCACAACATCCGGCTGTTGAAACTCGATAGAGTTGGCCGAGGGTACTTCACGAGGCACTGACAACATCTCTCTGCTGTTAGTTGGGATGATTGTGGGGGCCCTCGCTTCTTCGGTACCAGAGTCATCACCGTTGTCTCTCGGGGGTGCTCCCGAAGCCACCTTCGGGTCTCTGTCTGCTGAAGTTCTCGGAGAGCGGGCTGGTACTCTTCAGTCGTCACCAAATCATACGCGAACACCGTGAGACCCTCCGGATTAAAGTGAAGAAGGACGCTTTCCTGTATCAAAAAACTTGGCAGTCGGACCCATGCGCCACCAACCCAGAGATGACTTCATATCCAGCCTCAAAAAATGTTCAAAATTTAAATGCAATTATTCATAAAACTCACAAAATTCAAAATTTTTAATACAAAATCTCAAAATAATTCCCCAGAACGCCCAGCTTGCGACCAACAAGGTTGATAAATTGGCGCTCATGTGTGGGGAGCTGAAACCTGATGTGTTGGTTGTCTCGGAACATGGATTCAAGTCCGAAGCAATCAATATCTTCAAAATTAGATTTTGAGGGCGTAGGCCGGATGTCATATCACATCTTTTGGGAGAGAATAACTGTCACTGGACTGTATAGATCCCCAAATGGCTGTCAAAACAATTTTTTTTTAATCTTTGAACACCTTTTAAATCGTCTTTCTTCAAATTCAATGCAGTTTTTTATTAAACTGCCTGTTATTACAGGAGACCTGAATATCAATGTAATGGACGACACTGACCCTCTAACCCAGCGGCTTCGCGATCTGCTAAACTCTTTCAATTTAAATTGGTCCGTGAAATCACCGACACGAGTGACCGCGACGTCGAGTACTGCCATCGACAACGTAATCACCAACATTCCTGACACAACAGTCTCTGTATTGAACACGTCAATCTCTGATCACTTTGCACAGGAAGTCGTGGTTAATGGTTGTAAACTAGAATTTCAAAATCCAAAATTTCATGAGTTCTTAATTTTCAGAACATTTGCCAACTAAATAAATTTCTTAAAAACTAGACTTTGCACTTTTTAAACGTTTTTGACAATTTCAATGATATGTATCGGGCATTTAGTGATTTTTTAAATTACTATTTGGATATTATATGTCCGTAAAAAAATAAAAAACAGTCACAAAACTCAAAAAATATCATGGCTTACAAAAAGAATTCTTATTTCTCAAGAGAAACTAAAATTCTTTCACAACATTTTCATTCAAACTGAAAATGAAGACTTCAAATTTTTTGGAACGTACCGGAGGATCTAAAAGAAAGTCATACGTGCAACTAAAGCATATGACATTAATAGAGGCTTGGGTGAGTGTGGAATACTTTTCAAAGATAGCCTGAAAAATTATTAATAGTTCTTCTCGAGATATAGGTAAAGACAAAGATAAAGGTTCCAAGGTAATTGCAATCAAAGTTGAAGGCAATATTGTTGAAGATAAATTACAAATGGCAAATGAATTTAATGAATACTTTTCTTCTATGGCTTCAATGAACTCATCATTTGCAAGAACACAATCTTGTGAAGGGCATGTTCTGGAGCTGGTTGAATCCATGGCTCTGGCCCCTGTGTGAGGGGAGGTAGCACGCGTTATGAATGCATTCGAAAAAAATGTGACAGAAACTTAATGTCAGTGCTACTTAAACGCTGATTCAGTCACATATTGGAACCACTAAAAAATTGATAAATTTTCCATTTGAATCTGGAACTTTTCCATCGTTTCTGAAGACAACCAAAGTCACTCCAATTTTCAAACAGGACGATCCTTGTATTGCAAACAGCTATCGTCCTAATTCTGCCCGTGTTCAGCAAAAGTTTTGAAAAGATTTTACATGAAATACTTGAAAGCTTTCTGGAAAACAACCTAGTTCTGAAACAAGAGCAATTTGGATTCAGAATAAAAACAGATCCAAAATCGATGCCGTGATAACCTTTTGGACAATGTTATCGATGGATTGGAAAGGGGAGAAAATGTGCCTATCATATCTCTTTACCTATCTAAAGAATTTGACAGTGTGCTTCATGAGACACTGTTGCACCATTAGAGAGTTCGGGGGCTTCCACAGTTATGGCTTACCTCTTACCTAAAGGAGCGAGATCAGACTGTGGAGATTTCGAAGGTCGCTTCAAACAAAATTAAAGCACCTCATTGTGTCCCCCAGGGATCTATTCTTGGGCCTCTTTTATTCCTGAATTATGTCAGTAAATTGAACTCTGTGATCCAGCATGATAAACTTGTTCAATATGCCGACGACAAAAAATATCAAAAGAAAAAATTGCAAGAACTGGAAGTCACAACGTTCATTGAAGTCAATCATGCCTTCAGTACCTTGCTGAAATGAACTTGGAACTGAAACGAACCAGTCCAAATCGAATGTTGTACATTTCTGCCTTAGACAGCCAGCTATATTGTGGATAATGTCCTTTTAGATGAAACATACTACACAAAGTTTCTAGGATTGTTCCTTGATAGAGGATTGATCTGGGATGACCACGTCGACAATATGTGTACATAGTTACAGCAGGCATATACGCCTTGCACCACCTAGCAAAGCTATATTCCCCTAAAGTTCTAAAAATGGCCTACTATGGCCTAATTCATCCACACTTTACGTATGGAGTGAGACTTTGGGGAGGTTGTACCAAAAGCAAATTTGAGCGAATCTTTAGCCTCCAAGAAAGGCTGTCAGAATAATTGGAAAGTTAAACCACAGAGAGTCGTGCAGGGAATCTTTTAGGGAGCCTGAATTTATGACATTACCCTGCCTCTACATATTCGACGAGATCATGTACTGCAGATCAAAATGCACCTTGGTCCGATGCGGGGACATTCACCAGAGACAAGATTCAGGGACAACTATCGAGCCCAACATCACAGGCTGACGCTTACGCAGCATCTGCCACAACTTGTTGGTTTCTGATTGATCAATAAACTCCCGGAAAGTATAAAGAACTAAATTCATAAATAAATTCAAAACTCGTATAAAACGCCTATATTGGTGTCTAGTGCGTTCTACTCTGTCGATGAGTTCATGATGAGCCGCTGAGATTTATGACAGGGGTAGGATCTGGGAGTCAATGAGAGTGTGCTTGAGTGAATGTGTGGAAGGGTAAGTTTGGGTGCGTGTATGAATGAATGGCTCTTTTTTTAAATAGTGATTTACTGACATTTGCGATGCAATGTACAATAAATTGTAAAGATACACTAAAATATTATTTTATTTTATTTAGAGACCTCTACTTTGTGCCATTCTTCTTCTTTTTATAATACCTTTAAAATGAGGTGTCACTTGCTAGGTTCCTATTTTAAAATTTTTAATTGCCCCCAAAATACCCCACCTTTAGAGGGGCAGGGGTCAAAAATGTTCATACATAAAAACCCTCATTTGGCCATATAAACATGCCCCACAGTAAATCCTCTCATCTCTATTCGTAAGAAAGTTAACGAGGAGGTGAAACTTCTAAGACACCCGATATAAGAGATATAAGATTATTTAAAATGTAAGCTATTGTGTAGGTGACGATTACAAACACTGGCGGCGCTATACTCAGACACAAACTGACGGTTGACGCTGCTACTCAGAATGCTGATTCAGTAGATGATAACTTGACCAACTTCTGGCAGTTATCATCCTTATCAATGGCGTCTACCTACTCAGACATCCGCACCAGCCAACTGAACAGATGTGTTCCTGGAAAATGAATGCCCAACCAACTGGTTACCAGCAGTGTTGAGGTGGCAAACTTTCCCGTCTGGGCACGCTAAGTACATTTGAAAAATTATAAGGACTTTTGAATTTATATAATTTTCTAAAATGCCTACAATAGCCACGAGCATAAAATTGAATGTAAACACAATTCAATGTAATTCAATTCAATTGAATGGGTTTCCACTTAATTTATTATTATTAGCTTGGGTTTGTTTCAAGTTTTGTTTGTAATTTTGGTTATCTTTGCATGTTATTTATACTATAAGCGATTTATATTTATTTATACTATCATTGGATGTTATAATCGCTTGTTAAATTTTTGTCATTCTATTGTACATATTCGCCATATACATTATTGTAATTACTATTGTTAAAGGTGTTGACCGTTGAATAAATAGATAAATAAATTCAATTGAACCCCGGGTTTGTTCACGTAATAACACAGTCTTCAGGAAGTGTACGTCAACATATATTGAAAATTATAGAGAAAGTAAAGAAATATTAATCTTATTGTTATGGATTTCAATTATTTATTCTATAATACATTATGTTATGGTTATTTATTCTATAACCATAATATAATAACTTTACTATCATAACTCTTTCTTCCAATTAAGAAAATATTCAAAAAATCACAAGCAGAGAAAAAACGAAAATGTAATTAACTGTTTACAAATAGCAAATACGTCCTTTCCACTTCTTTTCTGTCAGGTGGAGCTCGCCGAGTTCTAGTATTTGACAAGTTATTTGACATTTGACAAATTATAAGGACATTTGAATTCATACGATTTTCTAAAATGCCTACAATAGCTACGAGCATGAAATTGAATGTATCTAAGCTCACGAATAACACCGAGCCTTGTACGAGGAAGTGTACGTCAACTTATTTTGAAAATTATAGAGAAAATAAACAAATCTTAATCTTATTGTTATGGACTTAAATTATGTATTTTACAATACATTAATATAACTCTACCATAATAACTTTACTGCCTTAACCTCTTTCTTCAAATTAAGCATATATTCCAAAAGATCACAAGCAGAGAAAAAGACGAAAATACAATTCACTTAAAAAAAAAAAAAAATAGCAAATACGTCCTTTTCTACTTCTTTTCTCTCAGGTTCAGCTCGTCGAGTTCTAGTGTCATCGCTGAGCGATGTTGCTGGAGCCATGTCCTGACGTAGTTGTCCGGTTTCCATGTCCTGATGTTTAGTCCATTCAGCTTGGTAAACATCAGCGCTGATACATGTCTGATGGTAAGTCTCGATCGAGATGGCGATATGATTACGTTCATGTGACTACGAGTAACCCGCTCACACTTTGATGAACTGCGAGGAATGAGCTTGCAGCAATTGATTAGGGCGTTTAGATCCTTTGGAATGGTCGTTTCTAAAATTTCTAAATAATCTCTGAAGCTGTGTTTTACCTTGCTTGAATCCAGCTTGAATCTTGCACAGAGCTTTTATATTTCTTTTTCACCGAATCTAACGGATTTTTCGTGAGGCCCGTTCTTGCTTTCAAGATCTTGCAATTTCCGAAAGAAATTAATTATATTCTTTTTGTTATTGCCGACCCTGTAGGTGGTTATTTGGTGCTTTTAGTGGTGAAAGGCCTCCTATTAAGGTTTTTAATTACACTTTATAATAACTGCTGGTCATTAATAGCAGATATATTGTGCTATTACTTGTGAAGGAAACACCAACTGCGATTGCAGCTCTTTTGGCCTCAAGGCATTTAGTACCAGGTTTATCTTTTAGTCACTCGAAATAAACCATTGCCTTGTATTATTTGTCTTCGTATACTATAGTTGCTTCCCTATAGTAAAGACATTCTGAAACCATAGATAACTCTGCTTATTATGTGGCGTATATGATTGCCAAATGTGGTAGAAATCAAGTTGATCTCAGGCGTTTGATTGATCCTCTATACATCACTAGTTAGTCAATAGTCAAGTATTTATTGCTGAGACAAAAAGTACATTTGTATAGCAAACGTCAAGTATCTAATAATTTTGACACACATGCCACATCAAACTCTCATTCATACATACATTTTGACACTCACTCTGCTCCATTCATCGCCAATTTTTTACCCACCTCAATTCGAGAGTAAGTCTTCTGATTGTGTGCGGTCTCCCAGTTATATGCCATAAACTCGTTCACGCTATAAAAAGAGCGTTGGACACTAAACAGCGTTTCAAACGAGTTTTAAATTTGTTTAATGCGTAGGCGAATTTTTAATTTCATTTGGCAAGCTGTTGATGAGATGAACTCCTGCCTGTGAGGGCAAACGTTCATGAACTACCGTCCTGTGTCTCCTGGTTCGGTAGTTTTCTCTGCCTCTTGTATCGTACGAGTGAACATCCCGTCCGTTGGTCAAGGTGCATTTAAGCACACAATATGACGTTGTTTCTAAAATGTAGAGACTTGGCGGAGTCAACAGTTGCAATCTTTTGAAAACTGGCCTGCATAACTCAATTTTAAGTTTGCAATGATGCGTATCGCTCGTTTTTGAAGCTTGAACGCTCTTAAAAATTGGTTACTTGCACATGTACCCCACAGCACTAGTCCATAGGTGAGATGTGGATAGATCAAGCCATAATAAGCCGTCATCATAACCTGAATAGGGCAGTATTTAGCTAGAGACCTCAGCACATAAATGCCTGAGGATAATTTGGAGCAAACGTAATCGATATGAAAATTTCAAGGAACAGACCTCTTCTAATATGGCCTCATCCAACACGATGGCCGGGCCATATTCGCAGTCTGTCGAGCGCAAAAAAAATTTAGAACATTGGTTTTTGAAGAATTTTTTTTAGATTGAGGCTGTGAAAATGTTGCACACAACTGTTTACTGCAACAAAGGTGTTTTGTTCTAAAACTGATTTTGTTGTTTCATTAAAACAGAGAGTCGTATCATCCGCAATACTGCACGATTATTCCGTGTGGTAGTGATAATTCTATGTCATTGACATAGAGCAGGAACAGAATAGGGCTGAGAATTGATCCTTGAAGTACTCCATAAATAATTTTCATTGAATTAGAAACATGGTTTGAAATTTGGACAACTTGAGATCTGAGTGACTTAAAAATGAACTAAGCCACAAGAGACGCAC
This sequence comes from Homalodisca vitripennis, assembly GCF_021130785.1. Classification (NCBI taxonomy): domain Eukaryota; kingdom Metazoa; phylum Arthropoda; class Insecta; order Hemiptera; family Cicadellidae; genus Homalodisca; species Homalodisca vitripennis. The sequence continues at coordinate 24,892,886 of NC_060215.1, forward strand.
GCCTCGGATGCCATGGGACCCCAATTTGTCAAGCAGCGTAAGATGGTCAACACAATCGAATGCTTTCGATAGATCGAGAAACACACTTAACGTGTGATTTTGACTCTCTATCCCCTCTACAATTGTCTCAACAAGACTCACAACTGCGTCTATAGTTGATTTGCCCTTTCTGAATCCAAATTGTTCATTTGAGAGCATTGTATTTGTTAAAAACTGAAGCATTCGTAATAAAAAAAGGTTTTCGAATATTTTGCTTATTACAGGTAAAATCGAGACAGGCCGATAACTATTTACCGTCTTTTTTTGAAAATTGGGATTACTTTTGAGATTTTTAGGAGCGAGGGGAAAACTCCTGTGCAAAATGACAGATTAACTGACACAGTCAAAGGCCTCACAATATGCTTAGAGCATTGCTTGATGAGCCACGTTGACATTAAATTAGTATCATTGGAATTTTGCGGTGGAATCTGTTGAATGATTCTATCCACCTTTTCCTCAACGACAGGTGTCAAGACCATTGAGGTTACTGGACTTAGTCTTTGAATAGGTTTTTCTTGATGTGATGACGGACGAGGGCCCTGCTCACAGGCTACATTTGCAAAAAACTTGTTAAATTCATTTGCCACCTCAATCTCATCATCCACAATTCGATCCCCAATTTTAATTTGGACATTTTTTTTCGAATCTTTGACTTTATTTTTAATAATGCCCCAAATGGTTTTTGAAATGTTTTTGTAAGACTTTATCGAACTTAATGTATCATATAATTTTGCAAGCTTGGATAACTTTTCTACGAATCTTTTTATAGTTCCGGAAAAAAAGTTTAAAGTTATTGTCTTTTGTGTCTCTGGTAATTTCGGATAAAAATTTAAGTTTTTCTCTCGAAATCAGGAATGCCTTTGGTAATCCAATTATTTTTCATGTTTTTTATGACAAACTTTGACAGTTTTTGTAGGGCAGCAGAAATTAAGACAATGGTCCGATAAATTCTGAACAACTGCTCTACAGATTGAGAAGAATTTAAAAATTCCCACTTTTCTTTTGCAAGTGAAGCATTGAGGATGGTGATATTTTCTGGCCTTGTGTCTCCTTACTGTTATATAAATTTTGGGCTCGAGTTTGAATTTCTTCCCGCTGATTATAGCTTCTTGACCATAGTGGTCTGAAATCGCTGCATTAACCACAAACACTGCGACGTTGGGAAGGTTGGAAATGATATTATCGATAGCCGATTGTGACGTTACTGTTATTCTTGTGGGGGTTTTGATTAATAATTCAAGATCAAAAGACCTTAGCAAGTCGGCTAGACGTTTGGTGGATTGGTGGTTGTTGTCCAAATCGTTAGTATTGAAATCGCCCATCAGGACGAAGTCAAGGTCATGGTGAGTCAGGTCTATCAACAAGGATTCTAATGTTGAAAAAATATGTCTTCGTTTCCACTGGGAGACCTATAGATGCCGATGACGACCAATTTTTGAATTTTGGGTTTGAAGTTTAATCCCGGCTGCTTCAAAAATGTGTATCGTCCGTTTCTCTTATCGTATAAGTAACTGAAGTGAAACTTTGTTTCAAAAAATTTGCAAAACCCCCACCTTTAGAATAATGACGGCAAATTTCAATTTAAATTTTGAATTTTGCATATAGCTCAATGTTTTATTTTTAAAAACCGTTTTCGGTTACAAGTAGATCTGTCTTTAGATCTTCACACATGAGCTGGATTTCTTACAATTTATTCGTTGCGAATTGGGCGTTTTGGTGGAGCAGCCTTAATATAAATTGATTTTGAAATTTTGTATTTGTTTCACCAATTTGGTTTGAGGGGTTCAACTTTGCTCGTCGCCTTGAAATGGGGTCCCTAAAAAAAACACGAGGAACTTCCGTCATCAGAGAGTGGGTCTGTTGTTGTCATGATGGTGTTTGGAGGTTGGAAGCTTCCGATGTAGGAGTCGGCAGGTCAGCTGGAACTTGGGCTCAGCATGTCCAGTTCTGGCGGCAACGAACGTGGCGCTTGAGTCGATTTTGTCCTTTTGACAGCAGACGCGCGAGGACTTTCTTCCCACGAAACGTAAGATGCATCCCATACCTTGTAAAATGCTGTATTGTAGTTTCAGTAGTGGTTCTGTTCTTGTCTTCTTTGGCCTTCTTAACATGGGAGTACAATGCTCGATAGCCATACCAAACTGCTGTTACTGTTTTGAAGGAACTGGATACCCACCTGGTGCCCGAAATACGACCAATTATGCCTTTATTAGCAAATCAAGTTCACTAGCACACTCTGCAGGTTCCCTTTGGTTTTTAGGTGATTTGCTATAAAGAGTGCATAGTTCATCCATAAAAACATTTGAAAGTGGTTAACAGCTCCTACATAATTTATTTGTTAACTCAGCTATAACAGCTAGCTGTATGCTAAGATTCATACAGTGCCAAGGAATAATGTTTGGAAATAGTTGTAGGAGCTTTTTCTACGACACCAGTTTTCTTTCCTAACGTGACATTAACGCCATTACAGGTAAATGCAACTAAATTCTCTTTTAAGTACTCGTAATCAATCCCATAAGTTTTCAAACGACCTAAAAGAGCGTTTAAAAACAAAATCAGAAGTTTTATTAGGCAATTAAATCAGGTCCAGGAATAAGATATGTGCTAGAAGATCTTTGCTGGTTTCACATTTTAAACAAAAATCAAAGTTAGACTTATCGCTTAAGAGCTTGTACATTCATAAATCAAAATTTAAATTTTACCGGAAAAGCTTTTAATCTGTTGAACAATTAGTTTTTTTTTATCTCATCAGAAATTTGATCAATGATTTCAGTAGCACTAAATCTACTATGTAAACCTACACCAATGTCCAGACCATTCAATTTTTCTGTAAATTCCAAAAGTTAGAAATGTTTAGAAAATGGGCCAATCATTGTTTGTCAAATAGTAAGCTGATTTTAAATATTTTAATGGTAGATTCGAGATTGAATACGTCATTTGGTCACAGACATTTTCGAGCTACCTTTTTTGCCTTAGCAGATATATTCTCAGCTGCCAAATGGCTGCTAATTGTGTGTGAAAAAAACTTTGTTTTTTAAAGAAATTAGTTGGGCAGACTTATTAGAGGTACACCGCAAGGCCATTCCTTAGAATTTGAAAGTACGTTCCTTTTTGAAAGCTCGAAGATAGAAACTTGCCTACATAACGAACAACTTAAAAAAGCATTATTGCACTTTAACCATGGAAACGCATCTTTTTGATCTCCCATTTGTCTTGAGACAATATAGAAGGCCATGTCGATACATTTGTATCGGGTTTTACTAAAGATGATGAATTATTTGAATTACAGTTACTTGCCGGCAAACCACTTTCATCATCTGAAGGCACGGGAGTAGAAGTCCTCGCTGAGGCAGATGCTTCACTTTACCACTTAGGTCTTTATTTTGTTTAGTGAAGAATGACAGAAGTGTTTTTTTTTTATTTATCTTGGACGATTCCATAATATAATCCGATGGATATTTGTCAACAACGTAAAGCGTTTATGACTAAGACACAAATTGTTTAGGGTTGACAGAGAAAAGGCTCAAAACCTAAAAAAGGGACAGGAAAAGGTTTACAAGATCTGACAAGCAAAACACAATAAACCATCTTTTACAACTGGATAATATGTTACAGACAGAGTATCTATTTTTTTACTTTAAAAATAAGACAAACTGATAATAAAGTAACTTCTTACATTGCAACACAAAACCTAAATTGCCGTAATACTAACAGAGCATGGATCTGACAAAAAATAGACATTAGACAACAGACAGAGTATCTTAGGACAGCTAAATACACATTGGTGGAGAAACTGTAGGAATTCTAACAGAGCACACATTAGGGTGGTGAAGCATACTGTAGGAATTACACACCAAAGGAGGTGAAGCTCTTTATGTTAAATGAAGAACTAGAAAACAAAACAGAGATTGTTGACACACAAACATTTGTGCCGAGATGCTCTGCGAAGTGGCAACATTAAAGATTAACCTAGGCAAGTCATCGTTCTATATCACAGGAGTTTTATAGAACTGGAAATAGCGTGGAAGAAGGCCTGGAGGTCATATCGGAAGCTCTTCAAGGGATTGAAGCAGAAAACAATCCAACACTCCTCATCGGTGATATAAACATAGACTGCCTCAACAAAAAAAGGACTCTAGCCAGCTGACTAACACATTAGCATCATTCAACAGTACAGAATTGACTTACCTCAAACCAAAATAACACCTACTTCGATGACCTCAATAGACAATGTGTGTACCAACCTCGGCCAAGAAGAGATCTATGTTGAAGTTTTAAATACCGTTATCTCTGACCACACAGGACAACTGTGTACAATATCCAGAAACAAAACACATCTCACCAAAAATGACTGTAGAAAGAAGAAATATGAGCAACAGAAACCTACTAAGGCTCAAAGAATTACTGAGGCAGCAAGAGTGGAAAGATATCTACAACACTGATGACACAAACGAAACATACAACAAGTTTAATAATGTCCTAACCAAGCTTTAAATCAATCCTGTCCAGTAGTAAAATCAAGATATAGTAAAATCATTACCTTTTGAATGGCCCAACTGCTCTACTCCCTAAGACAAAGATTTACATCAGCTCAAACTTTGTATAACACAAAAGGTAACAGAGGATCACAAGAGGATTGCTGCATTACTAAAAAAGACTATGACCTAAGACAACAAGATACTGCATCTAAAATTGCTGAGGCTGACAATAAAACAAAGGCACTCTGGAATATCATAAACACAGAAAGATAATCAAAAACATGAAAAAGAATCTGTCTATTTAAAACTTGATACAGGAGATGAAGTTACAACTAACCCATAATAATGGCGGACTACCTAAATAATTTCTTTATTGATGCGGCTAAAAAGATTATACACACGAATGGACTACACAAAACTCACACACTTCTGTCACCTGAAAATGTAAACTTAAACACCATTACTACTCACGCCAACCAACATTTAGAAATGTCCAAGATTATTAGGTAATTAAAAACAAAAACATTAGCTGGTATGATGAAATCTCATTAAAGATAGTTAAGTTATGTGAAGACGAACTAATACAACCCTTAGGTTAATATTACTAATAATCATTTCAATCTGGAATCTTTCCGTCTGCATTAAAAGTTAGCTAAAGTTTACCCAAAATGTAAGCAAACTGCACAACACAAGTACTAAACTACAGACCAATTTCTCTATCTCAACCTTTTCTAAAGTGATTTGAAAAAGTAGTGTTAACTAGACTTATTGAACATCTGGTGACCAATTCTTTACTAACACCTGACCAAAATGGCTTCTTAGCTGGAAAATCAACAACAACAGCCTTGATTAGTCTTACGGAGTTCATAATAGACCAACTTGAAGAAGGCAATACATGTACAGCTATTTTACTAACTACAGTAAGGCTTTCGATTGCCTCTCTTATAAACAACTCCTTGAGAAACTGTCAACACTTGGCATACAAGGTGCTTCAAAAACATGGTTCACCACCTACCTGACAGGACGAAACCAAGTGGTTTGAAATAAATCACACAAGCAGAGGTAGTATAAAAAAGATTAGATCAGTTACCTAAATTTGTCTCACGCGGAGTCCCACAGGGATCAGTATTGGGTCCAGTTTTATTCATCCTCTTCTCAAATGACTTTCCTAACTACATACAAGACTACAGTAAAAGACTTATGTATGCTGATGACACAGTTCTATTACTAGGGGAAAAAATTACCAAAATGATCTCGAAGTAAACGCATTTATAGCATTCAACATGGCCATTCAATATTGCCATAGAAATGAATTGGTTGTCAATGAAAGAAAAAACAAAACAGTTAGTACTAGAAAATACAAAGAGGATACAGGGAGGCTGACAGAATTAGAAGAAGTCACGTCCACTAAATACTTAGGTATAACTATAGACGATGACCTCTCATGGACTCCACACATTGATTCTGTGTGCAAAACAATCAGCACAGCACTGTATGTATTACAATACAGCGAGTGAAAAACATAGGTGACTTAGTTACAGCAAAAGTGCCTACTATGCGTTGCTTGAGTCACACCTCTGATATGGAATCATCGTATGGGGAGGCACCACAGCAGGAAACATACAAAGATTACTGGTGCTGCAAAAACGAGCTATAAGAATTCTGGGAAGTCTTCAATACAGGGAAACATGCAGGGATTCCTTCAAACAACTTAGAATACTAACTGTTGTAAATTTATACATCCTAGAAGCTGTGATGCATGTTCACATCAAAGCACCAGAGGCAGCAAGGATCTATGCACAAATTCATCAATATAACACAAGACATGCATCTGATTACTGCCTGCCTCGCCATAACTCACAGCAACTGGAAAGAGTCCAAGCTATGCTGGCGCCAAGATGTGGAACGCACTTCCTGAAGACTTGAAAAAGATAGACCGGAAACACTTCAGACAAACCCTTAAGAACTGGCTACTGGATCGACCATTTTACTCGCTAAACGAATTCTACGGAAGGAGGACCTAAGGACCAACAAGACAACTAGACCTAAACCTTTATTTGTTGACACAATTATTAAACTTAAAGTTTATGTAAAATAAAGATTATTTGACTTTGACTTTGACACAGAATTTATTATTAGATTAGATAATTTATTTATTATTAGAAATGTATAGAAAATCGATGTACAAAGCTTTATTGAATGTATTTTGTTATACGTGTTGTTATTTTATATTTATATAGTTTATATTGTTGTTTCTTTACTTATATAATTTACAAATTTCTATGAGAATCGCCAAAAGATTGATGTTAACAGTATTACATGTTAAATGAATAGATACAATTAAAATTGTAAAGGACACACATGCAATTATAAAGTAAGGTATATCTTATATTATATATATAGCATGATAGGTATGACTCATGTTTAAAGATTATGTATATTTATTCTACTTGAGGCACATGGGAATGAAAATTATGAATGCTTGTAAAATTATTGCCAAATAAAGATTTTTTGAAGTGTTTTGAATAGACACGTCACCACATCACGCGAACGCTAGACGCTGGATTCGCGACAGACAGCCTGGCGACGAGCATTGTGGGTGGGGGTGAGGGGCTAGAGAAGCAATGATGGAGGAGAGGATCGACCTCCACCGACCGGTTGTTACCGACCTTGAGAACACCCCAGTCGTGCGGTCTGCAAACTTCTAAGTACAGTTTAGAGTACAAGAGAGGTTATCTTCGGAATCATAGTAATTCATATTATTATTGAATAAAGAATGATTGATCAACGTCAGTCTTGTTCTAGATCACAAATGTTTCTAAAATATTGTTTTATTATTGGCATCATTTTATGTCAAATTAATATTCAGCAAAACATTGGTCATTTCTTTATCTGCCCAAAACGACCAAAACCAGTGCGGGAACGCCGTTCCCACGAGTTCCCGCTCCACTACACCACTGGCTTGGTGTACCCACTGTGGTGGTTTCAGGTCAGGTGTACCCACTGTGGTGGTCTCAGGTGTACTCGCTCCCTTGACAGTTTGCTGTATCCGCTTCCAAAAACTTGACTCTAACATCGGGCCAACATATAATTGTCATTTTAACGTACAACTTTGATCAACCATGACTTGGTCGAGTCCATCGACACATATTAAATACTTTTTAATTTTTGTAACGCTTAAGGAGGCCTGACGTAATGTGTGTTCAACACTGGAAGAAGAGGGTGGGTTCCAACCTTCTATTCCCAGTATTCAATGTTTAAACATTAACGATGGACATATCCGGAAACCTGTTACTCTACCAAAGTGTACTTGGCTGTGAACTTGGTATCGATAACTTCCTCGTCGACTCGGACTTTAAAAGAGATTCACTGAAGAACCATTCACTGACCATTCCTTTGTTTTAATAAATCTAAATGAAGTTATCTGAATAGAATGATTAATAAATGAACTATTCCAAATACGTATCAAAACACTGTACCAAATACTTACTATTATGACGGCATATCATGGCCTGATTTACCCTCATCTTACCTAGGATTGGTCTTGTGGGGCTCTAGTGCTAACAATCAGTTTTTGGGAGCCTTCAAACTTCAAAAAAAGCGATTTGAATCATTGCAAACATGAGTTTCAGAGAGTCGTGCCGACCAGCATTCAAAAACTTGCAACTGTTGACTCTGCCCAGTCTCTACATCATGGAAACAGTTTAATTCTGTATGTCCAAATGTACCCTGATGAGGGACTGTGACGTGCATGGATATGAGACAAGAGGCAGAGACAACTACCGTTCTGGAAAACACAGACCGGTGGTTTATGAACACTTGCCGTCGCAAGCATGTATCCATTTTATCAACAGATTACCAGCTTCTATTAAAAATCCACCAAACCGGTCTTAAACACTTTTTAGCGCCAATGGCATTTTATAAAGTCGGCGAGTTTTTGGCATGTAACTGGGAGACCATCTATTTTGAATAAAGACCCTGACGTTGAAGATGGTGTAAATTGGCGAGTGACTGGAGTGAATGAGTGCAAAATTTGTATGTGTGAATGTGACACTGTGGTATGAGTGCACAATTGTATATTAACACGCGAGCACACACGCACCCATTTTTTTTCACGAGGACACGCACTACGGCAATTTGCTCACATCGTACTATATTGTTTCTTACGGTCTTGACATTAATCCCTATGCTGTAATACTAATTGTTGGGTGTAGTCCGTTATATTACCTTGTTCTAGGTATTAATATTCTTTGATAATAGTTTTCCAATTTATTTAAATAAATATTTTACAAATATCCTGTAAAATCATAGTTTCGTTTTAACTACGCCGTGGCACGCCATGTTAGCAAATTGCCGCGGTCTCTATGAATCTCCGGTCATGGCGCGGGAGCACGCGCCGTTAGCATATTGCTACGTTTGTTTGAATCAGGTTTAAAAGTAATAATAATTCCACAGTTGTATAACAATCAGTACAATTTATATGTTTAGTGTCTAAAAAGATAGAAATATGTCATTATGATATGATAATTTTATATTTATGATTTATATAATGATGTACTAGTTATTGTTAGAAATAGAGTACTGTCAATTATATGTATAGTTTAAAACAAAATATAACTTACTTTATACTATTTTCATAACTAGGACTACACTGATATACAAGAATATTACTAAAATTATATAAATTATTTACCTTTTGATAAAAATTATATTTAAATTACCTGTGTAGCCCTACTCTGTTGTTAAATACAAAGAAAATCACTTGTGCATTTACTTTTGTGTAAAAAAAAGAATATTTTTTAGTATGAAACTTGAAAACTTGATGAACTGGATTTCTACTCAAAATCCATACTTTCATTATTGGCGTCTTCTGGTTCACCTGAACATCTTGTGCATTGTTTGCACTGTTGTTTTTCGATTTTTCCTTCTCGGACATATATCAAATTTTGCATAGCCTCCTTGATGAGCCTGCTGCACATCGACAGGAATATGAGAAGGTCGAATCTTGAATATGTCAGCTAATCTGTCTTTGATTTGTCGAGGTAATGATAGTTTGTCATTTACTCTTCTTTGTGCAAGGTCCGTCAAAAGTTGTCGCCCTAGATTCGAGAGAAACAAACACTCTTCTTGAAAGGACTGTATCATCAGCTACTCTTAGATTATTTGCTTTGTGTATCACATAAGCATTAATACCTCCAACATTGAGAAGGAAAAAAACAGTGTTAGTGGCCAACGGTTAGAGATTCTTGACACGGAATATTGTTTTTGCATGGCATCATTTAAATCAACACCACATTGGTCTTATTGTAAAATGTAATGATGGAGCGTCTAATTCGTTCGTTCGTGGTTCTGGAACAGACTAACAAGTCTTGTATGCGTCTCTTTTTCCTCTTCATATGTATCCATATTTTACCTTATAAAGATGTTTTAAGTTCAATATCCAAAAACTTGCGCACTAAAACTAATTTTTAAAACACTATGTATCGATAATCATATATTGAATACACCAGATTACACGGCAGCACGCGCGTGAGCAGATCGCTAACGGTAAAAACGCGACAGCACGCACGTAAGCAAACTGCTCACAATTGGGGTAGCGCTTGAGATAAGATAAGGACTGCACATCCCGGCGGCCGGCAAGACGGTAACCCAGCCCAAGGTCACGTAGGGGGATAGTTTGCCGAGGATTACAAAGCCGCCCAACCTTCTCCCACAAAAAAAATGAAACAGTAGCACTCAATATTACAAAAATGCGGCAATTTGCCGCGGGTGCGTGTGCTCGCGTGTTAAATGGCTGACTTTTACTATATAATGTATATTATTTACGGTAATAAAAGATTTGAATTTGAATCATTACCATCTTTTGTCAAAAAAATATTCTACACATATTAATTGTATATGTTAAGTAGGTATGCGTTTTTATATTCATATTTAAGATATATTAAAACTCAAATAACTAGTCAGGTAATGTCTTTAGCAGCAGTGTTTGCACACTGTGAGTAGCTCAGTAGCGGCAAATCGTAAACGCAGGTAGCGCCCGACAGGCGCGGCAGCTGCGGCAGTGCGGCAAGTCTCGGGAGGTGACGCCGGCAATCAGCTGTTCTGGTCGCGGTCAAGGTCCCAGTCGCCACCCTCCCTCCCTCCCACCCACGGCTTGCACTACACTGACGTGTGTGCGTATGGGTTGTCTTAGCACGCATTCATTGCCAACACGATATAACCTTGCCATCCATTCTTCAAACTTTCCCAAGAATATGTCCGCCATATATTAGTTAGGTGGATCATCCCATTGACAACATAGGTTCACCTCACTATCCTCCTTGTCTACTGTCCCTAGCGCCTGTACATTCACCTTATTACCAATTGCCTACATGACATAACCTTGTCATCCCTTCTTCAACCCTTCCCAAAAATATGTCCGTCATATAATTAGTTAGGTGGATCATCCCATTGACCACATAGGTTCACCTCACCATCCTCCTTGTCTACTGTTCCTAGCGCCTGTACATTCGCTTTAGTACCAATTGCCTACATGATATAACCTTGTCATCTCTTCTTCAACCTTTCCCAAAAATATGTCCGCCATACATTAGTTATTTGGATCATCCCATTGACCACATAGGTTCACCTCACCATCCTCCTTGTCTACTGTCCCTAGCGCCTGTACATTCGCTTTAGTACCAATTGCCTACATGACATAACCTTGTCATCCATTCTTCAACCTTTCCCAAGAATATGTCCGCCATATAATTAGTTAGGTGGATCATCCCATTGACCACATAGGTTCACCTCACCATCGTCCTTGTCTACTGTCCCTAGCGCCTGTACATTCGTCATTACCAAGTGCCTACATGACATAACCTTGTCATCCCTTCTTCAACCCTTCCCAAGACATCGCTCCTAGTTTATTTTACTATCACTGGTATAAATGAATAAAACACAAATCCAGAATAACTTATCAATAATGAAGACGAACCAGTTCAAAGTTCAATTCTACTCACATCTCAATTTATAAGAAAATTAAAATGTGATTCTGTTTAAATATTTTATCCTGGCTAATCATATATCCAAATCTTTTACCGTATGTTATTATAATATATATTATTTAGAAAAATGTGAACATTTGTTAATTTGTGAAGTGCCTGTTGATGGAATTATAGATTCCGAAAGGCCTTGCGCAAAAATAAAAGTTATATTGGAAAATTCTTTCTTCATTTATACCAGTGATAGTAAAATAAACCTTTTTTCCAATGCGCCAAGATTCTTCATTACTCCTAGTCTTTGTCAAAATATGTTAGTTACATAGATAATTCCATTGGCTACAAGGAATCATCTCATGGCCCCCTTCTCTTCAACTGCCTCTGAGACGTCAAGTAACTGTACTTCTGGTACATTATGTGTTGGATGGTGTATTGATGGTCTGAAAAGGGTAGAAAGGCACGATAAGGTCAATTAAGTAATACATTACATATGATTTTCTTCGATAAACCGTCATAAATACGCCACATGAACACAGACCGCTGAAATCATTGGTGTTGATATTTTCCCATTCAAGCTTCCTCTGAGAGTTTTCTCATACGGAAAATTGCTTTTTTGGGTATTATTAATTTCCTGAATAAATACACTACGAATAAACAACTTCTGATACTCCATTCGCTTCTCTTAAGATGGGATTTGGCCGATATTATATATTGCTGTTCAAGATCATAAACGAACATTTAGTCTATCACATATTTGACCATAGTCTGAGGAGACTTTAGGGTTCCCAACAGCTCACGATGATCACTGTTCGTTGGCGAGGCTTCTTCTGGGCAGCTTTGTCTCTGGCAGTATGGATGTCTTCATTGATGCCTCCAACACAGTGGGAAGAAGTTCAGTGGAGGTGTTGTCTGTCGGTGGTCTGATTTTATAGCTAAATGGACTGCAAGTCCACGCCATAGAACTTTCAGGGCTATTTCTTACATACTTCTTAAGGAGCAGACACTAAGTCCACTACGACGGCCTGGGAGTCACTGTCCAACTCACAATTTCTTTTGAGGAAGGTTTGATTTTGACAAAGGAATTTTCAGGCTTCATAAGCAAAAAACAAGTGATGATAATTCATACTTTATGTTAAAAACAATCCTGAAGCGAACTGAAAATCTATTCAAATATATAATAAATTCCAATATAACCAAAAGGTATCACTACCTTGAATTGATAGATCTTGGTCAGGTTTTAAATAGGAATGTCAGATTTATTATTACAAAGACCAGGCTGTTGATCTTGGTCCCCGGTCACTGTGTATCTAGTTTAGTACACTGCAATGAAAGTATGCCTGGAATGGTTTAGTGCCTCTGGAATTTGATGCATTATTAAAAATCCACATTGAACCTTACCCTTAAGAGTGCGCAGTACCCCTCAGTCCTGACCTAATTTTTAATCGAATTCGTACGAATTTTGCATCATTTTACTTGTGAAAGCACTGTCTAGGGGATCCAGTGATTACTTTTCTAAAATAGAACACAAAAATTAAAAGCATTTTTTTAATTGTGTTTTAATCAATGTTATTTATAATTAAGTAATTTAAAAATCCAAATTTGATCACTGGATTCACTTGATACATTCGTTAGCTTTACAATACTTTTTGTTTTGTCAAATTATCTCGTTTAGGTACGCCAGGAGGACGTTTTAAACTTTTAATTGATTGTCACTGATCGGAGCGGTGCCTGGAAGCCTAGATTGAAACTACTTTAAAAATTCACTAAATTATTTACGGCGCTAAAATTCATATGTTTTAATGTTATCTTTTTAAAATACATTGCATCGACTATGTTTTACTATATATATATATATATATATATATATATATATATATATATATATATATATATATATATATATATATATATATATAGTGTCTCGATAATAATCATAAATACGTCGTGAAGCCTTTTAAAATATTCAATACATTACAATTATATTAATGTTGAAGTAACCACAAAGTGAAGAACTTGAGAACAGTGTCGTCGAATTATGAAGGATAAGAGGTTGAAGTGGAATACTCCGAACTCGGTTGCTTTGTACACGAGAGAAGCTCGGAAGGAACGCACACACACGCGCGCACACGCACATGCTGGGGTTGACAATTAAGGGTCGCGGAGCGTCGGCGGTCAGGGGTCCTTGCATAATGACACCCGCCCGCTACCTCGCTACTCTTGTCGCCTCGCTTGAATGGCTCATTCGGAAAGAGGTCCGAATGAGCCATTCCAGCGAGGTGTGGCACAGATGTGTCCGTGCTATTACGACAGCCCTAGAGTGTTCAAGGACGAACGATCGCCAGTTGAAAATCACAATGTGGTCATTGTGTCCTGTGTATACTCATGTGTTGTTTAGTCTAGCTGTTATTTTTAGTTTTAGTATAAAGTGTAACAGAGAAGGTGTGTTATGATGTGGTACATATCATTACAATTTCGTTGTGTTATTTATTTTGTAGTGCTTTCTGTTATTGTTATTGTCAGCATTGCAAAACTGTACAATTTGATTCTCTATTTAAATATGGGAAACAAAAGAAATCAATCACAGCGAAAATCAAATACCCAAGGACAATATCTTCTAGAATGAAATGTTCTTAATACATTTGGACTGGTACAAGCCAAAATAACTAATAATAAAAATACTGTTGATAATACCTCAGTTTATGAAAGCTGTGTGTTACAGTCAAAGGTCGTAGGATTATAGATGTACAATAGTTTTTAAGTGAATTGAAAGAACTATCGGAATATGGAACGAACTTTGGATGTTCTTTTTCGAACCTGACTTTGAAAAAATAATTACTACTTTGTCTCAAATCAGGATTTATTTTTAAATGTGATATGTGTAATTTAGAAAAGACTATCTGGAATGAATAAAAAATGCAATGTACAAAGCTTAGAGAAATAGGAACTACAAGTATTTGACACACAAACAATGATTTTGACAGAGGAGCCCATGTTGCTATGAGAAACGTTCCTGGTAGTAGGTTGATGAGGTGTAGGATTTCCGTAACCAAAGCGATCTCTTACAGAAAAGAACATTATTGTGAAAAACCCAGAAAGATTTGCATTCCTAAGAAAGGACAAAGGCAACGGACCAAGCCATGTATTTGGCGAACATGGAAATTGCGAACCGTATTTTTGTATCGGAATACCAAAACAAAAAAGAGAAATAAATAATGTACCTGAGATGAAAGGTGAACGTGATTGGAACACACAGGTCAAACAACAGAAAGTACTGCAGCTATCTGCGCCTACGTCATCAACTGCTGATTACGGGCCAAATGCTCAAAAGCCAGGGTATTGATCATGTAGTGTACATGATGAAGCTTGAAGAACTTATAAAAAATTATAAAAATAAGAAACATTAAGATAAAATTAAGGAATTGGAGCGAGCCACAGTGGTGCAAAGAGTAATGAGTGGCTAGAAGAAAGAAGAGCCAGGCTTACTGTACCGCTTCAAACTTTGGACTTGTGTGCAGAAGGAAAGCTCACTCAAGGTGTATACCAGTAGTGAAACAACTTTTGTACACTCATGTTGACTGTGCGTCAACAAAGTATGGTCAAACATACGAATCTACAGCAATTGCTGTCCTTAAAAAGGTTGCTATATTGAAGATTGAGAAATATGGTTTGTTTATAGATCGCTACCTTGGTTTGATAAGGTTCCAACTGCATTTTTACTTGTTTAAAGAAAATTACATTCAAAGTTTTGATCTGATACAAATTAAACTGTAATAGTTATTTTGCGTAATTTGCTGTACGTATCTTCTTGTGTTCAATAGCTATACCTGGCCACTGGTAAAACAAAATTATTTTAAATAATTTTATGATTTACGGATATATGCCATTTTACAGTTGAATTCTTGTCACTTTTCTATAAGTACAAAAGCAATGTTACAAGGTTCCAAGTGCAGTTGGAACAATAATTTCTGAACTATTTAGAATGGAAATTTTCAGAAGGATTTTAAGTTAACAGAAACTGTGTACGACTATCTTTTATTCATTTAAATGTGTATATGTTTGGGAAAAATATTTTCCAATTCGGATAATTTTACTAATCTATATAAAAAAACCGGGTCCGCTTATTGTATTATTGTACTCTACTCCTTCGTCACTTTTTAAACTTTATTAATATCAAACATATGACACTGAGAGTTAGTGCATTAAATAGAGGGCGTTTGTATAATGTAATTATAAAATAAACCCAATTTTCATAAAAATGGCAGTTGGAACCTTGTCAAACCAAGGTAGCGACTTCCTTCTCTTGCTGATTCGCCAGATGGACTGGTTGGAGATGAAGATATTGTGGAGGTTAAGTGTCCAGCTTCAGCAAGCCACCTCTCGCCAGGTAAAGTTATTATACAAACAAGGGCGTAGTCGGGTCTTTCTGGAAACGAACAGATACTGGTCCTACCATAAAGACATCTCATCAGTATTACTACCAAGTTCAAGGACAACTTCATATTACGAGAAGGAACTTTTGTGTGTTTATTCTGTGGACTCCTCTGAGTATCAAAATAGACAAAATCGAGAGAGACGATTATTCTGGGAGGAAGAGATGGTCCATAAACTATCAAACTTTTATTTTGATTGTTTACTTCCTGAAATAATAGATCCACGACGCAGGCGAAATGTGCCAATAAGAGAATGTTCGCAAACTATTACAGCTAAACAGGCACATCTAAAGGATTAATGCGATACGGCCAAACATGCACCATACAAATAATATATTATTATGCGACTGTTTGAATGGTTTATATACATGTATAGTAAATAATCAAAAAATTTAAGGTTTAGGATATCAAAACGTAAAACATTTAATCTTCTGCTGTAGAGTTAGTATCAAAAGGATGCTTAAAATAACATTATGTTGAATGTTGATAATGTTAATCTGTCCTATTTCTATTTATCTGAGCATATGGGTAACTGTTTTGTTTGTTTGTCGTTTCATTTTTTTATATCGTATATAATTTTGTGAATATTATTTATTATTAATATATAGTATATTTCTACTCTTATATTGTTATAATAAAACTCATTTATACTTTATTCTATGTATAATTTGAAATGTAAATACAGTATAATATTGTTACAAATAATATTTGAATAAGTTACACAGTTTGGACACAATCTGGTTTTACTGAAGCGATACCTTCTGATAGAAACTCGACGAGGAAACCGGATTTCATTCTCAAGTCTGGCCAGGCCCGACCGAGGGACGAGGGTGTTGTTGATATCGCTGCCTCGTCACATTTGGGCTTGGAACAATGGGACATTGGCAGGGGCAAAACTATCGAGGAGCCCTTCCGATCCTGTTGTAAAAACACAATAAACTGTCTTTAGCTTTTGTCTCCTGTACACAGTTCCAATATTCGCCGCACCTATGGAGCGAGTCAGTCGACAACGAAATCTTTGCTGGATGGAGTGTCACTTTAATAATAGCCTCCTCGCCCATCAGCATCCATTGGAAGATATTTTGTTCTGATGCCCGAAAGCACATCGGATATTAACAAACGTCGTCAGTTAGAGCTAGAGAGGTGACAGAAGGCGACATCAAGCCAACTTTCAAGTTTCAGGCACAGATATTTTACTGAATAAGAAGCCTCATGATAGAGAATCAGTGGCACCCTTCATTTCTTCAGGTACACTTTGTTGGTGACGAAGATACATCCGTGGTGGTGGTATCTACCTGTTATTAAATCCGAACTGGTAAGTCAGCTCATAAACCTTGATGTTTTCGACACACCCACGTATAGAGATGAGGTTATTTTTATTGGTGGTCTGGATTTTGAGAACAGAGATGTAATTAAGGATACCAGATGCGATAACTACATCGCAAAAATATTATAAGACGTAAATACTTAAAAGTACCGTACACGTTTCCTGAAATTCTTAATGAGTATAAGGAAATAAGAAGCAAAATCAAAATAGATATTAAGAAAGCATTTAAAAATCACATTAAACACGTAGAGAGCAATCTTAAGTCAAATCCTAAAGCTTTTTGGAATGAAATCAACAAATTAAGAGTTGTAGATAGCATGCCGGCTGTTATGAGACTGGATGGGGTGGAGGTGGAGGGGGCCGCACAGATAACAGACAAGTTTGCCTAATAATTTAGCTCGGTGTATAGACACTGTCAGCTGGACAGTGAGGAGTTGTGGCGTCGTGCGGTCCGCTCCCCGGTGATGCCGGTTGTACCGGCTATGACACGGCTCCGTCACACGCAATGAGGTGCAGCAGGCTCTTCTTAAATTAAAACCGAAAACTTCTGTTGGCCCAGATGGCCTGCCCCTTACATTACATTTTCAAGGCATGTTCTGAACTGCTGGTTACTCCTTTACTTCACATATTTAATATTTCTATTTTATATTCAGAATTTCCTGAAGTTTGGAAACGTTCAAAAGTTACTCCCATTTTCAAGAAAGGTCAAAGATCGGAAATAAGGAATTTTAGGCCCATTCCAATCCTGTCAGCACCTGCCAAGGTATTCGAGTCCATATTGTATAACAGATTGTTTTATCACGTAAAAAGCTTTATAACTCCTCATCAGCATGGTTTCTTCCCTGGTCGATCCATAACTTCAAACTTGCTAAACTTTTCTGACATTTGTACTTCGACTATCGATTTTGGTGGCCAAGTAGACGTCATTTATACGGATTTCGAAAAAGCATTTGATAAGGTAGACAGACCATTTGGCATTACTTTCTAGACTGAACTACTTTGGGTTGTCTTCATCATTAATACAATTATTCTCATCTTATTTATCCAAAAGAACTCAATACGTGTCATATAATGGGGGCACTATCTTTTGATTTCCATCCAGAGTCTGGAGTCCCTCAAGGGTCAAATTTAGTACCACTTCTATTTATTGTATTTATTGACAACATAACTTCATCAATAAGAAATTGTAATCTTTTGCTTTATGCGGGCGATTTAAAAATATTCAAAAGTATCAATAATATTTCTGACTGTGAGGAGTTACAAGATGACTTGGATAATCTTTTTCAATGGAGTTTGCAACAATTTAAAATTTAACATCAATAAGTGTTCAATTATGCGATTTTCTAGGAAGTCTGAGCAAAATATTATTTGTTTAGATTATGAAATGGGAGGAACAAAATTGTGTCTAATAATTCCATTAAAGACCTAGGCATTATATTCGATGAGAAATTTTCTTTTGCGGATCACGTAGTTTCAGTTTGTAAGTCTTCCTTTTCCATTTTAGGTTTCATACGCAGATCTAGTAACTTCTTAAAAAATACTGACGTAATAAAGCTTCTTTACTACTCTTTGGTAAGACCTAGATTGGAGTTTGGATCAGTCATCTGGAACCCATCTTACGCATATCAGTCTGACTTAATAGAGAATGTTCAAAAGAAATTTCTTAGGTTTTTGTATTATAAAGAGTTTAATCACTACACAACAGTCGTTCCATATCCAGAATTGTTATCATTGTTCGGTATTGACTCCCTGGGTAAAAGGAGACGGGTGGCTATGTTGGTGTGCCTGTATAAGCTGGTGGGTGGTGTGCTCGACGACTCGCTCTGCTGTCTAAACTACAATTCAGTGTCCCTCGGCTGAATTCAAGAAGTCGTTTATTGTTTTCACCTCGCTACTCTCGTACCAATCTGGCGGCAACTCTCCATTAAATGTAATGATTCGTTTGCATAACTCACTCCCAATCAATGTTGATATTTTTGGCAACTCATTAGAACAATTTATTCTGAATGTTTCCACTCAGTGTTGATTAGTTTGGTTTTTGTATTAGGCTATCGTTATTTAACTGTTATATATTAATTCTTGTTATTGTTGTTGTTACTTATTTGTTTGTTACAGATATCTATCGTTATTTGTCGTCAACTATTACTATTTATTATTTTACATCATCCATACACATTTTATCACATTGCTTGTTGTTAATTTAAATGTTATACTTCTCAGCTGTAAACTATACTTGTTTGTCATTGTTTTGAGAGCGCATGAAGATGAACTTTTAAATAGTTATTTTTAGTATTTATCCTCTATTTAATATATTTAGTATTACTTTAATGCTTCATTGTAATTGGGCAATGCCTGTAATGCAAGCAGTTCTTCTTCATAATAAACGAATTATGAATTATGAATAACGTGGTAGGTATCAGTGCCGTTCCTATGTCGCTGCGGAATGTCCTGATGTTCTGCTGTGGGGGACGGCTACTGTATCAGTGCTCCTCAGCACGACCTAAACAAGTTCACAGTTGATGTGTAAGAGAAAATCGGTACTAAAAGACTGAATTGGATTCGCCATAATAACAAAGAGGCTGAGAAGTGAAGAATACGTTCGCATGAGAGAGGAAATCACAGGAAATGACAATGAGTCACCAGAGCATGATCAGATCAATTTACAGCATTCGAATTTTACCGGAGGACACCACCAAATGCAAACTTGAGATGCAATGACTTACGTGGGTCATATCGGAAGACCGGATGTATTCATGTCATACATTGTAAAACGAAATGGCTAAAAATCATAGAGGTCTTAAAACAAGTCAAACGAGCTAATGACATAGTAGGGAATGCTTTAGGTATTAAAGTTAAGCACATAAGAAATTTGGATAAGTTGCATTTTTGGCCCCTCTATGTGACAGATGAACTATGTGGAGTAGCAGAAACGTGGCATAATCTAAATTCATATTATACTGTGGCAAGAAGATGAGATTATTGGCAAAGTGGCACAGACCCATAATCCCTTTGATACTGTCAAGATTACTACGATTCACCGAGATCCCTTAACTAGGAATAGCCCTGTATGGTAAATTAAATCTGCTCGAAATTATCCCAGGCCACTTTTTAAGGAAGCCCAAACAGCAGAAATAGCATATGTGGAAAATATGAGCTTCGTATGTAGTGTAGTGTGGGGCTACGTCAGCCCCTTCGCAAGACCGAGGTAGGTGAACATACCAATGGGCTCAGTGATCTAACATACTTTGTCAGCACGTATCTCAAGCTTATAGTGAATAATTGTGCTAGGTTCCACAGTATAAAGCCTTATAGTTTTATGTAGTTATACACATGTGAGGAATAAGCTTGATTACTACCCGTGGGTGTACTTATAATTCGAAGCTGTCGCCAATAAAAATTCAAAGTATCCAAAATGTAGAATTTAAAATGTTTAAATTATCCAAGTTTCATTGTAAAAATAGAATGTAATATAGTATATAGCAATACATTGGGAGAACGTATGGACAGATGACCTTGGACAATATCAGCGTCGGTCCTGCCTTCGGGTGTTTGGGGTACCTGAGACGACTGGAGAGGACACAGATCGGCTGGTCATCGATATCTGCCAGAAGAAGCTCGGTGTTCACCTTCAGAAGGCTGATATCTGCCGCTCCCACTGGATTGGCGCGAAGTCCAAACCACAACCTGATGGCACCGTGAAGCACCGACCGATTATCGTGCACTTCATAAGCTATCGGGATCGTCGGAAGGTCTTCGGCGAGAAGAAGAAGCTACGGGGGTCTGAAATTATAATCAGGGAGGACCTGACAAAAGCCCGTCTGGACGTCTACAGGAGAGCCGTTGCTATTTTCGGACTGAAGAAGACGTGGACTCTGGATGGGAGAACATTGTACATAGACCAGGAAGGACGGAGATGCAGCGCCATCAGGATAGATGATCTGCCGGCTGCGCCAACAACCACAGAGACTTCGCACGCACAATAAAGTACAGTTTTATAATACAGCCCTAGGATCTAAATTTTACTGGACATTAACAGGCACGTTCGATGAAGTTGAATAAAAGACAGATTTCTTTATATAAAACACTAACTTTCTTTTTTTTCTGTTTAACAAAGTACTTTTTACCAATAGAATATTTTTAGTTATTTATTTGCTTACTTTGCAACAATAGAAGAATTATATTTTGTGATATTTTTTATTTAACGTATTTAGTTATTTATCTTACACAACTATCGTTTAAACTGTTATCATTTCAGTTAAGCTAGATTCGTTTATATGCAGTTTTAATATTCTATGACAAGATTTTTTTCTTTTTAAATTTGATATATAAGGTCATTTATTGATATTAAAGTATTTGCATTAATCTTAAAAATTGCCAGGTTAATATACACTTTAGTATAAACCCGCATAAGAAGTAGAACTTTTGAATATGTTTGTTGCCTAAACAATACTTTATAATTACTTTGGTGTAAACCATGAGTGTTAGTTATATTTTTGAGCAAAGGGGCTGAACAATTTTCAATGACAATGACAAATTTTCGTACAAAAATGAATTGATTATGTTTGAGTATTGTGTGTGTGTGTGTGTGTGTGTGTGTGTGTGTGTGTGTGTGTTTGTGTGTGTGCGCCGCGCGCTATTGTCCTCTGGGGTCTGCTCCTAGCTGGCTCGTCGCTGCGTCGTGGCTGAGGGACCAGTATGACTCACCCTCACAGTGATGGTTGTAAAACAGTGACGGGTCCTTCCTCTCCCTCCACAGTCGACATTCTCTCTGCCCGCCTCGATCCCTATCCAAAATAGCTCACATAAATTCCCAATCCCTTTTAGCACATATTGGTGAGGTCAATTCAATATTCCGGTATAATAATTTTGACTTAATTGGTATTTCAGAGACTTGGCTTAAGCCGGTAGTTTTGTCTCATGAAGTAGCGCTCCCTGGTTTTTCACTTTTGCGGAATGACAGGATTAATAAAAAAGGCGGTGGAGTTGCGCTTTATGTGCGGGTGGGTTTGAAATACAACCTTTTATATTCTTCACCTTCTGAGTATTCAGGTAAGCCTGAATTTATGCTAGTTGAAATTTTATTTCCAGGTTATGAGCACCTCCTGTTAGGGATCTGCTACCGGCCTCCGAGGGTAGGTTTCACGGTCGATTTCGAAAATGCTCTCTTGCGCTACATGCCGACCTACACTCGTGTCTTGATGATGGCGGACCTGAACACAAACCTAATGACTAGACACAACTATGACTACAATCAACTGACTACTATGTTTGACTCGTGCAATCTGACTATACTGTCATTGAATCCCACACATCACAGTGCTACTTCCCATACCCTACTCGACCTTATGCTGGTCAGTGATCCTTCCGAGGTCCTCCTTCATGGGTAGCTTCCAGTTCCTGGCATCTCACATCATGACCTCATATACTGTATTCTAAAAACTAAAACTCCTAGTATTAAGTATTTGTTTATAACCTACAGAGATTTTAAAAATATTGATGAATGTTCTTTTGCTTGTGATGTTGAAAATACGCATTGGGAGTCCATTACCCACCTTGAAACAGTCGATGAAATGGTTGACAGGTTTAATTCCTTTCTTCTGGGTCTATATGATAAGCACGCTCCATTAATTACAAGGAGAGTTTCTAAGAAGCGCCCCGTCCCCTGGTTAACACCTGCTATACGCAGTCTTATGGCTCAGCGCGACTCTTTGTACCACAGAGTTCATAGAACTAATGAACCAGACATCCTCGCTCAGTATCGTCAGCTCCGCAATAGAGTTAAACAGGACCTTCGTAACTCTCGGCTGCGATATATTCACAGTTTGTTTCCTGAAAAAAAGATCTTCATCCACCGAAATGTGGTGGAATGTTAAATCTTTAGGTATGGGCAAGCAGAAAACGGATATTCACCGCAATATACCATTAAACGAACTTAATGATTTTTTTATTACTGCATCACAATCAACTAATCCAAATGCTATTGAATCATTTCTGCAAGAACTAGACAACCAACCTCCACCCATCTTCCCATATGAGAAATTCACTTTTCAACATATCCTCCAGGTTGACACTCTACGAGCTATAAACAGGATTAAAAGTAATGCCAACGGAACTGATAAAATATCTATTAAGATGCTGAAAAAGATCCTTTATGCCGTGCTTCCTGTGGTGACCGTTAATTATAGCAACTCTTTAACCACTGGAGTTTTTCCTGAACATTGGAAGTCTGCCCTTATACGTCCAACATATAAAATTTCCTCTCACACTGAAGCAAAAGATGTCAGGCCAATCAGCATTCTCCCTGCTCTTTCAAAGTGTTTGGAAAGAATAGTGCACTGTCAAATTTCAATATTCCTAAAAGAAAATAATATTTTCAATAAGTTAGTTTCAATCAGGATTTCGATCAAATCATAGCACTGAAACGGCGCTTCTCAGTGTTACTGATGACATTCGCCAAGCGATGGATAGAAGTCAGTGCACTATTATGGCATTGTTTGATTTCTCCAAGGCATTTGACTGCGTTATATTCGGTTTGTTGTTAAGAAAGCTGCGTGCCTTAGGATTTTCCGAGGGTAGTATTACCTGGATTAAATCTTATCTCTCGAATCGGCGGCAGTGTGTAAGTGTGGCTGACACAGTATCTGACTACAGGATTCTCACTAGTTAGCACCCTACTACATAGCACCCCTTGGGTTTAGCACCCTAGTGTTGATTGGTCGTTAACTCTCGTGTTGAAGCCTCGGAGTATACTAATCATATTTTATGGCGATCAACTAGACACAAATAGGCAGTATTTTATGATATATTGTTTTACTTACAATTGTGCTAATAAATTGCCCATTACCACTGCATCCACGTTCATATATTTTAGTTCATATACTGTCATTTTAAAATAATAATAATAACACGAACAACATGGTTCTGGTCAGGTAATCCCAGGGTGACCAGACGGAAATTCCTAAAATGAAGACTTAGCGATGAAAAAGGAGGACATTAAAGCAAAAAGGACATATAAATCGAAAAATTAAATATTATTAATGAATATATTGATGCATAAACGTATTATCTGAAGCTAATATCTTTATGTAGCATAAGATCGAATTAATTATTGTTATAATTTTCCATTTCATACATTAGAACTGATTTAAATCAAAATTCTTAAACTTATATTAAAAATAACTTTTTGAAATAATTTGAATTAATTCATTACGTTATTAGAAAGCTGTAGTAACAGACATCTATTTGACATTAACACTGTAACAGACAAATATATAACGCATATCAAAATTAATACATATCATTCATAATACATAAGTAGGAAATCAAGGGGCAGTAGCGCCAGTGCAGCTGAGCGGATAGAAACAACAGTGAGTCAGTGACACTATAGACAACACTCAACATACAACTGAATCTAACAGCAGTTCACATGCCATGGCATTACGTGTGCGCTGCGGTAACGTATCATTGCCTATCTTCGGGACTGCGGATATTGGAAAACTTGTTAAGCTACAATTTTCGAACATTTAAGGGGGGTCGGAAGGGAAAAAAATACTTTTTAAATTTTGATTGCATATTAATATAAATTTCATGACCTTTAATGTAAGACCAAATTTATGCAATTCTGAAGAGTAGTTTTTTTTTTATTAATTATTTTGTGAAGTACTGCAACCACAATCCAGACCATTTTTTAAGTTGCATTCTTCAACGCTGCAACTTTATATAGTATGGCATAGGAGAAAAATGAAAGGTACTGTCATAATGACCACTTTCATCTACCTCAGGTTATTATGGAGGTAATCAAATCTATTTTCAAGGACCTCTCTAACCCTGATCTGTTGAGGCGATGCTTACATGGGGGTACTCAAAACCCAAGCGAGTATCTCAACAATATGATATGGGCTCGGGTTCCAAAACGTACATATGTCATGCTCTCTACTTTGGAACTTGGAGTTCATGAAGCAGTAGCATGCTTCAATGAGGGTAATATTGTAAGGTGTGAAGTGTTTGACAAACTAGGGATTGTTCCTGGAGATAATTGTCTAAAAACCCTTCAAGATTTAGACAATATGCGGATCAAGAAAGGTAATAAAGCTGTTGTGAAATAGAGAAAAAGTGCAGGAAGAAGCTAGCTGTGGCTAAAAGGAGATTAGAAGACCAATATGATGCTGCAGAAGACCCTGACAATCCATCTTATGGGGCTGGATTGCACTAAAAGGTAGGATGATTGTAAGTTTAACCTTTATCTTTGATTTCCCGAAAGTTTTTTTTTCTACTAAAGGAACATTTTCTCAGTACCTGTAAAAGAAAAATTGATGATGACTTGAAATGAAGACTTAACACAGGCTTTTGAAGATATTTTAATTTTAAAATTTTTATTTTTCGATTAATGTTAAAAAATGGTTTTAGGGTATTTTTTTTTAAATTGTAAAAATGTTATTTTTTGAATAATTTAAAAATCACTGTGTCAAAAGTTGTAAAATGGTATACAAAATGATATAAAAAAAAAGAATTACCATGTTATCTGTAATATTATAAAAATAAATGTTCCTTAAAAAATCAGCAAATTAACATTGCTAAGATACGGCTTCCCGACCCCCCTTAAGAAATCCTCAAAAACCCGGACATTTCACATAATTTTCAAAAGCCTGGAGGACAGGAGGACAAAAAGGAGGACATATCCTCCTGAAGCCAGAAGTCTGGTCACCCTGTATAGCCTCACACCGGCAGTGTTCTAACTCTGTTTATAAGTGCAGCATTGAATGATGGGCAGTGGTGACGATCCGGCGTCATCTGTCAATTGTCGTCTCTGTTTACTAAACAAACTGTCCTGACTTGTGCCATCAATATTTACACAAGTTGAGATGTGGGCATAAACACAATCTGTAGTAATCGGTTGCCACTTTCTGAGTACTGTATTAAGTGCATTAGAGCACACGTTATATATTTTATAAATATGACATGATAACCTAATCTTTATACTACATTATACATATTTAAATGTTTTGTAATTTATATATATATATATAAATTAAATTTGTATAGATGGCAATAGCCGAATTTAATTTAAATAAACATTGAATCACAAAAAGTACTTGCTCCTCCGGGACTCGAACCCGGATCTCTCACTTGCCGGGTGAATGTGCTACCATTACACCACAGAGCCCTTACTTTTTACGATTCAATTATTTAGTATTTAGCCGTATGTATTTTGTATTTAAATTCGCCATTGCCATGTATTCAAATTTAATTAACGTAAGGAAAAGTCGTCTGACAGATATTTGGTCTTCTGATCATATGTTAGTTTTGTTATTTAAACGCATATGTGACAGATACGGCCAAATACAAACTAGTTGAATCGTATAAAGTAAGGCCTCTGTGGTGTAATGGTAGCACATCCACTCGACAAGTGAGAGATCCGGGTTCGAGTCCCGGCGAAGCAAGTACTTTTTGTGTTTCAATGTTTATTGAATCATTTTATATATATAAATATATATAATTTACATCCTCTCTCTCTCTCTCAATATATATGTATGTAAATGAGAGTAAGGGACGGAGAGAGAGGGAGGGAGAGACATAGAGGGGGAGAGAGTGAGAGTGAGGGACGGTGAGAGACAGGGAGTGATATAGAGAAAGAGAGGGAGAGAGGGAGTGAGAGTGAGAGTGGTGGACGGGGGAGAGAGAGAGAGAGAGAGAGAGAGAGAGAGTGAGAGACGTGTGCCCTCCATCGCCACACCAGTGTCTATCTAGTCTAGACACTCTTTAGTGAGTATACTCCCCAGTGGCGCAATTGGTTAGCGCACGGTACTTATAAGACAGTGTTCGTGAGCAATGCCGGGGTTGTGAGTTCGAGCCTCACCTGGGGAATTTACTTTTTGCACTTTTCCATCAATTCATTTTAGTTTTATATTTTTAAATTTTCTAAGTTACAATTTGTCGCTAAATTTGTAATTCTAAACTTTTGACCATAGAACTGTGCCCATGCAAACTTCCTTCATTGGTGTGCCCATTTTATTGTATTTAAATGCCTCATTGTTAGCGAAATTTAATTGAGATTATTTATATTTTATTATAAAGAACGGAAAGAGGCATGAATGTTTTGAAAAACGAATTTTCAACACTCGTGAGGGGCCAGGAAAAAATTTGTTACAACGCACAAAATGCCAAAAATGGGTAGAATTTTATTAGGAATGTTATATTATGTTTAGTAAATTTAAATATAAGTAAACATTGTATTTTAGGTAATATTTTGATTATAAACTTGAAAGCGTGAGATAATTTGCATATTTACAATTATATAATATTTTTAAATCGTAAAAGTGGTTATAAAATACATATAAAATGAAGTAAACTATCAGATTATGGAGGATATTGTATTTTGGTTTGTAAGAACGAACGAGAACTGAAAACAATAAATAAATAAATAAATGTTTTATTGCGTTAGACAATATAACACTGTATGGCAATCGTCATTATATTTGTTTAAACTAAAAATTTTCCACTCATTCTTACATCTCAATCCCTTTTAGACATACATTGTCAACATTTATTCATTCCCAATCATTCGAATTGTCCCACTCTTTCACCTAATCAGTCTTCCAATTCGGTGGTCTCCCAATGGTGTGCCATGAACTCGTCTGTGCTGTAGAATGCTTTTGCAATCAACGCAGTTTTCAGACGGGTTTTAAATGCTTTGAGCATTGGGGCATTTTTGATTGAATTTGGCAATTTGTTGACGAATTGAACTCCCGCCTGTGACGGTAAACGTTCATGAACTGCCGTTCTGTGTCTCCCAGTTCGGTAGTTCTCCCTGCCCCTTGTTGCGTAAGAGTGTATGTTACTACCTCTTATGGTTTCGCATTTTGACATGAAGAAAAGGCATGTCTCTAATACGTAGAGGCAGGGTAGTGTCAACAGTTTCAGATTTTTGAATGCTGGCTTACACGACTCTCTCCTTTGCAGTTTGGCAATGATTCTGACTGCTCTTTTTTGCAGTATGAAGATTCTGGAAACATTTGTTTTTGAGCAACCCCCCCACAAAACCAATCCATAGGAGAGGTGTGGGTAGATTAGTCCATAGTACGCCGTCATCAGCACCTGAGTCGGGCAATACTCGGACAATGTACTGCGAACTGTACTAAGACAATGACTAGACTGCCATCTAGGAGTAGTGACGAGATCTACGCCGAAGCAGACTAGGCTTTGTGATTTCCAGTGAAGATTTTGGATTTCTGTTTAGTTTATTTTGAGATTTAATTTTAATTTTATATAACATAACAGCGTGTACTTGGTTTTCAATATTTTAGTTCTTTTGTAATACTTCAATATTTAAATAATTTTGTAATCTAGCCCCTTTCTCAAATTGTTAGCTTACATTTTTATTTACCTCCAATGAAACTTTGACAACCAAATCATTGTGAGTGTCCAATCCAGATATATTTTAAGGAACAAGCAAACAACAAGGTTTCGTTCACATCACCGTGGACAATGGGAACATCGTCAGAGAGTGTGAGAAGACCGCAAAGTGATCAAAATAATCTACCTCTCTTTTTTTCTTTCACTTGCATCTTGTTTTGTTACTTAAAATCTTAAGTGAACAAACATTTGGTCCGCACATCTACAAAAACTATTAAATAATTTCTAAAATATGAATTTTCATAGTATTTTTACTTTTTTAAAGGTAATAATTTATTAATCTCTCTTTAGAAAACAATATGTTTGCACTTAAAAGGATACTCCCAAAAAATAAAAATTCAATACAATCTGTCCATCCATACAGTTAGTAGCAGCTCCATGTTTCTTAACATTTATGAAAATAAAAATAGTTGGACGTAGCTCCTACACGGCTGACAGTATTCCACTATTCAGTATTGTCATGCAATTATTCATGTTGCTGATACCACAAACTAAAATGGAAATAACTAAATGCAGTACTTTGTTTGAAGTTTGTTCTTTCGTTTTATTCTGTTATTTGTATCACTGAACGATAGCAAATGTCCGGCTAAATCCTGTTTCATTCAATAAACATCGTAAAATACAAACTTCATTTAAAGAATTGATTCTAGGTATGGATCGACAACAAATCAAAGACCATGATATCTGGTATCTTAAGTTAACTAAACACACTAATCATTTAACTGTTTTGCATAAATGTACAGTTAAAAACCTTATGCCTTTAGGGTTAACTCTTTCATAGCAGGAAAGCCAGTCAAATTGTGTCTTCTGCTTCTAAATCCTTACTTAAGGGGGGGGGGATGCGTATCATAATCATGAAAGATACCTCCTCTAAAATAGTACTGAATGTAAAAAACTGAATAAAAAACCCTGATCGGTACAGAACTCAACAAGATTCTCGAGAACATCCAAAATAGCTGTAAAAAGATTCTGAAATAGACAAGAAAAACAATCTCAAAACTTGAAAAAAATAGTGATTTGCCAACACAATGTGATTTGCCTAAAAATGGCAAGGTGAATACCAATGCCAATAATAAAAATGTAATTAACCTCTCTTCAAAAATCCCCAATGAAGCGGAAATATCAGTTTTACCTAACGGTTTAAACTTTTCTGTGCCACAAAAATAGGTACAGGTACTGGATTACGTAACTGGAATCGCCTCGACCGTTGCACAGTTATCTGAGGAACAGGGTGACCGGTTTCGTTGTGAGGCCAGTCTTTTGCTCAGGAAAATTCCTCCCACAAAGCTCAGACAATAGAGGAGAAAAAGGCCATGTCGATCCTTGGGAAAGGCGACACGGTCAAAATCCTACCAGGCGATAAAGTCATCGCTACTGCTGTACTTGACTCAGTAGCGTATAAGAAAAGAGGACAGAAACTTTAGATATTGGTTTAAATATATAGTTTTCAATAAAGACTCAACTGATTCATTTGAACGCAAAGTGGTACACGCCTTAAGGAAACACAAAGCATATTTTGCAGATAAATTTAGATCTAAATTAAACCCCCCCCCCCTATGTATGGCCTTCATTAGTTCTCGTGATTTGGAATTGTCTAGAGTTCTTTTTGGACATTTTTATTTTGGTCATTGGCAGGTAAAACTTATTCTTGTATAAACATTCCAGGGATTTTGTATAGATGTCAAAATCCATGAATTTGACTGAAACTGACAAACGTAAGTTTTGACGTTGAAAGTCTATTCACAAATGTACCATTTCCAGAAACTCTCGAAATAATTGAATCACGTCTCAAAGAAGACCAAACATTACAGGAAAGAACTAAACTTCCCGTGCCAGTAATTATGGATCTGTTAAAACTGTGCACTCAATGCATTTATTTACCTTCAAGATGAGCAGATGGCAATGGGTTCTCCACTGTCTCCTATTTTTATCAATATCGTTGCGGAGAAATTTGAGCAACAAGCCTTGACTTAAGCACAGTTTAAGCCAAGATCAGGTGGAGGTATGTGGATGATACCTTTGTTGTTTTTCCTCATGGAGACACTGAATTGAATGAGTTTTTGAATCACATTAATAGTATTTCTCCTTCCATCCGCCTCACATTGAAAGTGGAAGTCCAAAACAAGCTTCCTTTTTAGGAGTGTGTGTATTAAGAGATAGTGACGCTCTTAAGACTACTGTTTTTCGTAAGAAAACACACACGGGAAGATACTTTAACTATCAATGAAACCATAACAAAATCTGTCAGAGGAGGATTACAAAGTGAGCAAAGAGCTTATGTTTAGATAAAGATGGATTAAAAGAGGTATTTAATAAAGTTGAATCGAATCTTAAACGTAATGGATACTCTCAATTAGTAATAAATAAGTAATAAACGAACCAGGAGAATCATTCCAGTCAGAAAAAAGAGAATAGTGATACATTTTCGTTTATGTAAATCCCTTGTGTGCTGGGGTTATCAGAGAAAATTAGTAGAATAGGTCTCTCTTTCTTTCTCTCTCTCTCTCTCTCTCTCTCTCCCTCCCTCCCCCCCAAGCGATACTCCTCTTGAGTGTGCAATGGAAGGTCCTGGAACGTCATCACGTTGATCAAACCTCTAGTGATGCTTACGATGAAGCCTAGTGTTCTGTTCGCTGTATTGAGGTATGTGAACTTGAGGATTCAAGGATGCAGTGAGCCACACTCCAAGGTTGTGGTTAGAGAGCGAAGCATGGGGGGAGAGCGGGGCCATTATCTCGTAATTATTCATTGCTGTGAGAGCCAATAGCAAGGGTCTAGCCACCTCTCTAAAGCCTCCGCCTCAGTGCTTACAAATAAATTATTGAGGAAGCCGCTCTCTCTCTCGTGCACAGAAGTAATATTACTGTCAAGCTGCAATCTATCCTACTTTATACATACTGTAACTCTTTTAGCTATAGTGTACAGTATAACTTGGTGTTGTGTTATATTTTTAAAGTGACTTGTTTTACATTTCTATGTAATTTTAAATTATAAAAAAATACGCCTTTACCTCTCTTTGTAATTTTCCTTATATCTAATCTTAAATAAATTAAAAAATAATTTTGAAAATTTTGCTCATACACTCGTGCACAAAAAGCACACAAAATCCGCGTATGTTTCGATTCTCGGAATCGCTGTAAACTTTGACAAACTAATGGATTTCAAAGTTTGACTCGACTTTATGCCTCATAGAGACATATGTCCAAAGAGGTATTTAAACATAAACAAACACACACAACACCGTACATTTTAAATTTACCATTACATTAGCTTTAATCAACTACAAATATTCTTACAGTTCCACTTTTTTAGTGAAAATTTTTAGTTGTATTATTGATTAGTTTTACTAATTTAAAGGTTTCATGTAATGTACAGAATATTTCTTCGAAAATAGTATATTTTATTTGAAAGAACATTGTAAACATTCTGCTTATTAGTGTACTCTATTACAGACACATATGTTCTAAAACTGTCTACGAAACCTTTTTCTAATGTTTTACACCAATAAAACAAAATATGTATAATTAATCAAATGTTCATCAGCCTTCATTTAGCACACATTGTTTTTTCTTTGTTTAAATTTTCTTGGCTTACGAGAATGTAAATACATTTATCATGTTTAGAAAGGTTTAAACCTCATGTCTTAAGACAATTAAAAATGCAAAGTTTGTTTTAAAACATCTGGAGAACATGAGAACTAATAGAGAACACTGTGTGCTTGTACTATGCATATGGTTTTGTTAATTTAAAGGGGCTAGCTAATTATCTACTCGCAACATCAAGTATTGTTACGGCTTGAAACATTTTTCTGTTGTGTCGTATGAAATTTTAAATTAAAGTTAAAATATAATATCACACTAAATGATGTTATAATACACCAAGTGGACATGTAAATTCACTGTACTGTAGGTCGGAAATTTTAAAATTGGTGAATTTAATTTAAAAGTTATAATTAACTCAGTGACAGACACGCTTAAAGAATAAATAGACTAATAGAACACGTTTATTGACACTTTTAAAGTTTCTCAAATCATAGTCTAATAAAGATTTCATTGAGGGTTAGTGAATACCTTGTAATGGTAACCCGTTTAGATCTAGTTAGAACATTCGTTGGGTAAATAATAAATTACTGAGATCTACGTCATTACCCATGTAATCCACGTCGATTCAATGCAGTCTGACAAAATAAATTTAAAAACAATTGTTTAAATTACCAGAAATAACACATTAGTAAACTTAATAATTTAACAATACACATTGTTCCGAAAGGCTAAAGGGTAATTTCATGACCGAGGTTAACGGAGAAGGCTTTGTGCTGTAAAGGAATGCATAGAATGACGATCAAACTGAGAAACTACAATGCAGCATACGAGACGAGAGTGGTTGATACCACTGACTCACTTGTATCCCCCCGGCCTGTAGTATACGGCACTGAATTACTTGTATCCCCCGGCCAGTAGCATACGGCACTGACTCACTTGTATCCCCCGGCCTGTAGCATACGAGACAAGAGTGGTTGATACCACTGACTCACTTGTATCCCCCCGGCCTGTAGCATACGAGACGAGAGTGGTCGGTACTACTGACTCACTTGTATCCTCCCGGCCTGTAGCATACGAGCCGAGAGTGGTCGGTACCACTGACTCACTTGTATCCTCCCGGCCTGTAGCATACGAGCCGAGAGTGGTCGGTACTACTGACTCACTTGTATCCTCCCGGCCTGTAGCATACGAGCCGAGAGTGGTCGGTACTACTGACTCACTTGTATCCCCCCGGCCTGTAGCATACGAGGCGAGAGTGGTCGGTACTACTGACTCACTTGTATCTTCCCGGCCTGTAGCATACGAGCCGAGAGTGGTCGGTACTACTGACTCACTTGTATCCTCCCGGCCTGTAGCATACGAGCCGAGAGTGGTCGGTACTACTGACTCACTTGTATCCCCCGGCCTGTAGCATACGAGGCGAGAGTGGTCGGTACTACTGACTCACTTGTATCCCCCCGGAATGTAGCATACGAGCCGAGAGTGGTCGGTACTACTGACTCACTTGTATCCTCCCGGCCTGTAGCATACGAGCCGAGAGTGGTCGGTACCACTGACTCACTTGTATCCCCCCGGCCTGTAGCATACGAGCCGAGAGTGGTTGGTACCACTGACTCACTTGTATCCCCCCGGCCTGTAGCATACGAGGCGAGATTGGTCGGTACTACTGACTCACTTGTATCCCCCGGCCTGTAGCATACGAGCCGAGAGTGGTCGGTACTACTGACTCACTTGTATCCCCCCGGAATGTAGCAAACGAGCCGAGATTTGGTCGGTACCACTGACTCACTTGTATCCCCCCGGAGTGTAGCATACGAGCCGAGAGTGGTTGGTACTACTGACTCACTTGTATCCCCCGGCCTGTAGCATACGAGCCGAGAGTGGTCGGTACTACTGACTCACTTGTATCCCCCGGCCTGTAGCATACGAGCCGAGAGTGGTCGGTACCACTGACTCACTTGTATCCAGCCGGCCTGTAGCATACGAGGCGAGAGTGGTCGGTACCACTGACACACTTGTATCCCCCGGCCTGTAGCATACGAGCCGAGAGTGGTCGGTACTACTGACTCACTTGTATCCCCCCGGAATGTAGTATACGAGCCGAGAGTGGTTGGTACCACTGACTCACTTGTATCCCCCCGGCCTGTAGCATACGAGGCGAGACTGGTTGGTACTACTGACTCACTTGTATCCCCCCGGCCTGTAGTATACGGCACTGACTCACTTGTATCCCCCCGGAATGTAGCAAACGAGCCGAGATTTGGTCGGTACCACTGACTCACTTGTATCCCCCCGGAGTGTAGCATACGAGCCGAGAGTGGTTGGTACCACTGACTCACTTGTATCCCCCCGGCCTGTAGCATACGAGGCGAGAGTGGTCGGTACCACTGACTCACTTGTATCCCCCCGGCCTGTAGCATACGAGACGAGAGTGGTCTGTACCACTGACCTATTTGTATCCCCCCGGCCTGTAGCGTACGAGCCGAGATTGGTCGTTACCACTGACTCACTTGTATCCCCCCGGCCTGTAGCATACGAGACGAGAGTGGTCGGTACTACTGACTCATTTATATCCCCCCGGCCTGTAGCATACGAGCCGAGAGTGGTCGGTACTACTGACCCATTTATATCCCCCCGGCCTGTAGCGTACGAGCCGAGAGTGGTCGGTACCACTGACTCACTTGTATCCCCCCGGCCTGTAGCATACGAGACGAGAGTGGTCTGTACCACTGACCCATTTCTATCCCCCCGGCCTGTAGCGTACGAGCCGAGAGTGGTCTGTACCACTGACCCATTTATATCCCCCCGGCCTGTAGCATACGAGCCGAGAGTGGTCAGTACCACTGACCCATTTGTATCCCCCCGGCCTGTAGCGTACGAGCCGAGAGTGGGCGGTACCACTGACTCACTTGTATCCCCCCGGCCTGTAGCATACGAGCCGAGAGTGGTCGGTACCACTGACTCACTTGTATCCCCCCGGCCTGTAGCATACGAGCCGAGAGTGGTCGGTACCACTGACTCATTTATATCCCCCCGGCCTGTAGCATACGAGCCGAGAGTGGTCTGTACCACTGACCCATTTATATCCCCCCGGCCTGTAGCATACGAGCCGAGAGTGGTCGGTACCACTGACCCATTTATATCCCCCCGGCCTGTAGCGTACGAGCCGAGAGTGGTCGGTACCACTGACCCATTTATATCCCCCCGGCCTGTAGCATACGATACGAGAGTGGTCGGTACCACTGACCCATTTCTATCCCCCCAGCCTGTAGCATACGAGACGAGAGTGGTCGGTACCACTGACCCATTTATATCCCCCCGGCCTGTAGCATACGAGCCGAGATTGGTCGGTACTACTGACTCACTTGTATCCCCCCAGCCTGTAGCATACGAGACGAGAGTGGTCGGTACTACTCTCACTTGTATCCCCCCGGCCTGTAGTATACGAGCCGAGATTGGTCGGTACCACTGACTCACTTGTATACCCCCGGCCTGTAGCATACGAGACGAGAGTGGTCTGTACCACTGACCCATTTCTATCCCCTCGGTCTGTAGCGTACGAGCCGAGAGTGGTCGGTACCACTGACCCATTTATATCCCCCCGGCCTGTAGCATACGAGCCGAGATTGGTCGGTACTACTGACTCACTTGTATCCCCCCAGCCTGTAGCATACGAGACGAGAGTGGTCGGTACTACTCTCACTTGTATCCCCCCGGCCTGTAGCATACGAGCCGAGATTGGTCGGTACTACTGACTCACTTGTATCCCCCCGGCCTGTAGCATACGAGCCGAGATTGGTCGGTACCACTGACTCACTTGTATCCTCCCGGCCTGTAGCATACGAGCCGAGAGTGGTCGGTACTACTGACTCACTTGTATCCTCCCGGCCTGTAGCATACGAGCCGAGAGTGGTCGGTACTACTGACTCACTTGTATCCCCCCGGCCTGTAGCATACGAGCCGAGAGTGGTTGGTACCACTGACTCACTTGTATCCCCCCGGCCTGTAGCATACGAGCCGAGATTGGTCGGTACTACTGACTCACTTGTATCCCCCCGGAATGTAGCATACGAGCCGAGAGTGGTTGGTACCACTGACTCACTTGTAATCCCCCCGGCCTGTAGCATACGAGGCGAGACTGGTTGGTACTACTGACTCACTTGTATCCCCCCGGCCTGTAGCATACGAGCCGAGAGTGGTCGGTACTACTGACTCACTTGTATCCCCCCGGAATGTAGCAAACGAGCCGAGATTTGGTCGGTACCACTGACTCACTGACTCACTTGTATCCCCCCGGAGTGTAGCATACGAGCCGAGAGTGGTTGGTACCACTGACTCACTTGTATCCCCCCGGCCTGTAGCATACGAGCCGAGATTGGTCGGTACCACTGACTCACTTGTATCCCCCCGGCCTGTAGCATACGAGCCGAGAGTGGTCGGTACTACTGACTCACTTGTATCCCCCCGGCCTGTAGTATACGAGCCGAGAGTGGTTGGTACCACTGACTCACTTGTATCCCCCCGGCCTGTAGCATACGAGCCGAGATTGGTCGGTACCACTGACTCACTTGTATCCCCCCGGCCTGTAGCATACGAGCCGAGATTGGTCGGTACCACTGACTCACTTGTATCCCCCCGGCCTGTAGCATACGAGACGAGAGTGGTCTGTACCACTGACCCATTTGTATCCCCCGGCCTGTAGCATACGAGCCGAGAGTGGTCGGTACCACTGACTCACTTATATCCCCCCGGCCTGTAGCATACGAGACGAGAGTGGTCTGTACCACTGACCCATTTCTATCCCCCCGGCCTGTAGCATACGATACGAGACTGGCCGGTACTACTGACCCATTTATATCCCCCGGCCTGTAGCATACGATACGAGAGTGGCCGGTACTACTGACCCATTTATATCCCCCCGGCCTGTAGCATACGAGCCGAGATTGGTCGGTACTACTGACTCACTTGTATCCCCCCGGCCTGTAGCATACGAGCCGAGAGTGGTCGGTACCACTGACTCACTTGTATCCCCCCGGCCTGTAGCATACGAGACGAGAGTGGTCTGTACCACTGACCCATTTCTATCCCCCGGCCTGTAGCATACGAGCCGAGAGTGGTCGGTACCACTGACCCATTTCTATCCCCCCGGCCTGTAGCGTACGAGCCGAGAGTGGTCGGTACTACTGACCCATTTATATCCCCCGGCCTGTAGCATACGATACGAGAGTGGCCGGTACTACTGACCCATTTATATCCCCCCGGCCTGTAGCATACGAGCCGAGATTGGTCGGTACTACTGACTCACTTGTATCCCCCCAGCCTGTAGCATACGAGACGAGAGTGGTCGGTACTACTCTCACTTGTATCCCCCCGGAATGTAGTATACGAGCCGAGAGTGGTTGGTACCACTGACTCACTTGTATCCCCCGGCCTGTAGCATACGAGACGAGAGTGGTCTGTACCACTGACCCATTTCTATCCCCCGGCCTGTTGCGTACGAGCCGAGAGTGGTCGGTACCACTGACCCATTTATATCCCCCTGGCCTGTAGCATACGAGACGAGAGTGGTCTGTACCACTGACCCATTTCTATCCCCCCGGCCTGTAGCATACGATACGAGAGTGGCCGGTACTACTGACCCATTTATATCCCCCCGGCCTGTAGCATACGATACGAGAGTGGTCGGTACTACTGACCCATTTGTATCCCCCCGGCCTGTAGCATACGAGCCGAGATTGGTCGGTACTACTGACTCACTTGTATCCCCCCGGCCTGTAGCATACGAGCCGAGATTGGTCGGTACCACTGACTCACTTGTATCCCCCCGACCTGTAGCATACGAGACGAGAGTGGTCTGTACCACTGACCCATTTCTATCCCCCGGCCTGTAGCATACGATACGAGAGTGGCCGGTACTACTGACCCATTTATATCCCCCCGGCCTGTAGCATACGATACGAGAGTGGCCGGTACTACTGACCCATTTATATCCCCCCGGCCTGTAGCATACGAGCCGAGATTGGTCGGTACTACTGACTCACTTGTATCCCCCCAGCCTGTAGCATACGAGACGAGAGTGGTCGGTACTACTCTCACTTGTATCCCCCCGGCCTGTAGTATACGAGCCGAGATTGGTCGGTACCACTGACTCACTTGTATACCCCCGGCCTGTAGCATACGAGACGAGAGTGGTCTGTACCACTGACCCATTTCTATCCCCTCGGTCTGTAGCGTACAAGCCGAGAGTGGTCGGTACCACTGACCCATTTATATCCCCCCGGCCTGTAGCATACGAGCCGAGATTGGTCGGTACTACTGACTCACTTGTATCCCCCCAGCCTGTAGCATACGAGACGAGAGTGGTCGGTACTACTGACTCACTTGTATCCCCCCGGCCTGTAGCATACGAGACGAGAGTGGTTGGTACCACTGACTAACTTGTATCCTCCTGGCCTATAGTATACGAGCCGAGATTGGTCGGTACCACTGACTCACTTGTATCCTCCCGGCCTGTAGCATACGAGACGAGAGTGGTCGTACTACTCTCACTTGTATCCCCCCGGCCTGTAGCGTACAAGCCGAGAGTGGTCGCTACCACTGACCCATTTTTATCCCCCCGGCCTGTAGCATACGAGCCGAGATTGGTCGGTACCACTGACTCACTTGTATCCTCCCGGCCTGTAGCATACGAGACGAGAGTGGTCGTACTACTCTCACTTGTATCCCCCCGGCCTGTAGCATACGAGGCGAGAGTGGTCGGTACGGTGCGCCCTGAATTAGCACCCCCTGGACATAGCACCCCCTCGCTACTGACGTCATTTTGACGTCACGAAAGGGGGTGCTAAATCAGCACAGTGGCCGTGTTCAGGCCCTGAATAAGCACCCCCTTCGAATAGGGGGGTCCTAATTCAGTGCGTTGACCGTGCTCATGTGCTGATTTAACACCCCCTTGAATCTGGGGGCTGCTAAATCAGCGCCGTATTGATGAGATGAATAATTACTCCAACAGAATAGAATAATAAACGTTTAACCATATTGTGATTTATTTCTCAATAAAATAAAATAATATATATATATATATATTTAATAATTTAAATATATTGCAATGAGTATATTTACTGCATCGCTGTGGTTTACTTAATATTTCAAAAACAAACAGTTCATTACCAATTGTGAAAATAGTATGCATCAAATATACTAAAGTAAAAAAACTAGGTTCTAGGCATTCAAATACAGGTTTATTTTAAAGTAAATTTAATTTGAAATCATGGTACGAACAATGCAGAGGAACTGATACTCCGTAAATCCGGCATGTGTAATAAATATACATGGTCATAGATTATATCAACTTATTAACCACTTTAAAAACAATTATTTATTTATTTTAATTTTTTGAATACCAATCAAAAGCGGGAAAATTTAGAACCGTGAAATTGTAATTTTGCGACGGCTAAGAGCCAATTATTTTTAAAGACGCATCATAAACTGAATTATACTATTTAAACTGAATAGTATAATTTCAAACACACTTGACAAACAGTTTTAAAATATTAGTTTATATCTACAAGAATCAATATCATTCAGTTATATCCATATCAGTTAGTTCAACTATAATTAAAAAAAAAGTTGAAAACAATGTTAAATACTACTACCGTTTTTTTCAAAAGCGTTATTGCTTAGGTGAAAATATACATTTATATACTGAGTATTATGGATCTACATTGCTTACTTTCCCCTCTGTCGGTTAGTGTTGCGTTTATTGTTTTTGTTAAAAATGGAATATCTTGGAAAATCTGAAAGGAAAACCTAATAAATTTAATCCTACCAAGTCTTGGTCAAAATTTTATGGTGGCTAAAAATATATTATGATGTTATCTTTAATACTTTCAAAATAGTGGCTATTAAAATATTTTACCTTTTAACTTCTTAAAATCTGCAATTAATTCTAAAATATTGCAAGAA
Organism: Homalodisca vitripennis; assembly: GCF_021130785.1. Classification (NCBI taxonomy): domain Eukaryota; kingdom Metazoa; phylum Arthropoda; class Insecta; order Hemiptera; family Cicadellidae; genus Homalodisca; species Homalodisca vitripennis. The sequence goes on from NC_060215.1 coordinate 24,933,056, forward strand.
AATGAATTTGAGAGGGTTCTATCACAAATCTAATGACCAAATATATAAAATATAATATGCACAGATTTCCTTGTAACAAAACACTGTCGATATTGAGGTTCTCAGCGAGTAGGTCACAATACAAAAATCGAGTAAACGGCAGCTCCAGAATATCTTATGCCCAATTGTGCTCACATCTTAGTCCCTTCATTTAAAGTACAGGGAAATACATTAATATCTGTTGCCAAGCAACTTTTTTCGAATAAATTAAAAAACTACTAGAGATATTGCAAATTTATCAACAATGAACGCCTTTATGAACAATGAAGGACAAAAACAAACGTCTTAATTAACAATAATAAACTGTTGTATTTGTCATAAAGCTTAAATGTATTCACAATATATGTTAAAAAAACTAAATAAAGTGACTAGGTTATCTGTTATATATTAAGAATAATAAACAACAAGAAAAATCGTACAATAATATTTCAGACAATAATGCTTTTTATAGATGACAAAATCAAAGATAAGCGGTTTTTATTGGAAAATACATCTGATTGTCGCTTGACTAAATTTTCGTAAATAAATATGTCCCTAAAAACAACAGATATTTAAATAAATTGATTACACATCTAATATATGATTCTATTCTATCCTTAGATAGGCCTGAAAACATGTATTTCAAATGTTTTGCATAATAAATCACAAAAATAAAAGAAATAGGGATAAGATACTCTAAAGCTGATATTAATTTATTTTCACGAACCATGTTTTTTTACAGTACAGATGCTCTTAATGAGTTATTTATTATTAGTTTGAAATAGTATTTGAGTAATTAGATTTGTGATACAATCCACGATCAGATTTATTCTTGTATACCTGCTGGATTTTAAGACATTCAAAGTTAATCAGATTTAATGGCCGCCATTTCGAAAGTATTAATGAATATTGTTTATAACTGGCCTTATTACCACAAATATTTGATCCAAATTAGGTAGGATTTGTTTATTCGTTTTAAGATATTAAAGCGAATTTGTATATAAAAAACACATACAGACTGGACGGATAGGAAACTAAGCACCAAAGGTCTATTTCCATATTCTGAAATGAGTTTGCCATGACCTGAGCAGTTGCGGTATATAGACTTGTCCTAAGAATTACAGGACACTCTGTACAATAAAATTATTATAGAGAGTGTTCCACAATCTCTACCAATATTTATCAGACATTATTCATGGACCAAAGGCAAAAACAATCATATTCACCTTTCTAAAACTCAATAATTACTCTAATAGCCACAATTTTGTTTTTGTTTTTGTCTTTTTTTACTTTTACTATTTATATTTGATGGATTGTTTAGGTTAAAATTTTGTATATACCTTTATATCCTTAAGGAAAATCAAAAATTTAAATTTCTTACAAGCTTTATTTTCAAAATAGTGATTTCTAAAAGATCTTTAAGCGTAAATATCTTAAAAAGCGATATATGGTAAAAGAAGATCTAAAATTATTACACAATTTAATAAAAAATCTAACGATACCAAGTTTTAAAAAATTGGTTGTGAAATAAGGGAGATAGTAGTTTGTTTTTTTAAAAACCAATTAGGCCTACTGTTTTTTTAAAACCAATTACTGTTTTTTAAAACCAATTACTGTTTTTTAAAACCAATTACTGTTTTTTTAAAACCAATTACCAAAACAATATCCGCCTTTATTATATGACTGAATGTGGGCTGCAACAATCAGCTGTTTTGATTTTAGCTGCTCTAATCAGGTGATTTTAACATAACATTGCTGAACTGTGGTCCATAATATTCTTAATTATTTCTAAACAAAGTTTCTTTTGATTGAGACATCAGAAAAAAACACTCTAATACATGTTGATTACCTAGACCAAAAATTAAAAATGTCTTTGTAGTTATTATATGTCTATTTAATATTTTGTTTTTTAAATGGAAGACCTCAGACCTACTATTGGCTTGTAAATTTATACGGAGTTTGTAGATATGCTATTGATTACGGTGTTAAACGTAGATGCTTAAATGTACCAGTAAAGATTGCTATTTGTTGCAGTTGTTAAGTTTGTTCTAACCGAGGTTTGAAGATTTTGTTCTACCCGGAAAATAAAACATTAAAAACATAAAAGTTTACTGTATACAAAATGAAATATTATGTATATTTGTATAGTATTTTTTTTATTATTAATAAAGTAATATTTATGCTTCTATACATCTGTTTACTACCTAGTTTACAAATCAGTTATAAAAAATTACAACGAATTGAAAATTAGAGTGTAACAAAAATTCTCTACACTTTCCGATATAAATAGCATTAAAATAAAAGTACAGCTAAGCTGAAGTGTAATTTTAAATTTTACCTTTTTATAGACGCTTTTATTAAAGACTTCACTGAGATTTCACTCTTCTTTTTTACAATATTGCAAGAATGTTCATCCTTAAGTTTGACACTTCCAGATACATGGGGTTAGAAGTGCACGTCTGACTAATGTAACACACAATAGTGAAATATTCTTTAACTGCATACAAAAAGACGATGATTTTCAGTTTTTGTCTATACATCATTACCGTGTTCTACTTTATCTTTTCTCTTTACTCGTGTAAAATTATCCGTTACCCTAGAGAGTATAATATGCCACACCTTGGGCCTGTACACTCAAACATTGTTTGATTTCTTCTTATATTTTTTAGGAAATTTCATCAAACAAATTCACTATACATAATAAGTTATGTATTAATATAGGAATAACAACTGAGAATAACATCGATATTATTACTCAACCACTCGATACGGCCACATCAGTTTGAAAAGTAGGGTCGGTAGTGCACGGACGGGTTTCGTCAGCTTCGTCAAAATTATGTGTGGAACCTACAGTCCTACAATCGATATTTGCAGGTTGATTTCACTCTGTATATTTCATATTTGGTAGACGGCCAATATATAACGAGCAGCAACGATGTTAAGGCAAAAATAACGAGTTTCAAGTTTTTAAATGTTTACTAGCTGATACCCGCCCCTTCGTACGGATTTTTTTTTAGAATAACTGGTACGTCATAGACATCTCCTTCATGTCTTTAAAAAAATGGCATACTACTGATGAAATAAATTATGGTCATTGGAAAATATTCCAATTTTAATTTCAATGCGACATTCCATGATTTTTTGAACTGATGTTCTAAAGTAATTAAAAATCACGATCCCTCCTTTCCTAAAGTACTGTTAGGTAATAAAAGATTTATGATCCACATTTGAAAATAGGGTTACTCATAAAAAGGAGCAACAAAACATATATGTGGGAATACTTTACATGTAATAGTTGATATCACTTAATATGAAAGTCCTAATATGAATTCTATTATTCATTCTCGTAATATTACACTAATTATCATCGATACCGTTAGAAAAAGTAATATAATCGAGGGTATAATCCTTTACCAGAGGGATATATCTGCTAGAAGTAAGATGGACAGAAGTCGACCAAACATTTTTTTACATTAACTAGTTAGGAAGAAACTTTTGTGGATTAATATACTTCATCCTTAGCTACCAATGCCTCATCCATAAGTTTTTTTATCACAGTGTTAAGTTCATAAACTAATAATGTAATCTTCAAGTTGTAGCCTCATGTGAAATGTATATTGATGTTTTCTATATATTCCTTTAATCATGAAACATAGTTAGGCATGATTCTATAGAGGATATTTTACACGTAAGCAATAGTAATACTTATGGGCGTAACCTTGAAATATTTTTGTGAGTACCATTCTACGGATTTTTGTTGTAGTGTTAAGTCTATGTAGCTGTTCCATTGTGCAGATGATTCAATGTACGCCTAATAGTGCATAAGATAAAAAATTATAATCTAGTTTCTTACTGCAGATGGTTACGAGTAATTATTTAAGGGCAGGTACTGAAAAATTATTTCTGTAATAAATGACAAGTCCAAAAACTGTAATTTTCATACTTCATCTGTTTCATTCTATGAAACCTAATTTTGAAATGTAATTAAAATTAAATATGAAACAAAAATGCCGCAGAGAAAAATTCTATACTGTGTGACAGTGAACTATTTTGCCTAAAATACGAGCCTAAATTGTTTACAAAATTATTTGTTGTAATTGTTTTTTAAATTTGAGTTAATTAAACTAAAAAAAGAAGATTCCATTTCCGTGAAGCTATTAAATGAAATAAATACTTTAATTATGGATTCATATACAAATAACGTAGTTTTAATTATATGTAGAAACATGTTTCATTGAGTTTTCACGATTGGGTTAAGCTTGAACTGTTAATGCTCAGTGAATACCCTTAACTAGACTATGAGTAGACTAGATCTTTCATTGGTATGGACGCCCAGTACTCAATACCAGTACAATAAAAATGACACAGCAAAGATACTAGACTAATTGTGTATAAAAACCATAATTACATTTTTACCTTCCGTAATATTCCAAAAATCGACTCAGAATCGACGAGAATTTTATGTTTTTTTTAATGATATATTTAGCAGTGCGTTAATTAAATTTACAAACATATTAACTGAAAGAATAAAACTGAAATAGAATAAATGAAGGATATGATTTAATTTATTATTTTAATAGGTGATATATAGAACAAATTAAGAAAGCAAAGTCAATGAGTGAAAATTATTACACAAATATGACAATGCGTATGAGAGGGAGGAGTGCTAAGGTCTATTAGCCTTGTTAGTCGGAGCATTATTATGTAATATTAAGTCTATGGTATTTTTAAGAGAAAGTAGCCATATTTGATTATTATATTATTTAATCGTTCATCGGAAATTGCAAAACAATCGTAGATAGTAGCTTATAAGTGGCAGCGTCACAAAAATCCAGATAACAACTATTATATTTATGATTGAATTGAATATGTAAAAGATAAATATCCTTTTTGCTGGTTGAATGCCAGGGGGTGCTAATTCAGTGACTGAGCCATGTCCATGCGCTGAATAAGCACCCCCTTGGAACAGGGGGGTGTTAATTCAGGGCCTCGACCATGTTCATGCGCTGATTTAGCACCCCCTTGTAGTCGGGGGGTGCTAATTCCGTGCCTGGTCCGTGTCCGTGCGCTGAATTAGCACCCCCCTGCCGTGACGTCAGAGCCCGAGGGGGTGCTTATTCCAGGGGGTGCTAAAGCAGCGTCCCCGTCGGTACTACTGAATACTGAGAAATAATACAGGACCAAGAATAGAGCCTTGAGGAACACCACAAGTAATGGCTCTATATGATGAGAAAACTTTGTTTTGGCCATCGAGGATTTGGACGGTTTGGTTCCTATCAGACAAATACGACTTTATGAATTGAAAAGAGTGACCTCTAACTCCATATTTTTCTAGTTTTCCAAGGAGAATATTATGATCAACGGAATCAAAACGCTTTGCTTAAATCACAGAAAACACCAAGGGAATGAAGGCTTATTGTCCAAAGAAAGCGATAGTTCGTTTATAAAATTGAAGATGGCTGATGTAGTGGATTTCCCTTGGCGGAAGCCATGCTGATGAGTAGAGAAAATGTTGTTGATTTCTAGAAAAGCCAAAAGTTTTCGACAGACTATTGATTCAAGAATTTTTGAGAAGGACGATAGAATTGAAATCGGTCTATAGTTTTCAGGTAGTTGTTTACTGTGAGATTTGTAGACTGGAATGATTTTACTGATTTTTAAGAGGTTTATAAATATACCTGAAGATAAACTGGAATTACAAATGTGAGAGAATACTACACTTACAGAAGGAAAAATCTTCTTTAACACTGTGCTAGGAATCTCATCCACTCCAGCAGCATTTGTACTCCTCAGCCGCCTCACCGCTGTCTCAACCTCTGAAACTGACACCTCGGAAAGATACATACTATTCAAGCGTGCGGTGATACCATCCACAGGGTTGTAAGCCCCACTAGGCTGTGATGGGGGTTGCAGCCCCAGTCCTGAAAAAACTGTTAAAATACTCAGCAACATCATTACAATTCCTTATTCGTTTGTCATTGACACTTAGTTCAATATTTCTTATTTTTTGTGGTTTAAATTTCAAGATATCATTGATTGTTTTCCAGATTGATTTTGAACGATTTTTTGAATCTATGATTTGGTTATCATGAAAAGATCGCTTTGCTTTGTCAACCTCAATTTTGTACTCACGTTTCCTCTCAGTAATTGTTTGTTCGATTTCAGGTGTCCGTGATAAGGAGAGTACAAAACGAATGTTCTCATGGTCACGTTTCAAATCCGGCGTTATCCATCTCTGTGGCTGTTTCTTTCTAACACTGATTTTTTTGTTTTAAGCGGGAAAGCTATATCAAAATAATACCTAAAAATTCTTGAGAAAATAGCACATTTTTCATTTGTGTCAGTAGCATTATAAACTTTGTCCCATCTCTCCGCCTGCAATAAATTTGTAAATGTAGCAAAATCATTGTCTGTAAAATAACGTTTTCTTTTATTTGAACGTGTTTTTTAAATGGCACACCTGGTGAAATATTAAAGTATACTACTTGAGCTCTATGGTCTGAAAAAGATATGTCAAGATTTTTTATCAGCAAGATTTGATTAGAGTCCATATTAGTCACAATATTGTCATTAATACTGCTACCAGTGGATGTTATTCTTGTGAAATCTTTTATAAGAGCTACAAATCTATATAAATGAAACATGTCATTAACAGTTAGTTACACACTCTTGATTAGTCAGATTGTGAAAGGGTATATTAAAATCTCCACATAAAATTGTGCTATAACTAGAAGACTCAAGAGAAAGAAATAATTCATTTAGTCCATTTATAAAAATTGAAAAATTACCAGTTGGAGGTCTGTAGATAACAACTACGTTAATTCTAAGGAAAGAGATTGAACACCTGTCAACTCTATATGTGATTCCACACTCAAGCTTTTCACATTTTCCATGATTTCAGTGCACAGAAAAGTTTTTGAAAAAATTGCAACGCCTCCACCTACATGGTTCCTTCTATTTTCAAAAGAAACTAATTTATAAGTATGAAAAAAACATTATTTAAGTTATCATCATGTAACCATGTTTCAGAGATGCAAACTATATCGGGATTCGTGTCGTCCAAAAAAACATTTATTTGATCAATTTTATTACAAATACTCCGAGCATTGAAATGGATTAAGCTAAAATTTTCATTCTGCTTTTTATAAGAAATGCATTTTTTGTGCAGATGAAGTCAAGTTTAGATTGTTAAGTACAGATTGTCTAAAAAAGAAGTTTTTTTCATTATTAAGCTGGTTACACGATGAGTATTTTTTTGTTAGAATAAGAGAGCTATTCACACGTACAGGGCTTAGGCCAAGAGGAGGAAAGTCCACAAGCGAATCTATTGACACCGTACCGGAAGAGTCGGAGACCATCGGCAGCGGCAGGGTGGTAGCGGGCGGTCCCACTGGGTAGGGGCCGGGGCAGGGCTCTATGCGGTCGAGATCCAGTCTCTCTGCGGCAGGTGGTCGTGCTGGTAGGTTTTGAAGCCTCAGCAGGCAAGGCTGGACAAAGTCCTGAAGATGAGTGCACAGAAGACTGGACTCGTGACTAGACAGTTTTAGCAATCGCACAGCTCAGAACCTTCTTTCCATGCTTGTTTAGATGGGAGTCCGTGGCGTGTGTAGTGGCTTCTGTAGAGAATGCAGTTCAACTCGCCATACGTCAATCTGAGTTTACCCTTGTATTCTCGGATGAATTTTGCTATTGCCAGGTTAGCATAGAAGATTGCATCGTTTAGATAGTTTCGTGTGGTCTCCGCACCAGCTACATCAAGGAGGAAAACGAGAGGATTCACTCTTGGTTTCTGTGACTGGCGGGTCAACGCTTTGGAAATAAATATCTTATGTCCCAACTGAATTAGTAGCTTTTCTAGACCAACAAACTTTGGAGATGAGACTTTACATCCAGGATGTTCTCTTTCTCTGTCGTCTAGTAATTGCTGAGATTTTACCGATGTTCTTAGTCAGGTGCAGTTTCGAGTCCTTAGTGGTACCTGTTCCCAAGACATTTTTGCAAGAACCTCAGTTGTTTTTGCTAGTGTCAAGTTTATTAGTTTTTTTAGAAATTTTAACCTTTCCACTGTTTTTGGTTCAGTTCATTCATGGTAAATGCTATCCAACGAATTGCTAATGCTAGTAAGCTTGTTCTTTCAACATGCTATTAATATTAACATCGGTTTTTAAATTTTTAATTCAATTAAAATGTCATTTTTGATGATAAAATAAGGTAAATGCATTTTGACGTCGAGTGAAAGGACGATCCTAGGGGAAAGGTCTTTTGTTTCATCTACACTGAAAAACACATACCTTGTCTTTCACTACAATACACAGCAAAAACCTTTTTTCATACTTAATTTAGTAATTATATTTCAAAATTTGTGTTTATGGAACCAAAAAAAAGAAGCATGGTTATGACAGTTTTTTAATTGTCAATTATTACAAACATAAATATTTTTCAGTACATCTGCCCTGACATGCAAAACAATTGTAATTTATGTTTCAGGCCTACCTACGGATAGCAGAGTCATATATTTGATGGTTAATGAATTTGTTTTAATATCTGTTGTTCTAGGACATATTTATTTATTAAAATTTAGTCATGAGAAAATCAGATGGATTTCAAATAAAACAGCTTATCTATCTATGATGTTGTCATCTATATACAACAGTTAATAAGTCTCTTTTATTTAGTAATTTTGAAGGTATTATCATAACAAATTTTTGCATCTATCCTTCCCACCATAAGCATTTGACCAAGGCTTGGTAAGATGGAATTTATTAGGGTTTAAGATATTAACTTTTTAATAAAAAAAACCCACATACTCATATCGAAAGAGAGGAAACTAAAAAATGATGATCCATATTAGTCCGTATATCAATGTGTCTGTCTTTAATTGAGCAATAATGCTTTTGAAAATATGGTAATATATTTATTGCTACGTGTTTTAACATGCCTTGTTACAGCGTTTTCATTCTTTGTTGATTATTTCAACTAACTGATATGGATATAACTGAAGCCAATCAACTTCACGAACTATCGTCTTGCACAAACTCCTCTACAAACTAAAACAAACTCCTCTACAAACTAAAAACACGTTGATAACAGACATTGATACTTGTCTTGTAAACATTACATAATATTGTAATTTTTGTCCAGTGTGTTTGAACTATACTATTTAAATTGGTCTGTGCCAAAATCATTGATCCAAAATTACACTTTCACTGTACAAAATTTTCCCAAGTTTGATTGGTCTTCGCTGAATTCTAAACAAATAGATAATTGTTCTTAAAGTGGTTAATAGGTTGATACAATCTCTGACCATGAATACTTATTACACATGCCGAATTTAAGCAATATCAAGCCCTCTGCCTGGTTGTACCACGGTTTCAAATTAAATTTACTTTAAAATAAAGTTTTATTAGAATGTCTAGATCCCAGTCTTTTAACGTAAGCATAGTTGATGCATAATATTTTTTACAATAGGTAATTAATTATTTGTTTTTGAAATATTAAAGTCAAATCATAGCAAAACAATAAATATACCAATTAACAGTACTGTAAATCGCAATATGGTTAGTTTTATTGTTTTATCGGTACGGGGTGCTTATTCAGGGCATGGACACGGTAACTGCGCTGATTTAGCACCCCATTTCGTGAGGTTAAAATGACGTCAGTAGCGAGGAGGTGCTAATTCAGGCGCACCGACAGCCAGAGCGGTTTATGCTGATAAACAATGCTTAATTATAGCGGTCAGAGACACGTATGCTGGGGCGAGGTATCAACTGCACGTGTGACCTTGGACTGTCAATACGGAGGAGTGACCGGGGGGGGGGGGCGGAGGGAATAAGGACATTATTTGCCCAGTCAGACGCTACAACTGAGTCACACAAACGCACGCACACATTTTCGGATTTATGGTGGATGGTGGTTTTGGATTATGGGGGTTATAGTCATATAACATTTTAAAAAACTCCGGAAATTCCATTTTGAGGACGATTGCAATTAGCAGATTCCTACCTTAAAGTGATAATGACGACAATTAAATATCTAAATTTCATAAATTACCGGACTTATCTAACTATCCTCAGAAAGAATACACAGCTGAATTGCAATATGATAAATAAAATAAGTAAATGTTACTTGTAGCCAGGTTTAGACTAGTAATCCATACACATGGGGAGGATTTTGAACAGTGTTTTTGCGGGTTTATGAATGTATCTGAAAGTAATGAATCTTGATTTATAAAAAATCAAACATTTCATGATAAAACCCAAAAGAAATTACGATACATTTAGAACAGGGTTCATACAGAAATACTAAATTTACTTTGACTTTCATGACTATAATCAGATGTATAAATTATAATAATGTATAATTATGAGTTTTTATAATATTTATAAATTGTCCCCGACTCTCGGCTTGCAATAAATACTTATTTTGGAACATTTTCAGTGTTAAATAAAACATGTTATATTTTTTGTCACAGTTTTATCATCGGCTGGGATATTGCCATGAAGCCGAGGGAAAACAATTTGAACACCTCCTGTAACAATCTAGGTAGTGAATTTTGAGTTGCGATTGTCACTAACCACTAAAATTTGTTAATGTGAAATAAAACTAATTAAAGAAACTTGCAGAGTTTCCAGTTTATTTTAAAAATCTGAACCGCTGCAAGTTTTTTTATCGCAACGGAAGCTTTTAAAGTGCAATTTTTCAGCATTCTTCTTTGCTTGACTAGCCCTTTACAGTGATGTGCTCACTAGTGGCACCAAAAAGTTCAATTTTAGGCCCTATGTAACTGTACACAGTTTTATAATTGTGCGTTTATGAGCACGGTAGAGTTACCCTCTTCATCACCCCTGCAAACCTTGCAACTTTACACACATTGTAGGTCATTATGCAAAAGACTGTTGGTGCATGTTGGCCAGCTCCCATTCTTCTTCAGACACTCATTCAGAAGTAGTTACATGAAAGATCCATATATAAGGTTGAAAGTCAGGTCGTGGATGGAGAGTCGAGGATGGTGGAGGTGATGTAAGAATTAATAAATCCACAGTTTTGTTTACATTTTTATTCAGTGCTGGAACACAGTGCCCTTCATAATAACAAAGGAAACGTTTAGATCATACAAAAAATATATAGAAAAATTAACACAAATAGCTGCATAAAAACATTTGATCAGTACAAGAACATTTGCTGCAAGTAAACAAGTGCCCTTCATAATAACAAAGGAAACTTTTAGATCATACAAAAAATATATAGAAAATTTAACACAAATAGCTGCATAAAAACATTTGATCAGTACAAGAACATTTGCTGCAAGTAAACAAGTGCCCTTCATAATAACAAAGGAAACTTTTAGATCATAAAAAAACATATAGAAAATTTAACACAAATAGCTGCATAAAAACATTTGATCAGTACAAGAACATTTGCTGCAAGTAAACAAATGCCCTTCATAATAACAAAGGAAACTTTTAGATCATAAAAAAAAACATAGAAAATTTAAACACAAATAGCTGCATAAAAACATTTGATCAGTACAAGAACATTTGCTGCAAGTAAACAAGTGCCCTTCATAATAACAAAGGAAACTTTTAGATCATAAAAAAAACATATAGAAAATTTAACACAAATAGCTGCATAAAAACATTTGATCAGTACAAGAACATTTGCTGCAAGTAAACAAGTGCCCTTCATAATAACAAAGGAAACTTTTAGATCATAAAAAAAAAACATATAGAAAATTTAACACAAATAGCTGCATAAAAACATTTGATCAGTACAAGAACATTTGCTGCAAGTAAACAAGTGCCCTTCATAATAACAAAGGAAACTTTTAGATCATAAAAAAACATATAGAAAATTTAACACAAATAGCTGCATAAAAACATTTGATCAGTACAAGAACATTTGCTGCAAGTAAACAAGTGCCCTTCATAATAACAAAGGAAACTTTTAGATCATAAAAAAAAACATAGAAAATTTAACACAAATAGCTGCATAAAAACATTTGATCAGTACAAGAACATTTGCTGCAAGTAAACAAGTGCCCTTCATAATAACAAAGGAAACTTTTAGATCATAAAAAAAAAAACATATAGAAAATTTAACACAAATAGCTGCATAAAAACATTTGATCAGTACAAGAACATTTGCTGCAAGTAAACAAGTGCCCTTCATAATAACAAAGGAAACTTTTAGATCATAAAAAAAAACATATAGAAAATTTAACACAAATAGCTGCATAAAAACATTTGATCAGTACAAGAACATTTGCTGCAAGTAAACAAGTGCCCTTCATAATAACAAAGGAAACTTTTAGATCATTAAAAAAACATATAGAAAATTTAACACAAATAGCTGCATAAAAACATTTGATCAGTACAAGAACATTTGCTGCAAGTAAACAAGTGCCCTTCATAATAACAAAGGAAACTTTTAGATCATACTTAACATATTTACAAAATTTAATACATTTGAAACAGGCATAGGATTATCTCCCAACAAAACTACTTTGTAATCTTCACTTTGCCAGTTGCCCTGGAATCTGAAACATAAGAAACCCAGATAAGATCATTAAGTCAATGATAGAATAGAAAAAGCTGGAAAGCTTAGACCTACTGTACAGTAACAACCAACGATCTATTGGGAACTCAATTTACTACCTAACTTTTAACAAACGAACTTTAAAAAAGACAATGATAGATTTGATGATACTACTTCTGTAGCATAGAGCACAGCCACGATTTTAAGAGTCTTGAAAACTCCTGCAGTTGTCGAGTCTTAGCAGTTCTGCCAGATTTTAACTAGTGCTGGGGAAATATCACATCCATAACATACTGCAAGTCCACACCGACACTGTTAGTTTGAATTTTGACGGGCACGGTGGATATAGAGAAACGTATTGAAGAAGTGAATAAGTCTTTCTTACAGTAAACAAATTAATGTTTTCTTACTGTCCTAATAAAATTAATACAGAAAACAATAGGTGGCATTTTTAACGTTTGTATTAATACAAAAGTATAAAATATGTTGTATAATTAGTAATTTTATGTAAAATAATTTTTAATTTAAAAATAACAAGAATTTAATTATTTTGCGCAAAACTCTATACATTCTGGATGTATTGAAAAGGCTGTTTTTCGATATTTTTTAGGGGTCAGATTTAAAATGTTTCTATGACATTTTATATTTATTTTGTTCTTCTTACTACAATAAAGTCTTAAAATTAATATATTTTATTTGCAGTTACAAATTTTTAAAGTACGAAAAAACATATATGTTACAAAAAGCATATATTTACTATGTTTTGCCATTTACTATGAAAAGACTTATACTATAACTCAGTCATTACTTTTCAACTTGCTGAACATTAAAAGAAAGTAATTATAACTTTAAAATCCAAAAAAATATGCTCTAGTATAAACAGTGAGATTTTTGCGCTCGGTCAGAATACGGACATGTGTGGTGACTGGAGCGACACACACGTCGCGAGTATGTGTCCCCACCTTGTGACTTGTCTTTTTATTCAGCTGCTACTAGTGGTGAGTTGAAGACGACCAAAACCAAACCTACCAAAATTTGTTCCTGTGTCCAAGAATAATTCCATATTGATTGGCAGACAGGTAAGAAAGTTATAAAGTAATTAGTCCGACTATATTACAGATGGGCCAAAGCGATCTACGTGCTTCTCTGGAGAAAGAGGCGTCTTTTGCAAGAACATCAGGCTTTCCCTTATAGCCCATCCTTCGGTATTCTCGTGGTCCAAGAAGCAAGAACTGGAAAATGTACTGATTTATTTAATTGCCTCGTGGTTAGATTCAAATAAAAGGTGTTCCGATAGTTCAGTTTATTTTAAATCAACCACAGAATGACAGCGTAATGTTTCGTAAATGGCTAGTAGAGCCTCGCCGCGCGCTCAGATCCCTTGACCCTTCTGTACAATGGAAAGGAAGGATAGACTGTAATACAGACCTACCTTCAAACAGACCAGGCAGCTGCAGCCACCTTATGTACTTGGCGGGCCCATAGCCCTCCTTATTGCATGCACCAATTCTTAGCAAGATCGAAGGTCCTCCAGATAGGAAGATATGGGCGGCGTTTATTATCTTATTTGGCACTATGGCATTCTCTTTGAGTCCGCAGTGGACTCTTACATAGTCGACGGCTTCGTTTCCTTCTCCCTCCTACACACACACCAACAATACAACTAACATTTGTCCCGACATTTACAATAACAAACAAACAAATTATTTACAATCACAATGCGTGCAGTGAGATATCTAAAAATTAAAACTTTAGCAGTCGGTAGTCACCGCTCTAAAACATATACAATTCGATGTGATTTTAAATCCGAGACCACTAACAATACTTGGACCGACTGAAGAAGACGTGTAAATAATAAAGTTTGATACCAAATAAAAATTCAATGTTTTTCATAGGCCTACACGAGGTACCGCGAATGCACGTGGTTTTACTCCCTAACAGGTGTCTGCAAACAGTCGTTGCACAATTCCAGTGATTATTATAAATATAAAAAATTGGACAGTGAGCAAATTATTATTTGTTTAATTAATGTAAATAATTTAACTATTATGTTTTTAAATACAGAAATTGTAACAATAACACATTTTTAGCGATCGACTATTTGCGTATTTCATTTAATTTATTCTTTAAATGGTAAAAGTCCATTGAAAATATTGATATCGTAATCGAGTAAAAAAAGCCGTAATGTAGAATCACCGATATCTCGTTCTGAAAAATAACTTTTCATATTTATAGCAATGTGGATTAAATTCTGTAATAGTTTGTAATAATTGTTGAATAGTTGCACACAAAGACCAAAACCTTTGTAAACCACAGAAATTTTGATGATTTTTATTCATAAAACTTTTATTTAACACAAAATAGTCCATTCAGTAATAATTTTAGTTAGTGGCAATAAAGAACTTATTTTACTACAATAAAACAACGCGCATACTAGTATTTAATATTTTGTTCTTAAAAAATCAAACATAAAATTTGTTTTGCGTTTCTTTTAGGTTTTACATCACGTTTCAATAACTTAAAATTTAATACCAGAGGTAAAATGTATGAAATGTTAATGGTATCATTAGGAAAAAATGTAATTAATGAATACAAACAGTAAGCGGAAGGAAAAATTAAAGATAATATCAACATTCCTAGCAGCATCTTTGTTTCCGATGTGTATTTCTACCTCATGGTGTAGGAAATAAACCAGTTTATAAGGAACATCCTAGAATTGGGAAATCTTCAGAACTTTGTTGGAAAATCCTAGAGTTGGGAAATCTTCAGAACTTTGTATCCGATGTGTATTTCTACCTCATGGTGTAGGAGATAAACCAGTTTATAAGGAAAATCCTAGAATTGGGAAATCTTCAGAACTTTGTTGGAAAATCCTAGAGTTGGGAAATCTTCAGAACTTTGTTGGAAAATCCTAGAGTTGGGAAATCTTCAGAACTTTGTATCCAATGTGTATTTCTACCTCATGGTGTAGGAGATAAACCAGTTTATAAGGAACATCCTAGAATTGGGAAATCTTCAGAACTTTGTTGGAAAATCCTAGAGTTGGGAAATCTTCAGAACTTTGTATCCGATGTGTATTTCTACCTCATGGTGTAGGAGATAAACCAGTTTATAAGGAACATCCTAGAATAGGGAAATCTTCAGAACTTTGTTGGAAAATCCTAGAGTTGGGAAATCTCCAGAACTTTGTATCCGATGTGTATTTCTACCTCATGGTGTAGGAGATAAACCAGTTTATAAGGAACATCCTAGAGTTGGGAATTATTCAGAACATATTATTTATGTCTCCATAATATCAATATGTTCACTACCAGACAATTAAGGTGGATTTACACATAGAGGCTGCCTTCTCCCGGCCGTGCCGTTTTAGTCTAAATAGTTATTTTGGATTTGCCATTTAGTTTACATGAAACGGCAGATTCACGATTTACACATAGCCTGCCATGCTCCTGCCGTAATCCTGCGCGCCTCTTTCGTTTTCATCTGATCGCTCGCGAGGGCGATCCGCGGCAGGTGACCACTTGTTGGGCGCCTAGGCGGTGCCCAGCCGTCGCCTCTCCGGTTATTTTGTCACCCGACAGGGTGTTTTATATATTTATAATTGTAGCGTATAAATTGCAAAGACTTGAAAGTTAAGGAAAGAGAAATATTATTTTCAAGTGACAGTATAATAATATAAAACAATATATATATATATTGATATATTAGTACTAATAATAAAGCACTTACAGTTATCTAAGGGTCAAGGCAAGTCTTTCTTCGTTAGAAATACACTTCCTCCATTTAGTGTAATTCTTCGACCTTGGAAGTAGGTCGATAAAATATCTGAACTTTTGAAATCCCATCCGAAAGTATGTCATAAAATAAAGCGGGCCATCCTTCAAACTTCTAAAAAGAGTGGGGAACTCTCCCTCCTCGTTTCGCACCCTAAATACTTTGTGTACCCAATCTTTTTTTCGTTTAATTTTACTTTTTCGTTTACGTAACGCGACATAAGCAGCTGTTGCGATCATAACGTGGCCTCGTCCGTTTAACAACTGAATCCTTCAGAGCTTCGAACGTAAAGTGTGGCACGGCAGCGACCGGCCACCGGTTGTCAAAATCGCACGGCGAGACATGGCACGGTCACGGCAGGCTATGTGTAAACCCACCTTTAATCTGCTAATAAAGACTATTGTGGTATTTTACCATTGGGTAAATTACTTATTATTAACACGTTTTTTTTGCTGCAGGCACGAACAGGTAATTCGCATATGTGTTAGCAGTGTAACTCCATTGGCGCTTCGTGTAACGTTTTATTGGTTTTTTTATTTGGGAATTTTTTTACTCTACAACAGCACATATGTATGTTCTATGGGGTCTTGAGTTTCATAATTTACTTTCGCTCTTGGTT